>NC_137422.1:23162283-23872283 GCF_964374335.1 Astatotilapia calliptera
TCATTTCAAAAGTATCGATTTGGCACTGGTATCGGATAAAACCTAAACGATACCCATCCCTACTCAGGACCCCAGCTTTTACAGGCCATCAGGCCATCAGACTGCTGAACACGTCATAGACACCTCACCTTCACTACTGGAACTTCAACATTATGCACTACACACTGTACATTAATGCCACTGTTTTGCACATGTCTCAACTCTGTATATTTTTATATATTTTATTTATTGTTGACTCTATTTAATTTGTAAAATATGTGTATACACACACACACACACACACACACACACGCGCACACACACACACACACACGCACACACACACACACACACACACACGTAGAAAAACATTTAGTATACACATCCAGAAATTTTTTTTTTTTGCATATACTATTATATATTGTACATATATTTATTCGTTTCAGATTTAGCCATTCGTATATTTTGCCTGTTTATGTTATTGTATTTTGCACAACTCTGTTGCTTGTGAAGCTCACACACAAGAATTTCACTCGCTTGTGCTGTACCAATGTACCTGCACATGTGATGTGACAATAAAAGTGATTTGATTTACCATATAAATGTCACCTTAGGCCACTGTTAAGTGGTTGCCAGGCAACATGATGGTGTAAAAAAAAATTACATAATTTTAACGTTTTGAGGCTATTAGATGTTACTAATAGTTACTGTTGTAACATTAAAATATGATTCTTTTATAAGGTTTTACAGTTGCATTAGTTAAAGTTAAAAATGGGTCACTTTAGTCTGTTGCTAGGTGGTTGCTAGGTAACATGGAGAGATAATATGTAATCTAGATAAGAACCTTCAGAGGCCTAAGATGTGCCTGTGTGCCAGTGTGGTTGTTGAATTTTGGATCATGGAACGAGTATGTAGACAGACAAAGTTATATTATTACTCTTATTGTTATTTTCCTTATAATTATGATTATTATTATAATGAGTTTGGTTACAAAATATTAAGTTGAGGAAATGTTGATTGTTCTATAATAATAAACTCTTTCACAGGATTAACTCTTTTGATGTCGGACATAAAGTGCTTCGGTATTTATCTGATCCCCTTCCTCGGATCCCCATATTAATTATTTGAAGGAGAATTATTTATGAAGAATAAAAACAACGTGCCAGTGTTCAGATTAAATCACATGCTAGACCCTACACATACAGTCTTCACAGATAAATAAGGCTGTTTAGCATGTATGTGTACAAGTTCATGCAAAGGTCTGCTTTGGAGTGATTACAAGAGACCATGGGCTATTATTATGCTTTGTCTGATGGTTGTTGGGCACACACATGCACTGCTTTGCTTATATTGGCAACAAGTGTACTATTCAAAATGAAAGAACAGACACTCACTTCCCCTTCCGTGGATAACAGGAAAGGTTATTCCCTGCTGCAGATATATGGTAAGCAATGACCCTCTTAGGGTCACTGTGAATGTGGTGTCTAATGTTATGTACACATAAATAAACAGCTTTCTTCAGACTGATGAATATATTAAAGCATATCATTAACTACACAGATGCCACTTAAAGGCAAAAGAACTACTCATCAGAAACAAGAAAGTGGTTGAGCTGTTTTCTGTGAGCTCAACTGTAACTTATTAACACTCCAGTAGGTTTGTTATGCATGTTGTGTAGCCCCTCCCACTAGGTCATTTGGACACTGCTCTCCCAGGTGAACATCCTCTGTGCAACCAATTGCACCTCGATTGAAAAAAAAAAAAACACGTTATATTATTTTTACGTTATTTTAATCGTTTTACGATTATACTTTGTGTTCATATATCACATACAATCTACAACAACTGACATTTAAAGGGCTGCAAGACTTGTTGCTGCTAGAGGGACAGATGGTATCATGACGTCCTGACCCATTTAAGCTGTTGCAATGTAGCAGTGGCTTCTTACATAAATCTCAACTCTTTACCCCTTTAAAGCATACTAAGAGTAACTCTTGAAGCTCTTTTCTGAGCTGAGCAGTTTCTGTCATATTCCAGACCTGCTTATGGAACAGAACGACTGGGTGTCGACAGGGTGGTCTCTGTCTATGCAACTACCCTTGGAAAAATCGTCAAACCTTGTCTTTATTGATATATACTAAGGTATCAAAACTTGCCATTAAGAGTTATCAGGTAGTAGTGAGGCTACCTGATAACTTACGTAGTATTACTCTTCTGAATAGTCGTTTTTCACTATTTCATTGATGGCGCAGAGGTTTTCATTTACTGTAGATGAAAGAGGAAACAACATGGAGGAATGATGACCTTTCATTCTTGGAGTGAACCAAATAAAGCCCAGTGAAGGTTGCCAAATGCCGTCTTGATCAGGAAAATATATTAAATGCAAGTTACATCAATAAGGTTCACAGTCAGAGCAAAAATGCTGTTACTTTTTTGGTAGTTTTACCTTGTACTTGATCATGGTGCTGAAGTGATTATTCCTGAAAAAGACGCAGAGCTCTCCCTCCTGTACCGTAGATGTGAGCTCACACAGTCCATGGTAAGTCAGCTGGGTGGCTGTGCTGTTTAAAAACTGCTCTGCTACGATGCCTAATGAGAGAGAAGAGAAAAAAAAACACAAAACAGAAAATTAAATGAAGTTAGATTAGAAAATGAAGAAACACTGATGACTTTTAATTGGTTTAAATTCCTTGGGGAATATAAAGCAGATTTAGGTGACTATAAATTTTAGTTCCTTTGTTTTGATTAGCTTTACGTGCTAGATCCCATAAAAGCTATTTTTGTCATTGAGCTACCACTTGGATGAGTCGCCTGGACTCCAATCAAGCAATCCCAGTTCATTCATGAACACAGGTCGCTACTTGGAAAGCTTTGTGGAAATTCTGCTGTAATGTCTATCCTCACTCTGAGCAACTCTGACTCTCTGCTCGAACTGGCAACCTTTACAGTCACATTTGACATTTGTACAACAGAGCAGCATTCAAAACTCAAAATCAGTGGAATGCTACCACTGAGAAACACTCTACCCTAGATTGTGAATGAATCTTTTAAAGATTTAATCAACTTTACACAAAACTCAGTTTTCTCAGAATTTAATCTCTGTCCAAGATAATTAAATGAACCATATCGGGACATCGACTAATGCGGTGATGTGTCGATGTGGTAGCAGCCCAGCTGACAACTACTTAGGAAGCTCAGTGTTGATTGAGCAAATATTTAGTTGAGAAGTTACAGACAGCTGGTAGGAACGCTGTGAGCCGAGGAAATAGGTCATTTGATGAGTAGTCACAAGTATGTCCTGGTTTTTGTTTAAACTCAGTCAGTGGTTTTCTGGGGAAGCATGTCTAATGTAATGCCAACAAAAAAATGTTTCAGATTTTTTTGTTTTTTAAAAGAAAAAAAAGAAAAGAAAAATCTTTTTATTATTTTACTAAAATGTACAACTTTTCTCTTTTCTCTCCAGCTTCAAGTACACAGGATCAAAAGAGAAGAAATGGGAGACTAGAAAGCAGTCGGGCAGATCAGGAGAGTAGAGAAAGCACTTACCTTCTCCTGCCAGCTCACTGTTGTCTGACTGTTTGCAGGATATTATCTTTTCGACCAGCTGGTTATAGCTGCAGTTGCCCACTGCCTTTACAATATCATGCATCTGTAAACAAAGATAAAAAGTGTGGGAAAGAACATTCAACAAGCTTTGATGTTGTTTTACGAAAAGCTGCAGAAAAACCAAAAGAAAATTTATGACAGCAGCTCCCCAAAAAGTTAACTTATTTAAATCTGTTACACTCACCTATTAAGTCTTTATACAGATTACACACTTATAAAGAACATGACCTTTCATTAACGTTTCTCAAAAAGACGATCAAATGGGAGAGTGCACTTTAAAAGGTCACCTTTTACTTTCAGATCTGTTTTTGCTGTAAACATCTGCAAGTGGGAATTTATCATGACTCATAAGGACTTGGAGAACGATTAGATAAAAGCTGATAAAATAGAACAAAAATAAAACTTTCAAAGAAAAGGTGAGCTGAAACTGGTACAAGAGTAAATTCTAACTAGAAAGTGCATTTTCTGAAGAAACTGCAGTGTGAATGCTTGAATCTGAATGTATGCACTGAAATGAATTAATTGCTGAATTTTGAGTTAAAAATATTGAATGAGATAAAAAAAAAAAAACCCGAATTTAACCTGAAAACAAAAGTGCTGAACTGCTAAAAGCTGAAGGTTACACAGAAGAAGAAGTTGGAAAAAGCTGAAAATGTTTTAATTGTAAATTAGAAAAACCTAAGAAATGAGAAAAGAACATTTAGAGTCAGAAAACATCTGAATGAATATTAAAAGTTCATATTCTTTGAATCACTGAATGACTAAAATGTGATCCCTCCACTTTGATCCACACAGTTTAAAAAGTTTAAATGCCTGAGCTTTGAAAGACACGGTGTTGGAAAGAGAACAATAATGGCGACAATTTGAGGGTAAAATGATGGCTGTAACACTGTGGACACAGCAGCAGTTGAAAGAGAAGTGCTTAAGATGAATCTTGGCACAGTGGCAGGCAGAGCTCGTTAAGCAGGCAGGTGTGAGCCTGGTTGCTATAGTGACTGCACCCAATGGCTCCATACACACGTACACAGACATGCACCTCACTTTTGCTGCTTAAAATGAACAGAAAAGTCAGGCCCAAACAAATTCTTCCCAAATGAAAAGTACATGTCGTATTGACAAAATTCTTTCACCGTGAGCGACAGCCATGTCTAGTCTACCTAATTCTCAGTTTTCATGCCTGTGGAGTTTATTATATGGACGTGGTGACAGTGTAAAGACACCATGCTCTTCTGATTTTCAAACGAACCTTCTGAGCCATTTTAACATTAGAGTCTATGGAAGAGTTGGAGGGAGGAGGCTGTGCATTGGTGACATTTATGAAAGAACCATAACACCTAGTACAATAGTAAACACATTGGATGAAAGAGGACAGCCATGGCTACGTTTTGAGGGTAAAATCATACCTGTAGAGCAAACGCTGTGGACACAGCAGCAGTTTTAAAAAAGATTTTAAGATTAATTTTTTTGCTCCTCTCACTCTAGCAGTTGAGCTGTCTCACTCTAGCCCCAACATTCCGTCCCATACACACCCATTATAAACTCTGAAACGGGTGAAAAAACATCATGAAACTTAAACTGGAACTGAAGAAAAAGTATAATAGATATTGAAAAGATAAATACAAGTTGAATAGTTGAATGTCTTGTCTTCGTTTTAAAGTTTGAATGGTGGCTCTATGTCAACGTATGTTGAAGTAGTAAGAGTTTAAAAATGAGTAAGTTGAATGAGAATTTGAAGGGTCTCCCCATTGAAATACATGGGAAATTTTTGTTGAATAAAGTTGAATAAAATTAAAAATATAAATGTTAAAAATGAGAAAAATACAAGCAACAGTGTCCAAAAGAATAGGAATCTAATGGTGTTTGAATGGTTTTTCTAAGTTGAACGGTTTTGAAGGAGTAGGCTTTCAAAAAACGTACGGAATAGATAAAATATAATAACTAGAAAGTGCATTTTCTGAAGAAACTGCAGTGTGAATGCTTGAATCTGAATGTATGGACTGAAATGAATTAATTGCTGAATTTTGAGTTAAAAATTTTGAATGAGATAAAAAACAAAACAAAAAAAAAACCCGAATTTAACCTGAAAACAAAGGTGCTGAACTGCTAAAAGCTGAAGGTTACACAGAAGAAGAAGTTGGAAAAAAACTGAAAATGTTTTAAATGTAAATTAGAAAACCCTAAGAAATGAGAAAAGAACATTTAGAGTCAGAAAACATCTGAATGAATATTAAAAGGTCATATTCTTTGAATCACTGAATGACTAAAATGTGATCCCTCCACTTTGATCCACACAGTTTAAAAAGTTTAAATGCCTGAGCTTTCAAAGATACGGTGTTGGAAAGAGAACAATAATGGCGACAATTTGAGGGTAAAATGATGGCTGTAACACTGTGGACACAGCAGCAGTTGAAAGAGAAGTGCTTAAGATGAATCTTGGTACAGTGGCAGGCAGAGCTCGTTAAGCAGGCAGGTGTGAGCCTGGTTGCTATAGTGACCGCACCCAATGGCTCCATACACACGTACACAGACATGCGCCTCACTTTTGCTGCTTAAAATGAACAGAAAAGTCAGGCCGAAACAAATCGCTCCCAAATGAAAAGTAAAAGTCGTATTGACAAAATTCTTTCACCGTGAGCGACAGCAATGTGTAGTCTACCTAATTCTCAGTTTTCCTGCCTGTGGAGCTTATTATATGGACGTGGTGACAGTGTAAAGACACCATGCTCTTCTGATTTTCAAACGAACCTTCTGAGCCATTTTAACATTAGAGTCTATGGAAGAGTTGGAGGGAGGAGGCTGTGCATTGGTGACATTTATGAAAGAACCATAACACCTAGGACAATAGTAAACACATTGGATGAAAGAGGACAGCCATGGCTACGTTTTGAGGGTAAAATCATACCTGTAGAGCAAACGCTGCGGACACAGCAGCAGTTTTAAAAAAGATTTTAAGATTAATTTTTTTGCTCCTCTCACTCTAGCAGTTGAGCTGCCTCACTCTAGCCCCAACATTCCGTCCCATACACACCCATTATAAACTCTGAAACGGGTGAAAAAACATCATGAAACTTAAACTGGAACTGAAGAAAAAGTATAATAGATATTGAAAAGATAAATACAAGTTGAATAGTTGAATGTCTTGTCTTCGTTTTAAAGTTTGAATGGTGGCTCTATGTCAATGTATGTGGAAGTAGTAAGAGTTTAAAAATGAGTAAGTTGAATGAGGATTTGAAGGGTCTCCCCATTGAAATACATTATAAATTTTTGTTGAATAAAGTTGAATAAAATTAAAAATATAAATGTTAAAAATATGAAAAATAGAAGCAGTGTTGTCCAAAAGAATAGGAATCTAACGGTGTTTGAATGGTTTTTCTAAGTTGAACGGTTTTGAAGGAGTAGGCTTTGAAAAAACGTACGGAAAAATAAAATATAATAATAATAATAACTAGAAAGTGCATTTTCTGAAGAAACTGCAGTGTGAATGCTTGAATCTGAATGTATGCACTGAAATGAATTAATTGCTGAATTTTGAGTTAAAAATATTGAATGAGATTAAAAAAAACAAAAAAACCCCCCGAATTTAACCTGAAAACAAAGGTGCTGAACTGCTAAAAGCTGAAGGTCACACAGAAGAAGGAGTTGGAAAAAAACTGAAAATGTTTTAAATGTAAATTAGAAAACCCTAAGAAATGAGAAAAGAACATTTAGAGTCAGAAAACATCTGAATGAATATCAAAAGGTCATATTCTTTGAATCACTGAATGACTCAAATGTGATCCCTCCACTTTGATCCACACAGTTTAAAAAGTTTAAATGCCTGAGCTTTGAAAGACACGGTGTTGGAAAGAGAACAATAATGGCGACAATTTGAGGGTAAAATGATGGCTGTAACACTGTGGACACAGCAGCAGTTGAAAGAGAAGTGCTTAAGATGAATCTTGGCAGAGTGGCAGGCAGAGCTCGTTAAGCAGGCAGGTGTGAGCCTGGTTGCTATAGTGACTGCACCCAATGGCTCCATACACACGTACACAGACATGCACCTCACTTTTGCTGCTTAAAATGAACAGAAAAGTCAGGCCCAAACAAATTCTTCCCAAATGAAAAGTACATGTCGTATTGACAAAATTCTTTCACCGTGAGCGACAGCCATGTCTAGTCTACCTAATTCTCAGTTTTCATGCCTGTGGAGTTTATTATATGGACGTGGTGACAGTGTAAAGACACCATGCTCTTCTGATTTTCAAACGAACCTTCTGAGCCATTTTAACATTAGAGTCTATGGAAGAGTTGGAGGGAGGAGGCTGTGCATTGGTGACATTTATGAAAGAACCATAACACCTAGTACAATAGTAAACACATTGGATGAAAGAGGACAGCGATGGCTACGTTTTGAGGGTAAAATCATACCTGTAGAGCAAACGCTGCGGACACAGCAGCAGTTTTAAAAAAGATTTTAAGATTAATTTTTTTGCTCCTCTCACTCTAGCAGTTGAGCTGCCTCACTCTAGCCCCAACATTCCGTCCCATACACACCCATTATAAATTTTGAAACGGGTGAAAAAACATCATGAAACTTAAACTGGAACTGAAGAAAAAGTATAATAGATATTGAAAAGATAAATACAAGTTGAATAGTTGAATGTCTTGTCTTCGTTTTAAAGTTTGAATGGTGGCTCTATGTCAATGTATGTGGAAGTAGTAAGAGTTTAAAAATGAGTAAGTTGAATGAGAATTTGAAGGGTCTCCCCATTGAAATACATGGGAAATTTTTGTTGAATAAAGTTGAATAAAATTAAAAATATAAATGTTAAAAATGAGAAAAGTAGAAGCAGTCATGTCCAAAATAATAGGAATCTAATGGTGTTTGAATGGTTTTTCTAAGTTGAACGGTTTTGAAGGAGTAGGCTTTCAAAAAACGTACGGAATAAGAAAATATAATAATAAAGATTAGAAGAACAATACTGTGAATGCTTTTCAAGCATTCACACTAATAATAATAAAGATTCGAATAACAATACTGTGAATGCTTTTCAAGCATTCACACTAACTAGAAAGTGCATTTTCTGAAGAAACTGCAGTGTGAATGCTTGAATCTGAATGTATGCACTGAAATGAATTAATTGCTGAATTTTGAGTTAAAAATATTGAATGAGATTAAAAAAAAACAAAAAAAAAAAAACAAATTTAACCTGAAAACAAAGGTGCTGAACTGCTAAAAGCTGAAGGTTACACAGAAGAAGGAGTTGGAAAAAAACTGAAAATGTTTTAAATGTAAATTAGAAAACCCTAAGAAATGAGAAAAGAACATTTAGAGTCAGAAAACATCTGAATGAATATTAAAAGGTCATATTCTTTGAATCACTGAATGACTCAAATGTGATCCCTCCACTTTGATCCACACAGTTTAAAAAGTTTAAATGCCTGAGCTTTGAAAGATACGGTGTTGGAAAGAGAACAATAATGGCGACAATTTGAGGGTAAAATGATGGCTGTAACACTGTGGACACAGCAGCAGTTGAAAGAGAAGTGCTTAAGATGAATCTTGGTACAGTGGCAGGCAGAGCTCGTTAAGCAGGCAGGTGTGAGCCTGGTTGCTATAGTGACCGCACCCAATGGCTCCATACACACGTACACAGACATGCGCCTCACTTTTGCTGCTTAAAATGAACAGAAAAGTCAGGCCGAAACAAATCGCTCCCAAATGAAAAGTAAAAGTCGTATTGACAAAATTCTTTCACCGTGAGCGACAGCAATGTCTAGTCTACCTAATTCTCAGTTTTCATGCCTGTGGAGCTTATTATATGGACGTGGTGACAGTGGAAAGACACCATGCTCTTCTGATTTTCAAACGAACCTTCTGAGCCATTTTAACATTAGAGTCTATGGAAGAGTTGGAGGGAGGAGGCTGTGCATTGGTGACATTTATGAAAGAACCATAACACCTAGGACAATAGTAAACACATTGGATGAAAGAGGACAGCCATGGCTACGTTTTGAGGGTAAAATCATACCTGTAGAGCAAACGCTGCAGACACAGCAGCAGTTTTAAAAAAGATTTTAAGATTAATTTTTTTGCTCCTCTCACTCTAGCAGTTGAGCTGCCTCACTCTAGCCCCAACATTCCGTCCCATACACACCCATTATAAACTCTGAAATGGGTGAAAAAACATCATGAAACTTAAACTGGAACTGAAGAAAAAGTATAATAGATATTGAAAAGATAAATACAAGTTGAATAGTTGAATGTCTTGTCTTCGTTTTAAAGTTTGAATGGTGGCTCTATGTCAATGTATGTGGAAGTAGTAAGAGTTTAAAAATGAGTAAGTTGAATGAGGATTTGAAGGGTCTCCCCATTGAAATACATTATAAATTTTTGTTGAATAAAGTTGAATAAAATTAAAAATATAAATGTTAAAAATATGAAAAATAGAAGCAGTGTTGTCCAAAAGAATAGGAATCTAACGGTGTTTGAATGGTTTTTCTAAGTTGAACGGTTTTGAAGTTATAGGATTACAAAAAACGTACGGAATAGATAAAATATAATAATAATAATAATAATAAAGATTCGAATAACAATACTGTGAATGCTTTTCAAGCATTCACACTAATAAAGATTAGAAGAACAATACTGTGAATGCTTTTCAAGCATTCACACTAATTACGTGCTAATGGAGAGGTACGGTGTGAGCTGCATTTGGAGACTAATTCCAGTAGCTTGTATTGAAATGAGGAGATTGCCACCTACACTCATCATTTCTGTTCATGTCCAGAATAAAGAGCTTTCTGTTAAGGTGCATGCGTTATAGTGGATGGCTCATTTTTTTTAAAGGTTGGAGACCTCCTCCTCTCTCTGACAGGCTCCTAAGCCATGAACCAACTCAACCTCTCAGGTCCTCTGAAGCAGAACAAATGATTGTTCTCCGACTCGCCCCTGATACTGGAGACGCTGCTGGAACAAGCAACCACATCGTGCTCTGATAATGTTGGCACACATATTGGACGAGTTTAAAACCAAATGAAAAACATTCTTGTTCATCTTTTTAATTGTCATTTCTTTTATCCAATCATTTTTAACATTATTTTTTTTCTTTTCACAAATCTAATAATAACACCCTAAGACTAAAGTCTTTGTGCTCCAGGTGCCCCCACTGAATGTATTATAAATTGGTTTCTAAAGCTTAATCCACCACCACAAAACATATGGAAGTAAAAGCATGCAAACATATAAAATTAGCTAAAAGTCATTGAAGCTACAAAATCTCTGTTTTATAAAGCTTTTTAACTCTGCAATGGCCTTATAATTACAACAAGGTGCTTCAATCCACATCTCTTTCTATTCTTTTTGGCACATTTTTTTGTTTAATCATTTATTAATTTCCTCCCTGTTTGTGGGGTTAATCAGAACAATTTGTTTTTATGCTCTTGTTTTGACATTAATTTTTAAAGCGTCATATCGAGGATGTAAAGTCATGTGGCATGCAAATAAAGAAAAACATGACCTGTCGAAATGTAAAACTGCTTGAAAATGATGCTGCACTGTATGAGATGTTAGAATAAAGCACAGATTAAAAAACAAAAAAGGGGGCAAGTCAATACATGGAGACATGTGAACATGAAAGAGGATGTGCTGAAGTTCAAACTGAGCATCAGAATGGGAATAAAAGGTGATTTAAGTGACTGTGGTTGTGGCAGATGGGCTGATGTGAGTATTTCAGGAAGTGTTAAATTACTGAGATGTTCCCACACAACTATCTCGAGGTTTACAAGCCTGAAAAAGAGAAAATATCCTCGGACCTGCAGTTCTCTAGCTGAAAATGTCTTCAATATGATAGGAAGGCAAAACTACCTCAACTAACCATTCATTACACCCAATGTATGCAGAAGAGCATCGTTTAATGCACAGCATGTAAAACCTTGAAGCAGATGGGCTACAGCAGCAGAAGACCCAGGTGCTGCTCCTGTTAGCTAAGAACTGAAAATTGAGGCTACAATTTGCAGTAATAAGTTAGAACAAGACTACTTAATTGGACTACAACTAAAATGAATTCAACGTCCAACGTATATGTGTGGAGAAAAAAAAAACAACAAAAAAAAAAAACACAAAAAACACAAAACTGAGAGTATTCATATTATGTTGAAGATAAAAAAAGAAGAAAAAGAAAACGGGCCGATTTCTACGGCAGTAAAGGCAAAATAAGATCCATCTCACCTGGGGGTCAACCAGCCAGCCGTGGTAAAGAGGGATGTCCAGCAGATCAAACACAATGCATTCTGGGGTGTACTCAAAGACTCGCACCCCGGTGAACTTCACATTCACGTCTAGACCTGTCTGCAGCTTATGCAACACTGCCATGGCATCACTCATGTTCTAGAAAACAGAAAGGACACAGCGCAGCAGCGTGAGACACAGATGTTATACAAATCAAATTGAACTGATCAGAAAAAATGCAAGTAATCACAACAGTTGCTGGGGTCCTCGTGGATCAATTTCTAGAACTTTAAAATAAACCATTAGCTGTCACTTACACCAATACAAAAACCTGCTTTCATGTAGTTTTGTCAGATCACATTATTTTATTGTAGCGGAGTTATTTTCATATATACTGCTCTTTTTACTTTTTGCTCAATCAGTCAACTTCATGCAATTAAATATTCCTGTGATTATTTCACGCCGTAACAAACTACACACAGTTCATCTTTTCATCTAAACTCAATGACATCAGTATATGTTTTAAGCGGCTAATAATAATATTTTATTTTTTCCTTTCAAAAATTCAAGTAAAGCAGATTTTTACTTTTTGTTTGCTTGCAGCAGTTGGTAAGATCAACTTCAAATGTCGTTTCTTCCCTCAATGTGTCATGTCTTTATGACCAGATGATGGGAGATGACTCACTGTAGCCGAAAGATGCACTGACGTCACTTTTTCGCATGATACCACCCCCCTGCCGCTATCACACTGTGACAAAACAAACCCACTGTGGCTGCTATGAACGGACTGAGCTGTGATACCAGGAGGCGAAAAAAATACAAACAAACAAAAGTCCTGAAAAAGTAAAAAAACTGAATCCACATCCATCTATCTTTCAGATTAGATCATGTTTTATGCCGTGTACCCGACAGTAGTGGCTGGGCACAGGAACCAGGAGAGAATCAGAGGCTCCTGATTTGTACGTGGTGTGGTAAATGGGCTGTATTTATATTGTATAGCATCTTATTGAAGATCTTTAATATGGACACTGGAGGAGCTGGGAATCAAACCTATGGAACTACAAACCTTTAACCCCCAAACAGAGAGCACAAACTGGCATTCTGGGTATAACAGTTAAATCCTGGAAAACCTGGATGACTGAGCCTATTTGTCAGATATGACCGGTCCCCGTTGCAGTAAGTTTGTGAATACAGTTCCATGTCATTGTGTTTCACCTGTGCGCTTAATTTTCCATTATAAAACAGAGTGTTGATTTGCTTTATTTTGCTTCAGTTTTCCCTCACCCACTTCTCAGTGTATTCTTGTTAAAATGTTCTTAAAGTCAAGTTTCAATTCTTAATAGCTTACCCATGTTTTAAAAGTGCTTTACACAAGTCAGTGCACAGTGGCAGATACTTTAGAGGCACAGAAAAAAGGGTGAATGCAGCAGTGGACAAAGCTTTCAACATTTAAATTCCTGTAAAAATAAGATTTCTTATTTAGTTCCTCTTGTAATGAGTGGGCTGAGTTTTTCAAGGTCTGCTTGAGAGAAAAATGGGAAATTCTGGCATATTTCTCAGTTGAAAAAAAGTGCGACTGCACAACCATTGTAAGTTTTAAACAAAACAAAACGAAACAAAACACCTGTTTATGTTCAACTCCTTGAACATAAACCCACAGGAAGGTCTTGGATTTTGTGTAAACACAACCTAAAAACATAGTTCACAGGTGAGAAAACAGGGAGGCCTGAAGCTAAACCGTAACCTAGTTGTTGTGTTTTCATAGAGACCTGCATTCAAACCCTGCACACTCTTCTTGCCCAGTGACTACACAATCACTGCACAGAGGCTGCAGCCCAGATACCACCTAATAAGCAACATAAGAAGAAAATAAGGCCTAACAGGCAGAGAGCAGGATCCCTGCATAAAAAGCCCAAACAAACTAACAGTCGTATGAATGAGACGGCATCATTTTGCATGAGATTCAAATTGTTTCAGTTACATCCTGCATATTAGAACCTGACTGAGAGCTTGTATGCCACTGCTATTTTTCAATTAAAGCCAAATCCAACAGTACTGAGAAAAACATTGTCTTTTACACTGATAAGAAAACCTCTCACTATAGAGGAATTAGTCTCTATGTGTGCGCCTGTACTCCGCTTTTGTTGACAACTGCTCATCCTCTTTTCTTCACACTTAGCAGGTGTACGGTTGGGGACCCAAGGAAATGCCATGCTTGGTGTAAAGTTGTCTGAATGAGCTGCCCTAATATTGATAGTTAAATGTTGTGTTTTTTGTTATGCTTTAACAACACCATGTTTTTAATAATGACTTCCTCGGGATGCTGCTCGTTCTAAACTCAAAGCATTCGCACACATTTTACCACCTAATGTGAAGTTGTTTGGGAGGCCATCTTTAGTAACTATCAGCTGTTCCACAATCTTCACACACTCCCACACACACAAACACACCCCGTCCTCTTTACAGTAATGTTTTAGGTGTGTGCTAGCTCTTTTCCTCCTTTGTTATTGCAGCACACATACACACGATGATCCACAGCACATGGCTGACCCTGATCCGTGTGCTATAGATACATAAAAAAGGCTTTTCTGATATAGTAATACAAAAACATGTTTTAAGTATATTTCAAACAAATATCAGCAAATCTTTATTTTTTTTTCTCACATTTAGAAAGAAAAATTTTAATAGAAAAGTCTCTGGTTGTACTTCTCATTAGCCATGTTTTGACTGGTGGATTTTCATTATCTCTGTAGAGTAAAAAGGTTTTAAAGCAGACACAAATACATCGTGCGTAAGTGGAAAATCCTTTTCTGTGGATCCGACTGGCATTCTTTCTTTATCGGTAAGAGAGGATTTAATTAGAAAACCAGCCTTTTTACTTCACCGTATGAATATTAGAGCAAATACTCTATATACATAACTGCACCACACACCTGAGGACCCAATGAGAGAGACTAATTCCTGCACTCAGCCTCAGAGCAATGTTTCCCAGCTGGCACTAAACCTCTCCTGCCATTTAACTCTGAAATCAAGATAAGCCTCGCAGCTGAGCCCGACAACTCTATTATGAGTGTATAGTGTGTTCTATGGGAAGATTAAAAAAAAGTTCCACAAACCAAAAACCAATTACCACCGTCACACATACCAGAAAGATAAATACGAGCCTACAAAGTGGAGATTTATTTGCATTTTTCAGTTTTTAAATTCTAATATTAAACGATTAAACCCCATTTATTTTCTCTCAGCTGTATTGCATTATAAAAATGCCTTCATATGTTTAATCAGTTAAAAACTTCGCTTGTCCAAACTAATAATAATAGTAATTCCAAGCAGCTGTAGGGAAAATGCTTCCAAATGAATTATAGAAATGTTTTCTAAGGGTTTTGTCTGACACAAATCAATTTTATTATTTTGGACATGACTTTGCACACATTTTCCATAAAACTATGAATAAAATATGGTCTTACTATTATGATCTAGTTTGAATCACTATGCAAATGAAAAACTTTATTTCTGTGATACACTACATCTAATATGCAAGCATCGAAATGTCTTCATGTTTTCAGGGCAGTTTGTGTGGACTCAGGGGTGACCGGCGGTGTCAAACATAAAGCCCAGGGGTTACAACCAGCCCTGGTAAAGACTCCAATCAGGCCCACTGGATAGTTTTGAAAAATGTGAAGGAGGGGATACATTTTGGACTTTTAACTATAAAAGACCTCCCCGCAAAGCCATTTATACCACACCAGACTAAATAAGTAATAGACAAACAATAAAAAGGCAGAAAAATTCCCACCATCTAATACAGAAATGTCTTTCCTTTTTTCCCCTGTTTTTCCCACAATGGCTTCAGAGTATTTTCTGTGAAGTGTTTTGACATCCCCCTGCTAGCAATAGGATCGTGTCCAATAAGCGCTGGGCTGCTCCAGCTTTGACCCTTTGGTGCACAGAGCTGAGGTGGAAAGCCCACAGCTGGCTCATCTGAGTGTGTGGATTAGGATGCTTATAAGCGGCAGTGATGGGAGGATTAGCAGGGATGTGTAATGGACCACATCTCCTCATTTTAGGGCAGAGAGCTCCAACAGCAGATGAGCGCTCGTGGATCAGATGATTAGCACTGCATCACGCACACGTTCATCTAGCCCCGCCGTGTTACACTTCCACAGCGTAACATTAGCATGGTACTCTGCTGGGGCCTTGCAGTTTGTTTGTTTTTTACACAGTCTAAGCGAAGGTGTCTAAGGGCAGGCCTCTCTGCTTCTCTCTCTGAGCACATGAGGGACTTTGTTCCCAAAAGGATTTATTTTCTTAAGATGAAGGTTCCAATTAAGAACAGAACACATGTAGCCGTTCCCACTTTACAACATAATGAAGCCAAGAAATCACCGTGACACCAGTCATGCAGAAACAATAAGAAGATGCTCGCTTTATTTCTAGATTTGAAAGAACATAAAATCTGATTGTTACTGTGAAGAAACACAACTGAGCACCAGGTTCTGATAGAAATATAAAGGGTGTATGAAAAGTCCAATTTTAAAGTGCTATAATTATGCAGCCTTTCCAAGACCAGTAACGATCAAAACACACTGTCAGAAAGATGGGATTTGTGACTTTCATGTGGTTGTTGGTAGGTAACATAACAACAACAGCAACTCCAGAGATGATTTCAAAAGTATGGGACGAGTCTGAGCACTGTATGCCGTGTGTTTGGAGGGAAACAGCACTAATGACTTTATACTTTGTAATCAGCTGTGTTTTAAAAATTACCACAAAGCTTCTGTCCATTACTGTCCAGCGCTATGAAATCAGAGGATTCAGAGGATGCACTGTACATTTTATGTCACTGTGAAGCAAACAGAGAATAGTGAATACAGCTGTCAGATATTTGTTGTCTGTGCAAGCTGATGCATATTTTATGGGTCTGCCTGCAGTCATCTGTGTACATCTACACGCCAGATAAATCTTTATACATATACACAATAGATCTTTGAGCCTAAAAAACATCAGTCAATGAATGGAGGCCAGCAGCCTCAGAAGTCTTACATAATGTCATGACCCATTAGTTTGAGGTGTTAATTATTAACAGTTTACAAGACGGCAATGTCCCACAAAGTGGGACACACTTTTTGTGCTGGCTCACATCTGCAGCGTTTGATACTCAATATTTTGGTCATCAGATTCAAGACAAATCTAGATCTGTCTAAATCATGGGGGGAATATTTCTTTTTCCCAATAGAGCAGAAAAGCAAACCAGGTCCTAAAAGAAATCAGTTTCTTTCTGACAGTGTCAAAGCATCAAGCTTCATAGAGATACATTTTTTGCAAAGGAGCCCTCGCAATGGATTACACTAAATTGTACAAACGCATTTAAGAAAGAATTTACTGAAATTTAATGGAAAAAAATAAACAAAACAAATAAAGATGACACATCAAACATTGAGAACTTTGACACTAATTAGTAGATGACAGGTCCAGACAGCAGGGAGGCCAGCTTAGCACAACAGTGCAATTGCAATATGTGTGGTTTTCCACCGTTTTCACTAAAACCAAGCACGGATTCACTGAGTCTGGATGAAACTTGTTTAGCTTTAATGGTGCCTTCACAAATGTGTGAGTTAACCAAGCTGTGTGCACTGATGCATCCACAGAGGGTCACTCTCCTTGTTAGCTCACAGGATACAGCCTTTAGGATTTCTTTCATGGATACCCTTCCTGTGGCCTAAAGGTCACTGCCATTCAACCTCGTTTTTAAACTGTCCCCTGCGTACAAGACTCATTAAATATTAAATACCCAAACTCTGACCACCAAACTGACCATTACCGCAAAAATACTCAGCCTCTATTCGTATTGATTCAATTCAATTCAATTTTATTTATACAGCCCCAAATCACAACAACAGTCGCCTCAAGGCGCTTTATATTGTAAGGTAGACCCTACAATAATACATACAGAGAGTTAGTTTAGTTTTAAGACCTGGCCCCTGGTTTATTTTTAGTATTACACAACTTTTCTACATTTTTGTTCTCCTTCTGTTGACATTTTTGAAACATGCTGTTTGCATCCAATTCAAAATAACCACATACATAAAATGTTTTTTTTCAGTTGGTACTTTTACTGTAGTTGTTATAAAATACAAGGTTGAAAAGACCTGCAAATTACCTTTTACACAACAAACCTGATAAACTGGCAACTCTGCGTAGACATTCATTTCTCATCTTTTAATTAGATAGAGCCAACTCGGATTAAATCAGGCTCTGATACCACAACCCACACAACTGAGAGCATACTATAACTCCTTCAGTAATCTGCACTACACAAGGACCTCCATAAACCTTATAAACTGGGCTGTATGATTGGTTTTTTTAATTGTAACTTATTCTATTATCTAAAGTTTATTAACTACAGTCAATGCTGGCTTATTTCGACAGAGATTTCAAACATACCACACACAAATATTTTGCCTTCGTTAATGAAAAATCCACACTTAAGGGCATATAGAAATTCAGAGTCATGCTACAGCTGCTGGGACTGTACCTGCTTCACTCAGCGCAAAATACTTGTGAATAATGATCGATACTATGAATGACACTAAATAGGAACAAGAGAGGATGCTTAAACCCAGCCCGCTTCCTTCAGTGATTGTGGATGAATCACAGTGTTCAGCTGGGTCCACTGAGACGAAAGCCTAGCAAAACTACACTCACTTCCTCAGCTTCACCGAGTAAATATTTAACAATAGCTAAAGAGCAGCCGTGCATCTGCTATTTTAATCCGCATGCACTCCTGCGACAGATGATGACTTTTAAGCGGAATTTATAAATAGAATTACTTCGGTTATGAACTCCTAGCATCCTTTTCAAAGTCGGGGTAACTTCATTTGCATTTTGCATCAATCCAATGAGCAACGGAAATATGTCTCTGCAACATATCAAGAAGAGGGCACCATCTGATTCTCATCCACGACACATCTCAGACTTGTTCCTTTTTAAATCATAATTTCCAGCTTCCAAGAAGCCTTGGCCGCTGTAGTCTCCACATAACTGTGTCAACCAGCCCAACTGCAAACGCAGGCGGCAAACGGACACAAGGACACCCACATGCAAAACAACTCCTGGGCCAGTATCTAGGATTAGACCACCATAATAACTATGCAACGCATACCCTGACCACTCCCTTACTCTGAATGCTGAGGACACTGCTGATTTATTCAAGAGGTTGTATTTCAGCTCAACTTAAATTTAGAAAGGTCGCTCCAGAGAGCTTCTATGAAGAACCTATGCGCATTATTTTTGCCCTTTCTGAACGAGGGACAAGTGTGGCTTGAAATCATTCACAGATGTGCTGGTGCTCTGCCACGCAAATGGAGAAGAGGCAGGGCCCCTCCCACACTCTGAGGCAGGCAGTGGAGATGGGAGGAAGCAAGGGAACCACAGCTCCATCTCCAAGAGCCTCTCACTGTGAGCCACACACATACAGCCTCAGTAATAGCCGGGAGCTGAACTTACCCAAGCGTCTCTAAGCATTTACTGCCATGTGAAACAACATAATCTGACACTGTTGACCCTTTTTGTTCCCTGGGCCTTGCAAGACACATCTTATGTAACATACAGAGCAATGGAAGAAAAAAGAAAAGCTGGGCTGCAGTCGTATGTATGCAGTTTGCGATCAACTCGACCCTTATTACCATATTATGGAACATCCGCTGCCCTTCTCTGCTATGTCAATGCAAATGTGCAAACCCGTTGTAGTTTAAACAAGCAGCTACACGGGGTGTTGGCAGGACATGAGACACAGCAGCGCGGCAGTGTCGTCACTGTAGTAAAAAGAAATCTCAATAGAGACAGCGAGCAGAGCAGATAGCTCGTGTTAAACGTGCACATTTGTCGTTTCAACAGAGAGGGTGAGAAGAGAGCAAGAGAGTGAGAGCCAACTCATCCAAAACAGCCCTCGCTCCTCCTCAAGCACCGTGAACAGTCAGCAGCTTACTAATACACACACATAAGCAAAAACACACGCCTGCTTAGGTATGAGTCAGGCCTTACCTGCTCATAGTTTAACCGCTGAGCTTCTGATATCTCTTTAGGTTTGGTTTCCAGGATGTAGTCACCTGGAGAGAGAGAGAGAGAGAGAGAGAGAGAGAGGGAGAGCGATATTGGCAGATATGTCGAGTCATATTCCAGAGCAACGCAATTACTATCTGGATTGGAACTCATTACATGGAGTAAAGATTGTAACAGATGTTGTGAACTGTTTCTAGTGCTCACTGGTAGATTTTGCACTGGTCGGCTGTATCCCAAAAAAAGGTCTGTGACAAATATGGAGGATGAGCTGAATCTCGGTCATCTGTGGCATCACCTGAAAGCTCCGCTGACTCACCTCTATAGCAATACAGGCTGTGCCAGAGGGCAGAGCCTGGCAGATGTCTGGCTCCTCTTTTACTTATTTATTTTTTTGCCCTGATCAGTACTACCAACATGCAAGTCTTCACTCAACAAACTGAGACTTTACAGTACATCAGCTGTAGACAGATAAGTTTCAAGATGCACCAAAAACACAGCTGACCGTTACATCTCAAGACAAAGGTTTCCGCTCGTTGCTAATTGTCTTGTTTTTCATTAGGATCTCACTGATGAACATTTCCAGCATTGCAAAGGGCAAATACATTCTTCCCCTCGCTGTGAATGCTTTACTGCCGTCTACTCCTTACTTTTAAAACTCTTGAGCAAGTGGTTTTCAAAAATGTTTCACAAAGAATCATAAATTTATTAGGAACTGGCAGGAGTATCGTGCTGCACTGTCAACACATATTTTCCCTGAGAACTGCTCAGAGGAATGCCATGGACGCCTAGTCGACAACATCTATATTAAGTGAAAACAGCTACACGTTTAGGATAAAAACTGCTTTCATATGCATCTTCCTCAAACAGAACAAGTGGAATACATCCAATAAAAAGAGCCTCTTAAGCTTTCTTTTGTGTGATTAGTGCTTTATAATTGTAATGACGCAGTGGTTTCTTTGTGCGTATGCTGTGGGAAATACCTGCCCAGTTCTGAACTTGGCTTTCAAGTAAAATGAAATAAAAATACAAAGCTCAGCAAAGGCTTGTTACGTTCTTCAACCTTTATTGGGACTTATGATATCGTGTGCCAAATGCATGCTTCACAAACAAACCGGAAAAGCAAGCGGATGCATTCACTCGGGCTTGGTATAGCCCTGCTGCCGTCTTCTACAACTGTAAAACACAAGCTTGCTTTTCACAAAATGTTTGATCAGACAGTAGCCTAAAAACCACCTCTGTCTTACTTGCTGAACTGGACAGCCTTGACAAAGACTTTAGTGCAAGTCAAGATTTTTTCCAGCAGGGGGCCTGCCAGCTGACTGCTTTTACTACAGCAAGTCCACAACTGGGAAAACCCCTCACTGCTGACCTGTTGACTCACTGATCCCTGACAGTCACTTAATATCTGTATCTATCTGCCGGATCTCTGGCATGCTACGCTGCTTACTCGTGAGCTGTGATACTCAACCATTGGCCTTTTAAAAACACCACTTCTGAGCTTGGTGTTTACGTGTTACGACAAAGAGGCTATCCAGAAGCCCCTTAACGCTACGCAAGACTGTGTGTGCCGCAATTATGTGCAAGCACGAGTTACCACACGCACACAGCAATTTTAAATGCACATAGTGATCAAGCCGCACAAATCTGCCACTGTCTGTCAGTGTGATCAACGGAGACGAGGTATGTCTCACACACAAGTAATCCTAGTAAATCTGTTGTAAAACCTTACGTGGATCATTGTGCACTGGAGAGTGACACAAGTGTGGATCGGTGACTCTACCTCTGAAGAGCCCCTTGCTAATGTGACACTTTATTTTGATATTTGAAGTTTAATTTTAGTTATGAATGACAGGACACAGCTCCTGTTTCCTCTGCAGCAGCATGAGACTGGCTGATGGGGGATTCCCCTGTGCTGCTATATATATATAATATATATATATATATATGACCAGTATTGGGGAGTAACGGAGTACATGTACCGCCGTTACGCATTTCAAATACAAAATATGAGTAACTGTATTCCGTTAGAGTTAACGTTTAAAAGGTGGTATTCAGAATACAGTTACTTTGTTGAAATAAATGGATTACACGGCGGTCTTTTCCTGTTTCATATGTTAGGCTATGCTCTCTCTATTTTTGGTAATTCCACACTGGTGGAAACCCAAACAAAACGCGCATTAAGAGGCTCTAATGCCTGTGTCTCAATCTTGTGGCTCATGTCACCTCTACTTGCACAATGACATGAAGAAATATTTTTAAAAATGATTTAATATGAAGGCAATAGGCAGAGTGTTACAGGCATCACCCTAAAGAATGTAGCCTCATGGGCAGTGTAGTCCGTGCTGCAGGGAGAATGGACTGCCATACCCGTTATGTGCGAGCGAGGGAGGGAGGGAGGAAAAAGGAGAAAAGTACGAGTTGTCACCGAGCAGAAACGGGAGATGGAAGCATGTAAATATAATAATAACCACTACAGCCAAAAAGAGTGCCTGACAAGCCCAGTTGTAAGTAAGCTATTAGGACTGTAGGACTGTACACTGTGTTCCTGTTTTTCTCCGACACAATAAGTTCCTTTGGAGCAGCCTTCCAACGCATCTCTCTGTCTCTCGCTAGCAAAGTTGACCCACACAACAAAGTAAAGCCAGTTTTCGGCTACGAGCCCGACACGAAACCCGGCGTATTAGCCAGAGGACCCTTTACCTCGGTTTGACCTGTTTTATATACGCTCAGAATAGTTTTCTATATGAGATCGCTGCAAAAAAGCGCAGCCTTACCTAATGTCCACCCTACTGTTACTCATTTTATGTTAAGATTTAAACATCCAGTTGGTATTGGTATGGCGAGTAACCCTCAATAAATCACACAGCAATAGTACATTCATGTAGTTGTAAAAAACATGACAATATATTAAGTAATCCAAAGTATTCAGAATACTCTCATTGAGTAACGTAACGGAATACGTTACAAAATACATTTTGGGGCCTGTATTCTGTAATCTGTAGTGGAATACATTTTAAAAGTAACCTTCCCAACACTGTATATGACCTGCATGTAACTGCTCATTAGAGAGGACATGAAACACAAGAACGCTTATGAGGGCACTGAAACTCAGTGGCTTTGCAGGCTTCTATGTTTACAAGTGCATGGACTCATGGGCGCCACTCCAAATGCAGGTTAGTGTGATGCTGTAGGAGCAGCCCAAGACACTGCCACTGGATTATGCTGCTTTTTGGACTTGTCACTGAACACACATGGGAGACTAAGTGCTGTCAGGATTACAAAGACTTACCGAGATACTCCATCAGTTGCTCAGCAGTTATAATTTCCATCATAGGTGGCATCTTAACCTGCAACAGACGTATGCGGAGCCATAGTTCATTAGTAATTTTTAAAAACAACACAGCGGGACAAATATGTAAAAGATACGTACATCATATATCCTGTAAGCACTTAAGGCATTTGGGCATGATGGTTTAACTAGTGAAATCACGTAAAGACGTGTCTTGGCTGAAATTAATAAAAAAAAAAAAGATAATGCAGAGCGATGAGACTGACAGTTGTGTTATTAAGTTAAGTCTTAATACACTTTTTCTTTATAAAGGCATGAAACCTGTCAGAGCTCAGAGATGCATTAAGAAATCTGCCTAATTATATCAGTGCAAAATCAAGTTTGCATTGATCCACAGTCATTTCCAAGCCTTTACCTTCCATGCAAGCAGAAGGACATTCATGATGGCCAGTAATGGACAGGGGCCATTCTCGTTCTGGGTGATGATCGGCGTATTCTCCTCCCTCCATTTGATCCACTTAATGTGGTATATGGACTGGCCGGCGGCCCTGTCCTTCGCATATGAACTCTTCGTGCCATCAGCCCCGTACTCGTTCTGCAGGGCCAAGGCCAGTCCTCTTTCCTCCAGCCCCTCACTGTTCAGGTCAGAGCTGGGGCAGGAGTTGAGGTTGGAGAAGGACTCGAGTGAATCTATGCTTCGAGACTCTCCACCGAGACTGGGATCGGGGTCACTCCCACTCGGCAATCCCTCTGATAAGGCGTTATCAGCGGGCAGCCCCGACTTGACGTTTTCTGTGTTTGCATTGTCCGGACACAGATTAGTCGGTTTGGCAAGTTTTGTCGGCTCACTTTCTCCGCTGGCGGAAACCTCAGCCTGCACATCTGCGCTCTCTTTATCGGGAGGTGAGGACGAGGCGTCGGTTTTGTTGTTTACCAACTTTGAGGCACCACCCTGGCTGTCTTTTGCGGCCACCACAGAGTCATGCCCCATCCCGTTACTGATCTGATCGGACCCCGACCACAATTCGCTCGCCTCGGCGTTCTTCTTCTTCTTCTCGTATCCCTCCTCTTGCTGCTGCTCGGGGAGGACTTCGACCACTTCTTGCACGTCAGACTTCCCGGCACTGGTACTGGAAGTGACATTACTGGGAGCACCATCGGTTGTGGTGCTGATATTATAACTAACGTTAACCAAACTACAGAGAGGAGCCTCACTATTCTTGCATTTGTCGGCTGTTCCTTTCACTCCAGCGACAGTAGCAGCTTCGCCCATTTCTCCCGCAATCGTAGCACACAAAGAGCTCCCGTCAGCGTCTCGATGCAAGTTTGCATTTTTCTCCATTTCGGTTTACGAGTTGTCGACAGATTTTAGCTAAATTGCAGCGGTAGCTTCGGTCCCAAAGACGCCATGACAACTCTGCGAGTGACGTCACCAGAGTGAATTGCTTTCAGGCCGAACGAGGGGGGCGGCAGACAACCAGTGGTGCGTTTTGGGTCACCTCGTATTCTGTAAACTCTAAAGCTTATCACTCACATTAAACCGCGTGACCCACTCGACGTGTTACTTAATCTACGTGTCTACACACCATTTTACCACTATGGTGACAAGCTTACATTTCACGCCTTAACATTTATCTGTCATTTACTTAAACATAAATAAATATATAAAATGTAGAATATTTCTCAGTTTGAAACTAACGTTGCGTCCCAGACGAGCTGAAAGTGAGAGCTTTGCGTTTATCTAATAAATAAATAAAAATTAAAAACATTTAAAAGTATTTGCATCAGCTGAATCACATGTAGAATAACTTAATAGTCGGGCTGCCTTTCAAAGCGCTAAAATGTTCAGGTGGTTACTTTTACGAGTACTCGTAAATTGATAAGAGCCTGGCGTAGCCGTGACCGCTTTGCGTCCCAGTGCACGCGCATTTGTATTGCGTGATCTCGCGTAGCTGGACCTCCCAGGTCCAACTTTGGATATCGCGAGGTTGTCACTGTCTGTGAGTTTTAAAAATTCACAACAAAGTATACTTTTTGTTGGATGTGTTTTATTAATTTGTTGTTTGACAGTTTAGTGTATACTTTTGTGTCTACTTTTTTAATCCTTGTCTATTTTTTAATACAAAAAAGATAAATAAAAATACATACATACATACATACATACATACATACATACATACATACATACATACATACATACATACATAAATAAATTTTAAAAAGCACAAAAACGGAGTAATCTTTGAGTAGATTAAATTTTCCCACACTGGAAATTCTTGAGATAGAGCTCTGGCTGTGCAACAAAAACCACATCTGACAGTTATAGATCCCACGTGTAGTAACGTTTTATAGACACTGGGTGGGAGAAAATACTCAATCTAGCACAAGAAGCGCAATTTAGGGTTTCAGCACAGATTTTACAGGCATAAATTTCTGCCACAGATAGTATTTAGTAACGTCCTATAATGACAAAACCCAGAAAAAGCTGCAAAAGTGAAATATACAAAAAATTCTTAATAAAGTGTTATATTTGATAAGAGGTTTGGCTCTCAATATCACAGTGGAGCTACATGAAAAGGAATGTAGAAGTGGGCAGCTAAGGAAAAAGGTCGTTTTACGTGGCCATTATTATAAGTTTGACAGGTTCACACAAAAGATTATCCCTGTTTTGATCTGTTTTGAAGTCTGCATCAAAACTGAGAATTATTTATAGGCCAGTCACAGGATGTCAGTCACAGTCACTTCTGGGATGTGAAGCACCTAGATTTTGTGGTTGCAGACTGACAGACAACAAAAATGACCACATGTTATCGCCTAAAAATACAAGTGACATACCCCTTACTTTCATACGTAAACATAACCCTTGCGAATTGTATGTTAACATTAACAGCAAAGTACATGTCAGATTATTATTATTATTTTGGGGGGGGGGGGGGGGGGTTGTTTTGTCATTTTGAGTGATGTGGCTGCCCATAATTTTCTAGTCTGCAAAAAGAACAAACAAACTTGGAAGTCCATCTCTCTCCTGTCTCAGTAATTTACACATTTTCTTTTTCAGTTCTAATTCTTTATTTGCATTGATTTCTTTGTTGTTGTTGTTGTTACATGCCCACAAACAATGTTGTGTATTGTTTTCACTTGTTTTTAGATCCTGCTATATGCATAATCTCTCTTTTAGTATTACAAGCCTCAGCATTCTCTAATGCAAGACACTTGTGTCCTTTCAGCATTGGAAATACATCTGTCTCTTCAGCTGATCACTGATGCTGTTCACTGAAGCCTCATCAGAAATTATCTCAGCGGAAGGGCGGCTTTCAAGAAGCAATTCTTACGAAAGGGAAACAAGGAGAAAAGGCTGAGGTATGCTAGATTACACAAGAACTGAGCTGAAAATCAGCTGCAACAGGCCCGATGGAGTGAGGAATCCAAATGAGACATTTTGGGTTCAAGTCATAATTAGAGCAGCTCAGGAGAGAGGTGCAACAGTGAGATGCCTGCAGTGGTTTGAGACTGTATTTCAGCCACTGCTGTTGAGAATTTGGGCAAAACTGATGAAATCATAAACACAGAAAAGTACCAAAGCATTTTTATTGGCAATGGCTTAATTTTTCAGCATGACAACGACCCCAAACACACTGTCGATGCAATAAAAATACACCTGGATAGAAAAGACACATTGTCAGTCATAGAGTGGCCTCCCCAGAGCCTGGATTTCAACATTAGTGAATCAGAACATAACAAATAGGTTTCATCACCCAAAGAACACTGCAGACTTTTGCGGGGTACAATAAATTGTATACACTGCAGCTAGAATAATCCTTCTGGCTGAGGTGGTACAGGTATAGAAAGCCAGTGTTTCTCTGTAATTTATATACCCTTATACTTACCTGCTGGTCCAATTACAGATGCAATTTACAGATGTCTCTTTTACACGGTTACCATGCGGTTGCACAAAGCAATAAACAGATAAATATGTATACTGTCAAAATATTATTTCATTTTTTTCTTCAAATTGTATTTTTGTAACTTTTTTCTTTTAGTTTGTATCTACTTAATCTCGAAATAGTACTTCGAGATTCATTAGTACATTTCAACTTCATTCTTTAAAAAAATCATTAAAAACGAATGACTAATCCTTTCTTTCCCGAGTTCTCTTTATGCTAATGTTACAGACCGGTTTGTTGCGAATCCTCGCTCTCAGAGCAGTCTGTACCTTGCATTTACAGCGCAGTCTACATAGACAGAGAAACAGGAAATGTATAACTTCACTATCACAAAGTTAAATCTTTAGTTTTTAAACCCGGAAATAATGTGTGCAAGCAGTAAACAGCAGATCAGTGCGTGTTTTCAGCACAGGAGCAGACACATTTTGGTGGCGTTGTGTAAAGCTCAGTAGTGTTTTTTTCCAGTTGTTTTCACGTATCTTTCAACCTACGATCGCAATACTATAGAAACGCAGAACAGCGGGTGTGTCCATATCTTTTGGCCCCATACACCGGAAGGGAGTAGTGCCTGCCTGTCTGTCTCTCTCTGTTTATGACAGTGTGTAGCGCTGTTGGAGAGGTAGAGCTGCCGGTGTTTGCGATGGGAGTCACAGCTAACTAGGAAGGGCGACTCTGTCTTTAAGTGTGGCAGAAATCGAAACAAGCAACTGTCAGGGGTATCGCTGTGTAGCTTCGCTGGTTAAGCGGGACTACAGGGCATTTCACTATGGAATTTGTCAAACTAATTCTTCTGTTTTGCTGCCTACACGATATTGCAGGTAAGTTTGCCGTTGACTAACAGAGAAAGTCTTTAGAGCTCGTCAGTAGAGCTAGCGCTAATCGGATCGTGTAGTTGTACTGTCGACAGTTTAACTTGCTAGCTAGCTGGCTGGCTAATGTTGTGGAGACTGCGGTTAACTTGTGTGTGTTTTTTGTTTGTGTTTTTTGTTGTTGTTGTTTACAGTGTGTAGTTAATCTGTATTAGCTGTTATCTGGTTAATTAATTATGTTTGGCTGATACAGGTTAAGTACTCCTGTAGTAGAGGAGGGGGGGCTTGTCTTTCAGTCACTTGCTTAGTGGGAAATCTTTACACTGTTAACGTCTATAAACAAGAGTTTTACTGCCGAATATGTTTGTTACCATGAATATTTAGTGTCGCTAGAATAATTTGAGACTAGTTTAACAAAAAACTTTCGTTTTGTCGGACAGTCTGTGAAAAGCAGGTTAGGTATGAAGCTGCGTGACAAGCAGTTGCATCCGTCAGAAAGGCACCTGAAGCAAAATACGGTACTTTTTTCTACTGCTGACTCAAGCATTTGGTCGAAAGAGATGATATATATCCCGTTCTTACCGTGGATGAGTAACTACCTGGGTGTCGATATATTATAAGTTTTAATATAACTTAACCACCTTACAAAACTTTGTCCAGGCCCTTCTTAATAACATATTTTCTACAGTATGTCAGATTGGTACTTTAATTGTACTTTAGGCATCAACATTTGTAAGACAAACAGAGCAAAACTGTGATTTTGTGTAACTGGTGATATTAAAATAGATATAATTTGTGTGTAAATGAAAATAAAATCATCGCTAAGGGGTTATTTCCAGATTTAGTACAGTTACACCACCTGCTTCACAAAACACCAAGACAGACGAGCTTAAGCTCACAGTGTAAAATGTGTGCATGTGATTAACTGCAGATACTACACCTGTGAAGTTTTATTATCTGTGAGGGCAGTGACAGATTTATTGAGAGCTGGGGGCTGTCATGAAGAATCAGGACAGGAAAACCAAATAGAAATTGATTTCTGCCTTGTGTTGGTAATGAGCTGCTGTGCTACTTTCATATAATTGTATAATCTGGCAAGATAGCTGGTACATTATTATTCAATTTTCACTTTTTAACATCTGTCAAACCTTCATTAAAAAGTTCTAATATCCTGTGGCAAAATATTGCTGCTGTGTTTGAAAAATTGCTTAATCTGTCATTATAAATAATTCAGTTTCTTGGCTTATTTCAGATTTGTTTCATTGTGATTACACATTAATCTTCTTTATGTCTTTAAAACCTTCATTTGACATGTCAAGATTAAGTACAAAGTGCATCAACGTATTTGCATAAAACATCTGTACTGGCGTTTTTTTGTTTGTTTTGTTTTTTGCAGTAGCACAAGTGAAATTGTGACTCAAGTGACTACGTTTTTTCCCCCCTGCTTCCATCTCACAACTTTACCTTTTTTTTCTTTTTCTTTTTTTTTTTGTGTCTGATCAGAAATGTATTTTGAGCTTTCAAATCAAATCAAATCAAATCACTTTTATTGTCACATCACATGTGCAGGCACACTGGCACAGCACATGCGAGTGAAATTCTTGTGTGCGAGCCCCACAAGCAACAGAGATGTGCAAACACAACAACACAAACGAGCAAAATACAAGAATGGCCAACCTGAAACTAATAAATATATGTACAATATATAATAGTGTATGCATTTCTGGATGTGTATACTAAATATTTTCCTACGTGTGTGTGTGTGTGTGTGTGTGTGTGTGTGTGTGTGTGTGTGTATACACATTTTTACAAATTAAATAGTAAAAATAAATAAATAAATAAATAATAATAATAAAATATATAAAATATACAGAGTTGAATATGTGCAAAACGAGTGGCATTTATATACAGTGTGGAGTGCATAATGTTGAAGTTCCAGTGGTGAAGCTGAGGTGTCTATGACGTGTTCAGCAGTCTGATGGCCTGGTGGAAAAAGCTGTCTCTCAGTCTGCTGGTACGGGACCGGATGCTGCAGAACCTCCTTCCTGATGGAAGCAGTCTGAACAGTTTATGGCTGGGGTGACTGGAGTCCTTGATGATCCTCCCCGCTTTCCTCAGGCAGCGCTTCCTGTAGATGTCTTGGAGGGAGGGAAGCTCACCTCCAATTATCCGTTCAGAGCACCGCACTACTTGCTGGAGAGCTTTGCAGTTGTAGGCGGTGTGTCCACTGATGTGAACACCAACATGAGGAAACACTATTTATATTCTTGAAAGGGATCGGGAAGGTGGGGCCAGAAATGTCCTGATCAAAACTTCACGCTTTGTGTTTTTTAAATTTTATTAATTAATTTATTTTATCAGTTTAACATAAGCTAAAAGATTGCATTCCAGAGTTTTCAGATGTACAACATGACTGATTTATTATACAAGCTCAGTTGTTTTTTAAAAAATGTTTTTCCACAAAGCTTCAAACAAATGGCTTTATGTCATTCCACATGTACCTCTGAAAGATATGTTTGATGTAAGAGGGGCCATTGCAATTGAGTTTGCAATTTGATAGCTTGTTAGTAATGATGGCGTGACATGCAACAACCAATCTTACTCTGTTTACATGCCCAGACATTTTCGAGGAAGTCTGTGTTTCATGTAATGTAGGTTATTTCACTTTCGCACAGCTGCTGTTACTTGGCCTTCTCACAGTCACAGCTTCCTGCAGACATTTTTTGAGTAATGTAGAGTGAATTTTTGTTGTGGACTTGATGCCTACAGGTTTTTGCCAACCCACTTAATTTTTTTTTCAGTACTGTATGATATAAAATGTTAAGGAGAGACATTTTAGTCGGGTGCCTGAGATATTGTCTTAGCCGGGCTGCCAGGACCCAGCGTGCATGGCAATGCGAGGCTCAGCTCAGTTCTGATCCATGCTGTGACCATGTCTTTGCTTCCTGTCAGCAGGTTTTTTATCTCTCTCTCTCTGTCTTGCACTTTCCTGCAGGACTTGAGAGTGAAAACAGATTGCTCTGTAGTGATGATGCCTTTTCAGTAAAACTCACTGGCAGTTTAAATGAATTTTTTGTTGCTATCAGTCTGAAGTGAACTATGTAGTTCCTAATAGTGTTGGATAGTATTGTCACATAATGATTTATTGTACTTTTTTATTGTTACAATAAAAATGGAAAATGTTTTAAAAAACAGAAGAAGAATAAAAGTAAAAGAAAGCAATCCAAAGGAACCAACTGATGTGATTAATGTAGGGTATTAATAGAGATGTTAATGCAAGCAACTAAGAGCTTCATTTTGAAAGTAATGTATTTTGCAACCACTGGAAATCAAAATGCATTAAAAATCTCAATTGAATTCCAATTTTTGTGCATGCTATTTTATAAATTATAGATACACATAAAGGTTGTGTACATTATGTTATAAATCACATACACAACATCATGTCATTTTTCCTGTCTTCCTCCGCTTACCCCTAACCAGTTGGGGCGATGGCTGCCCCTCCATGAGCCTTTGAGCCATGAGTTTTTCATTCCCAGCATCGCCAAGGACTTGCTCATAGGGCATTGTCTGACTGTTGGGTTTTTGTCTCTTATTGTAGGGTCTTTACGTTAACATGTTAACCACCTTGAGGCAACTGTTGTTCTGATTTGGTGCTATATAAATAAAACTGGATAGAAATTAAATACATGCATATTCACATGGTAGTGATGACTTTATGTTAAGAATGCAGTGTATTTTATGGCTACAATTTAGGTAGTCCAGTCAATGTTGTATTTCAGTTTGGCTGGAATGTTGACATGCGAGTAGAGCAATCCTCGCTTTTTACCTTTTTTGGATTTTGTGTGTGTGTGTGTGTGTGTGTGTGTGGTATGAGTTGTGAGGTATGCAATGACGTGGAACAAATTAACTCAGATAGTACTGGTTTGATGTTTAAACCTATTTGATCTGGTTTAACTTCCTGAAACATCCTGATCAACACATTTTTAGTAATAAAGAGTAGTTGTATTAAATATATATATATATTTATATAATATATATAATATAAATATAATATAATATAATAAATATATATAATAATAAATATATATAAAATATAAAATATATAAAATATATATAATAAATATAATATATATATAGTAGTTATATTAAATATAGTTGATTTGAATTCTTTGTTGTCACTGAGAGAAGGAAGTGTCTTTTTAACCTTTTCAACATTGTGTAGCTGCCTGCATTTTAGATTCTTTTCAGGCTTGTAACATTCAGGATGTGATGTTTACACACAACATGAAAAAAACCTGCTTAGTAAGATGTCTGTGTATGGGAATCAAGAGTTATATAGAGATTTTAGTAAGTAAAACAACATTACATTTTGTTATATTGTTTATGTTTACAATTCCACCTTTTATCGCTGCCCAGGAGGTTTTGGTAATGTTTGCTTGCATGTCATTCTGCCTGTAAACACGATTAGCTTGAAAAGTTTTGGGTGAATTTTGATCGACTTTTGTGGGAGGTGGAGTGGGGTACTGCTATCAATCATTTAAAATTTGGCTTACATCCACCAAGGTCTTCAAGGTCTTAATTAAAATAAAGTGTGCCATATCCATATTTTCACTGCACTACAAACATAAAGTATATTAAAAACAAAACAAACAAAGAAAACACAATGAATATATAGAAAATACAAAACTACTCCCTTAAAAGTAAGTACTGCCCAGAGAGTGAGCTGCCTTGGCGGACGTTTGCGCTCTTGGCGTGGTTCTTGTATTTGTTTTGCAACAATAACCTGTGTGTGTGTGTGGGTTGCAGTAAGATGGTACATTTTTTGTTAGTGATAGTTTTCTCAGGTATTTGAAAGCTGCATAAAATGTTAACCTGCTCTTACAACTGGCTTAACTCTGTAACCCTTAACATAAGCTAAAAGATTTCATTCCAGAGTCTTTAGATGGAGAGCATGACTGATTTATCATACAAGCTCAGAGTTGTTTTAGGAACATGTTTTTCTACCGTGAAGGCATCCGGAGATACCTGTCAGCATTCTTTTTGAAACCGTGTACATAAAGAGGTCAAATGTGACATGATATCTTACACACACACACACTGCATACTTCATTATATACATAATATACGAATGAAGTTGGTGAGACCTCCTGCAAAGGTTGATCTGTGTTGTCTGTGTAGTTTGCAAACATTATTTTCCTTGTTTAATGAGACTAAAGAAGATGGTTGTTGAAATATTTTCTAAGTGCATTCATAGACAAGTTCATGCTAGCCTGGAGCAGCCTCTCCCTGTATGGGGAGTTATGCCTCCCACTGACATGGAAATTATGTAGTTGTCAACAGAACAGTGCAACGTAAAAATGCAGATAATGTGGAGCATCTACATCATCTATTTTTGCATTTTTGAGTCTAGGTATCTCTTAGTCATGTGCAGAAAATCCTACAGTACAAAAAGATTAGAACTTGATCTTACTAACAAATCCTTAAATCGAGTCATAGCTGAGGATTTTTTTTTAAGGCCACCAGAGTTGCACAGACACCGATAGACAGACAGATAGATGGACACACACACACACACACACACACACCCCTTTGAATGTAGATTAGCATTTAAGCAGCCTGCAACAAGCTCACACAATGCTATACAGTACTACTGAAACAGACCCTCGTCACCTGATCGTATCATGTGCTCCTCACTTGTATTTTAAACTGAACACTAGCTTTGTTTTTGTGAAAAGAACAAAGAAAAGGGTCGGTATGGATGCCGGTAGGGTTTTACCTCAGGGGATGTTATAGCAATTGGCTGAATAAGCCTGTTAAGCATGTTTAGCGAGTGCGGGCTTGTACTAAAGCTAGCCAGTATTGTAGAGATCGATTGCTCCATAGGCCATTTCCATTGAAAGATTGGCACGTCAGGAAAATCATGGATAGAAATGATAAAAACGAATTATCTCAGAATTACATGCTAATCTACAGTGGAAAAATGTCAGCGATACGTGAATGAAATTTTAATTATCATTTGATTAATAAAACAATATAAAAACCTATTCGTTTTGATACTGTTGTTGACCAGTACTAAAAAGCTGTTGAACTCTCTTTCAGGTCAGTTTGGGAACCCTTTGAACAAGTATATTCGCCACTATGAGGGTTTATCATATGACACAGAAGCCTTGCACAGCCGTCACCAGAGAGCTAAAAGGGCGCTCTCTCCTCAAGACAGCACCGTGCAGCTGGACTTCCATGCACACGGAAGGTCAGTTTAAGTAGAAACACACACAGCCTTCCTCATGTAGTCACTCTTTCTTTCTGTGCTGACTCAGTTCATGTCCAAGTCTATTATTCTTGTGATCAGTAATTTATATTCCAGCCCTAGGATCAAACAAGAAGTATTTATTTTTATTACTCAGTGGGTTTTTTTTTTTTTTTTTTTTTTTGGTTTTTTTTTTTTAGTAATGTGAAACACCTTTTCATAAATTCTTACTGCTTTGTGTGTTGTGGTGATATTTATCAGGTTTTGGTTTTTCTAGTCTTGGTCTGTGTGCACTTTGTTGCCACTGCAAGATTATACTGCACCTTTTTGCATGGATGATCAGCAAGCCGTATATTTGCCTGTCAAATTGATAAGTGCAAGCTCTGTTGCCTAATGCCTTTATACATGACATATTGTGTATTTTGTGACTTGGTTATGCTGGTTCCCTGTTAAAACTAGAGCTGCAGCCAATATGAAATGTTTTTTCAGTGTTATCATACTGGCAGACATACAGTACATACCAAGGAATTGCAAAAGAGCTAAGAAGAATAGCTTTGTATAATTTGTAGTATAATTAGTATAATTTGATTTTCCTTTCTAACTCTTATTATCATCTTGGAGATGGGCGGTGATATTTGAGATCAGTGATGCTTGGTGATTGCCCGTCAAGATAAGACATGGCTTGTTTTCTTATTAAGTATGTACAGCTAATAAATTACTGTGGAAATTAATTTGCTCACCATGGTTTCAGTTTGTGTTGGTTGTGGCTGTATATACAGAGCTGAGCTGAGAGAGGGAGTTGTAGAAAGGTCAATGGAAAATATCTCTTTATTATTTGGCTAAGATACTAGTTATAGTCCTTAAGATAAGACTCATTGCTCAAAGTTCAAACTCAGGTTTTTTCATGTTTCATTTTAACCTGAGAGATTCAGTTTTCATTTATATACATTATCCAAGGATGACCCTTCATCAAACCCATGTCATCTGAGTGCAGTGGTGCCACCCTTGTTTTGGAAACGGGCAACAACACAAATGTTCCCAGATTTGTATCAGCTGAATTTTTGCCATCTCCTGTAAAGGAACAACACTCTGCAACAAAAATGTGTAAGAATTACACATTTTCACATGAACTTGTGAAACGCAGTTAAAGCAGTCAATGCTGTTAATTCATTTTGCAGAAGGTACTTTTAGGTGTGTTTTCAAAAGGTTATTAAGAATTTAAACATTTGTTTTTAAAATGGCAATCGGACTCATACTACTTTAGTGTTTTTCTAATCAGAGTACTTTCTGTGACAGCCTCATTTACACATTCACGCAGGGCTTTAACATTTGCATTTTTAAGCGCTTTGTCTAAAATTCACATACTCACACTCCAGTGGATACATTGGGGCAACTTGGGTTTCAATATCTTGCCCAAGGACACTTTGACTTGTATGGTGAGTTCCCAGTTGGAATGTTTTTTGACAAATGCCCCCTCAACTTGGATTTTCCACCCAGAAAGCCCGTTGTTAGCAATCCAAATGGGGACACTGAACATAAAATGATAGGGAAACCGTTTATTTTTAATCTGTACTGCCACTGTTGTGTATTTGCGACTCACTAAATAAGGCATACACAGAGGAGTGAGCAGGCTCTAGCCACGAATGTGTTTTAAGTGCAAAGAAAATTTAAACAAAATGCTGTATTGCTAGTGATACCTGACTGGCTGAGCCTTGCTAAGAACTGAAACAAAACTTGTTTTTTTCTTGCTTTTTCTGAAGCATACTAACTTGAAATCTGGGATGCAGTAGTAGACTGGAAGAACCAGGGATCTGGTCTACCTTGTTAGCCACAGGTTCCCTTCTTTTGGTCAAAATGTTCACAATGATAATAATTTGGAGCTTGTATTATTCCTAATCTACACGAATGAATTTCTAATTTAGCATGACATCCAATCATTTTAAATGTGTCCATGCAGTCCATGTCTTTGTGAGACAGGTATATTTACTGAATAAAGAGGCACTGTAAGACAAAACTGTGTAAATGCTCAACAAAACCAAAGACGAGCAACATTGATTGGTTTGTTTATTTATTGTAGCCGCGTCTATGTGAATACATTTATGAAACTAGACCCTGAATGATTTTTAAGATCAATACCAATATTTGGTGATTTTAAATTCCAATATATTGGCCAATATTTTTTTCAGGCACATGAAACAAGCATCTGTTTATTATGTGTAGTTATTTATGAGTACTTGCTAAAATATTATGACAATACAGTTTATAATCTTGTTTTATTGTCACAGGTTATGGATTACTCATTTATGTTCTGTCTAAGTCTGTGCAGATCAGCTGGTTGTTGTGTTTGTGGGTTTGAAACACATGTTGCCAGTAGGGAAGATGCAAACTATGCAACTCAAACATTCATGAATCAGCTGAAGCGTGTTCCCCCTGTCTCTTCTTTCCTTTTTAAAAAATATTTAAATTAGTTGCGGTTATAAACTCTGATTCCAGTATATTCGCTAATGTTTTTACTGACGTTTTGTGCAGTGATACTGTTTCATTCCTTATTATTATTATTATTATTATTATTATTATTATTATTATTATTTATTTTTTTTAATTCTTTTTTTTTTTTCTTTTGTCCTTTCTTTCAGTTTTTTGGTATATTGATACCAGTGGCTTTTTACCCAGCTTTTGCGCTTTTTCCAGTTGTTGCTGAATCTTGCAGAACTTGTTAGCATTGCCTTATTGGGTTGGCCAGAAAATATGATCTCCTCTCAAAAAAATTCAGCTTATAGGAAAGATTCTGCTCAATCATCTGCATCATTTGTGAATCATAAAAGCTCACTTGTAAGTAAAAGCCTTAGAATCTGCAGCAGTAGGAGCAGTAAATGGTCCACTGCTTACTCCACAAATACATAAGGCTGGGTGGTTCATGCTTGGGATCGACTGTATTCAGCATCCTAAATCCAGGATTTTTGACTGCGTAAGTGGATATCACTTCTTTAACCGTATGAGCTTTCCTTCAATTACTTCCCTGTCTTGTTATATAGGTTGCCACTGTAAAGTGAGGCAGCTTTTTATCTATGGCCCTGGAACTGAGATTGGTCTGAGGCTCCGAATTTAAGGAGACACACTGTTCGTATTCCACTGTGCGAAGGAGGCTTGTCATGCTTCCACTTTTAGTTTGAACTGAGTTTTTTACTTTACATGGCACAGTTGTCTGTTTGAGGTTATATTGAAGCATATGAGTAAAATTTGAGTGTTCTAAATGAAGAAGCTCACACTTGCAGGCTTATTTCATTTTTGTAGACTAGACATTTTGCACATTGTGCAAAAGCGAAACTTAGTTTGAAAAGTCATGTAGCTCTACTGCCTGTTTTGGTGAGATAACCACTTTAACTCTCTGAGCATACTGCAGTTTCCAAAAACGGCTGCAGTATACCTGCTGTACATCAGTATGATTTATATTATGGAAGCATTAAGGAGCAAGAACTGCACAGATAATGCTGCCTACCTGTTACATTTGAGTTCTAAAAAGTTTCTTAGATTTTTCTTTGAAATAAGTGGACACTTAGTTATAAAGTGTCCAGTTTTCTGCAGTATCACATGGAGTGTAGAAACCTTTGCACATATTAAAACTGTGTGTCAGGTATTACTTGTACAAGATAATTTACTAGACATGTCTGACAGTTGCTAGTTATCATGCCAGTTAGAAATATCTAGATTTAACTAAGAGGTCTTGAGGCTTGATGTTCACATCGCATTGCATACTAGAACTTATTTTCTTTTCTTCTCCTCATCCATAATCAGCTAGAGCAGATGGCTGCAACTCCCTGAGCTTGGTTCTGCTGAGGTTTCTTACTGATAAAGGAGTTTTTCCTTCCCACTGTCGCCAAGTGCTTGCTCCTAGGGGTCATCTGATTGTTGGGGTTTTCTCTGTATTATTGTAGGGTCTTTATCTTCTAATATGCAGTGTATGGAGGCAACTGTTGTTGTGAGTTGGTGCTATATAAATAAAACTGAATTGAATTAACCTGTAGCAGAGATGAGGAGCTACAGAGATGTGGTAAAAAAAACAAAACAAAAAGTGAACTAATAATTGACCACTTTCTTTCAGTTTTTCAAAGCTGAGCAATAATATTAATAAAAGTAGCTGTACCACAGACTATAATACTATGCCACTTGACATTAAGCTTGTGTCTTATGTCCTGACTGAATTCATTTAGTGTGTGCAAATTAAGGCTAACACTCTCCCTTCTGTGAAAACTCAAGGCCAGGCTGTTTGGCACTGTAGAGGTTTGTTGTAACGAGAGAAAAGCGTTCTTCTGTATGCCCACTCGCATGAGTATTTGTGGCCAGATCAGGTGACAGAAGAAGGCAAGTCACAGGGTCTCTGTGTAGGGCTTCTTTACAAAGTGAAGTGCCATAGCAAGCATGTGCTAATGCAATGCTTGTGATTGTGATATAATTCACATTTCTTTGTAGTTTATAGCTTAATAATGAATTAATAAGACGCATAAGTGTTTTTTTTCCTTAATTATAAAAATATTTGACAAAAAACATTATTATTATTATTATTATTATTATTGAAGCAGTCAAACAATGCAGCTTATCCATTAATGAATGTTAAAGTTAAGGTTCATACCACATTTTACCACTTTAACCAGAATCTCTTAGGACTGCTTCCCAGTTATGTCTTGATTTCATCTCTTACTCTCCTCTCGTTGTCCTTGTTTCCCACTTTCTGCACTGATATTTAACAACTTCTGACCTGATTTGATTTCTTCCAATTAAGTAATTTGGGAATACTATGATTTTACGATGATTCATTGTGACCAAGCGACTTAATATTGTAAATAGAGCTCTATGTAGTGATAAGTAGGTATTGCCCCCTTTTTAGTTGGAATTTTCTCTGTAGAAATGTCTTGAGGGCACCCCATCTCTGTGTGCTTGGCCTGCTTACTAAGCAGTGGATGACTGTCAGATGCTTGATTCAGTATGTTCAGCAATTGGGATTTGTCTGAATAATTTAGCAGTGAGCTGCTGCTGTGAGACGAGTACCACTGGGTTTATCCTTGGATTCCTCTCTTCTTGTCTTGCGGCCCATGTTGATTTGTTGGTATTTTTTCTGGTCTCTTCTTTCTTTCTCTTTTTTGTCTAGGGCACTTTATAGTTTAGTGATTAGAAACACACTAAATGTGTTTGTTTTTCCACACATTGCAGGAGAGACATGCTTCCCACTAAACCTGCTAAGATAGCTAAATCACATATACAGGTGCAGTTAAGCTGCATTGTTCTGCAAAGCCCAAGCCAACTGTTCAAGTCTTACTTCTTCATTTACTGCTTTGTTTTCTCCCCTTTCTTCGGATTTCCTGCTTCTCTGTTCTCTGAACACACTAAGCTCCTTTACTGAGTTGCTGCGCTCTGAACCTTGACTCACATGGGTGTCAACGACTTGTGGCAGACATGATTGAGCCCCTGCAGTCTGTTTCTTCATGAACTTTGGGATGGAAATTCTGAATAGGAAAGCCTTTTAGATGCTTTTTAGTGTATTTCTATACACCTTTTTTGCTATTATTGCAATACAAAAGATGTAACCCACGATTCCTCTTTGCCAAGCTTCTCGATACACAGGAAACACTGCCAAAACTGTATTGTTCAACTGCTTCAGAAACAAGAGCAGCCACATCCTAAGTGTAGAACAGTTTTTTATAACAGAATAACCAGTGGTTTGTGACTTCAGTGGTACACCTGGCTGCTGTGGGGAAGTTGTCGCAGAGGTGTTAACTTCTAAGATGAGGAGGCAAATGTTGCAAAGTAGGCAGTTAGGTTTTAGACTTTGTAAGGCTTCTTACCAACTAGTCATTCTCTTTTTGAACCCAACCACAGACAGTGTCTCAATCCCTGATGACTAACTCTAAATACATGACAGTGCAGGTTATATTTCTAAGTGAATAATTTGCTTTGGCTGTGACCGGAATTATATTTATGAAGGCAGATTTATTGTTTTAGTGCCAGTATGAGTAATAAGCCAAGGAAACTATACTGTATCTGTTGCTATCTCTGTGTAACACTGCCGACTTCAAACAGCAGGTCATGTTGCAGCCATTGTCGTACAGGTTTAGCAGTTCTCTTATTTCATCGTCTCCTCTTCTGTGTCAAATATTTGATCCTTTTTCTTTCTCTTGGCTTCAGCTGAAATGCTCTTTGGGCAGAAAATCTGTAGACGAGGCCAGCTTGTGTTTGACTGCAAATCTACTTGATCCGTCTAGGTTATTATACATGTTTGTATCTATAAAAAGCATTCCTAATGACATAACAAAGTTTTTACCAAACTGAATACTAACCAAAAGCAAGGCTGTTTCATTCAGCATATCATTTGGTACAATGAACCAATACATGGAAAATAAACAGTAATAAAAAAGGGGTGTGAAATGAAAACTGGACTGGGAAAAACTGAATGCAGGTCAAAAAGTCATCCTGGGGAGGGAAATCCTGAACTGTCTGAGCCATGAATAATGCCTTGCTTTCTAACTCTGCCAGACACTCCCTGACACGTTGTACTGCTCAGAGCATTTATTTGCATTTTGTGTTTTCATTTTGTTTTGCTCTATGAATGTTTCCATGATTGTTGTGTAGAAATGTTACTGTAAGATCCTTAGTCTGAAACAAACCTGTATACTGGAACATCAAGAAAACTTCACAGCATACACTTTGTTCTCAGTAGTATTATGTCCTCTATGACCTGAGATTATCTTAGCTTTGGTTTGGAGACTAATGTGCAGCTGAGGGATTGAAGAACATGCACACATCCTGCCCGACTATGATTAATCTCATTACCATGCCTGCCTATAAGGGCAACTGTGGTATTTAAAATGAGTTAAAAAAAAAAAAGAAAAAGGTGTGGAGTACTTTCAAAATCTGTTAAACAGCCTACTTTAGCTTAAAGATTTCCTGCTGTGAACAGCTTTTTGGCCTTACTGATGATTGTGTAAACACACCAAAGCCAAAAAGGTCTTGAGCCATTTAAGGTTAATACTGAGTCATGTGGAGGAATTTATAATTTGTCAGGAGATTTCTGATAAGGAGTTTGCATCTGAACTGCTCAAGCCTTAGAACCACTAACTTCTCATAAGTGCCTCATGTGAGCGCCATGTGACGTTTGCCTTTTTGCCTTTTACATCATTCTCATCATTTCCACTGAAAGTGTTACATAAAACAGTGTCTGTGCACTTGCAAGGTTCATGTGGTTTTCCTTGTGACATAATTCGTCTGACTCACTGAGCTGCCTACTCGGTAACAACACTAGAACGGTGAACCTCTGTAAACATTAGTGAAGTAAATAAGGCTGCTTTCTCAGCTTCCTGTCGTAGATTTCCAGTGTTTGTGGTCCTTTATTCTAAAAATTTTCAGTAAGAGGATGACAAAAACACTGTCAACACTGTGAATTATGAGTGTCTGTCTGCAGGACTGTTGTCCACATGTAAATGTGGACAACAGTCAGAGGAATGTACAAAGTTTGAATGTGGTGTTAGACATTTAATGTAATTGGACATTGTTTCCTATTCTTCTTTTCAGACATTTTAACTTGCGGATGAAGAGGGATTCAAAGCTGTTTTCTCCAGATCTTGTCATTGAGGTGTCAGGGGAGGAGAACCCGATTGATACATCACATATTTATAGTGGAGAACTGTATGGTAAGTCTTGAGTTGCGCGTGTGTGTGTGTGTCTTTTAAAGGTAGTGTATCTGATTTGTAGCATTGTTATTTTTCAATTCAAAGCCTATTTGTATTACCTTTTGGGTGACTTCTCAATTGATGAAACGTTGTTAAATGTGCAGAGTAAACAACAAATCACAAGCCAAATCTCACAAGACTTATTTTTAGCTTCTTTTTTTTTCCAGTTCTTCCTGCTGCTCTTATTTCCCTCCCTTCCTGGACATCTTCCTGCTGCCTGTTTCCAGTAGAGTTCAAATGAACAGGAGGAAAAACAAGGGTGTTTGTTTTTTAGTGATTGGTCTGCATCAAACAAACAGATGGGGAGGAGAGGTGTATACTCCTTGAATATTTTCTGAGCTGATAAGAAGTCAGCTTCTTTAAACCACTGAGTAACATTTTAAAGTTATTCATGATGCATAACTAATCCACACATGTAACAAAGCAGGAAAAGCACAGCGTGAATAAAGTTGTTTTCACACCGGTGCTCTGTAGTTACCTTAAATCAAACCTTTTTTTTTTTTTTTTTTTTTTTGGCACTGTTGTGCAGTTCGTTTGTGCATGGCAGCTGCACTGGGGAGCAGTCCAAAGCTCACTGTAGCCAGATCCTTTGGAGGAGGTGATCTTGATCTGAACAGAAGTAGAAATAAAGGAATAAGATGCAAAATCCTCATTTCAAAGCAAAACAGGAAATGACTAAATGAGAAAATATTGATGTGAACTGTGACGCTTAAGAAGACGTCAGACTAGGGAACAGTGGAACTAATAAACTAATACAGAAATGAGTCAGAGGGAGGAACAGGCAGTGAAGTAAAACTAACATTCATAAAAATCAAAACTTTAATCAAACGGATCACAAAACTGAAATTCATAACATGAAAAACCCATAAAACAAAAACGGCGATCAAAGACTTAAAGTCGGAATCCAAAAGTGAAAAAAAAAAACAAGCAAAGAAAAAATCCCTGACAAAAAAGCAAACCTCATACTCTAGAAGCAGTACAACAGACAAAACCGTAAAACAGAAACCTATATAAGCCAAGCCTTCTTCATCTATCATCATCATCATTTTTATTCCTCATATTGATCGCCATCTCTCTCTCTCCTCTTCTCGCTTGTGTTTTCAGGTTTTCATGTGTTTTTTGTTTGTTTGTTTGTTTGTTTTTAACAGTTTTGGTTCGAGTGCTTGTTTGTTTGTCCACTTTGGCATGTTAGTCTTTTTTTCAATTTACTTGCGACTTTAGGCTACACAAAAAAATGACGTGTCTTCATCTGCTGACCCTCCTCCTCTTATGTTTCAGGAGAAAAGGGCACACTGACACATGGCTCTTTGGTTGATGGGCGATTTGAGGGCTTCATTAAAACCCAACAAGGAACATACTATGTTGAACCTTCAGAAAGATACCTACAGGACAGGAGTGTGCCCTTCCACTCTGTCATTTATCACGAAGATGACATCAGTAAGTAGGCACTATATTTACATTTGTGTTCTGATGTTTAGTATAGTGACCAATACATGAAGCTTGTTGGACAAGTGGTATTTTTTTACAAAGTCTGAAACATTTCTTTATAGAAAAGCTTTCTTTTTATACCCCTGGCAAATGTCATTAACTTGGTGAAGAATTGTTAAATACACAAAGGAAAATTCTGTTATATTTTTTAAATAACAAAGTGAAATTTGAATTTTTTTTATTTTATTTTTTATTCAGTTGCAACAGAAGTTGTTGAATCAGCGTGCCAGACAAACGCTTGGGGCCTAGACCATTGGGGGCTCTCTAAAGAGTAACAAGCTTATCTTCCTCCTCCATAATCTTAACTGGGAAATTGCATAAATGAGCCCATTTTTGTAGCACACCAGCTGTTTTGAAATGTGAGACTGTCTTGCCTGCTGATAATACATTTAAATAATTGACATTTGATCAGAATATGTACAGCTGTGATTGATATCTATGCTGTCCAAATAACATTGTTATTATACATTGAGACTAAATTGGTACTTGAACGTCATATTTAATAGTTTAGTTTATGATCTTAAAACTGAGTGAAGGACAGAGTAGTAGTGGTAGTAATAGGATATTGTTCAGCATCCTGAGTCATGGACAGGGTGTTCGGTATCTATTGAAAACTGGATCGGAGAATGTAAATGGCTTACATTCACTGCTTTTGTCAGGCTACAGAGCTATAGAACCAGGACACTGCAAGTTTCTCAGTGTTTTCAATGAAGATGAGCAAATCTGAAATTATTTAGAGGTTGACTTCAACCAAGCTGAAAAAACATGTGCACAGTGCGTGAGTCAAAATGCAATTCAGTAACTTGAGACTTACAAATTTAGTATGAAGGCTCTTTCATATGGGAACAGGCATGCAGTGCGCTAACTGTAAGGTTAAGTTCCGGTCCAAAAGCTCTGTGTTGAGTTGGCTGCTACACTCACGGTCTTCGTGTGTACTAAATGACATTCTGCATTTCTACTGGTCGCACAAATGTATGCAAGTGCTCTCTGACCGGGGGTGCATTTAGCAGCATGGCAGGGAATCTGATATGAACCCTGTGGTGGCTTTAGACTAGCACACAAACACACGTCTAAACACATACACTGGTATATAATCTGAATCTGCTGAAGGAAATTTAGGAAATATGGATTTAGAGTCTCAGACTGTGCCTAATGATTTGTTGAATTCATGTTCTAACAGCAGGAGCATGAAATTCTGTCACTAATGAGATAGAAGATGCATATTGGAAAAATTAAACCAACAAATGGTACAATATAAAAGTTCAGCAAGTGCACTTATTTAAAAAACAAAAAAATAATAGCTGTTATCCCCGTCAGGGCCGTCTCCTTAGCGAGAAACCACTCAAAACATTGCAAGAGCCTTCCCTGGAAATCTCTGACCGCCTCAGGTTTGCATTTGAGACATGTGATACATCTCTGCCATTTTTAGCACAGCAAAGGTAGATAAGCAGGCAGACAATAGCATGTACCAAAGGTTAGGTTTACAGTCAGTTTCCCAGGGCATTACAGTAGAGCTCAGTATTTATCGTGTGACCCTGGGGCTCTAATTCAAAGCTCACAGCTTCTGTGAATGTCATAGTAAGAGAGGAAGTTGCTCCTTGTTGCACTTCTCCCCTGATGTGCCACTTTTCTCCCGCTGAAAACTGTTTGTGGTCTTTGGACCAAAGCTGGAGACCTAGCTTTCCTCATTGTTCATCCTGAACATGAAGTTTAGGTCAGTTTGACAAAGAAGTTGATGTTTGCTTTCAGCACGAGTTTGTGGTCAATGGTGAAATTCAGTGGTAAGAGAAGTGCTGGGAACTATGTAAGAAAACTACCCTCGGTGGGATAACTGCCACACTTTAATGAAGTGCTAACTTTACTCTTTATGAGGGTAATCAAAGAAAAGGTTTTGTCACAGTTTCCACAGTGGAGTTTATGACTTCTTAAATTTCCTAAGAAACATCAAGTGGAACTGAAATTGTTTATGTAGTGCTTTCATTAATTCATCCTTCTTCCCTTAGTGTTGCAACTATAATCAACTCTTATTTGCCCTTTTAAAATTTCTACTTCCCTACTCATCATTGTTAATCAAGACTGAAGTAGCACATCAACTTGTGTGGAAGTGTGTTTTTCATTAAAACACTTCTGCTGCATGTAGTCTCTGCTAACATCTGCACTGGGTTGTAAAGATAAAACAAGATGTTGTTTCTGGCTGTGTACCGTGATTTTTAAAACTCAAATATGTATTTATCAGACATATTTTTAAAACTTCTCTGAACAATTTTTAGGTAGTCGGAATGTATCCCCCTTGTTTTGAGATAATTAGGTGACATTTTTACGAACCTTGAAGGTCTAATGTCACGAGGAGGCATCTGTCTGCCCAGTTGCCCTTGTCTGTCTGCCCACAATTCATAGGAATTGCTGCTCTTCCTATAGATTTGTACAGAATTTAAGCAAACTTATAAACAGTGATCAGCTAATCGATCTTCACCAAGGCTTTGCTTTAGATGAGGGTCATATTTGTCACCTTACAAGGAATTTTTCATTTTCCCAAGAATTCCTGCTGCTTGCACAGTGTCAGTCATGTTTTAGTGAAAGCTGCACACAGTGATCACCCAGTGAGACTTTATCAGGACTGTGCTCAAGCTCAAGGTCACACATGTTGTTTTATGGGCAATAACCTGTGAATTGTGATGGCTCTTGTGCTGTCTCATTGATGTTGTGGTTTTCAGAGGACTGTGAACCGTACGTGGATAGTACCCAGCAGTAAAACTGCTCACAACTAACTGGGGGATTTTTTGTGTGAAGTTTCTGTACAGTTTTTTATTCAGGTATCAGTGAAATGGGTGGAGAAGGCTGATTCTTTTTATTTATTTATTTTTTTAAGACTCAGAGGAGCCTTTGCTTCTGATTTGGCCTTTCTCTTAAGCTTTTTACTTCTGTCCAAACTGCAAAAGCCTTTTGATTAGCAGTTGAATGAGACACCATTCACTGTGAGGACAAAGACGACTTTCTTTGAAAAAAATTCAAAAGCACATTGCACACAGTGTATTTGGTCGTTTCAGTGAGTTAAAAGAGGAGACGACGGACCTGTTTTCATTTAGGAAACATGTTTCTGAAGTCAGTGTTATTGTTTATGACACCATTATCTGTTATGGTGTCAATAGTAATATGCAGAAACATTGAAATCCAACATTCACAAGGCTTCACTCAGTGTTGAACTCTGGATCTGCTTGTAGTCTTAGCGAAGCGTAGTGTATTTTGTTCATATGAAAACAGAGACTTTCAATTTTTAGATATGATCAGTGGAGCCCGTGATTGTAAATATGCAAGAATTTCTTTTCCATTGCTGTAACATGATTAGTTTGTTTGAATTTTGTATTGAACTTGAGCAGGCCCTAATTTCCTTACAGTGGTGGTCTATTGGTTTTGCTTAACACCTGGGCAGTACGTGGAACAGTGGTCAGGCCTGTTGCCTCACAGCAAGACAATCCTGGGTTTGCTTCCCACTTGGCCTTTCTCTGTGAAGTTTGCATGTTCTCCCCGTGTTTGGGTGGCTTGTAGTGACACAAATTGGTTCTCTTCAAGTTTTCTCCATGTGAAAACAAACCAAACCAGGGGGAAAGGCGGCAAGTTTACAAACTCATCAACTGATTCAAAACAGAGTAAACAAACTATTGGTGTGAAAGAGCCCACAGATTACAAAGCAATTTAAAATGAAACCAAATGTTCCTGCAAACTCTGTCAGTCTCTGCTTTATTTTGTGGCTTTTGAGCCAGGTCATAACAATTTTTTTTTGCCTTGATTTTGTTAATAAATGAGAAAAGAGGCCTAGTTGCACAGATTTTTAACTAGTGGAGTCAGGGCCTTTCTCTTCTTGTACTGAATGTTAAAATAAAGATATAAATGACTGATGAAGATAACTGAATGGATATGGTGAAAGGCACTCAAGAAAATGTTTCTCTCCTTCTGTCTGACAGATTACCCTCATAAGTATGGTTCAGAGGGTGGCTGCGCAGACCACTCTGTGTTTGAGAGGATGAAGAAGTACCAGGCATCAGCAGAAGAGCCAGCCAGAGTAAGTGTTATTAAGAACAAGAGAACAAGAACAGATAAACACAGGCAGACAAGACTCGTGATATTACATGAGCTTATTTCCACCTTACCTTACACTGTTAGTGTTTGACCTTACTTAAAATGGCAATATAAACTTTTTAGCCCAGGGAAATTTTTAGGGGATAAAAATGTTGGATTGTTTTCAAAACCGGAAATGTGCTTATTTCCCCAAACGCCATTGAACTATGCTATCGATAACAAGCATAACGTAACGTTTTCTGTCCAGGATGTGACACGAATGTTGGAAGATGAGGAATCTAAAGATACTCCTGTCATTTTGAGAAAGAAGAGGGCGACGGGTAAAGAAAAAAACACTTGTCAGCTCTACATCCAGACTGACCATTTCTTCTTCAAACGCTACGGCTCAAAAGAGGCTGTCCTTGCTCAGGTATGAGGAAATGCAGTATGTGAAATCTTTGTTTTCTTTTCTTTCTTTTTTTATTTGAAAAAGCCTGTTTTGCTTATTTGCTGATTAGCATTAGCTCACACCCCTTCCCTTGTTTTAGCTGCTGCCTCCCAGTGACTTCATGCTGGATTACCAAATCAAAACATTTCTGTGGAGTCGGATTTTTGGGCTAACTTGCTGCTGCTACATCCTGACATCAGATTTTAATTTCCTAATTCGTAACTTATACTTTTAATAAGTTTAGCTGGACAGAAGTTCGTAAGGCAAGGCAAGGCAAATTTATTTGTATAGCACAATTCAACAACAAGGTGATTCAAAGTGCTTTACAGAGACATTAGAAACAAAAACAAATAAAAAGCATGATTTAAAATTGATTAAAACAAGCAAACAAACAAACTAACTAAACACACACATTTCACACCTGTTCGCGCGATCTGAACCCTTATCGTAAGGGGAGCTACCAGTCCTTCTGTGGACGAGCTACTTTCTATTTTAAATTCCCTGAATTTAAAATACTCTCTAGACCCAGTCTAGACCCAGCTGGGGAGCTACCCAGAGCTCTAAACCCACTTAACAAACAAACAAACAAAACAGTATATAAAATCAAAACAGATAAAATCAGAACAGTAGATAAAATCAGTAGTTAATGTAAGTTTTGAAATTTAAGCTTAACAAACAAACAAAACAGTATATAAAATCAAAACAGACAAAATCAGAAATAGATAAGATCAGTAGTTAGTGTAAGTTTTGAAATTTAAGCTTAAAAGTGTGGATTTGGTGCTTTATTCAAATGCAGCTGAGAATAGGTGAGTCTTCAACCTGGATTTAAATAAAGTGAGTGTTTCAGCTGATCTGAGGCTTTCTGGGAGTTTGTTCCAGATATGAGGAGCATAAAAGCTGAATGCAGCTTCTCCGTGTCTGGTTCTGACTCTGGGAACTGATAAAAGACCGGATCCAGATGACCTGAGGGATCTGGAAGGTTCATACTGGGTCAGGAGGTCACTGATGTATTTTGGTCCTAAACCATTCAGAGCTTTATAGACCAGCATCAGAACTTTAAAGTCTATGCTCTGACGGACAGGCAGCCAGTGTAAGGACCTCAGAGCTGGACTGATGTGGTCCACTTTTTTGGTCTTAGTGAGGACTCGAGCAGCAGAGTTCTGAATGAGCTGTAGTTGTCTGACTGATTTTTTTGGTAGACCTGTAAAGATGCTGTTACAGTAATCAAGCCTACTAAAGATGAATGCATGGACTAGTTTTTCCAGGTCCTGTTGAGACATCAGATCTTTTATCCTTGAAATATTCTTGAGGGTGATAGTAAGCTGACTTTGTTATTGTCTTAATGTGTTTTTCTAAGTTTAGGTCTGCATCCATCACTACACCCAAATTTCTCGCCTGGTTTGTGGTTTTTAGATGTATAGATTGAAGTTCTCTGGTGACCTGTAATCGTTTTTCTTTGGCGCCAAAGACTATTACTTCAGTTTTGTTTTTGTTTAGTTGGAGAAAATTGTGGCACAACCAGTCATTAATTTCCTCAATGCATTTACCAAGAGCCTGTACAGGGCCTCGGTCTCCTGGTGACATTGTGATATATATTTGTGTGTCATCTGCATAGCTGTGGTAGTTTATTTTGTTGTTCTTTATAATCTGTGCCAGTGGGAGCATGTAAATGTTAAACAGAGGGGGTCCCAAGATCGAACCTTGGGGAACTCCACATGTGATACTTGTCTGCTCAGATGTGAAGTTACCTATTGATACAAAGTATTTCCTGTTTTCTAAGTATGTTTTGAACCAGTTTAGTACAGTTCCTGAAAGACCTGCCCAGTTCTCCAGTCGTTTGAGTAATATGTTGTGGTCAACTGTATCAAATGCTGCACTGAGATCCAGTAAAACTAGGACTGACATTTTTCCACTGTCTGTGTTCAGACATATGTCATTAAAGACTTTGGTCAGAGCGGTTTCAGTGCTGTGGTTCTGTCTAAAACCTTACTGGAAGGCATCGTAGCAATTATTCTGTTTTAAGAAGTAATTGAGCTGTTGAGAAACTGCTTTTTCAATGATCTTACTTAAAAATGGAAGATTTGAGATCGGCCTGTAGTTTTTCATTTGTGTCTTGTCAAGATTGTCCTTTTTCAGTATAGGTTTGATTACAGCAGTTTTTAGTGGTTCTGGAAACACACCTGACATTAAGGAAAAGTTGACGATCTGTAACAGGTCTGACTCTAAAGTAGGGCTGGGTATCGTCACTGATTTCTAGAAGCGATTCAATTCCGATTCACAAGGTCCCGAATCGATTCGATCCACGATTCGATTTAATTCGATTCGATTCGATTTAAATCTGGGAAATTTTGACAGTCAGAAATATTATAATTCAAATCAGTACATTTACATATTTTTGTATCAATAAAAAGGAAGCTGACACACGCAAGACTTTATCAAAGGTGTGAGCATCACAGCAGATGCCTTTGTGTCAAAGTAGCTGAAGATAAAACACAGAAAAACATGAAGGTGATTTTCCTGGCCTGGGATTTTATAAAAATATTCTGCAGTACATCAAAAACGAAAGAAAACCATTAATCAACATATGAACATTACCTCTGAAGTTACAGCGGTTTTATTAGAGACACGGTTAAGCGTTTTGCATTTTGAATAATTTTAAAAAGTTTAAATTTGTTCAGTATTGAACAGCAGAAATGAGGTTTTCTTTTCGGAAGAATGTAAAAGGGAAAAAAACAGCGGCTGACAGCGCTGTAAACTACGGTAGACTTGTGCGTAACAAGCAAGCGAATAATGAAGAAAGCGAAACTGTTCTTGAAGTACAGAGAGAGAGAGAGAGAGGGGGAGAGAGAGAGAGAGAGAGAGAGCTGTGCATCGCGGTGGAAGCAAAACAGTAAAAGTCAGAGTGAATTCATGACGATTTTATGTGAATCGTTTGGATCTTCTTTTGCTGCTGGTTCGGTCAATATTGTTTGGAGAGAGATCAAACTAACAGCTTTAGAATCGGCGCAAAAAGGGCGTAAACACAAAGCGCGGACCCGCCGAAACATCAGGATCAGCGAGCTGTCGGCTTTCAGCCCCGACCGTGAGAAAGGCGACATCTAACTGATTCTGATCCGCGGGTCGCACCGTGTGTTTAAGTCTATGTGCAGAATCCGTGTACCTGCTCTCATTTACTGTCTTAACTGTTTGGTGGTTCTTGAAATTTTGTGAGATGTCACCAAAGATTCTGGCATTTCAAGCAAAATAAATTTATATTAAAAAAATCGATTCAGGATTTAAATGAATCGATTTTACGTTATCCAAGCCAGAATCGATTTTAATCGATGAATCGATTATAAAAACCCACCCCTACTCTAAAGTCTTTGAGACCTTTTTTTCGTAATCCTTAATCCATTCATTCTTAATGTTTTAGTTTTTTTCATAGCTGACCACAAAGTCAAACTTGGCATCTAACATTCATAGGCTGAAAACAAATGCCTACTTATGTGGTGTAGGCATTATTCTAGTAGCTGGGAATTTAGCCAGTAACCTGTAGCAGAGATGAGGAGCTGCAGAGATTTGGTAATCTTATTTTTATTTTTATTTTTTTAAATTTTAAACCTAATAATTCACTGCTTTTTTCATTGTTGTACCTGTGTTACTCCTAATCTAAAATCTTGCACTCCCTGCAGATCTCCAGCCACGTAAAGGCTATTGACACCATTTACCAGGGCACGGACTTCCAGGGCATACGTAACATCAGCTTCATGGTGAAAAGAGTCAGGGTGAGTTTCATCTTGACATTTAGGGTCTCAAACTTCAGGCCAGCCACCATTTATAGTCCTAAATTACATAAAGTGTTACATTATTATGTTTGTTTACCATTATTTAATATGCTAGAATTTTTCATCTATACCAGACCTCATTTATCATTATTAATAACAACTAAATCAACCTGCTGATATTAAAAGTGGAAGTAATCTGTCTACTTGCCCGGGATCATTCTAAACTAATCTGCTTCATTGGGGTAGTTTTGTTTTCCTACTTTTCCTTTTGATTGTTTAACTCTTTCTCACAGATCAATACCACAGTTGAAGAAAAGGACCCCAGCAATCCTTTTCGCTTTGCCAACATCGGAGTGGAGAAGTTTTTGGAGCTCAACTCTGAACAGAACCACGATCAGTACTGCCTGGCCTACGTCTTTACTGACAGGGACTTTGATGATGGCGTGCTTGGCTTGGCGTGGGTTGGGGCTCCCTCAGGTTGGTACCAGACACACACACCGAGCTCTGGTAGTGACTCCCTGCGTTGCTCAGAAGCATTTAAAGTGTTTGGGTGTTTTGTAACACACCTTCACATTACTTCTATAATCATATTTGCTATCAAGCCAGTTATCCATACTACACATTATAATTTTTTTTATTAGTCTGATCATTTTATTTTTTAAGATCACTTTGGTTCAAGAAACCAGATCTCAGTTTTAGTAGTTTGAATAGTGCTACCGCATCAGCCATAAAAAGGCTGACGGGGTATTGCTGTCACCCTGCTTGGCGGGCGGGCAACCAGGCGGGGAGACAAGGACACCCAAGTTTGTGAATGCGGTAACTTGAGAATGAAGAGATGTAGGAGTTTCAAACTGATACCATATGTGCATCGACTAAAAATCTTGGAAAAGTTATAATCTCACAGATTTCAGCTGTTAGGTCAGAGGTCAAGTTTTCAGAAAATTTTGTGAAATCAGGAATGAAGGGACATAGGATTTTGAAATTTATACTGTAGGTGCATCTGCTATGAGGCTGATAGGTACCACTGGACACTGCCAGTATTTCTTTTTTTCCTGTGGTGATCAGAGGACCCAGAGTTTGTTTATATTCTGGCAATGCTTTGAGACCACAAGAATCTGCACAGGTGGCCATTTGTATTAAGAAATATTCTAATTTCTTTATATTTATGTATGTGAGAAAAACTGTTGTCCTTGAAGTGCAAAGTATGCCAGCAGCCTCTCTTTCCTGTTGGATTTCATGCTGTGGTCTTCCCACAGATTGCTCATATAGACTGGCTTTTCCCTCACATTTGTAATTGATTGTTGTGTTTGGTGCTTCTTTCCTCTCCTTTTGAATTAGCTTGGATACCATTTCAACATGAAGTATACCGCTACAAACCCAGACGATCAATCCTGGCGTATTAGCAAAACTGTAAGCTGAAAGAATTGATTGAATAAAAGACATGGAGAATAGATTGGTTGCAGTGAGCTTTGTGGTGATTGATTGAACAAAGGAAGTCTAAAAAAGGCTTTCAGGCCCACTGGTGAAGCACAGCTAATGTGTGAGTTCATGTGACTAGTTGTGCAGGGTTTACACAATTGCACAGGTAAAGAGTGCGATGTGTAGTAAAATGTGCACTCAGTCTCATGGTCACTTTACACAGAATGGACACGTTATTGCTTGATGTGGTCTCATGTTTCTATGTAGCTGGAAGTGGTCTCCTAAACTCTGAATTTCTGGATATTGGGAATTGCAGCACGACTGGGAGAGTGCTTCTTGTTAAGCGTGATACCCAATATATCCAAAACCAATTTTTATTTTAGATAATTTAACAGACAAAGCAAAGAAACTTCAGGGGTTTAGATGTATTCAGGGTCTTAGACTTACAGACGATTCATCCTGTTTCAGATTATTGTTCTCCCCTTTTAAAACATTTAAAACAAGTTCCTTAATTTATTGGACAACCCTTATAAGACTTTATTGTTTATTGGTTAAACCGGTATACAAATAAAACCTTCTCCATCTGTTAATTACTGTAGTTTATGGTTCACTGATTTTCATGACTTCTTTTCGATTAACTGTGGAGCCAGTTACGCTTGCTGAAACTACCAGCATCTCCATGCCCTGCTACTGTGTGTCTGTATGTATGTGTGTATTTTGTTGTCCATATTGAACCAGAGGGGTGTACAATAGGGTTGCAAAGGGGCGTAAAATTTCCGGTAAATTTCCGAAAAGTTTCTGGTAAATTTCCATGGTAAGTTAAGCTTGGGAATTTTGGAAATATTCCATATTGGAAACTGTCCATGGAAATAATGGGAATTATGGAAATTAATGGGAATTTAGGAGAACTAACTGGGAATATATTATTTCCAAGCATAAATATAAACAGAAATCATAAGAAAACCTCCATGCAAAATGTTTTCAACAGATATTTCAACAGATTTATTTGTAAGTACAGTAGAATAGAACACGTATCAATAACTTGTTTCATGGATGAATAAAAACAGAAATGTTGAGTTCAATATTACCATCCCCTAACCCCGCTCATTCAAAAATGGCCCCTGTCCAAAAATCTCCGCAAAGTCCCATTCAAAAGGTTAAATGAAAAATGTCACTTATCCTCCAAAACGTCCCATTAAACATGCAAATCTTCCTTCAAGCAATCCTCTTTTCTCATTTTTGCTCAGTCAATAGACTCTTCCTGGACCTCATCATCATCCAACAACATGTCCACTTCCTCAGCATCCAACTCTGAGTCTTCCTCTTCAGTGTCACTTTCCAGCCTTGTTGAGGATGGCTCTGTGTCAGGCTCAAAGAGCCGTAGGTTTGCCCGAATGCCGACCAGCTTTTCCACTCTCACATTTGTGAGCCTGTTGCGAACCTTTGTGTGGGTGTTGCCAAACAGTGACCAGTTGCGCTCGGAGGCAGCTGATGATGGTGGGATTTGGAAGAGGATGGAGGCTACAGGTGCAAGGGCCTCAGATTCACATAGTCCCTTCCACCAGGTGGCTGCAGATATGTGCTGGCATGACTGCCATATTCCATCCCCTTTCCAAAGGCCTTGCTTTGTTCGATACTTTGCCAAACTGCCTAGAACTTTGCCTTTATCGAGACCCAGGTGGTCAGACATGGCTGTAATGACCGCATAGGCACCGTTGATCTCTTCCCCAGAAAGTATGCCCTTGTCATATTTGGGGTCCAGCATGTATGCTGCTGCATGCACTGGCTGCATGAAGCCAGTGCATGCTCCCTCCGCTGTTCCAATGACTTGACCACAGCCGTTTCCTCTGCTTTCAGTAGTAGGGAAGTGGGCAGAATTGTCTGGATTTCCTCTGAGTTCTGCAAAAAGGCACTGGACATCTGACAAGATGGCACCATCCCCCTCTATCTTCGCTATTGCTGCTGCAATAGGTTTGAGGATTTTCCGACTGCTAGATACTCATTCCCAGAACACATCATCCAAGATGACCTTCTTGATGTCACTGTCGATGCCTACAGACTGGGATATGGCCATCTCTTGCAGAGATTCCTTTCCCTCCAGACGGCTGTCAAACATGATAACAACACCACCCCATCGCGTTATGCTGGGAAGCTTCAGTGTAGTACTCTTGTTCTTTTCCTTTTGCTTTGACAGAAATGTAGCGGATGTTACTTGTTTGCCTTTAACATATTTCAGAACTTGCTTCGCTCTCTTATTCAGAGTGTCCATTGTTTTTAGTGCCATTATGTCTTTTAGGAGAAGATTTAGTGTATGGGCAGCACAGCCAATAGTAGTTATATGAGGGTAGGTCTCCTCCACATGTGCCCAGGCAACCTTCATGTTGGCTGCGTTGTCAGTGACCAGTGCAAAAACCTTATCTAGTCCAAGGTCATTGATGATCACTTTTAGCTCATCTGCAATGTATTGGCCTGTGTGTCCGTTTTCCTTTGTTTCTACACTCTTGTAGAACACAGGCTGAGGAGTGGTGATTATGTAGTTAATAATTCCTTGTCCCCTGATATTGGACCATCCATCAGAGATGACTGAAATACAGTCAGCTTGGTCAATGGTCTGTTTCACCTTTGCTTGAACTCGACTGAACTCTTCATCCAGTAGATGAGTAGACAATGCATGTCTGGTTGGGGGAATGTATGCTGGTTAGAGAACATTCAAAAATCTCTTCCAGTACACATTGGATGTCAGCATCAGGGGTGAGCCAGCTGCATAGACTGCACGAGCGAAACACTCATCTGTGTTTTTCTGGCTAGTGTCATCCATAAAATCAAAGAATCCTCCGATGCCAGAGGGACCAGGAGCTGATGAGTGGGTATCTGACTCTGATACAGCTGAAACAGATTCATTTTCCCCTTGAGTGGAACTCCTGGCATGTGTTGGGCCTTGAGGAATTTTTTTGCACTTTGCAATGTGCTGCTGCATTTTTGTGGCATTCTTCACATACGTCTTATCACAATACTTACACATATATACAGATTTCCCTTGTACATTAGCTGGTGTAAAATGTCTCCACACATCAGATAGCGCACATGGCATTTTTCTGTAAAATAAAACAAGAGCTTGTAAAAATGCTAATGCAATGCAAGAGATCGTAATAATACAATTGCAATATGATAATAAACAGATATAAATAGTAAGGCTAGCTAAACAACTGGAATGATCTTCAAAACAAAACAGCCAAATGAGGAAGCTAGCATCTTCTTTATGTTATACTAGCTATGGCTTATTTAGCATCTAACAGATGCTAGCATTTTATTTAGCATCTTATTAGATGCTAGCATTTTATTTAGCATCTTATCAGATGCTAGCATTTTATTTAGCATCTTATCAGATTGCTATCTACCAGATTAATACATTTTATGTGATATTCACAATTTAAACATTTAATGAATATATTTCCCCATAATATCATCAAAACTTACCTCACTTGTTAAGTCCACAGGCTCAAATGTGTGCCTTCAATACTCTTTGTCCTTCAGGCTCAAAAGTGTGGTCCATGTGTACATGTGATGGAGGCATGCACAGTGCCAGTAGGTGGTCTCAATAGCCATGCAGCAAGCTTGTGCTCTGTACATGTGATTAAGGAATGGCATGGATATTCAAGTGTATTTGAATTGCATTTGTTTGTTTTTGTCAATATTATGCTAAAATATACTTTGCTCAACTATATTTAAGTTCCCTAAGAAGAGCCATCCTTCAATTTTGAAAATTCCCAGTTTATTCCCATAAATTCCCGTTAATTCCCGTTTATTCCCATGGAAAATTTCCATCTTTGAAAATTCCGGGAATTTTGCAACCCTAGTGTACAATGGGTTAGTGAGCTAAAAGTAAGGTTTTGTCACCCGCACAGGTGGCTAAGTCACTGTTATGTGGTAACTGTTGCTGAACACACAACCTGCTTTTGAGCAGGTTAGATTCACTGTTTTAGTTGCCACGTTTTCACGTAATGTTTTATTTATAGCATTTTTTAACTCGTATTCTTTGCTGAGCGAATACCTTTCATATGTGCAAGCTGTCAAACCATACCAACATCAGGAATGAAGCCCAGATGTAAAGTAACAGCAGCACAGACTGTTGCATTCATGTGTGTATTCGGTTGGTGATGCAGAAAATATAAAAATGTTGTTTTTGCTTGATTCTAATCTGCTGCTAAGTCGCCTTTGACACTGCTGGAATTGCAGCTGCTAAAACACAGAACGCAAGAATGCCTGTTTAAAAGTAAAATAATTTTCACTTTGATCTGTGATTTCCACGTTTCCTTTATTAGGCTATGGGATAAAGAAATGTAATATTTAAATATATACACTTTAAAATTTCAGAGCTGTCACATTAAAAATAAACTGCAGCAGTGAGAGCGCATTTGGCTTTAAAATAATTAACTTAAAATGAAATGTTTATTTTATTGCTCTGTGGACTGAATTCCCAGTTTAATTATTTTCTGCAGCATTAATTTTGTGTCTTATTTACAACAGGATTGCATTTTAATGTTGTTTTCTATTCTCTTTACATATTTAGCAGTGTTTTATCATCATCATCATTAAAGTGTTTCTGACTGGAGTAGGCAGAACTCATATGGGTCATTTTGTACAGATTAAGAATTATGATGGGCTTCTAAACATGCTCAGAAGGCCTGGTTCAACAGAACGTTGATAACCACTGTTGAGATGCACATTATCTCCAACTGGACTTTTAGGTTTTGTCTAGCAAGCAAATTCAAACAAATCCTGGCTGTGTTTGACCTGTTAATGCATCGCACCCTTTGTTTTTACCGCAGGAAGCTCCGGGGGAATTTGTGAGAAGAACAGAAAATACTCAGATGGAAGGACAAAGTCTCTGAACACTGGTATCATCACAGTGCAGAACTATGGCTCACATGTCCCCCCCAAGGTGTCACACATCACCTTCGCTCATGAGGTCGGACACAACTTTGGCTCACCTGTAAGTACTATTATTTAAATCCCGGCCTTTGCCAGTAGCCTACTTTCTCTTGCCAAGCTGTATTTATTCTGTGGAACTTTCTCAGAGCTCTGCTGTTTCTCTTTTGCTTGCCTACTATTTCACAGCATGACTCTGGTAGCGTATGCACCCCTGGAGAGTCTAAGGAGCAAGGACAAAAGGAGAGAGGGAACTACATTATGTATGCCAGAGCCACATCAGGGGACAGGCTCAACAATAACAAGTTCTCAAGCTGCAGCATCGGGAATATAACCGCTGTTCTACAAAAGAAAAGAGATAGCTGTTTTGTTGGTAAATTCTCTTATGTGATCAAATAAATAAAAGGATTTTGTTATCTGTGTGTGAGTGAGAGAGAGAGAGAGAGAGAGATGCTCTTTCAGTCTGTTGTTTCTGTGTGTACAGAGTCTGGCCATCCTATCTGTGGTAATGGTCTGGTGGAAGAGGGAGAGCAGTGTGACTGTGGCTACCAAGACCAGTGTAAAGACAACTGTTGCTTTAGTGCAGATTCAGGGGATGGCGAAAAGTGCAAACTTAGACCCGGCAAAATCTGCAGGTAAGATTTTGTGATGGACTGTTGATTGTGGTATTAGTGAGCACAGAACACAGCTGTGAACAGGGCAGCATTTGTTTGACTTTTGGTTGCATGGTTTTCATTGTTTTTACGCAGTCCCAGCCAAGGCCCATGTTGCACAGGAGAATGTACTTTCAAGACCAATAATGAGGTGTGCAGACCAGATTCTGAGTGTGCCAATGAGGGCAGGTGTGGTGGAAATACTGCTCTATGTCCTGCCTCACAGCCAAAGGAGAATTTCACCTTTTGTCATAAAGATACACAAGTTTGCATCAATGGGGTATGCTCATATAATCGGCTTCGTGTCTTGTTTTCCCGCTTTGTGAGTTTGTATCATAAGTTAAAGTTTTTGTTTTTTGAAATAGGCCTGCACTGGTTCTGTCTGTGCAAAGCACAATCTGGAGGTATGTAGCTGTGCTAAGGAGGATGGCAAGGATGAGGCTACTGACCTGTGCCATGTGTGCTGCCAGGAGAAAAGTGAGTGTCTGATTGTTCACATGTCAAAATGTACACTAAGTATAGTCATTTAAAACTAGAATTATCTGACGTATAGCATAAGTGACTGTTGGTTTTAATGTTTGCTTTTAGTCATGAGAACATCTTTACGATTAAAACATTTTCTTGGTAATACAGATGTCACTTTCTTTCTTTCTACCCTCAGCGAATCCCAGCACCTGCAGCAGCACAGGGTCACAGAGATGGGCCCAGTATTTCAGTGGGAAAGTGGTGACGCTGCAGCCTGGCTCACCCTGCAATGACTTCAAGGGATACTGCGATGTGTTCAATAAGTGTCGCCTGGTGGATGCAGACGGGCCTCTTGCAAGGCTAAAGAAAGCCATCTTTAATCCTGATTTCTATAACAGTATTGCAGACTGGATAGTGGTGAGTGTCTCAGTGTGGGAGTGTATATAGTGACAAAGATTTGTCAACATGGTGACAAACACACATAGCTAATATTTTTAGTGATTCTTGTCTGTGCTTAAATATTTTTTATTACATTCTGTGTCATTCAGGCCTACTGGTGGGCAGTGCTGTTGATGGGTGTTGCTCTCATCATGCTAATGGTTGGCTTCATCAAGGTCTGCAGTGTCCACACACCCAGTAGCAACCCCAAGCTTCCTCCACGCAAGCATGTATCTGGTACGTATCTAAACCAGGGCTCTGCAAAAAAAGGAAACTGTGATGTAATCTGTGGCCTGTTGTGGGTTAAAGAAAAACTAATTTTGGAGTGAGGGAGAGAAGGGAAATTAGATATTAAAAAAGTTTGTTTACTTTCATTTTGGATATCAAACTCCATACTGTACTGGTTCTATTTGTAAGATTTAGTCAATTTCATCACATCAAGGATTCCAGCACATGTCCATGTTAATGAGCAGATGGGCCGTGACTTCTAGTTCATTCAAATCAGGGTTTTCTTTTCTTCTAACTTTAGCCTATTTGTGACAAATTAATCTTCGGACTTCTAAAATCTCAAGTATTTCCTTTTTTAAGAATCCCATTGCAAAGTACAGTTTAACTTGATTAGGTCATCCACCGCAGAGGTTTTTCCCTCTTGTTGTAAAACCTTATAGCATGAAAAAAATTTACGCTAGTTTCTTTTCTTTGTAAGGATTTCTCTTTATTCTCAGAGGATGTATATTTTTTTTCTCATACATTTTGTATTTTAACCATTTAATTTTTTATTTAATAATTTTAAACAAAAAGTATTTTTTTAAACAAAAAAATGTATATACATCATTGAGAAAAAAAAATGTTTTTTTCAATAATGCATATAATACATTTTGCAAGTATACTAACAGTTCATCTGTATGTAACTCAGTTTATATTTACATGTTTTAGTAGGCCATGGCCATGAATGTCATGGTAATTTGAGACTTTTAAGGAGTTTAGAAAAAATCCAAAATTGATTCAGTGTCTGTAGGATCAAAAATATACACCCTCCACAACATTTAATTAAATGTCCCTTAGTCAAACCAAACTTTGCCAAGACTGGTCACATATCCAGTCAGAATTATGCCAAAAGCATCGGGTTGAGGTGCAACTCGCTAAGGGATATTCCCATGTATGGATCCCTGTATGGATTAGAGAAAATCCCAAACAAATTTAAACTTTTGCATCTAATTCTTGTGTTTTAAATAATTAAAGATGTATGATGCACAGTTATTCCACCCTGGAAAATGAACAGTTCAGAGAAATCAAATCCCTAAATTACCAGGACTTTCATGTTCATGATATGTGTGTGTGTATGGGTATTAACATCTTTGTGGGGACCAATAATTGGAATTTACTATACTTGTGGGGACCGACAGCCCTTGTGGGGACCACCACAAGGCACGAAAGCATTTTTGAGACTCAAAATATGGTTTTAGAGTCAGGGTTACAATTGGGTTATGGTTAGGTTTAGGGTAAGGGTCAGGGTTAGGCATTCATTTTTGATGGTTAGGGTAAGTGGCTAGGGAAAGCATTATGTCAATGAGATGTCCCCCACAAGGATATAAATATGCACAAGTGTGTGTATGTATGTGTATAAACTTCCACAACTGTGGATTACTGAATGCATATTTAGGTTAAAGAGAAGAGATGGCTGAATAGCAAGGTGCTAAGAAATACTTTGTAGTCCAACATGATTACCTTATCATGTAATAGTCACTTCTACTGTGGGCATTTCTAACAATATAAATGGTAGTAGCATTAATTTGCAGCATTCACTGTATTTCTTTAAGTTAATTGAGATGTCCATTTCCTGTAGACACCCTGAATACTCTGAGACGGCGGCCCCCAGCATCACAGGGCCAGCGCCAAGCTCAGGGCCAGCGCCAAGCTCAGGGCCAGCGCCAGCAGCGTCAGCAGCGTCAACAAAGAGAGCAGTATCAAATGGGACTGTTGAGACAATGAGGCAAAAGTCCGCTTGTTGCCTTGGTTCTTCTTCGTGCCTACAATCGGAGCACCTTACTCCAAAGAGTTACCTTTACCACTTATTGCAGAATTCTGAGAACTTGCAACTGAAACATTTTTACTGGACAAAACCTGATGTATTTTTGGGTCTAACAAACTCACTCACCTCTGCTCTAAGAGCAAGACTAGCAGTGGTTCACTTAGCTTTTATAGGAAATACATTTTTCCAAGGATGAACGGGGGAGAAATTTACTGATCTCCGTTATTTAATCTTAATCTTGTTTCTTTTTTTTTCTTTTTTTTAAACCTTTGAATTTTTTTCTTTTTTGTGGAGGAGCGAAAAGCAAATTTATTAGTTTTTCACAAATTTCTGCTGCCAATCAAAAACAGATCTGAGACTTTGTGTTTGAAAAGAACCTGTTTTTCTTTTGCCAATGTGACTTTTTCCCCCCAATACATATAATATTTTTTTTGTAAGGCATACTTCTGTTCCTTCTGTGTGCAAATATATAAATGTTGAGGTCGTTTTGTCTTTTGTTTCACATGAATTTATTTTTCTTTGAATGGAGATCGTTCACTGTTTTAATTCATCTTCTCAGGATCAATAAAATGACAGAATACAAGTGTAAAGACGACTGCTTACAGATGTCTGGGTAGAGTCTCTTCTGGCTCAGGCCTACAGGTCACGTAAGCTGCCATCCAAGGCAGAGGACAGGACTGGAAGAATGTATATAAATGAGCTCGATAAGACCAGTCAGTCATCTGGTGGTCTGAATTTGTGTATTTGTAGTTGTGATATGGTTTGCAGATGTGTTTACAACAAAATACTTGAGGTGGAATTGAATGACGAGAAAATAGCTTTTGTTAAACTGATTGTATCACACTTGTATTCTGTAATAACTCTTTTTACCTAACTGGTTGCTTTGACTCTGAGCGGTGAAACAACCACTTTGTGCTACATTCAGAAAAGTGAAAGCTAAACCAGAATGCGTTAAACCAAACAATACAAGTGTACAGAACTGATTAGAGGAGAGAGAAGTCCTGGTTTGACTGTCGTGTCTTTTAACTCTTGTCATCTGTCCATCTTTTCACACATTAGCAGTTGTTAAAGACAAAGTAAAACCACTCAAATGCAGTCAGACCTTTATACCCAGATAAGGAACCTGTCCGGGTTTATATGTGGTTTGTTTTTTGTTTTTTCTTTGTTTTTTTGCTTTTAATGCTTTTTAATGCAGTTGAGATTGTTTCTATTGTGCATGGAGTTGGGAAGTCTAGCGATTCTAATTGTATTATTGCTTTGTTGCTGCTGTTAACAGATCTTTATCAGAGTGAACAATCACATCGCATCAGCCATCCACTACTGTTCTGTCCTTCTTTTTGCTACTGATTGGGGATTTTGTTAACCTTTGTTACTCCCTTTGGTTTTGTGTGATTACATTAAATATGTGCCTACTCGGAGCAGTGTGACTGAAGTTGATGTACAAGTGTCAGCAATCGTTACTGAAGACTGAAACGATGTCTGTGTGATGCAACTTAGAGCATAGCCTTGCCTGATTGTAGACACTTTATCAGCCAGCACGTGAAGAATCCAATTTTGCACACAGATAAAAACCTTTTTTGGCTTAACTTGAGCAGTATTCAGTAAGTGTAATTTTAGGTTCTCTTCAGATAAATAGATACAAATGCAGAACACACACAAACATGATTTGTAGACTACATAACATATGTTTAGTAGAATAAAAGAGATGCTCCCTCAAATGAGCTCTGTTGAGCGCAGCTGCAATTTAGCATTGTTTTATGTGCAAGGTGCCAGGATGTCTTACAGACCAGATTCTATGCAGAGCTTCACAGAGTTTTAACATTTGACCTTCTCAGTGAGAAATGCCTCCAGCGTGTCCTCCTGAGAGGGTACACGGAAAACCGTGTGCTGCAGCAAAGCTTGTGAACAGGCACAAATGCAATTCTTTTGCTCCCTTTTCTTATGTTCTTTGTCTTTGTGGTGCTACTAGTTATGCTTTTTGTTGGTTATGAGATTTTCTGTGGCTTTTTAAAAAAAAGCTTTTGTCTGTGTGTGAGAGAGAGAGAGACGCTTTGCTGAAACATTCGTATCTTTTTAAAAAAAAAAAATATGTATGATGTGGATACTTGGTGTCGAGGGTTAGTACTCTGGGATTTTGTTTGTTGATGTTGCACTGAAATGTAAGCGATGTAAACAGAATCCATAATGTTATAGATTCATTACTACTGTCTGATTTAATGCGTTGTCTTTTATACTGTGCCTTCAAATTGTGTGGTTTTGTTTTCCCCCTTCTTTTGTTCTGATTCTCATCCTGCTTAATTTGAATATTTTACTACATTTGCAAAGGTGGAAATGTATAATTTCTTTTGAATTACTTGAACTGCATTAATAAAGTTGAATTTACCATATTGTTTCCCTCTTTGTCCAGTGTTAAAAGGTAGCGCCATGGATTTCTGATACTTTAAAAAAGAAACATTTTACAATTTAATTTAATGTTATTATGTTATTCAACCCACAAATGGTTCAAAGTGATGATTGGTAAGAAGATTCAAGTGTCGCACCTGATTTAGAAGAACAAGATTCAACTGCATTCGAGTTTTCAGCTGTAACAGCCTGCCCTCTGCAGTCATCACCTGGTAATTACTTGCCTTTCTTAATCTCTTAATGAGATTTTAAGACTGATTTTGTTTTCAAGCAATTATGATACAAATTCAAATAATAGATGCAAAATAGGCATCAATAGAGGGTTTTATAAACATCAATTTTCAGTTAGAATTTAGATTAGTTCCCGTTTCAGGCTTTAAAGGGTTTAGCGCTTTAACTTACAGTTCAACCTGTCAGTTGTGTTTTCATTCAACCAAAATATCTGCACATTTGTGACATGGAAAAATGTGTTAGTCCGTAGCTGGATACGAATGGACCTTTGTGCATGTGTAGAAAAATAAACCCACCTAATGACATGATAGAAAAGAACAGTATATTTATTCAGCACTTCTTTCCAGCAATTATGGTTTTCTGCGTTACTCCCTGAATGTACACAACTTCCCTTCAAGGAGGGAGAATTTTATCGCATTCGTTGTTGTTTTCAAGGGCCATTCAACTGATATCTTCAGTTAGATCTTCAGCGAGTGACCCACACAAGTCTATAAGTTGTCCTTTCTTCTGGGCCTTTTTGGTCTCTCTTCCTTACAGCGTACAAACACCATGTCTTCTGACGCTTCCATTTGTCTCTCGTTTGTCATGGAACAGAAAGATGTCCTGGAAAACAGAGACGGTGTCGTTAACACGCTGCGATTAAACAGAAAGAGTGAGTGCAGGAGTAAAGATTAACCAGTCTGTGTATGGGAAACAACCCACTAGATGGCATCAGCAGTCTGTAATGGTCTCAAGTGTGTTCTTTATACGATTGTAGCATCTTTACCTTACAATATGAAGCACCTTGAGCCAACTGTTGTTACAATTTGGTGCTATTTCATTAAAACTGAACTGAATTAATATAATTCAGTATCAGTAATATTACTCGTCTTAGCACTATTGTACAATTTGAGACAACTGTACTTGACTTTCTTTCCTGTTTATCCCATTTTCAGCTCTATTAAATATCACAGTGTGATTTTTATTTTATATTTGGAAATATCATATATGCTCATATATATGTGCTTTGAATGTGATACGAAAAACTGCAGGGTCAACAGAGGTCATCTGTGATGCCACCAATGCAAGTTAAAACTTTACAATGCAAAGAGAAAAAACCCCAAACACCATCCAAAACACAGCAGCTTTCTCTGGGTCAAAGCTCATTTGAATGTGTACAGAGTGGGAATGTGAAGATATTTTGGAAATCATGGACACTGTGTCCTCCGATAGATGCAACAGTAAAAGGACTGGTACTTACATTGCACTCTCTTACTCTATTTGAGCACTCAAAGTACTTTCTAGCCACAAGCCTTAATCACCATTTTCTATGCCTAATTGCTTTTAAAGTTATTTAACCTAACACATAGATGCAGCAGGGGCAGCTCAGGGCTCAGCATCTTGCCCAGGGAAACACTGACACGCAGACTAAAACCACTGACCTTCCAATTAGTAGACAACCTGCTCTTCCTCCTGAGCCACAGCTGTAACGTGCTAATCCGTGAAGGCCCCATTAATGCTGAATGACACATATATTCAGATAGAGCCATTCAGACGTCTCTTTCAGAGAAGAGCTTTTTGCATGCAGCAAAGATAATGCTAAACCACTTTTTGACACATATTGTTGGCTGCTGTAGACTAAACTAGCCTGTCATGTCTGTCTGCAGTTAGACCTGCAACCTACAGGAAATATGTGATCTATCATGAAACAAAAAAATAATACAAAGAAAACAAACAAGCTGAAAAGTATCAATCACTAAAAAACATTTCACCTTTAAAAGTTCAGTTAATGTTCTTAGTTTTTGTCACGGCTTTTGTTGAAATGGGTTTGGACTGGATCATTGAAGCATTTGTATATGTATATGTATATATGCATGTATATATGTATGTATGTATGTATATATATATATATATATATATATATATATATATATATATACATATATATATATATATATATATATATATATATATATTGTGTGTGTGTGTGTGTGTATGTAAATAAAATCAATTTAAAAATATGTAGTTTAAAAAAATAGAAAAGGCTTCAGCAGTGTTGGAATCATGTGTGGAATAAAGCCCGGTATGATGATGAAAAGCTGTATAATTATTTGTGCTCTCCATCATTTAAGCCCTTAATTTAGGGGTGTCAAACATGAGGCTGGGGGGCAGAATTGGCACAGCTAAGACTCCAATCCGGCCTGCTGGATTTCTTTAGAAAATATGGAAGGCATAAAGGTTTTGATTTAATTATATATTTATACGTGTTACAGTTTGTTGATAATAACCTCCCCCATTCATTCTACACCAAAGTAATAGATAAACAATTAAAGACAGAACAATTCCTGTTTTTTTGGTGTCTGCTAAAGAAACTTTGGTTAAAACAAGAAAATTTACAGCAATCAAGAAAAACTTTTGGTTTTATGCCGCTAGCTCGTAAGAAACACATGTACCTCCTCTGTGTTTCGCCCGCTTTGACGCTGACTTTGCCCACATTCAGGAGTCTTTTTCTTTCCCAAGTTCTCCAAGGAATGATGGTCTGCACCTTGTCCCACACATTTTCCCACAGAGGAGATGCCTCCCAGCGTATATTGAGCAACATCAGTTCCCCCAAGTCTCTGTCCAGGGTGATCAGGAAGGTGAAGGTTTTGTTACCTGAAATCTTTTCATTGCTGGTGGAGATTTTTAAAACAGTAATCGAGAGAGACAAAGTTAGACGAGAGTTAATCACCCTGCAAAAGGCTGTTGTGGCGGCTCAGACTAGAGCGGGACAGCAGATGAGATTTCCTCTGCTAGCACTGTTTAGCCTGAGACGCTTTGAGACACAGAATATGAAGGATAACACAGTTGTCAGGGAATATTGTCTTGTTTAAATTATTCATCCCATCATTGCCATTTATAGTTCTCTTTCATGCAAAGGCTTCAGTTGTTTCCATGTGTGTCAGCTGCTCTCCTTAACTTGCTTTGTAGAGCTGAGAGCCCAGCTGCATATTGCATGTGTCAAAGAGTGCTCATGTGTTCTGATTTAAACCCGATGGGGGGTTGGTGTTGGTACAGTACTCACAAGGTGATGTCCACAGCTCCACTCTCTTCTTTGGTTCCTGTGAGGGAGATCGTAAGAGAGGGCTCAACCTTCTCCGTCTGATTGATGAACTGGACCCTGAACTGGTAATGATAGACTGAAGGGTGGAAGCCAGAAACAGAAGAAGAAGAGGACACGGTTACAGAGAAACCCCCGACACAGTTTTCAGTTTTTCTTGTTAGCTTTACATTTTATCAGTCTAACATATAGGATAATAAAACATTGAAACAGGAACAGATTTTGTGTAGATAATGGCTGATTTTTGTATTCCTACCAGTCAAACAGAGGACTGGATTCATTTACTGGTGGATGTGGACTGTCTAAACAGATTTAGATGTAAGTTTTTATTCGATAGTGTGAAAAATTGGCAAAAACTGCTCTGTAATTTTTTTGATTTAGACAAAGAAAAAATGTTTTATGAGGCCAAAGTGGCCCTGATCTTTCACTTTTAACTACTAAAATCTAATTTGCTTATCCTAGGCTTATGGAGCTACAGTGGGGCAAAAAAGTATTTAGTCAGCCACCGATTGTGCAAGTTCCCCCACTTAAAATGATGACAGAGGTCAGTAATTTGCACCAGAGGTACACTTCAACTGTGAGAGACAGAATGTGAAAAAAAAATCCATGAATTCACATGGTAGGATTTGTAAAGAATTTATTCGTAAATTAGGGTGGAAAATAAGTATTTGGTCACCTCAAACAAGGAAAATCTCTGGCTCTCACAGACCTGTAACGTCTTCTGTAAGAAGCTTTTCTGTCCCCCACTCGTTACCTGTATGAATGGCACCTGTTTGAACTCATCATCTGTATAAAAGACACCTGTCCACAGCCTCAAACAGTCAGACTCCAAACTCCGCCATGGTCAAGACCAAAGAGCTTTCGAAGGACACCAGGAAAAGTATTGTAGACCTGCACCAGACTGGGAAGAGTGAATCTACAATAGGCAAGCAGCTTGGTGTGAAAAAATCAACTGTGGGAGCAATCATCAGAAAATGGAAGACATACAAGACCACTGATAATCTCCCTCGATCTGGGGCTCCACGCAAGATCTCATCCCGTGGGGTCAAAATGATCATGAGAACGGTGAGCAAAGATCCCAGAACCACACGGGGGGACCTGGTGAATGACCTGCAGAGAGCTGGGACCAAAGTAACAAAGGTCACCATCAGTAACACACTACAACGGCAGGGAATCAAATCCCGCAGTGCCAGACGTGTTCCGCTGCTGAAGCCAGTGCATGTCCAGGCCCGTCTGAAGTTTGCCAGAGAGCACATGGATGATACAGCAGAGGATTGGGAGAATGTCATGTGGTCAGATGAAACCAAAGTAGAACTTTTTGGTATAAACTCAACTCGTCGTGTTTGGAGGAAGAAGAATACTGAGTTGCATCCCAAGAACACCATACCTACTGTGAAGCATGGGGGTGGAAACATCATGCTATGGGGCTGTTTTTCTGCCAAGGGGACAGGACGACTGATCCGTGTTAAGGACAGAATGAATGGGGCCATGTATCGTGAGATTTTGAGCCAAAACCTCCTTCCATCAGTGAGAACTTTGAAGATGAAACGAGGCTGGGTCTTCCAACATGACAATGATCCAAAACACACCGCCCGGGCAACAAAGGAGTGGCTCCGTAAGAAGCATTTGAAAGTCCTGGAGTGGCCTAGCCAGTCTCCAGACCTCAACCCCATAGAAAATCTGTGGCGGGAGTTGAAAGTCCGTGTTGCTCGGCGACAGCCCCAAAACATCACTGCTCTCGAGAAGATCTGCATGGAGGAATGGGCCAAAATACCAGCTACTGTGTGTGCAAACCTGGTAAAGACCTATAGTAAACGTTTGACCTCTGTTATTGCCAACAAAGGTTATGTTACAAAGTATTGAGTTGTATTTTTGTTATTGACCAAATACTTATTTTCCACCCTGATTTACGAATAAATTCTTTACAAATCCTACCATGTGGATTCATGGATTTTTTTTTTCACATTCTGTCTCTCACAGTTGAAGTGTACCTCTGGTGCAAATTACTGACCTCTGTCATCATTTTAAGTGGGGGAACTTGCACAATCGGTGGCTGACTAAATACTTTTTTGCCCCACTGTAATGGAGTTCAATCAAGGCAGAAAACCGGGAAAATGAGGCCATCAAAGTGCAAAGTTTCTGATATTGATATTTATCTGATATTTATGTTTTCATGTCTGCAAGTTCCATTAAAACACCAAAGCTTTGTGGTTTCCAGCCCAGTTGATGGCACCAATCTAAAAGCCACCCTTTCCTACTAAAGATCTAAATTACAAATGAAATTAGTGGTTTGTAATTTCTCATTTTTTCATTCTCAAAAGAAATGAAGCTGTAAAAAGTCTAGGTCTTGTCGTAGGTTTACTTGAATAACAAATAACGACTAGAAATCTTCTTGGGATGAGATTTTATGCCATGATGACAGATGCACCGAATCCTTTCAAATCTACTGCCACTCCGCTTTAACTTAAATAAAATTTGGCCTCCTTATTTTTGTGTAATCTTGTCATCAAACTGATTTATTTTGCCTTAATAACACACGCAAAAGCTATTTATATATATTAAGTCTTTAATGGGACATATAAGTGTATCCTGTTGGTCAGTTATGACTTTTACACGGCTGTTAAGTCAAAATGACAAACCATACGTTTGTAAGGCATCCGAGACCGTGTTTTCAGGTAGAGCCTCTTGCTGGTGCCCGTGCGGACTTTCTTGATATCATAGCCGAGTGTGTTGCAGCGATTCTTCCGGCAGTCCAGACAGACGCCCTTGTCAAAGGCGCTGTTGTCGCTGCACCTGTAGGCCATGCTCTGCTTGTCTTTGTTGAGCAGAGAGTCGATGAAGAGATGGACAGAGCGCTCATGGGCACATTTCACTGTTTGCTCAAAGCCTAAGAGAAAAATAAAAATGTGGTGAAAATTTTAAACCTGCTTCTCCAAAACGACTTTGATCTGACTTTCAACGGATTGTGGAAGAGCTAAACCACGAAGCCTGACCATTATTTGTGGATCGAGTTCATTATCGCCAAATGGTGGCATCTATCAGCTCTTGCTTCTGTCACATCTCCTATAAGTGACTCATTATGTCTGACACGGCTCTGCTCTGAAGGCCGTTTCTCTGAGCAGCAGCTTGTAGCCTGAAGGCAGCTCAGCTCAGACGGATGGACAGAGAAAAAGCACGGCACATGTTGCTAATTAACTCCTGAGGATGACAGATGCTTTAATGTGGTTCTCGCTGTCATATTGTGAGGATGTGTTTAGGATTGAGAGGCAGCATAAATCCCACAGCCACTTCTGTTAGACTGCATGAAATTAAATACATCTGCCTAAACACAGAAGAAGAAACTGTCAACAAGCAGAAGAGGAATCGGCATCCTAGACGTGGCTTCTAAACCAGTGTTCTGAGGTGGCAAGGCCAATTAAGAAGAAAAAATGTTATGATAGAGCGTGCAAAGAAGGAAACCAGAAAGCCTTTAAGCAGAGAACATACTGCTCTGATTGGAGCTTTGATTTAAACCAGAGGAACCAGAAACTTGAATGCCTTTTCAAACAGGGAATGAATGCCTACTTTATGTGGACTCATCAATGCAGACATTAAATAAATAAACAAATATAATAGCTTTGGTATTCCTGATAAATATGGTCTAAATTTGTAAAAGACTGTTTGTTCAGAAAAATGTTTGTAATATTTAAGTTTCAATACAATGTTTAAAGTGGCCACTTCATTAGATACATCTGGCTAGGGTTGGATGCTGGATTCAACAAGGTGCTGGAAACATTCGGTTCATGCTGACATGATATCATCGCACAGTTGCTGGGTGCACTGTGATCATAAAGGGATGGACAATACTCAGGTAGGCTGACCCTTAGTTGGTACTAAGAGAGGCAAGAAAATATCCTCCACATGATTACATCACTAAAAGCAGCAGTTTGAACCGTGAATTCAAGGCAGGATCGAGCCATGCTGTTTATATCTGAATGTCAGAGCAGAGATTGAGACTCATCAGACCAGGCAGCTTGTTGCCAGTCTTCAGCGGCAAACAGACAGCAGGATGTTCTGTTGTTCTATCCCACACTTACAGACCATAAAACACTGCAGCCTCTAAGAGGCATCACAGAGCTGCTTATTTCATGCTGCAGAAATACTATACTATAAAACAATCATGGTTATTTCTGGTGGTCGCAATTTTTAATGTGCTGTTACAGATTTATCTTACCGAGGATCCCGTACTGGGATATGTGCTCGTAAATGTTTTGCAGGTCACACCCTGGTTGGAAATCTCCTCCATTCGGGTAAAAGTCATAATGAGCCACAGCTTGCTTAATTCCCACACTGAGGCCCATACGCTCGTGGGTGAAAGTGTGGATGGCATCCACAAATTCAGCATCATCAGGAGACAGTCTGTCCGTGGGAGACATGCCTTCAAACAGTGGACCGGCTGGATCGAGCCCTGAACACACATGATATACACAAGCATTGGGTGGTTTTAGAATATTAAATGAATAAATTGCTATTTATTAAATTTAGCTATGAAAGGACTAAAAATCTCACCAGTAATTCTTCCAATCTTCTCTGGACCTGTCAGAAAGCTCCCAGCAAATCCAGAGATGTGAGCGCCGAGGCTGTAGCCAATCAAATGAGCATTTCTAAGTGGGTACTTGTAGTGCTCCTGTAGGCGATTAAAGACATGCATGATTGCTGAAACGTATGGATTTGATTATGGAATGAAAATGTATCACCTTTCAGTCCACTGACATCATAAAGATCAGTGGAGGAGTTTATTCTCACCTGAAGTGCCTGCAGTAGGTGAGCTATGTCTTTTCCAACAGTGCGGGTTTTCTGTACTGCGATTGGATAGTGCTGCTGAGCCAGCGACAGCCAGTCTGTAAGCACCACATTTGCATCTATCAGGTTTGTCCTCACAGCCGTGGCTAACCTCATCACCCAGCTCTCCATTATGCCATCCACCTTCACAACAGCAAAACTAAGCATTAAAAAAACAGCTTCTTACTTTTAAAGTGTTAATATGTGCTGTCCACAGTACAGTCCTGTGCATAGTTCAGTTCGGCAAAAATGAGAGAAACTGCAGTGACTCTGTTACTTAACTAAAGGATTTTTCCTCATGAACCGTTACAAACTGTTGATTTTTCACTTTTCCCCACCCATCATATATTGGCATCATCTTTGTGTTTATGGAGGGTTTTTTCTTTCTTATTTCCCTTTTTGAATTCTTAGTATGTGGGATTGGGGTTTCTGTTTGGTTCTCATTTGCTGAGCTAGTGTTTGTTGGCTTTTATGGAGTCTTAATTCTCATGGTATTTTTGAATTCTGGTTCTTATTTTTGAGCACTTGTCACAAGTTTCTTTTTTAGTGATTTGTAGTTCTTGTGAAATTAGTGAGTTCTGTTTTGTGTTTTGCTTCTGTTTGTTATTCTTCACCAGTATTCCAGTCTGTGTCCCCTCTGTCTCGTTCATGTCCTCGTGTCTTCACGTGTCATCCTTCACTGTCTCTTATGCTTCTCCAGTTCCAGCTGCCTTTAGTCTGAAGCTAAATTTTTCTTTGTTTTTCCCGTGTCTTCAAAATGTTGTCCCATTGAATGAGTTCATTCATGTTCCGTATTTATCTTTCATGTTTTACTGTAAAGGTGATTGTTGTTCCTTTTCTGTTTTCATTTCTATATCACTTATGATTCAGTGTTTTATTGTCACCACCTGTGTTGATTACGCTCACCTGTGTCTTGTTCCCCATGCGTCTCTAATCTCCAGCTAATCCTCAGTGTCTCCTGTCCTCCCTTTGTCAAACTGACTGTCTGACATCTGGGACCCTATTCTCAGACTATGGAAGTTTGTTTCTGCCACAGAAAAAACATTTTTTGCCATCCATAAGTCAGAATTTTAGGTTATTTTCTAAAAAAAAAAAAATCTTTAAATTGAAAATCAAACTTGAAATTTTGCTTTTATACCATGACTGTGAAACATATACTATATGGTTTCACTCTAAATAAAATCAGGCTACCTCATACGGGGAGGCATAACAAACTACAGGGCGACTAAGAGGGTTCAACCTCAGCCAAGGCCTGCTTCCTGTTTTGCAGTTTAGGAATAGGTGACCTGCATGTGCACAAGAATGTAACAGCTTCCTTTTATCTGCCATCCTCCACCTCTCCTGCAGCATTCACCAACTTCAGCTTGGTGTTGAAATCTCGCTGACAGATAAATATGATACAGATTGTTTTGTGAATGGGAATTACAGCAAGGAGTTTTTATGTATTTTGGCAGGTGTTCTTAAGTCTGTTTGTGGACAAATATTTTCACTGTTATAGAGACAGCTTTATAGTTGTGTAACCGAGATCAAAATGTTCCATACTCCAAAGAGAAAAGGGCAGTCAAAGTTCAGTGGGGTCAAGAGAGTCATGGCACTAGCACCCCACCCCTTTTTAATGTACGTTTCTCTGTGTTAGCCCTGCAAGAGGCTGGCGACCTATTCAAGATGTGCCCCTCCTCTCGCCTTTTGACCACTGGGATAGCCCCCCCCAACAACCCTGAACTGGATAAGCAAAAAAAAGGTTGAATGATGGATAATGTACGTATAAATCTCTACCAAAACTTTAGTAATCTTGAGTTGTGACGGGTGTGGTCTGGGAACTAACTGCTATTGTGGCTGACATGATCCGATCCAAAATTTAATTACATTTCAGTGCAGATCCACGTGTCTACCTCATGGTGTGTTTTTTCAACATGTTTCAGCCTTTTGAAGACGTTTCCCTCCCTGTAGTCAAGTTCCATGTTTAGTATCCAGTGGCTTAAGTCAGCGAAGCGTAAAGAGAGAAAAGGGAGTTGACCTTACCGACCACCCATGAGTGATGATGATGAGGGGATTACTGCTGTTGAAGCCACAGGAGGTGAGAGTGTGCAGCTGCAGAGGGTCCAGCGTGCAGGTGTCCTCACCTCCTAAAAACAGCCTAAAGACTGAACTGCTGACATATAGCTCTTTCTCCCTCAGGACATCCCTCTGCTCTGTCCCCACTGCACCTCAGAAATCAAATAACGGATGGATTGTCTGTTAGAAACGAGTACTTTACAGAACACGATGGTTATGCTTACAGAATAATTACAAATGATGAATGGAAATGTGTCAATTTGATAACACTGAGTGTGTTTTGATGCATTAATGTAAGTATTTGAGTGAGTAAACGTGGAGAAATTAGGACAGTCAGTTCCTGCTGAGGCTCCATTGGACTGGAGACTAACTAACGCCCAATCAGAAGCCCTTTGCTGTGAGTCCAGGTCATACAGACCTCGCTGGCATCTGCTCACAGACATCACTTCACAACAAGTCCCATCGGATGAATCTCTGCCAGACTCTTCTATCATTTGTTACGTAAACTCCTCCTCCCTCAACATGTTTAAAACCACAGCCAATAATGCCAAAAACCAAGGCGCCTGTAAACACCCAGCAATGCAGCTGCCTTCATACAAGTTCTGGTTCCTGATGTGAAGCCCAAATCGTCTTAGCAAGAAAAGTAAAAGAACATCCAGCCATCATTTATCATCATTTGCTTTGGTGTGTCTCTTCAGTGACTGTTTATCGACACGATCAGTGAAAACAGTCTGACTCATTAGTAACAGAACACAAACAAACCCTAACCCAGAAATTTGTACAAGAACTGTGTTTACTTTGCAAATCAGTCATGGTATCTATCACAGCGCATAATTAAAAAAAAACATATTTCTAAATGGGGCATGAAGTCTGTCATAAGCCCACATTTAAAGACCCAGTAAAAACACCGGCACTAAAGACTGAGATGGAGAAAATAATGGCAAACCTAAAGGAATATGATTTATTTATTTATATTTATTTATGTAGCGCCAAATCACAACAACAGTTACCTCAAGTAGCTTTGTATTGTGAGGTAAACACCCTACAATAATACAAGGAAATCTGATCTGAGTTAAAATCTCCAGTAACTTTTCCTTTTTGCGCACGTTTTAATGATTTCGTTGTAGGACTTTTTAAAATAATGACAATCATCAATAAGGTGTGAACGCATCCTTTACGAGCTTTCAAATAGTTGAGATTTTGTAGAAAAAAGGCTGGGTTTTAAGATGCTAAATATTTTATTTTATTTAAAAAAGTATTTAAAAGTTCAAAACAACAAGTTCAACTTAACAAGATCTGACAGCTGTTTCAGTTTTTAAGTCTCTCTCTGGATGAACGCCATTCACCCAGATATCCACGTGGTGGAGAAAAGGCTAACAGCTTTGTAAAATCTCCCATAGATGTTAAAAAAACGTGATTCATATTTTTATATTCATCAAATCATTTGGTGGCCTGTTTTTCCCCCAGACACTGTGGGCACTGGCAATCTTGAAAGGACCGATTGCATGAAAAATGTTTTATCACAGGATAAACGTGAAAGCTCAGAACAGCTTTATACCGATTTGAAGTGACTCTTCACTGTAAGGGAACAAGGGAAACGCACACAGACGCACACTGTTTGTGTTTCTCCGCTTACTTGTTGCTCATCTGTGGAATCTTAATGTAACTTTTAAATGTAATTGTTCATATGAATTAGTAAAAATAAACATACAGCCTGAAGCAGCTGGACTGAAACTTGGTTAAAATTTCACTTTACAAGACATGAATTTGCTTTCAGCTGCTTCCTGATGTACACGGGGTAGCCATGACAGGTAGCTCCACATGTCTAATTTATCTGTGTTTCTATGTCGGCCCCCTCTGTGATCCATTTGTGTCTCCTCCTGGGACCAAATCGGGGAGCTTTTGCTTTTTAGGCAAAATACTACTCTGTGGAACCACATCTTTATAACTATCTACTGTGAGGCTAAATAAACAGTAAAGATTGTTTTAAAGATTGTCTTTAGAAAGAGATACTTTGGGAAATTATGTGTATACTTCTGCGGTGTACAGATTGGCTAGTTTCGGTGTGAGTCTCATTGCAAACACTTTCCTCAGCATGAATTCACAGCATGAACTACAGTTAAATTTAGTGCTTGTTAAAGATTTTGATAGCATCAATCAATCTGTGCATAAATCACAGAAGCGAAGGCAAAGCATGATATTTCACTTACCTGCTCTGATTCCTTTGATTTTCTTTCCCTCACTGAGGTGATAGATTAAAAGCAAACACCACAAGACTTTGACCACAAACATGCCGTCAGCTTGGTAGGTCCTTTTGGCCACGCTTAGAAAATCTTCAGCGTGTGCTGTGGATTTTAAAGGTGAGAACCTTTTGTCTGCAGATGTAGGAGCTGTTTTTAAGGAAGCCTCATTTCTGTCCTGAGGATTGAAATCAGATTATTTTACCGAACTCTAAAGAGAAAGAGAGGGGACACCAGGAGCAATGGTTCGTGGATAAGGGGGATTTATTCTTATCCTGATTGGCTGGGGGCTGGATCGTGTACATTGTGAAAGAGCAGAGGTATGATAGGCAGGGGATGTGGTACGATGTGCTGTGACCTTGGATCCTCAATCGAGACCCTTTCCAGGTACCAGGGTAGAGGTACAGAATATGTACTTTTTATGTAGCTTTTATAGAACTATGTGTTATTGGCTAAAGACATGACATGGATTAGATGTGGACTATTACCGCATTGCTTAAACCCATGTTTAAACAGTTGACGAAGAGCACTCTGTGTACCCAGGGCACACAGTGGATCAATACTGCACACAAAATTTTCTTAACGTCCCACAGAGTGGGTAAAAAATACAACCGCAGGCATTTGTTTTCATTTAGTAATATTGGGTATTAACAAAATAGTATAGCGTCTGAATCATATTTTCTTCAGTTTTAAGCTACTGTTTTTGTTTTCTTCCTTTTAATGCGTACACAGTCTTCACTTCTGATTTCTGTTTATAATCTCTGCGTTATAAAGAAGTGTATTTGTATTTTGTTTGTCTTTTTTATTAAAAACTCTACGTAATATCTCTTTCAAAATAAATTTTAACATTTGCTTGATTCAGTACTTTTATATTAACAATGAATCATATTATTGTGTGTGCAGTGGTATCAGGCTTATATTTTGGTGTCTTTGTATCTGTTGTCTTTCTGTCCGATATTAGTAAAAAAAAAAAAGTTTTGGGTTTGCTCATTGCTTTGAGGAAAAGTAAGCAAATAAATAAATGTAGTTTTATTTATATGGCACAAATCAGAACAACAGCAGCCTCAATGCATATTATATTGTAAGTTAAGGTGTTTGGTATATTAACCTTACTATTAAACACTCTCTATACCTGTTCTGAACAGCAGCTATATTTAAAGCTGAGGTTTGTTTAATACATGATGTCGCCTGACACACTTTCAGACAGCAAACTTGATGACCCTGCTCTTTGCCAAGGATTGTGTACATCCATGCCTTCTTCACGTGTGTGCACACAGTTTTAGCAGGCAAGGACTGCCTTTGTGATGGTACTTTAAAAATTTACATACAGATGAGGGAAACATGGTGACAGCATAAAGACTGACGGGGAATCAAAGCTGCCATAAACACTTAATCTAGATCACAGCATGCAGCAGGCTCGGGTAGTGAGAGGCTGCTTTCTGAGGAAAAACCACTGATAAGCAAAACACTTTGCATCCATTCTTCATGAAGCTGTTTAAGCTTCACAACCTGTCTTCACTGATTCGTTTTAAATGCTGCTTATCAGTTTACTACATTGATACAGTGACACGTGTTAAAGAAGAAAATGTGTCACACATTACAAGTACATGTGATTTCAAACAGCTCTAACATAGAAGTATTAGAAAAATATACAATGAAATATAATCTCACTAATGAACAGTTGCATACATACAGTTAACAGTGCAGCGTTTAATGGACCAGTTCATGCATGGTGCACAGACAAACATCAGAGATTATGTCATCATTATTTCCTGTTTCACAAAACAAACAACTTTTAAGTGCTTTGAGTGCTTTTATATCACTAAACCACTGCGTTGCTGTAAAATGACACTCAGCATAGTAATTATGTGAGAACGGCTATTTTTCTTCAACTGACAGCCAATATCAGCATCCATGCATTAGCAGAGATTATATGCTTCCTGTTTTCTGACAGCAGTGCCTATTCTGAGTGATCCAATCTTCAAGGCTGTGTTTAACGTCATGTTATGCTGAAAAACAGCCTTATGAAGACCAAACAGGTGATGTGATTGGTTTAATTTATTTGTTTGTTTGTCTGGCTTTTTTCTTTACTGCACATATGGCTCAGCCCATCTAAGCAGTGATTCACATATAGATGAGGCATGTCAAACGCATTATACATGGTGGGCCACATGCAGCCCACGTTGATCTTATGTAGTGAAAATGAAACCTGTCGCCTTTCTTTGCTAGCTGGGCTGATTCTGGCCCCCGGGCCTTATGTTTGACACCCCTGTTTTAGAGTATATGAAGATGTAAATTAGATTCTTCAAGGCTGCAAGATCGGGCAAAATTGGACATTTCAAATCATGTCTTAAACAAATACGTATCAAGAGTAAATAGTGCAGATAAGATAATCTCAAAATATCACAAACTAATCTGAATCAAGAGGCTCAATGATTGTGTGCTTTGGAGGGAATTTTCAGCCTTTATTACACATTTCCCACATTAGCTGCGAGAAGGTTTTAATGTAAACAGTTACAGTCAGTGTTTGCATACTGCCTGTGATACAGTGACACTACCGCTACAAAGAACATGAAGGAATTCAGTGACATGTGCTACATTCTTTGCAGAGAAGAAAAGTTTATGCGAGCATACATAAATGAAAATATAAACTTATACCAGTATCGTCATTTTAAGGCTCGACTTTCTACATATACACGTTAAAAAAACAAAACGACAACAGCAAGATGCAGCAATCGTACATTTTTACATGCACGCAAAGGATGGTGTGACACAGAGCGAAGACACTCCACGATACCAATTAATGCCACTACCTAAACATATCATAAATTGCTACCTTTCAGCAGTTTTCAAATACATGCTGTATATTTAATGCCCACTTGTTTGACAGAAGCACATAAAAAAACAATATTGTTCAGAAACTTGGCAAATATTTCTAACAGGAGAAGATGGTCCCAGTTAGGAAATAGGAGATTAAAAATACTGCATAGCTACTGATTAATGCAGAAAAAACACTTTATATAAGGTTTTATTATTATGATACTAAAGAGAATATATTTTTTGTATAGTTGATATATTATTTTAGTCAAATTTGATATATAAAAGAGCCCCTGGAAGATAAACCCTGATACCTGAAGTCGTATAGACTTTAAAAAAAGAGAGACTTTAAAGGCTTCATAAAATATTCATGTGTATATAAATAAATGACTATAAAATGTTCCATTCACGTACATGCTTCATGCAACTATTCACTGTAAATATACTCAGATATTTTTTTATAGTAGAAATAGATTTCAGTTTTCATGCTAACACCTGTTTTTTTTTAGTATTAAGTCATAGTTACGATCTCATATTTGTCCTGGACATTGTTCTGCTCTTGTTTTTCAGGTTCAGGGTGGTGCAGCTCAATGAAGATAAGGTAAACACCTGCTCCCACTGCGCCACCCACCATGGGCCCTACCACAGGAATCCACCACCAGCAGCCTCCAGCTCTGCAGACAGGGGACATACGCAGAGATTATGATGTCACAAAAACACAGCCCCAAACGTATCTGGTCTTATTAAGGATTTAAAAATAAAAATTTGCTTATTGCGCAGTCCTAAAAAACAAACAAACTAGGATCATGAAGTAAAAAGTTTACCATACAGAGAGAGGCTGATGTTAGATTCATGCCGAGGAATCACTAACAAGAGTGAAATTCTAATATTGTTATTTAGACTCTAATAAACGGGATAATCATTAAGACAGACAGCTGACGGAAATGTCTTGTTAGGATTTTAAAAAACACTACAAACAATACGAAAATATTACATTTATGTTTTGGTTTCAAAGAGTAGTTTTATGTTGATTTGCTAGAACTGAGCAGGAACCTCCAGTGCTGAAAAATGTAACAAAAACTGTAGTTCCTCCAGTGGCCACTTGAGGCCAGCTCCAAAAGTGAGTTAAAATCATTCTTCTAATGCTCGACATAGCCATCGTCACATCAGGAATAAACAAAGTTATGACCTGATACAAAAATTTTGTTTTTTACAACTCTGACTTCACTTTGAGTTTCAAAGGTTGGTGCCAGTAGAGTATGAGTTACTTCATGGCTAGGTTTGTAGAGTGTGTTGGACAAACAATATGACTAACATTATTGTTAATTATACCTGTAGACTGCCCAAGAAACCTGAGTGCCAGTTTTGAGTTAAATTCTAGTGGTTTTTGTTTTTCAAATTAATGTTACTTAGCCCTAACTAGCAGATATCTCATTCTGTGAAATGCAACTAGCTAGCATTATCTGATAACTTAGATGTAGCTTCTGGGTCCGAAAACAGGAACCAGTACCCTAAACTTGCATTCCTTTTAATGGCCATCAGGGGGCGAAAGCTATGTTTGCAGAATGACTCACAGTCCAATAGATGTCTCTCTACTGGGACCACAGTAAATACTTTACTGTTGAGTTTATGGTCTTTGGAAGTATTTTCTGGTTATACTGTATAAAGCATTGAGTCCATTTTGTAATGTTTTATAACTTTAAGTTTCAGAAAGGAGGATTATCCAGGAAATATTCATTAGCTGGCAACTTAACAACTTATGAGCCAAAAACAAGTCAGCAGCTAATAAGCATATGGCTTCAAAGTCAGACATACCCCTTATTGTCTCATCTCAAAATGGCTCAAAATGGGACTTCATCAGCTCTGTCCATCTTTTACATACAGTCTGTGGCTAAAACCTGAAGAGTCCGTCTCCGTCCTAAGATAATTAAACCTACCTACCACCACCTTCAATGCTCAGTAGGTAACATGTTTTATCCCATTTTATTGATCTAAGGATTTGCAGGTTTATTGGTGATATTGTGGCCGATTAATCTGTCCACATCACAGTGGGTTCATGGATGATACTGCTATGCTAATATAAGCAATTATGGTGTAACTAGCTACTAGGATTGTCTTTATTTCAGACATAGATGGTGTTTATTACTTGCCTTTGGCTGATGAGTCTCTTGTGTTTGTCCATCTCGCACTGACACATGCTGACACATGTGAGATGGTTTTTTTTGTTGTTGTTTTAACATTTTGAGTTAAAAAAAAAACCCCAAATGGATCAGATGGGAATGAAGATTATAGTCATAATGCCTCAGATAGGCAGATATGCTAGCTATATTTTTGAATCAAAATTGCAACTTGGATGTTGTTTTAAATGCTATAAAAAATAAAAGACTGCAAACATGGCACAAATGCAGCACAATTAATGTTGTATTATTTTTTTTTTCTTTTGTATGATCTCTAATTTTATTAATTAATTAGGTAGGTTAATTAGTAGGTTTAAAAGACATATTGTGAACTGCTTCACTAGTCTCTTTGTTTATGTTAGTATCCTCCTACCGGAGACAAGTTATCCCAGATTACAATAAAGACTAAGAAGCTCTGTTTGTTGGACCAGCTGCTTGTGTCCTCATTTTCACTCTGCCCCCCCCGCAAAGACTCTTTTACTTAGAAGAGGGAGTTAGAGTCTTGTGGGTTAATGTAGCAATAGGTGAAAGGGCTTCAATTAAAAGAGCAGGCCTGAAAGTAAACAAGGTCCAGCAGACATTCAGGAAGTAGACTTGAGGAGAGAGGCACCCGGATTATAGACTTTAATCTATGGCCACGGCTAAGATGATCAGGCTGGGTGGCAGACACTCAGTGGGTCACATTGACACCATCAAATGCAAATAGTGAGCGAGAAAAGAAACGGAATATCAGGAAATCCTCAGCCCGACTTCCATTTTTTCTTTTGTTTTACTACATGTTGTCTTTTGTTGCATTTTTTTTCCAACAATATCTTTTTTTTTTTTTTTTTTTACATTTTAATGACTTACAAACAGTCCAACATTCTAAATACTACATGAGCATACACTCCTCTCAGACAGCAAAAAGAAAACAAAAAAGTCATCAGATTTATCACTCCGTTAAAGGCCTAAATTTATCATTATCCCAAATCAAATGTCATTGCCCTCAGTCCTCGTCCTCCTCAGATAATACAAATCCTTCTACAAAATTCACAAATGGTCTCCACACCTTCTCAAAAACATCCAATTTCCTTTTCAGTATACATGTTATCCGCTCCAATGGCAAAGCCACCATCATTTGTTTTATCCACTGTGTGATACTCGGTTCCCTTGTTCTTTTCCATTTTAGTGCGATTAATCTTTTTGCTTGTAACAAACCCATATCAATAAACATTCTGTCACTTTTTGTGTACTTCATGTTTTCCGGGTACAATCCCAAAATAAGGAAGCCAGGATCCAAAACAACCTCTTTGGATAATATTTGTTTCATAGTTTGTGTTACTGCAACCCAAAAAGAGCCTATCTTCCTGCAATCCCAAATACAATGCCAAAAGTTACCTTTATCTTCATTACATTTATTACAAGTGTCTGGAATATTAGAGTTGTACTTATTTCATTTTTCCGGAGTAACATATATTTGCATTAACCATTTGTATTGCAACAACCTTAGTCTAGAATTAATAGTTTGTTTATGAGCTTTTGCGCAAACCAATGCACATTGTTCCATGGATATGTCCTTCTTTAAATCATTTTTCCAGGCGTTCAACCTTCCCAAAGAATTGTCAGATGTTTTGGACCTAATCTTTTGTTGCATTTTTAATCAGATTTACCACAGTGATACGAACCTCTTCAGTGCATTTCTACCCAGCGAGAAAAGAAACGGAATGTCAGGAAATCCTCAGCCCGACTTCCATTTTTTCTTTTGTTTTGTTGCATTTTTAATCAGATTTACCACAGTGATACAAACCTCTTAAGTGCATTTCTACCCATTAGTATAGAAACATTGCTACACATGAGATATTTACGGCTGTAGTGCAGTAACAGATAACACCAGAACATTTATATTTCTCAGGCTTGTTGAAAAAAAAAAATCCAAGTCTGCATTTATATGCCCTATATTATTCAGAGAGCACCTGGGTCTTAGTTTGTGCTCAGACACTTTCAGGTCCAGGGGTTAAAGAGATTGGATCAGGGCACAGCCAATGATGATCGGACGCTGAGGGCAAATCCACAAACAAACAGCACAAACGCTTTGTCTTCAGGCAAACTGTACTATTAAACTGTGTTATGTTGCCAACCCAAAATAAACATTTTGAGTTAAAACCCAGCTGGATCAGATGGGAATGAAGATTATAGGCCTAATGCCTCAGAAAACTGCCATCAGTTCTGAGGGGTACTTTTACAAAAGCTTTAGTTTTGATTTGGTACAAAGAATTTGCTTTGGGCAGAGAAACCCAGGGGATACTGTCTTCATAAAAGGGAAACCTGAGGGAGAATGAAGCAACAACTGGAAAAACTAAACATGACCTGGAATATCTGGAAGCTTGAATCCTACAGGAGTTAGTTAAAAAGCCCAACACTGTATATTTGCCAGCAATTGATGAGATCAGCTCCTGAAAATTCTAATACTTCAGCGTTCAACAGCTGATGTGGTTTTCTAATATCACAAAGATTCTGGGGAGAGATCTTCTAAATTAAGAATAAGAATCTGATTCAACACTCGGAGACTGAGATGAGCCATCAGAGGAGTGTTTTCTAACTCTGTTAGGACCAGAAGTCTAAGTGAAGACGGTGTAAATGATAGTCTGTTCAGTGATACTACTTCTTGGGGTCTCTGTCCAATATTTTCACTACAGACATTACCGATTTGTGAATAGTTGGTCAGACAGCTGACACAAAGTTCACTGTTATAAAGCATTCAGGTAATTTACATGTAGCCAGACAGTTCTGTTTGCACTCCAGTCAAAGTCCAAAGTGAAAGTGAGACATGGAGACACACTGAACCCACGTATGTTTGCAACATGCTGGAAAAATATAAAAGGTACACTTTGATGACACAGCATCATTTTGATGGTGGTTTGGAGTGGTCAGTACTTCTTGATCTTTCTAAGATTAGTAAGTGGTTAATTTAGGAATCCACATACATATTTATGTGGTCTGAAGGGTGCTAAATACAAAAAAACTGTCTCAATTTCCCAAATTTCCAGATAATTTTTGGTTCCAAGAAGCAAAACATTTCACAGAAATGTCACAACACCTGGATTCTGCAGGTTTCTCTAAACTGTTAGGGTTTCTGTCAACTCTAAATTGCCTGTTTGTCATGGTCCTGGGTCGTGTGACCCAGTGTGTTATGCTTAACCTATTTTGATGTTTATTGTTTGCTTAGGTTCTTTAAGGTAGTCCAGTCCTTTTTGTAATTATGTTACCCTTGCATTACGTCTCCCTTGCCCTTCGTGTGTTTATGTCTGTGTGTCTTGTACTGTCAAGTTCATGCTGTCAGTTATGTCACCTCCCCCTGTACTACGTCTCCCCGGTTCATGTCTCATGTTTCCTGTTTTACTTTGAAGGCCTGCATTCACTGTCTGTGTATTCAGCTCACTCCTCCTGTCCTGTCGTTAAGCTCATGTGTGTCAGCTGCGTTCCCATGTGTGGCCACTTCCCCTGATCATCCCTCATGTGTATTTAGTCTCTGTGTTTCTTACAGTCTGTGTCGCGTCGTCTGTGTTCCCACCCTCCGTGTTTCCATGCCTGGTCTGTTGTCTTCCAAGCCATAGCCTCACCATAGTTTGTTCCCAGTTTAGGTTTTTGTTTAGCCACGCCATCCCTGCTGTATTTGCACACCTTGTTTTCAGCCATAATAAAGGCTCGCCTTCTGTTAAAGCTCATTCCTGTCTGTTCACTTGTGTACGCACCTGGGTCCATTACACGCATTCTCCACTCGGTCCGTCACAGCGGACCGTGACACTGTTGTTTTTCTGTGTCTCTATGTCATGAGTGTGTACCCTGTCAGATGCGGGGAGCTCTGTGTGCAACCTTCATGACCCTTTAAATCACTTCTTAGAGGGAGGAGAGAAATTTTACAGAACATTGCACTGTTGTTAAAAATTCTTTGTTCGAACATTTACATATAGAAAGTATTAAAGCACAACTTTTTTCTTTTTTTCTAATTGCACTGATAACACCCCGCCTGAAACCAGTGGGATGCACCTGACAGTTACAGCTGAGTTTAATATCATCTTCCACATAGAAACGTGTCCTGAGCTCCTGACTGAGTCTTCATTGAGTCAGGACTGACTCACATGGGTAAGAGGGAGTGGGAGCAAAGTTGTCATGCTCTGAGAGTTCAGGATACTTAACGGGTTGGCCTAAATACTGCGTGAGACACCTGCTGGTATTTCAGGATAAATCCACCAGTTTGTTGCGACTGGGGCACAAACAGTCCTAAACTTTAGTTTTAAAATCAGGGAAGTATGAAGTGAAATGTTGTCTGTGCTAAACACAGAGATCGATGATGTATGATTTTCTCCATTCCTCAGTTTTTCCATAAACTTACTTAGAGAATGGATGTGTAACCTCCTTACATTTGCAACGTTTTTCTCTTTGATTATTTTTCTTCATTCTTTATTTTATATACAGATCTTTTAGGTTTACTGGAGGATTTGCTTGGGTTATTAGGGTGTTGGATTGTTAGACGGTGCTTTAGCTTGGCTTGCTTAAAACCGAAGAGAGATCTGTCAATAAAGCCAAAATCAACATATAAATCAACATCATCGTGTCACAGCTTCAAAAATGTTTCCATCCTGCCAATGACGCTATCTTCCCAGAGCATAGCCAACAGTTTGACGATTAGCCGTTTTCGTGGCGATGATTAATTGAACGCTTTTGTAGCAACTTTGAAATAATATTTCTCAACTTGTTAGAATTTCCTTTGGCTCACAGATAGCATGAGGGAATTGGGGTCAAAATGATGTATTTGTTTTTTATAAGGGGTGTTAAATATATTTTTAAGTTAGTGGAGATTAATCAAAGAACCCCACTTTAACTACTGCATATACCGATGGACAGATGGACTTACATGAATGCACATGTGACAGTTAGTTTTCATCTTTTATAGCAGCTGTTACTAGTGATTTAAAATACCCCAAAAAGTGCCATTAATGTAGTAAGTAAGATAAGATAAGATAAGATAAGATAAGATAAGATAAGATAAGATAAGATAAATAGATGCAGCATAACCTAACACTAATAATACTATGCAAAAAATAGACAAAAAATATGTAAGTGTATATTATAATATACATAGTGCAGTGGTTGAGTGTTAATAACAGCAGGTATTGAGTACTGCACACTACATGTGTAGACAAAATAACCCTTTTTGTGATCTTCCAAATCTGATTAAAACCTTTTTGTGGAAAAACACAAAACAGGACCAGCTGAAGGTAAAAAGGAATAAAACTGAGGAACATCCAGTTGTTTCATTTCAGTAACAAAGCGCTGAATATTTTATATCTATCTGCATTGGATTGCCCTCTGCTCCTCGCTCTCATTGAAATATTAATTCAGTTGTCACAGGACTGAAGATGGTGCAAATGCTGCTCATCATGTGCAATAAGAACAGAAACTCAATAAATGAAATTCTTCCCAAAGTCTCAATAAAATGCACTTAACAGTCGATAACAACCACCTTTTGTTTAAATATCAGACAGCTAAGTTACCTGAAAACTTCCATGCCCCATCCAGCCAAAGCTGTGAAGAAACGGGGGCCAAGGTCTCGAGCCGGGTTGATTGGATAGCCACAGTTCAGACTCATGGACACTCCAATGCCTGCGATGATCAGGCCAATACTCAGAGGCTCCATGCCCTTTGGAGCGCCGATATTCTTCCTGTCAGTGATAGCCAGGATGCATATGACCAGTGCAGCGGTTGCAATTACCTTAAACAATAAAAAATAAGGCAGTTAGCACAACTCTGAACATATTTGCTATAGTTGCTGCTGCAGCTGCTGCAGTGTTTGAAGGACTTCACTGTACATTAAATATATTCCATAATGAGATAATAACAGGAATATTATTTGATGATTATTTGATGTTAGTTTATTTAATATCATGTTTATCAACAATATAAGCATATTATGACACACTTATTGTTAAAACATCTCTAAAACAGTGAACATGTCAGTTAATTTGGAAATGTTATTATACTTTTGCATACCCATGTTACAGTAGTGTTTGTGCTGTTGGCAAACTGACATACTGTATCTCATTTAGAAAATAATAAGTAGGGTTGGTGGGTCTTTTTTTTACTCCAGATTATCTTTAACCATGTCATGTCTTTTTTGGGCGCACTGCAATGATGAGGTTCTCCTCTATCACATAAATGCCATTGTTAGGTGGTTGCCAGGCAACATGATGGCATCATGATATATGATAGTATTCAAATTTTAAACTAAATGAACATAACTGCTGTGAAATTTTGTATACAGTGTTACAGGCCTGGATAATTTGCTTGGGGTTGCTTGGCAACATGATGGTGATGATGATGTCATGTCTGATATAGATAAGAACCTTCAGCCGCCTGAAATGTACCTTTGTATCCCTGATCATGGAGGAGGAGTTTGCGGACAAAAAGGTTTGGTGTATTATAATAAAATGTCTTATATATAATTTTTTCTTTTTTGGATTATTAATTTTATATAAAAGAAATTAATATTTTGTAAGGTTATAATTCACATTGATTCAATAACATGTTTTGTTTTGTCTTTTTAGGCTTATCAGGCCATTTATATAGCTTGTAAAGGTCTATCAAATGTTATGCTTTTACTAAAAGGGTAAGTCTGGCCAAGCTCTTTTACCTCAATTATATATCTAAAGCTCAATGTATTACGGTAGGTTTCATAAACACACATGATTTGAAAATATATTTGCTTTCTGCTCTTACTTGTGTATGCATGTAGTCCCAAACTCAGGGCACTTCTACTTCTACATCCACAATATACTGTGATCAACTGACAAAAATATGTAAAGGAGTGTAAAAGTCATTAAGATCTAAATTACAAAATATAAGTGACAGGTCTAAAGGCCCACCTGATCACCAAGCCCGTTTAGGACAGACAGATGTTTTGAAGGATAGCTTGCAAATATGGTGGCTGTGGCATTTTCACCTGTAACAATAAATTCTCCTTTGGTAAAGTCCATCAAAGCATCTGCAAAAGAAATGTTTATAAAATTACTGCCATGAAGCTCATCTAATATTTAAAAAAGAATTCAGGCATTAAAACAGTATCAACTATAATAATGAGAAGCATCATTGTTTCGGCTCTTTAACATGTACATCTGGTTTGTGATTATTGTTATTGTTGGATGGTTATTCCGGGTTTCCTCAGAAAAATCCTGCCTTTTGGTACTGGCGAAATTTACACCCACCATAATACAATCCATAGACGGCACATGATCCAACAAAAGCCCCCAGGAATTGTGCTGCCACGTATATGGGGAACTTCTTTAGAGGCAGCTTCCCCAGGATCAGCATGGCCAGAGAGACTGCCGGGTTCACATGGGCTCCTGGAACAATGCAACAATGCATTAGGAACATAGCATTGCAGCATTTACAAGTCAAAGATGAGAAACAATAGTAATCAACAATGATTTTATGACACAAAAAAGCTTTGGCAAAAATTAAGACCTGTTTTCTATGATGAATGATGGCCACACAGTTCTCAAAGCCCTATAACCTCAAACACTGAGTTTATCACTCTGAATACTTTGCATTGAGCATGAGACTCTTATATTACACCTAGGCTCACTGTAAGGCTGTTTTTTAAAAAAATAATCAAAGCAGATCCAGCATGGCTACAGACGTCATTAACTTCTTTATTCCATAGTCTTCTTCCTTGTTAAGCTACATCAGGCCTTTCTCCCCTCCCCCACATCATGAAATATTCCCCTAGACCTGCAAACAAACTTAGATTTGTGAAATTGACGGAGTTACCCTTTAAACGATAATTATCAAATGTTGATTGACAAATTAATTGACTAACCATTTAAGCTCTAAATCAGATGTCAAACATCTGAGACCAAAGAGGAGGACTTGGCCAGGCATTTAAAAGTCTCTTATGTCTTACCAGATGAGGTGAAACCAGTGTGCAGTAGATTAAAACACTTAGTGACGTCCTGTCTGATCATTTCATGCTTGTGATCAAACCCTCTGCTAACAATCTTCAGGATACTTTCAAACAAAGGGCACCGGGTTTGTGTGCCTTCAGAGTCAATACTTTTTCTTCTGCATTGTCCTGAAGAGGCGTGTTTGAACACATTCCAGCCAATTGTTATTGGGCTGTGATGGCAGTGTGGGGTCATTTATTTAACACTCTGGGTTCTTGGCTTTGACCTAGATGTGGTAACACCACTGGGGGTATCGGCCATGCGCCCATTGTTAATCTCCCCATCCTGTTCACAAACACAGACCACGACAACCAGCCAGACCTGCCTGTCTGAATTGCATCTGACATAATCTGCCTGAATCTGCTTAAGGCACACGTAGGCTGCGGGTCATTAGAGTGACCATGATGTGTCACACTTACCGTATACTGTCATCTAAAATCTCAGACTACAAAGTGAAAACAATTGTGTTTTCTTCTCCTATGGAGCCTCCCTGCCAGGGAAGCCTAGAAAGCCAGGCTTGCCACACCTGACTCCCCTCCTCTCCAGAGACCCATGCCCCAGTAAAGCTCATTAGTCCAATACCTATGATCATCTTCAGAGATGTCGTTGGACAGAAGATTCCCACTGAGCCGTGGACCCCAGGGCTGAATGGCTCAGTCATGCAGCAAAAGCTCTTCATATATTAACCTTGCTGTCCTCAAGTTTTTCAGCGACTCTTCTGAAGCTTTAAACTATTCTTATTAATCATGTCGCGCAAGTAAAACTGAACCATGAGTCTCAGTGCTCACAGCAATCATCCCTAACAGCAAAAAAAAAAAAAAAAAAAAAGGAATGGAAATAGGTGGAAAAAAGTAAAGAAAAGGCAGGAAAAATTCAACCACATTATGGGTGTTGAGCTTGCGTAGTTAACCAAATACTAAGACCTTTAACGAAGTACAGCCTACATGACATTAATATTTATATATATATATATATTTATATTTATAAATTCTTTTAATGTCGCAGGCCACATACAACATACATGGGATCTTAAGTGGGCCATATTGGACCAGTAAAACTATGCGATAAGTGTGTGAAATTACAGACAAACTTCTGGTTGTTCATTACTCAGACTGTCCTGTAATTATGAAATATAAAGTTTTTAATTCACTGAAAATTTCAATGTTTTGTTTGCTTTTGTAACTGTGAAGTCACTGTAAAGTAAAACCAAGCAAACAAAAAATCAGTTTTTATGGCAGATGGTGAAAAAACATGTACTTTTTAATCATTTGATTGTTTAACCATAAATTGCTTTGGTTCGGGCCAGATTGGAGTCTTTGCTGGGCCGATTCTGGCCCCCAGGCCGTATGTTTGGCTTCCTTGATTTAGCGTAAATTGGATATTTCAGTCTTTGATTCTTAAAAAATAATAATAATTTTTAAAAAATGAATTCACTTATTATACTATGTTTGTTTGTTTTTTGTTTTTAAAAACCCAAATTTTATTTATGAAACTCTGTCTTCTCCAAAGCCAAAAACAAACTCTGAAGCCTGCAAAGAATTGCACACGTAACCCTCATGAAACAGCAAATATTCACTTTTAAACAAAGGTGCTGGTAAGCTCATGTTACCACTGAACTTGCCGCTTCCCCTTACTTCAGATACATTAAACTTTTCTTTTCAGCGGTGACTAAGCCTTCAGATGCCACAGCATTTATATAATCTCTTATTTCAGCCTTGAAGCTTTTTCCCCTTCAAATACTGATGAAATGTCCATACATCTCATGGAGTCTGCACAATGCAACCCTTGACACACTGGATACTGTAATCACTGATTAATGGACGCTCACTTTGGCTCAGACAGCCTGTGAGAAGCACCGTGACATTTAACAACTATCCCCTTCTATCCCTGTCATTGCTGGCAAAGCCGAGCAGGGTCTGCTTAATCCTCAAGGAATGCACCCGATAAAGTCCCATTGGTGCAAAATTTCCAGACTTAGACCATTCAGACTACTATTAAACAGAAATGTAGCCCATTAGAGAGGATAATTAAATAATGGCAGTAATTTAGTGTCACAAGGATCATAAAAATATAAACTTTACATTAAGACCTGTGTGTTATCATTTAAACACAGAGAAAAGTCATCTGGAGCAGAGTGACCTTCATTACCAGCCTAGTTTTGTTTTCCAGGGTGAATTATTAAGTAACGTTAAGTATTTTATATAAGAAAACAACTGAATTAGTGAGGGAAAACAATGTGACAACAAATTGAAACTAGCATTTTTATCATGTGCCTGCAGGTAGACCCTAAACACATAGTTATTACACAATTATGTGTCTGTATTGTGGGAATGTGTCCTTTCCTTTGTTACTTTTGTTACTTTTAAACTCAGTATTTTGGCTGTTTTTAACATTTGAGTGACCAAAACAATCGATTCATCTGCTAACAATCTGATATTCAAATTGTTAGTTGTTTAAAAAAAGGGGCGACATAATTAACGCGAGGGGAACTTTTACCTGACACTCCCCCTGCAATATAGACGGCCATCATGACTCCAAGAGTGAAACCAATGTGGACGCTCAATATGTCACCGAGACCTGCTCTGCTCAGGACCATCTGGGCCACCGAACCACATCCAAAGAGCTGGAACACAAACAAGAACAGAAACGTAAACAGCAGAGGCAGAGAGGCTCACTGTGTTTAATTTAATTGGTCCAATTATACCCACCATTAACACTAGCCCCCTTTGACCACCATCTGCAGCAATTAGTACAATTTGTAGCTGGAAACAGTAATGAGTCCCCCACTTAATTAGGTAAAGGGTGTGGGTGATTTAAAGGCAAATAAAAAAGGAAGCTGTTGATGGTGTGTCACAGGCTTTGGAGGTCGGGGTGGACAGGTGGATAGAGGAACATAACTGTAAAGCAGGCCACCGCTTGAATGAATGAAAACACCAGGGTGGGAAATAAACACCCCCCCCCCCCCCCCCCCACATGTGACATAAGAATTATGATGAAATAACATATTTGCAAATTTTCAAAATTTGTAGAGCGGGATGCCTTTGCTTGCCTGAAGAGAAACATTCCCTAAATCAGAAACATTTTGTTGTGATTTTTACAGTCTGTCAGCAGCAAATCAAAGCTGAGCACATGAAAGACAAAGATATTTTCAAGATATATAGTCTGTTAATAGACTCATGACAGACAGCAGTTACAGTCCCTGGAGACCCAGTTTGACACCTTATTATCATAGGCTGCTGGCTCGCAGCTTTAAAGCGTCTATTTAAGCTGGATGACAGGTGCAAAGGGAGGTACTCACTATCAGGAAAAATATCCCCAGAAACTCCGCCAGGAACTCCTTAAAGATGTCTCGCCTCAGGCCAAGTTTCTCCTTCATCTTCCTCCTGTATTCGTTTTCCATTTTCCCCTGCGGCTTCCTTCTTGATGTCTTCCTTGTGACACAACAAACAGCTAACAGCTCTGATGGAGTCTCCGTGAAACACTGGCGGTGTAGGTTGTCGCCTCCCACTCGGTGCGCTCGGACCGCGCAGGCTGACAGCGATGTTAAGCTTTCTCAATCCGTTTCCCTTGGTGACCACAAGAGGTCTACTTCTACTTCAACAGGGTTTTTTTTCCAGCTGCTTTCACTGAATTTTCAAATCTCACTTGAAGTTGTAAAAACAAAAATTGAAATGCTTCCTGTGCACAACACCAAGAGCACCAGCGCACATTTTTTAACACAGCTAAGCCAATGTGACATCACCTGCCTACCACCTGAACGGTTACTAAATTGTAATTGGCTAGTTTTACAGCACAAAATATGCTGGGGTTATTTATTGTGCAAGTCACCACGACGGCCGAAATCTGTCGATCCTGCAGGTGTAAGTCACACGAGAATGTGGATTGTAAAACAAATTTAGCCACGGCGAGAGGAGGTCAGCACAACGATGCACGGGCGTGCAGACGATGGTTGCAACATGCAAGCCAGTTATTCCCAAGTTACGCTGCAAAGGGATGCAATAAATGCAAGAATTTCTGGAAAAAGGAGCGACATGATGAGATTCCCAGCAACATTTTGTTGCTATATGCACACGTAGGCCAATGCTTTCTTTCTACCACACGTTTTTGGGCACTGACGGTCTGTGTGTTTTGTTCAGTGCTGGGTACAAATGTATTTGTTCTTTATATTTTCCCCTTGTTTTTGCTCAATATTGTATGTGTTACGTGATCATCGCAGGGCAGTTGATTTCCCCTCACGTGTTAGCGCTCTTTTGCTTTACAAGTTATAGGTTGAACCATGTGCTCAGCATCGGAATTAAACACACAACAGCGGCCAGTTATCTTTCCTCTTAGAGATTTAGAACCACAGCACATCCAGTGTCAGTGAAAACATGTCGGGCCACTTTTCAGAAATTATCATAAGTCACTTGTAGCACATTCAGTGACGCAAATTATGAATTTTGGCACAAAGAGTCTGAGCCAGTTACGGCATTTTGCAGCTTAAATAAAGATTTCTACTGCATGTATAGACGGTACTAAGCAACTGATCTTATGTGAAGAGAACTTTAAAGTTTTAATTTGAAATATACAAAAGGCAAAAAATGCTAAATATGCTCCTCAAATAACATAACATTTTATACTTAAGTTCCATGGGAAATGTGACCTAAAAGCACACATATTTTACTTTACACCCATACAATTTCAAAGGTGCAACAGTTCTAAAAAAATCTCTTATTTTAATGAGCTCTAGCTGAGGGATTTACTTATAAGTACATTTAAATATAACCCTATAAAACGGATTTTTCTATTGGGCGTTTAGAGGATTTTTTAAAAGCCCAAACAGACTAGTTTTATTTATTTTATTTATTACTTTCGGGTCTGAAGTTACATTTAAAAAACATTATGTGTGTGTATTTTAACAGAACGTGATAGGAATTACAGGCTTCTCTATTTGGTGCTCGAGCAGCCGCCTTACATCAACATATGTTAAACCTTTAAATAACAAGCAGCTTTGTCTCGGTTTAAACCATAAAATCAAATTATTTATGCAAAGTAGACGAACTAGTGCACAGGGGGAGTTAGAGTTAAGATATTTACAAATGTGTGCGCCATCAAATAACCAAATAAAACTGAGAATAGTTTAAAAATTAAAATATTAAAAAATATGTTTAATCTACCGAGTATAAGAGGTTAACCTCGGTTAAGGGTTGAACAGATTATCTTCAGCCTCGTTTCTTGATTTAATGCGTCTTTCCATCAGTATTATTACGCTTGTTTGTTTGTTTTTTTACATTTTTAATCTCACTTATGGGAAAAAATTGAGTCCATAAAAAAATTTGGTTGATTTTGTGAATAAAATATTTCGTAACTTTCAGAGGTCTTCACCACCATCCATTAGTCGCGTATTTACTCTCTGTAATTCGTTTGGGGGGCAACTGGGAGCGATGCTGGTTCATTTCGGGGGACACTCACCTCTGTTTTCTCTCTGAAATGCTTTCCCACTCACCTTCTTTCAGCCTTCCTTCAGGAGGGTTTGCGCTCCTTGCACTCATCCTGGGCTTTCGGTCATGCCTCCATTTGTTATCGTTTCGTGTTCCCATCACTTCAGCTTATCGAGTCGCTCTCTCCAATTATTCAGACTCATGTAAACGTGTGTGACCCTGCAGAGTCCTGGGCTCTCTCCGTCCAACAGAGGGAGCTCCATGAAAACATTTGAAGTGTTGAAGTGGCGGCTACACGTTTGTCACACCGTCTCCCCGGTATGCCTTATCTTCCGTTCACTGCGCTCTGTGAAAAGGTGAGACGACAGGCTGAGAATGGGATGTTTTGACTCCATTAATCAATGTCACAGTTTCGGAGCCGTCCTCTTTGATGTGAAACAGACACTTGGAGAGTGTCGCCCATGCTGTGAGAAAAAGAGTGATGTGCTGATGGAGAAAAAGCATCCTGCGGGGATTTGCAAATTATGGACCTACATCTGTCTCAAACTCCTTTGTGCTGTCAAGAGGCCCGCGTTATGAAATCTGAAATTCACGCCTCTTCAGTAAGCCCTGCTAGATACACTTTCTCCCCCCACGCCGTTTCTTCACATTTCCGCCAAACTTAATGAGCAGATAATCGTAAATAAGCACCTCATTCACCCACAAACTGCTGAGTGAGTGACGTCACATTTAAGTATGACGGTCTATTTGTTGTGGATGTGTTAATACGCGTGGATTTTCTTTAAATCCTTTAGTTTTCCCAGATAGGGCCTCTTTCGGCTAATTGGAGGATGTATATTGGCCGGTTTTGAAGGAGGCGCTGGAAGGAATTATCACCTACAGGACAAATCTGTGCCAACAATACCCCGCACGCAGGAACAATTGCTCCAGTGCGCATTTGCATGACATCTCAGGCCGTGGGGAGGTTGTGTTAGGCAAATAGGACTACATGGTGACTGTGAGGCGAAAGGTGGTGCGACACTTTAATGTCACTTAGGAAAAGGTTAATGACGGTGTAAGTGTGAGGTTATGGTGTGCTTTATGTATGAGGGGTTGTTTTGTTGACTGTGGGATCCGAGAGACAGAGTTAACTTTTAATCTGAGCCGAAGCAAGGCGCTTAAAGGGCTCAGAAAGACCGATATTTGCACATTTACAACTGCAAGACAACAGGGCAAACTCCGTTTGCGGCGAAGGAGCAAGCGATAAGCTCCAGAAACTAATGGACCCTGTTGCGAGACTGGTTTACCCAACAAATATGTTGGCTATTACGCTTTAGTAACTCTCTGTTTCCCTGAAGGGCCCATTTATATTAACTATATAAACTTGGCATAGCTTTTACATGCTGAATTGTTATTACCATTGAGTAATACTACACTTGTGACTATCATAACAATCCATTTCAGACTTTCTCGAGTATGAGCGTGGTCTATTTGTACATGTAACAGGATGAATTAGTGTAGAAAAGCGTCAGCTGTTGGTGAGTGAGAACACTGGAAACTGAGTGCACCGGGAGTGTGAGGTGGGTGGGGTGGATGTGTTCCTCCTCCTTAACACGCATGGCTTTATGTAAATGCTTGAATTTATTTTTCAAAAGGACAGCCCTTTTCTTTACCCAATGAAAATGAACCGCTGCTGACACCTGGCTATAAACCCAGGAAGGAGTCCAAAATCTCAATCAGAACTGTGCTGAAAAAACCCAGAGAGGCGCAGGCAGGCAAGACGAGCGCAGAGACGGCCGCGATGACTTCCAGTAAGATCGAGATCCCGGGAGAGGTGAAGAGCGACCCCGCTGCTCTCATGGCATCGCTCCAGCTGATGCCCTCACCGGTGCCCAACCCGGAGATCAAGTATACCAAGGTCTGTGTCTCTCCACAAACCGCCGCCGACCGAGCAGAGTTTATTTTACGCGTAACGACTCACAGCCTGTACGCGCAGATCTTAAACCTAAACTTGGAAATCTTTAGAAGTAAAGCGAGTTTGTGAGTCAGCAGCTGGAGCTTCAGTGTCAGAGCGTGTGGCTGAAAGCAGACTAGAGGTGATGAAAAATGATCCAGCAGAACTTTAGAGCTTTAAACCTGGCGCGCTGCAACTTTTAATTAGATTGTTTTTCCGCTCGCACGCGCTCAGAGATGATCATTAAATCTTAAACAATCCGTGCGCGACTCACTGAAGCGGTGACGAGCGTGTGGCTGATAAAACACGTTTGATTAATATTTTTAGATTGTTGTGTTCTCTAGATAGGCCCATCGCTTCGTGCGTTTTGAAACACAACTGGTTTCCTAACACAGTTCAGCCTTTTTGTTCTTAAAAAAAATTAAACATGGTTAATTGGCCTGGTTTTGCTTGTAGTTAAAAGTGCGCATGGTGCACAACGGCTATGATTTTAAGTAGACGCCAACAACGTATTAACAAAGGGCGTGTCATAGTTTGACCGTGTTTTAAGAAGTGCACCACATGCTAAACTTTTACAACACTGAGTCACGTGGCCAATTTTTTCCGCCGTTTTAATGTAGTTTTTATATTTATTCCATCTGGAATACATTATCCCTAATATCACAGGCCAACCTCATTCCAGGTTACAGCGTGGGAAAACAATTTATAAAATATACTTTAAAGGGGTATAAAATAATGATACTGGGAGACTTGAACCATGTATTGAACCACTGGTTTTTATTTAGTCTATTTTTATTTTCCTTCCTATGTGTTCTCGTCATATTCACTGAGTCGATTTACTGTTATTATTACGGCCCAGGATCATATTAGGCATCAGCTAAAAAGAAAAAAAAACCCGCAACCAAAATAGTTTCTACCTGATCTTTAAGCATTTTTCTATTAATGACATGAGTGATGGCAGCACACTCAGGTCAAATGTTTCCGTTTCTTTTATCTAAGAACAACATATTTAGTGAGGAAATAGTTTAGAATTAAAATTTATTTAAAATATATTTTCTATTGTTCTTTCCTTTTTCTTTTCTTTCTTTTTAAAGATATATATATATATATATATATATATATATATATATATATATATATATATATATATATATATATATATATATATATATATGGTGAACTGCTTAATCCTGCTTGAATAAATAGATGTCTCTTAAAAAAACAAAACAAAAAAACATTAATTAATCGGATGATGTCACTTTAAGCCTCTGGGCTTTGAAAGTGAGTCTTCACCCACCACAAGTGATGAGTCACATGAAAAACTGGCATGATATGAGTTGTTTTGATTTGGTTTGATGTCTAGACTATCTTCATTCTTTCAGTTTTATTTTTTATTCATGCTTATGTTGCTGCACTTTTAGGTAAATTCACAGTATCAGTAGCAGAGGTTTGATCATCAGTCTGAGCAGCCTGATTGTGTCTTGCTGCACTTTGTCGCTACTAAAACAGTCTTTTAGCTGCAGAACAAGTGTTTTTATGATTGTAAGATTAAAGGGCATCTCGTGCAGAGGACAGGCTGATGATAATGTGGTGGAAGTTCATTTGCTTTTATAATTGCTCTGCGTTAACACATACCTCAGTGTTTTAAGTGCAAAGGGCACACTACTGCTGCCCTGTAAAGACAATGGTGTGTGTTGTCCTGCTAAAAGCTTTTCATTCCCTCTCAGTGCAGAATGTTAGTTAAAGGAGTGGAAACAACAGTGTACAGGAGGAAATTTAGGAAGCGACTTGGTGAATTAACCCCCAGGAATTTGGATCATCCAGTCCCTGATGGTTTGGTGGACATAGGGGGCAGAAGGGCCCTGATTTATGGGCACCCCTGGCGTGGACTCTCCTCACACCCTGTTCCTGTTCTCCTCCCTGCTGACTGCAAAGGAATCAGCCCACATTGTTCACTGATGCAGTCCTTTTCCCTCAAATATGATTTTTAAACACATTTTCTGCAACATAAAGGCATCTGAAACTTTTTCCAACTTAATGAGAATTCAAAAACTTTAATCAAACTTTGATCGCAGTGACTTTTCTTTGCTTTGCAATGCAAAGATCAGATGACTCCGGAAGCAGAGATATGCTGATCCATTATCGTGCTTCAACAGATCTATAACAGGGAAGCATTTGATTAAAACAAAAGGGATAGTTCAGCCAAGGTTTGCCCCTTGTCCTTTTCACCAAGTCACAAACCACTCACAGTGAAATTGTGTGATCGTATCAAGATATCTTCCTGCTTGGATGCAAATCATATTAAAGTGGCATTTATAGTTTTTTAATACCTTCAGGAGACTTTGTAGTTTTAATAAATACTCTAAAACCTTGAAAAGAAAGCATACCCCCTCCCATCCTCTACCCCCACATTTCTATTATTAAAAGGATCCAACAGCTGGGTTACAAGACAGAAAGAGTTTAAAGCCTGATATTACCACAACGGAAGCCATAAATAAGAGGACGATGATAGCTATTTATTGACATTTTCCACTTGTGCCAGAAGTGGAGAGGAGAAAGACTGATAAATAATTAAGGAGAAAGTATCCCTGCTCTTTGTTGTGGTTTTTCACACTGTTGAGTGGTAATGACTTGTTAAAACAGACACTCGGTGGGACAAATTTAACAAGAAAGGCCCAGCTTTGTTTCTTCTGCTGTGGATGAAGAGTCTATAAAATGTTTTTACATGTGGTGAGAAGAGAGGATTTAGAGGTATTTTACGACATTTTTATTTAGTTATTCTTAAACGTTTGCACATGTCTTGTCTTTCTGATATTATAGAGACTTTATTAGAGACTAGAAACTACAAGAATGCTCCACAAATGTTAATATTAAGCTTCTGATAAAAATGCACTTTTGTATTTGTGTTCATAGCACAAATAAAGTGAGAACGCATCTGAAGAATTGACAAGGACCAGATTCAGTGGCCTTGTTCACCGTCTGAGTTACAGATCTCTTAATCTAATCAAGTTATAAATTTTCATTGTTGCTTTACTCGTGGTGGCATTAGTGCACTTTCACCATAGGAACCTGTGCAGAGCCCCTCTGATGAAGACCCATGAATTTGTAAAGCAGTCTATGCACAGACATCCACTCAGTGTGGATGAATAAGAGACTCCATCAATCTGTCACTGATTGAGATAGTACAGATGGAGGCTTGGGGCTCCCCGATGCTAGGTGCTGTCCACCGGGGTGTAAATTATGACCCTGCCTCACTGTGTGGGTTAGTGGCCCTGCCTTGCCAGAGTCTGACCTGCAGTTCTGGAGTTTTTCACTTCAAAACCACCATCTTACCGCGATCAAGATCAAACAGAGGCAAAGTTAGTGGATACTGTGCAACTAAATGATTTATCACAACGAGCACAGCAAGATCCCCTCCCTCCTTTCTGTGCCTTTGCTTTCACAATCTCCTCGTTCGCACACACATGGCTGCGTACTCTCTAAAACACATCTCTTTGATTGTGACAGGGTAAGTGTGCACCGCCATTAATGTGTCCATTGGTGTGAAATGCCTGCTTGTGCAGCGAGTGTAAATTATCATCTTAGCAGACACGTCAACATCATGTCCCCTGTCTCTTAATCACTTTTTAAGGAAGAGCAGTGACAGCGAGGTTACCCTGTTAACTTCCCATACCTTCAGTCTGCGGCCCTCCTGACAAGAAAACGTGTAAATCCTTACGGTGTCATTATGAAAAACACTTGGCTTCATAAATCTGTTGGAATGGGCTCTTTTTCGCCGGCGAGCACAACACGACACAGCAGAGACCGCTTTTCTAGATGTTTATTTGTCCGTGGAAAAAAAGCATGACATTTCTTTATAAATTACTTCCTCCTTGTCCAGTGATCCCATGAGTGAAACTATGTTAAAACGTTCTTTAAAACCTCCCTTGACCTGAAATATAAAGAGTGGTTAAGTACACAGGAAACCCATCAAACCTCAAATGGTAGAAAAAACACCACGAGTGAGAGGAGAGGTCAGTTTTATTGTTGATTCATGGAAATTAAGCCGCACATGGTCTCGAGGTTTTTTTTCTTTGTTTTATTTTGCTCTGTCTTTCATTAGGACTGCAGATTAAGCTCTTCTAGGTTTTGCAGTAAATAATATTCATATTGAGTCTGATAAAAATTGAGCGTTAGTGTTGGGATTCATTGCCGGCCGAATAAATCTGCCCAGAAACGTTGTCACACTGGCACCAGCATCACTTCTGGGGATGTTATTAGAAAGGTGTGCGTTGTGTTAAGCTTGTTTCTTGCTTAACGTCGTTGTCAGGACAAACAGCCTTTATCAGTTGCCTACTCAAATTGACAAGACAAAGGCGTTTGCCAGGCAGTGACAATGAGGCCGCCCTCGCCAAACCCGAGAGGGCAGGGTGGCATTGTCTCTGGGTGTGTGAATGAAAAACATGAAGGCTCCACGGTGTCAGACATGTGGAGAGGAGTAGGAGAAAAAAAAAGAAAAAAAGAAAATACCAGCTGGTCTCCACTTTCACATGCTCTCCACTCACTTGTAACAGTAGTAATTATAAGAGTTTTGAACGCCATCCAAAACCAGAAAGGAAATAGAGGTCCTGTGATAGGGGAGGATATGAAACTTCCTGCGCAGACGAGTGTTGCAGGTGCCCGTAGGATTCATCTGGCTGTGGAATCTTGGCGTGTTGTGTGTAAACACACACGTATGTAAACCTTCACACACACACACACGCGCGCACACACACAGACGCCCCTAAACCCCCGCGCCCCCTCTGTCCAACCGACGAGAAACGAGTAGCCTTACATATTCTTTCAGCATGTGAGCTGTGAGAAGAAGCAAAGAGCCAAACAGATGTTTTGTTGGCTGCATGAAGTATTTTGGCATTTCATACTTCCCGTTACAGTTCACTCCGAAAAAATGAATCGACACAAATACCGCACAAAGTTTTTATTAACGTGGAAAAAAAGAAGGAAAAAAAGGAAAAGTCGGTATCGTTTACATTTTAAACTTTGTGTAACATGAACAAATCCTGGTTTTAACGTTAATTTATTTGTTGTTGTTTTTTGTAATTACAGAAAATTAAAGCTGAATTGAAAAAAATACAATCTTAAATTGTAGTTGTTTATATTGTGCCTCATCTTTTTGTGATCCCCATCCCTCGCAGGCTCGTACCGGATGATGGGACCGGCGATTTTTATAGAAAAGCAAGAGATTTGCTAAATGTTTGCAGCTGCTCTGTGACCCATGCAGAAAGCCCTGACCTATAGGCTTACTCATCCACATCAGGCCTCCTCGTTATTATTCAAGCAACATATATTGGACTCAGTTTTAATCCTCTCTCCCATTTGTATAAAAAGCTGCAGAACTAGATCTTTAAAGAGTTTTTCATACCTCTAGTTTAAAATGAAATATAGAGTAAATAAAACCTGGGATTATTTGTATCCATATTAATTATTTTCTTTCATCTTGCGTGCACTTTTGGGATTTTAGGCCCTGAATGGCAGCACAGACTTTCATAAACATGAACCTATCATGTGAAGTGATAGTAACGACCCCGCAGGGAATGGGAAAGAAAACACAATTAGTCATTTGAAAATGTGAACCCTTGCACTTGCTTTTTCATCCTTGCGTTCTTTGCCCCTCGTCCAAATGATCCTAAAAGCAATTTTAAGAAACCTTGAGAGTTGATTTACGACTCCAGCCTGTCATCTTAATCAAGTCTCTCAATGGAACGAGACAAAAGTCTAACACCAGTCCGAGCCCAGCGAGAGGGCTGAGCCAAACGGCGTCTGACAGTTGTCCTTTTCTGGCTGTGATTTAGGTGGGGCCTGCTCCACTGTTGTCGTGCTTCATCCGTTCTCCTTTAGCAGCATCTTGTGAGAGGGGTTACGCCATGCATAAAGCTACCCATGGTCTGCATTCTTGCTCGGACTGTTGAGGCTGTCAGGGGGCTCCTCTGATTTAGGGCGCCCCACTTCAGTGGCCCCTATAAATTTAAAAACTAATTCAGTGCTCTACAGGACTTTTTGTTTTTGTAGCTGGCCCTCTGCTCCTTATTGTTACTGACAATTTTATGAAGTGCTCTTAATGAGCAGCAGATTAAAGGTGGCCTCTGATGGTAGGCGCCTGAGAATACCAGGCTGGTAGAGGGAGAAGTTACTCAGGCCTTTGTGTGGGGGACGGTTTGGGGGTAAGCAGTGCAAAGGAATGATAGGAAAATGATCGTGTACTGTATTTTTTTGCCTTGTGAAGTGGTACATGGAGATACTGAACACCTTAAACACGTGAATGCGAGGTAATCAGATGCAGAGTCCACATTATGAGCCAGTGAGCCGTGGGAATGATACGGAGGAGGGATTGAGGGAGGGAGGGGGGCAGAGTGATGTGTTTTTACTGTGACTCCAACGGTTTTCAGGAACTTCGGCATTTTATACCAGCCTGAAAGTAAACACAGCTAACACTTTACAGCCAATTAAATAGTACTTAAAGCCCGGCGTTTATGGAGGTAAACATGTTGGAGAGTTTAGGGAGGCTACAGCCAGTGGGATACTTGAACCCTGCTCTCAGGTTTGCTCTCAGTACATCAGAACTCCTCTAAAGTAGAAGGAGGGTAAGAGCGAATATATACACAGAGGGATTTGTGCCAGCAGATGTTCTCCTTGCACTCTATCTATCAGGCAGACTGACAGCCATTAAAAACAGTGTGAGTAAGTCAGCCTAATGAATCCAAACATGTCAGCGGGGAAGGAGGTTTTTGTCGCTGACCTAATATGCTGGAGGTACGTTTAAAATTACGTATGACACATACATGTACTTCTGTGTCATAACTCTCAGTTTTGGAGTTGTGTAAACATTTATTTTTCTTTTTGCTCGGCAAAGATGTTGCATATGTCTCGTGTTGGAATCCAAGGACTTGCTGTTTAACGGAAGACTTGCTTTAACGCATCACAGAAACCAAGTGCAGCACGTGTTTTATGATCTCGTAAACGAGCAGCGATGTTGTGAAACGTGTGTCTGTGTGCTTGGGGGGTGGGGGGGCGGATTGTGTAGGTGGGTGGGGGTCGAGTGTGTGATTGGGATTTATCTGTACCCCCACATCCACCCACCCCCTTTGTCTGGATGGTGGAGCACTCCCTAGAGAGCAATGCTGAACAGACAGGAATCTGTGTCCAGATTTCCAGAGATTCTCCCTGGACGTGTCGCTGCGTGAGAGCTGTTTTTCTTTCGCAGTCCACAAACACATAGCTGCAGCAAAATGGTGAAATGAACGCATTACTTAATATAATATAAATATTTTTAAATAAAAAAAAGAGCAGCCATTGTTGCACGCTCATGCTTAGCATGTTTGGAAACTGCCTTTTCAGGCTTTCAGTGCTACGTGTGAAAAGGATACATTCCAATAATAATTTTGCCTATTTAATGAATTTAAAATGGGTTATATCTCTTACTAAAATGCCCAAATTATCTTCTTCTTTTTTTGCAGATCTTCATCAACAATGAATGGCAGGACTCTGTTAGTGGAAAGGTCTTCCCTGTCTACAACCCGGCTACTGGAGAGCAGATCTGTGAAGTCCAGGAAGCAGACAAGGTAAATGTTATACAATGTTTTATGGTGGAGTATTATTATAAGTATTACATTACATAAGTATAGTTAAACCAAGTAAATGGTTAAAGTCATTACTGTTGATGGATGTAGAAGTTTTTATTGGTAAAACTAATTTTTAACTTGTTCATGTTGGACTAGCGTGCAGGCTTAAACAACAAAAGCAAGCGTTTAGTGGATGTTAGACAATATACAAGATAAAAAAAGATAAAAAAGACAGAAAAGATAAAGGCAGAACTACACACACACACACACACACACAGGTGGGAGGGTAACCCAAGTGAACCTCATGGGGTGGGGCAGATGATCCCAAAGGACAGAAAGCAACATGAGCAGAAAGTAAAACCTCAACAAGACCCTTGATGTTCAGCAGATACATTCACATGATGTGCAACCACAGAAGAGATAAATGCAGCTAGAAATAACAAATTATTCTTAAAGTTTTTCTTATTTCATTTGCTCCATATTTTTATTCTTGGGCTTTAAAAGAGTAGCTTTAAATTATTCATAGTTCAGTGTTATCTTTATTAATCATATACTTGGCCTTGCTCCATTCCCTTAGTTCATCAGTTTAGCCCCTCCCACTTAAAGCCAGTTTTCTTTTGATTGGCTGTCTCTCACAAACAGCGGGTTTGAACAGCTGCCAGCGTGGCCTCTGTACTCACAGTACAGTACTTTGAGATGAAAACGTTAGGATGCCCTCTCTTTCTCTTTCTCATCACACAGAGCCAAGAGTTAAAAAAAAAAAAAAAAAGCTGGTGTAAACTGAGCATGCAGTGAGGTCTGGAGTTTCTGGCTCACAGGGATTACTTTTATACATGATGACCTAATTTTCTGAAACTTAAGCCATGTTTAAAGTGAGCATGTAACAGTATATATATTTGAAAAGCATAATGGAGCTACCTTAAATACATGTAGTACAGTAAAAAGAATAATGAATTTCTCTGTACTTAGGTTTCAGCGCTGGAGAGTCTAACAATGAAAGGTGGGGGGGGGTTACCCATAATCAGGAAACATATCACTTCATTTGCATCGCAAAGATTAAAAAAAGTCACACTTTAGGGTTAAAGTTGAGACTTTCTGTGTATCTTAGTGAGTGCCCTGTAAAAGGTTAACCATCTTTTTATTGGATAGGGCAGTGCAGAGAGTAGGAAAGTGGGGAGAGAGTGAAAACATGCAGGAAATGGTCTGTAATGAACTCCAACTCTGGCTCCTGCAGTAAGGACGCTATCCTTTGGTACATGCGTTGCATGCTTAAACAGGTATAGCAATAGTGTTGGCCTGGAGTCTAGTCTTTAGCCGTCATACATGAGTGAAATAGCTGGATCTGAAATATTAAAGAAAAGCAAAAGCACAATATGAGACAAATCATCTTCAGCATTCAGCATATACACTTCTATGTCAGATGTAGGCCTGCTAAAATGCAGAGACAGATCATGAAGTGACATGTTTTTTTTCCCCTGTAGGCTGACGTTGATAAAGCCGTGCAGGCAGCTCGCCTGGCCTTTTCTTTGGGCTCTGTGTGGCGAAGGATGGATGCTTCAGAGAGGGGTCGACTGCTGTCCAAACTGGCTGACCTGGTGGAGAGGGACAGTGTCTACCTAGCAGTAAGTGGACAAATACTGGGAATGTTCTCTTATTTTTCCTCACATGTTATTAAATGCATTTTATGCCTTTTGGAAAGAAGGATCTACAGTTGCTTTTGTGCTTGATAGTACAAATACATGCAAATTCTATTTATCCCCTTCGTATATTTTATTTATATTGTCTCTGTATTTATATATATGTGTGTGTGTGTGTGTGTGTGTGTGTGTGTGTGTGTGTGTGTGTGTGTGTGTGTGTATATATATATATAATATTCTGTAACTCTGTAACTTCTGTCGGTGCTGTGCTTTTTTGGAAATCGAATTTCCCAGAGGAACCCACCCGAGGGATTAATAAAGTTCTATCTTATCTTATCTTATCTTATCTTATCTTATCTTATCTTATCTTATCTTATCTTATCTTATCTTAAATGTCCTAAAGCGAGCATATTACTGCCGTATTTGTAGTTAAGTGTTATCTTAGTGTCACATTTCACCCATGGGTGCGTGTAAAAGATAGAAAACAGTATGGAAATATGTGAAGATCAAAAGGTTATATCACATATTTGTCCCTCGTCTCTCTTCAGACTATTGAGTCACTGGACAGTGGAAAGCCTTTCCTGCCCACTCTGTTTGTGGACCTCCAAGGAACCATAAAGACACTGAGATACTTTGCTGGATATGCCGACAAGATCCATGGTACTTCCATTCCAATGGGTAAGAGCCATTTGGACTGAGAGAGATGAAGGGTACTAGCAGTTAAAGAAAGGATTAGTCAGATGGTATTAAAGAAAGAGCCAGGTTTGTGTTTTTGTGTTTGTTCCTCTGACTTTTTGGTACCAAAAAACAAACAAAAAACGCAACAACACTCAACTGAAATTGCAAACTTAACATATATGATTAGTCAGGATTTAAAAACTGAAGCATGTGTGGAAGATCTTTAAATCTACTTCTTTCTTCTAATGGCCAGCAGGGGGCGACTCCTCTGGTTGCAAAAAGAAGACTGACTGTATAGAAGTGTATGAGAAAGATCACTTTCTTTCTGATCTGCTCTTTGACCTCAGTAAACACTTTCCTTGATTAATAAACCAGTTAAACGCTTAAAGATTGCAACATGATGTTTATTTTGTCATTTTTAGTTCCCATTTAGAGAAAATCTATGATAATGAAAGATATGCCTTAGGGCGTGGCAACCTGTAGTTGATAAATCAATTCAATATGAATGCAACACGTCGCTCTTTGCATCAGCTTGAAGTTTCAATACAGAATTCCTCAAACAATTGTTGATGTTACACTGTGCACATTTTTTACACAGTCTGTCATTCAGATTTAATGTGTCAAACCTCTTAGACAATAGTTAGCTGTTTGTTGTGAGAAGTGAGCAGCTGAAAGTAGCTTTAAATTCTCCACTAACTCTACTGAGAGCTTTAGCAGGCACGGTTTTATTCTGAGACCCGTTTGGTATCAGTAAAAGGTTTTAATTGTTATTGTGCATTACTGGGGTGTCAGGAAAATGAAATTAAAATAAAACAAAATAAAAAAATAGTTCCCTGACCTGGAAAATCAATACGATCGCTCTTTGAAGTCTGTTGATCAACTTTACTTTTATTATTGTTACATGTGCTAATTGAATTTGGGATATATTATTATATTGACTGTGTTCCACACAAAGTGACCTAGATTAGTAAGTTATTATATAATTTACAACCAGTGCCTGATAACAAATGCAGCAAATTGGTGTTTATTTTTTTAATAAATATTTTTATTGAGCGACAAATGTACATAAGTTTAAAATGACAATACAATCTGTTCCCCTGACATATTTGTTAGTTTTTCTTACATGAACAGATACAATAATACACACACACACAGTCACACCCACGCTTATATAAAATTGAGAAAAACAAACAAAACAAAAAAACCCAAAAAACCCCAAAAACTAAGAAGAAACCCAAAACACACAAAAAAAAAGGGGGGGGGGGGGGGGAGAGATGATATTAATCAGCTGGTAGAACGTTTAATGACTTGCAATAGTTTGAATAGCAAACCCTGTACAATACACAGGACGTACTATAACGGACATTGGATACTGCTTTCTCCCATTGCTGATCCGAAAAAATTACTCCTAACTCCCGCTCCCAAGCCCTCCTAATTTTAACAACTGAATGGACATGTAAATCCATAAGTTGTTTATATATTAAAGATATAATTGAATTCTTATTGGGTTTAAGGGATAAGAATTCCTCCCAAGGCTGGACATTTGGAAGAAGAGGGTTGGACGGGAAGAGAGCAGAAGTGCAATGCCGTGCCTGAAAATAACGGAATAGATTGGTAACCGGAAGATTTGTTTCTGAACACAGGTCTAAAAAAGTTAAGAAAGTGCCATCTTTATAGAGATCCTTAAAAGTATTAATACCATGACGCTTCCACTGTACATAGGTACCAAAATCGGTGTTTATTATATACAACAAGCAGCTATAAACATGATTTTAAAACACTCAGAACAATAAAATAAAAAAAATCTTTGTAGCCTCCGTTAATCTTTTCCTACGCTGACTGAAAAGCATGTGGACAGTCAGGAGAACTATGTTATAATATAGGAACCCTGTAAGAGGAGCATGAGAAAGCACAATTAATATAGGGATTTAAGTTGTGCAACATTAATTTTTTTTGCTTTTAAGCTACTTTAGAGACCTTTGACTAGGATCATTGCATAAATTCTTGCAATATTTTAATACAAGGCTTTTTACAAGTACAGGAAATTTTAATCTTTTTTATGGGGGGGGGGGGGGTCTCTATTTGACATCACCATTTATTACATTTTTTAGTAAAACAAAACACTCTTTTTATTTCATTGTGTTCAGAGTTTTGCAGAAAGCTAAGCTTACATTCAGCGGGTGAAGGTAACAAATTGGTAATCAATCTAAACACATTAGAGCCAGCTGCCAGTGTTGCCCCTCTAAAGCAGCTGAATCTGAGGGTGGAAGAGAAGAAAGTTGGCTGTGTGTTTTAAAAGGAAGAAAAAAAAGAATGAGAGAGACTGAGAGGACATGGAAAACATCCTGATACCGCTGTATTGTCCCTCTCAAAGCTTCTCTTGTACGCTGCTGCCAAACCAACCACGGCGAGCGTTTTCCCAGGGCTTTGGTCTAAGCTTTATTCCACTTGTAGGCTTTCAGAGTAAATAAATAAGGGTATTCCTGTAGCCTGTATGATGTAAGTAATCATGTTTGTTCACCTGTTAGAATGAGGCGCAACACAGCTACCATGAGCTGCTCCTCTGCAGCTATTTGTCTTGCCTGTTATGCTGATACTGTGGTGTTAAATTTATATCAGAGACGGCATGAAATGAATGGGGAGTGTCATTATGTGCAGCACCTTTGGCAGTACAGTTTGGTATCATTTACACCACCTGTGCCAAATTGAAATATAATTCATGTGCAGGCGTCATTCTTTCAAACAAGGCTTCAGATACTCGAGTTCCTCCAGAAAATGTCATGCCTACTGGGTTTGTAGATTCATTCCACAAACAATAGCAGTTTTGCAAGATCCACACTGGAATACACGGACAAAAAAAAGAAAAAGTTGAAATATGGGAATCTTACTGCAGTTTTGTATCTGTTGTCAACGTGATTGTTTAACTTGTCATCCCCCCACTGATCCTTCCAGTCCAAGTGCAACATTAAGCAATCATCAGCTGACCACTGTGGTAACAAATTTATACACACATTTCTCAATATGAATTGTTTTTCTGAAAAATGAACAAGCATGGCACACCCTCAGCAAGTACCTCCTTTTTACTCAAGTAATGCAAGAGGAATGAGCAAACCTTTCCAGCATAACACCCATCTCTATGACCTAAAACAGTTACACACATGCCTGTGCTGCTGGAGGAAACGTAATCTCTCACCAGGGTAAAGCAACAAGGAACAAGGAATGTGGATTCATTTGCAAATTAACATGTCGAGTCAACAACACCAGGGGAGTCAGGTGGTGACGTTTTTCATGTGTTTAGAGGGATTTTTTAGTATTTCCTATTAAGTGCTTATTTGTTAAAGTGTTAAAGCTAGGAATAAATAACCCAGTTCTCTCTTTGCTCATGTGTGTTCCTCTACAGATGGAGAGTATCTGACATTTACCAGATATGAGCCTATTGGAGTTTGTGGACAAATTGTCCCTGTGAGTATAACTTTTCTGAAAAGTGACATGCAAACATGACAGGGAAGTGTGAAGAAAAAATAAAAAAGATGGAGTTAGCTGCGTCTAAAAGTACTGAATTACATTCTGAATTTTCCAGTAATTCCCTGTCAGCCACAGTTTTTAAATCTTACCGGTAATCCCCCGCAACCACTCCAAACCCCACCCCCTCCAGTGTGCCGGTGGCTTTGAGGAAAAGGGAACAAGAAGTGAGAAGCAGAAGAATGAGCTAAGGGATTTAACAGAGTGTGTTTGAGGAAAAAAGAATGATGAGAAAGGAGGAAAAGATCAAGGAGAAAGAGACACTGTTGATTGTGCAAGAGTGCAGAAAGCGTGTGGTTCTGTGTTGAGCCCCATGGGCTCCTGTGCAAAGCAGAAATAACACAGGCCTGTGTGTTGAACAGTGATACGGGTCTATTGCACATGTGTTGCAATTTCCCGACTTTCTCAGAATACTGTGGGAAGAGAAAATACTGTACAAGTGCCGAGAACATTTTCTCACTTGACTATGTTTAGACAGAGTGAAAATGAGAGTGAGTGACTTAAGAGCGATGAGTTATTGAACTTGACTTGTGACCACCCAGTGTGTCAGATGCATGATGTCTTTTTCCGGTGTTTGTGTGTGTGTCTGTGTGCGTGCGCGTGCGTGTTGTACACAGTGGAACTTCCCTCTGATGATGACAGCATGGAAGCTGGGCCCAGCACTCGCGTGTGGAAACACTGTCGTCCTGAAACCTGCTGAGGAGACGCCGCTCACTTGCCTCTACATGGCAGCTCTAATCAAGGAGGTAAATGACAGAGTCACTATGACGACAGCAAACATTTCGCACGCACAGTTTCAAGCATGAGTGCTGAACTAACTGAAACAGAATCACTTATAGATTTTATTTTGCCAAGGACACAGTGTTCACTTTGACTTTGGCCAACACTTTATTTAGACAGTTCAATGTTAATGTAACCAAAAGGCGATAAAAAACAGATGTTTAGTGAAGTGTCACATCGATTTGGTGCATCATCTCAGAGTCAGTGAAGTAGGACTTGGCCTTTATGTTATCTCCAGCCAATATAGAGCCAAAATGAAATGGTTAGTTTGCCTCAATTATGCAAATGAACTTTTTAATGATCTAAAACATACACATTTTAGTCTCTTAATACAACAATAAAATTAATTAAGGATGATAAAAATGAAACATTTAAAATCTTTCTTTATTTTAATGAAAAAAAAAAAAGCTCAGAATTAGCATCTGTCTGGTGGGAAATGCTGCAGAAACAGTAATAATGAGATTAATATTGTGAATATCTATTTTTGCTGAGCTTTCACGCTGCACTTAAAAACCTTCATGTTGGTCTCTGTCACATAATTAAGTGTCAGAAATACAAAATAATTATCTGATGCAGAACTAAACACATGTCTAGTGTCTCTAGTTTACTACCTCTGGTAGTTTAGTCAAAATAAAATCCAAATATTAATATTAATACAGCTAATTCAACTCAATTCAATATTCACTGTATGGACAAAAGTACTGGGTCAAACCTATTAATCTTTGAATTCCAATGTTTTCATCTACTGCCTTCACACACATTTGTAAAAGACTGGGTCGTTCTAAAGAACTCACTAAATTTGAACGTTTTGCTGTAATAGGATGCCACCTATGCAACAAGTCAGTTTGTGAAACTTCTACCCTCCTAGATATTACATGATCAACTGAAAGGGGAATTACTGCAATGCGGGAGGCTTTACTAAGAACAGCAACTCAGCCATGAAATCAAAGACCACATAAAGTTATAGAGCAGCAGCACCAAGTGCTAAGGGAAAATAGTCCCTGAATGTCAAATTACAAACAGCAAAACCTCCTTTTGCTTTAACATCAGCACAAAAACTTTGTGCCAGGAGCTGTGTCATCATTGTGTCATCAGTACTCGAGCAGCATTAACAATGTGTCTCACATCCTTCAGCAAGTATGGATGTGGTATATATATATATATAAACAGTATATGAAGTATATACAGTACTGCTGTCTCATGATAATTAGGTTATGTACTTAGCAGAAATGGCTACTGAAGCATTTCACAGTGGTTAGCAAGCTAGCTGTGCCATTTTGTAGACATTTACAGCTTAACTTAAAATGTAACCACTCATACTAAATTCTTCCACGGGGAACATTATTAACAATATTTAAACATTAATACATAGACAAGAAAAAACACCCATAATGTCAAGGTCTGCTAAAAATCACCTGCTGCTCGGTTGCTAATTAGAATTAGCATTCCCTCAGACTTAAAATATGTACTCCCTAACCTTCTGCTAAGATGGCAACCTTTGAGAATAATACAGGCAGTATTTTAGCAGTAATAAGTACAGCATTATCATACCACATTGAATAATCCCACTTTAACAATAGCATGAAGAGTGATGAGAGCCTAATGATGCACACACTAGCTAAAATGCTAAATGACTAATAAGGAAAGTTATTTTAAGTTTTTATTTCTAAATTTGATATCAGTTTATTATGAATTCAGAGAGATCACAAGAACAAATGTTATATAATCACATAGTTTCATATGTTAAGTATGGATGTGACAGTCAACATAAAAGTGCTTTAGAAAAATTAATTCAGGGATGCTCTGGTGTCAACTTTCTTTTTTCTTTATTCAGTTTTTCCTGGCAATAGTGCCGAAAACTCCACAAAATAATAAAATAAAATCTGAACATCTTAAACACGCTGATATAAATCTCGAGTAAATTCCAAACCAGAGCTCTTTGTAGTGAGTGCAGCTGTGTACAATAAGGATAAACACATGAGTAAGTTCAACAACACAGCCTGACATGGCAATGTATTGAAGCCAAATAATGGACAAATTTAAGTGTCTACATCCTCTCTATTTTTCCCCTGTCCTCTCCGGCCTCGCCTCTTCTTGGAGACTATCTGTCTGTTGCCTTTTTGATGTTCTCCCTGCTCTCTGCTTGTAGGGAGGTTGGGTTGGGTCCGGATTCCCCCACACTGCCTGTGGTTTTGCTTGGCTCTGCTGTCATCTCCGCTAAAGCTTGTTTCCTCTCATATTGTTTTGACAGGCCGGCTTTCCACCGGGAGTCATCAATATTTTGCCAGGATTCGGGCCAACAGCAGGAGCTGCAATTGCTTCACACATGGGCATAGACAAAGTGGCTTTCACAGGATCAACCGAGGTACTTTTCTCTCTAGTGGAACTGCTCAGATCAGCATCTGCCTACTGCTAGCTTTTGTCACTGAACACAGTTGACACAGTGACCAACATGTGCAGAGCATAAGAGCAGGCTGGGTAATTAGGGGATGTTGTGTGCCTGTATTGAAGTTTAAATGACAAACAAATGGGGTCTTACATAAGCCGCGCACCCTGTCATTACTCCTCATGACAGGGCTCTGATTTTATCGCACACACATGCACATATTTGCGCTGTCGAGAGTATACAAACAGGTCTCTCTGAAAACACTGCCTCTCGTCTGTTTTCCCTCAGCTGTCTTTGAGGTATTAATGCACCTCCATACCGCTTTTCATTTAGCTCACCATCAGGATATACCCTTACAGCTCTTGAGAACAGGGAAGCAGTTAATAGGAAGACAAAGGACATACCATGTTAGGTGTTGAGCCTTGTGGTCTGAACAGATTCCTGGAGTCAGCGAGAACAGCCAGAGTGACGGCAGATCCCTTTCTACAGATCATTTATAAACATCTGTCATTTCCATGTTGACTAACCCCTGTATTAAAACCATTTACAGTAGTCCTGATGTTGTAGTGATATTTTTATGTGACCATCCTGTAATTTACACCTATCTTTAGCAAATAACACGGCCTTATGTAATATTTGTTTTGACTCCTGCATTGTGTTGGAGGCGCCATGTGTACAGTATGTGTAATTGGAGCAGTCCCTGATAAGCCCATACAGGTACAGATGTCACAGATAAAAGCAATGAAAGCAAAACCGACTGGAACAATGAGACATTCGCTCGTTGGACCTTTTTTGCCTTCAGAGGTGCCTTAATCCGTCATAGCATAGGTTCTACAAGGTGTTGGTAACATTCCTCAGGGATTTAGGGTTTTGTTGATGTGATGATAGCATCACACAGTTGCTGCAGATTTGTCGGCTTCACGTCCATGATGCAAATCTCCCGTTCCACCACATCCCAAAGGTGCTGTACTGGATTGAGATCCAGGCAAATTGTAGCCTTCCTGTTTTTAACTGCTGTTAGCCGACAGGAGTGCCACCCGGTGTGGCTGAAGCCAATCTGCGTGCTGTGCGCTTTAGCGATTCTGCGCTGGCATTCTGGCCATTCCACTCTGAACTTATTTTCACCCAGAGAACTCCCACTCACTGGATATCTTCTCTTTTTCAGATTATTCTCTGTAAAATAGATGGCTGTGTGGGAAAATCCCAGTAGATCAGCAGTTTCTGAAATAGTCACACCGGCCTGGCACCAATAACCATACGCCCTTCAAAGCCGCTTAAATTACATTTCTTCCCCATTCTGATGCTCAGCATGAGCAAGGGGCAGTTGAACCAGTGTACCTAATTAAGTGGCACATGAGTAGACATATTCCTGTAAAATGTAAACGTGAATGTCACAGGGAGAGATCATCATTAGTGTACGCCGTTGTTTGCATTTCAAAGATCCTGGATGTCGATGAGGCGGATTTTAAGTGACGCTAATGGACTCGAGGAACAGCTGTGAGAGTTGACCAGTCTGTTGCTTCAACACTGAAATTTCCCCAAAACAGTTTTAAATGACTTTGGTGATATGCTGGGTTTTTTTCTTTTTATGAAACAATGGTGGATTTTTTTGTTTATTTTTTTAAATATCTGGATAACTTGCAGAACTGAATTTGTTACACACATTTATGTCTCAGTTTAAAAATCAACATTAGCATCTGGGCAGGAGAACAATTCAGCTTCAGATATATTAAGAACTGTTGGTTACAGTTATATCTGCTAAGGTTTGGGGTTATGCAGTTGTTTGTGGGGTTCATTGTTATTATAATAATAATTAATATTATTATGTTGTGTGATTTATGTCTGTCCTCTTGAAAATTCCAGTAAATTTATTGTCTACGTGATATGGAAACAGTTGGTGTTCGTACCAATGGTTCTAACTTTTAGAAAGTCATGACAGGGACCAGACTGAAGTAATTGCAGGTAGTGGTTGCTGTCCAATCGATTAGTACTGAAAAGTCTCATAAATGACATTATTCATTTATTAGCCTTTGTAATCTTTACCTCTGTTCATTTATAGGCTGCAAAGCGGAGGCATCACTCCCTCAGGACCTTTAGTTTCTTCCATTTTAAAACCAAAATATTCCCAAAATAGTGATTTTTTAAAATATTTTCACAAACAAATGCTTCCATTTGCTGAAAGGGTGTCGGGAGTCTTTTGCCCTGCTCCCTGCACTTGCTGCACAGACAACCCTTAACAAATATATCATCAGTTGCCTGTCGTAGGACTGACGGCAGGCCGTTGGAAAATATTTACATATTGCCCAACCCAACTAAGCATGTTAATATCATATTGTGTGTTTGTGTGCGTGTGTGTGTGTGTGTCCATGCTGACATAAGCATTAAGCTCAAACCACAGCTGTAGACCATATTGTTCCTAAAAATGGCCACAGCATTGCAGAGTTTGTCTGTGTGGAGCCAGGACCTTGGGCTAGCCCATGCTGGTATTAGTTACATTAACCACAATGTGTTAAAGATAAGCATTACCAAAATAATGCATGACTGCATCATATCAAAGTCTCCTTAAATACAAACAGAGTAGTAGAAGTGTGCGTCTGGAGAAAAAAAAGTTTACTCTTTAAATAGAAACTCTGAAACAGCTGTCAGCCAGCTGTAAATCAACGCCTCCTGCCGGGCGTTACAGCCTTCCGTTAGCTACCAGTCTTAGTAACACAGCAGTAATTTATAAAATGACCAATGGTACACACATTAGATTGTACAGCTGAAATCATCAAAAACTAATGTGATCTAGTTTTTGCGGGAAAAAACGGACCCATTTTGAAGCAGGAGACACATTTATTTTGGAGCCAGCATCTAGCAGCTTTCAGCAACACTGCATTAGCTACATTTTGGAGACTAGACCACACTGATATTAGAAACGATCAGACACCCATGAGTAGTTCTTGATCAGAGACTGTATAAAGCATGGATGTGCCCACATTCAGAAATTGTATTGTGGACTCTGTTAGCATTTTGGCTGTTGCCATGTTGGATTTTGGGAGGAAGAAGATACTTTATATGAATAAACAAGTGGCGTGCTAATTTATCACCTATCCATGAACTCGAGTGCAAAACACAGAAGCACATATCAGCAAAGCATGTTAAGGCAATTTACAAGCGTAGTGTTCATACTGTATTGGTTAACACATGTCAAATGATTAAGGGACACAAATCCCTAGGAGGGTTGTGTCAGGAATGGAATCTGGCATAAAAATCTGGCAAATCAAACTTATTGATTTATCCGCTTTTGTGGTGTCTTGTGAATAAGCAACCCAAGTAGTGAACTAATAAAACACCAGAACTTCACTCACCAAAGCACATAACTTCTGGGATGATTTGACCACACATCAAGCCCTAATGTTAGTCAGATAATCAATTAAAAATTCACCTACGGCAATACCGGCCCAGTCTAATGGCTGGATGTAACAAAAGTGAGGCCTCGTAGATGCTAGTCAGCTCCAGCTAAATGTGTTGGGAAAGCTGTCTGTTAATTAATAAGGCCACACCCCTAACTCAGTTAAGCAGGTAGATCAGTTATTAAAAAAATAAATCATTCTACTTATAGTTGATCTGAATGGCTATCTGTAAAGCACAGGGACATTTTTATGTCAAGCTAAACATGCTTTGTAATGCTGTACATGGCCATTTTATCATGGAAGTCTAATGAGACTCACTCCCTTTTGAAGCCAGCCTCAAGTGGCCACTAGAGGAACTGCAGTTTGTTTTGGTTTTTTTGGGTTTTTTTGGGTTTTTTTTTTTAGCATTGTCTTAATTCATTCCAAGGCTTCTGATTGGCTGATAACAGTAACTATGTGTCCTTCCCTGAGTCGTACATGTATCGTCACATGATTTGACCTTTTCTAGGCAAACGCAAATAGTTCCTAAAATAAAAGTTCAGAACAGAAATGCGCTATTGTGGACACAGCATCCTTTGTGTTCTTAGCTTACTTATTTGTGTGTGTAGGATGTCTGTTCAATGTCTACAGTGTCTTCAATCTTTCGTACATTTTCTGTAAACATTCAAATTCAAGCACAACCTCACTAGGATCACCAAACTTTGTTAGAATAAGCCACGGTAAAAACTGTTAGCAGCTGCTAACGGTCTATATTAGTTACTGTATAATTTCAAACATTGATCTAGTTATGATTAAACCATAATCATGTATTTATCTATTTAGAAATTATCTATCCTGTGGCATCTTGTTTAACTTGTATTATAAACATCTTTGTTTAACATCTCATCCCAATTGAACATTTCCTTTATAAGTGGTCCAGTTTGGGGGGTTTCTTGTTGTTTTTGGTTCTTTTTTTACTAGTTTTCCTGTTATTTCGTGTGAACTGGAGTCAATTACTGAGAAAAGAGCCAGCACTGTCAGAGACTGCTGATGCCCAGACAGTGAGTCACTGCACTGTAGTAGCAATGGTGGGATCCTAGCAAGCACCTCATCTCCTCAGACAGGATTAAAGGTGCTGGAGTAGCTACAGGTGGATTTTAGGAGCTCAGCTCATCTCTCACTGACTCACATGTGGCGGAGGAGTCTAGCAGCCCAGTGTGTTTCCTTTACCCTTGAATAAACACATGCTAAACTCCCCTTAGTCAGCCACTTTATGTTTCTGATCAAAGACAGACAAAACACATCAGAAAAATGAAGCCGAGCCAAGTTTTGTGTTGTATTTAGGCAGCTTCGGTACCAGCCGCAGCCCAGCTGTTCTGATCTTAGTCTTTCAGTATATAATGGGAAGTAGAGCGAAGAAGAAAAGAGCAAGAGAATGAGTCTTTAACATGTTTGAAGATGTTTTTCTTAGGGGTGGTTTGAAGAAGGGGGGGGGGGGGGACTTGGACACTAAGGGGTTTTTTCTTCTTCTTTATCTATAAAAGACACAGTATGAGTAACAGGAAGATGAATACTTGTTTAGGGTGTAGGATTGTGAGGGTGGTGTATGGGATTTTCCAGGCTTGTTATCAGTCCAGTTATTGCAACGTGTCAGAACAGTGAAAAATATTGATTAAAAACTGGTGACTCATTCTCACAACCTAAAATCATGTTTACCGAAATTGGCAAGGGGGTCAAATAGCGTCCGGCAGTTTTAACCTGTATCTTTTCATGTCGAGTACGTATTACTGCAACTGCCTTTATTAGTCTTAAAGCAGCAGGTTTAGATTAAAGGCTGTAACCAGAGGTGCACAGTCAGCCTGGCTCTGTCCAAAAGTGATGAATCCCACCATGTATTTATTATTTTACCAATTAAATTATTCATTTAAATGTCATGTTTATTTTTTTTAAGTTGCCTCATTATATGTTTGTTTTGTGTCTCATTTAAAACACGTTGAGTTGAATTGAAAAAGTGCCTAAACAAATAAATGTGCCATGACTTTAATCTCATATTAGCACAAAGTTCTGTTGCCTTTAGCTCAAGCTAGTTTCTCCTGCTCATAAGCTCATAGATGGTATGATGAGTGGGCGTTGCCACTGTGATGTCGCCTGTTTGGTACCTGAAATCTTATTTGGATTCCCTGAGTGGTTGGCGGTGGTTGCTGGAGGCTGCAACAAAAACTCTTACCACCTGCTCTCCAAGTGGTAGTAAAACTGGGAAAAATGCAATGCAAACTGGGAAGGCAGAACACTCACCTTCAAAGTAAAAGTTGTACCTTACCACTGGAACCAGAAGATTTCAAAAAGTGCTCAACTTTTACTTTGATGGTCTTTGTTCCTGGTTGGTGTCGCACTTTTAGCAGTTTTAGCAACACTACCGCTAGGCGAGCAGTTAACAAGCAGAGGCCCATAAAATACAAAAATTTCAATCACCAAAGTGGAGTACAAACCTGGACAAATAATCACACTGAAAACCATACTAATCAGTATGCAACAAAAACCTCCTAGTGATTGCAATCTTCTAGTGGCAATCTACCAGCAACACTAACAATCTGCTAGCAAAGCAAGTAGTGTGTTGCCTTTGCTTTATCATGTTTGTCTTCAAAATATCTTTGACCACTAGCCAAGCACTAGTAAAACTTAAAAAAGTGTGTCACAAACTGAAAATTGTAAACAAGAAAAATTAATTTGAGCTTTTTTAACAAGGTTGGCTGCAATGCTAAGACACAAATTTAAGCATCTCTTTTTCTGGTTTGTGTCTTACTTTTCACAGTTTCAGTATTAGCTCAGAGACTAGCTGGACAATGTTTATATGCAAGTACAATGCTTTCTTTTAAACTACAACTGCAGCAAAATGCTAACAGCCAAAGCAATCACAATGAGGTTTTTGCTAACTAGTTGTAGAATACATATTTTTGCTAGGGAGCATGTAGGCTTGCATTACTGGGATTTTATCACTCATCTCCCAGTGACTGCCATCAGCATCCAACCACTCCTAAGCAGTCAGGGAATACAAATTTTTTCCTCATGACCAGTGGTTCTCTGATGTTTGCAAACTAGTTTCTTGGTCTATGACACTAATGCCTTATTCAAGCGATCCTACATTGCCACCAAGCTTACTACACATCCAAACAGTGAATATATTAATGTTATGTGGTTAATGGTCACGTGCCTCCAAAAACCTCATCGCCTTCAAGTTTCACTAAATCTCCAGTCACCAGAGAAAAATATCTTTTCCCTGACTGGCTTACTGGTGATTGGTGGAGGTACAAGGGTATTGCTTGGTCTTCTTACCTTAGCCTGCTTCTAAAATATCTTACTATGCATAGCCTGTAATGTAGCAAAAAGAAGTGTGGATGTTATTTAATGATGTATTACAGAGAAAAACAAGGTTCAAGTAAAAAAATATTCATGGCTTGTATTCAAAACATTTTCAAAGATTTAATGATTTGTACTAAATAAAACTAAAACGTTCTCCCCCAGGATGAATTTTACACATGATTCTCTTGAGCAATAGATCTTTATCAAGGAATGTTATTCCTCAATCCGTAACTTATTATTCTTCATTTAGGTCATCTGATATCATCGCTCCTGATAAGGAGTAAAGTGGAAATTAGGGCAATAGAAGGATGAGATAAAACACCACAAATCCCTTGCCGTCTTTCGTATCGTCACACCAGGCCCAACTCATACCGAATATCCCGTGTCGGTGTTATATCACAGTACACCACCCACACACCTTGTGGTTGCCTCTTCCTGTCCTACGGCACATATCAAATACTCTTCCCGGCAGAAACATCATTTTGTTTTCCTCTCGCTGTCGCCAAAAGCCTGTAACAGATATTCTTTCTGTGTGTTTGCAGAACTCATGTTTCAGGTGGCCTACCAGTATATTCCTTGTTAGGAGCTAACCAGCCTCTTTAAGATATTTAATGGTTCCAGCTGATTTACTGATCTGGCTGTGAGCCTTGCATCGCCACGAATAAACCTCTGATCTGTTTCCTCTGTTAGGTCGGCAAGCTGATCCAAGAGGCAGCTGGGAAGAGTAACCTAAAGAGAGTGACGCTGGAGCTGGGAGGAAAGAATCCCAACATAATATTTGCAGATGCTGATTGTAAGTTTTGTTTTGTTATTTTGTTATTTGTCACTTCATTTACCTGACCCCCTCCCACCCAATGTCTGTCTGTCACAATCACGGTTTTTTTTGTAGCTGTGTGTCATATTCTTAGAAAAGCACTCACAGCTCTCACCCTTACTGAGAACCTTAAAATGTTCGGGGCTTAGCAGTGCTATGAAAACCTCTGGATGGATGGGTTTCATATAAACTCCAAGTGTCTCACCAAACTGGGGTTGCAGAGCGTCTCAAATGCTTTCAGCAGCCGTGAGAGGGGCACACTAGGGCCTGTAAATCAAGGGAATGGACCCCGACTCGGCCGAGACCCATAAATCACAGGGGTCCATTAACCCTTTGTGCACAACAGCGGGATCCTGTCTCTCAGGTGTCAGGTGTCAGATTTGCATGGGATAGCTCCAATAACATTGCACACATTGCTTTTTATAAACAGATAAATTTGTTCTGTCTTTATTGATATTTAATTTGTGCGTTGTTTCACTTTTAAAGACCAGTCAGGTCTTTTTTTTACCTAATAAGTGGCTTCATGGTTATAATTCTATACTACTTTTGTTTAGTTATTAACCAGCACAAATCTCTCCATTTCCCCAGTGGATCTGGCTGTAGAAGAAGCCCACCAGGGTGTGTTTTTCAACGCAGGCCAGTGTTGCACGGCAGGCTCTCGCGTCTATGTGGAGGAGCCCATATATGACGAGTTCGTCCGGAGGAGCGTGGAGAGAGCAAAGAGGAGGATAGTTGGCAGCCCCTTTGACCCCATGACTGAGCAGGGACCACAGGTGAGGAGCACAGAATCAGAAGCTGTGATCGGTTTTTCTATCATTTGCTCTGTAAATTTCATATATTGCTCATTTTTTCTGTCATAAGGGAGTAAGTCTGTCCTCCACCTCCACAGATCAGCCGAGAGCATCAGAGCCGTGTGCTGGAGTTCATCCAGATCGGCATTACCGAAGGGGCCAAGCTGGAGTGTGGAGGCAAAGCTCTGGGCTTGAAAGGTTTCTTCATTGAGCCTACGGTCTTCTCTAACGTCAGAGATGACATGCGCATTGCCAGAGAAGAGGTATAGTGATAAAGACTCCAGCACTACTAATGCATCTTGAGTTGATTTAAGGGCTGCAATAGAAGAGGTAGCAAAACAGTTCATGAATAAATGTAGAGGCTGTTAATAACCTGTTTCTCTAACCTGGAGAAAAAAAGAGTCACTAAAGCTGTCAAAAAATGTAAAAAGGTACCAAAAAGGATGGTGATACATAAATTAAGTCCCTAATTAAATGCGTTTACCTAAGAATAACTAATAATTTTGAAGTTCATAGTGAGTCTGTGTATTCTCATTTCTTTGATGTGTGATGTTAGCTTACCATTTACCATATTTCTACAGATTTTTGGGCCAGTCCAGCAGATCATGAAGTTCAAAACAATTGATGAAGTGATAGAAAGAGCCAACAACTCAGATTATGGTTTGGTTGCCGCTGTATTCACCAAGGACATCAGCAAAGCCATGACCATATCCACAGCCATGCAGGCTGGCACTGTCTGGTAAGCTCTATCTGCCGTGCTTCTTCAGCTCCATTCAGTAATATTTTTCATGTGAGAAATATCAGCCACTTTCCCGAAGCTTTAACTAACAGTCTGCTGATTTAGAATCATTACAGTAGCCACAAAGAAAAGCTTTTCTTCCCTTTTATCCACCCATAAGCTCAGATATGATGAGAAAATATCAGAAATAATGTTCCAGGACAGGACAACTGAAATGAAATTAATAGTAAATGTTACTTGTTGAGTTAACCTGCAATAGTTTCCATTTTTAATTACTTACAAATGGTTATGAGTAGAAGTATAGATAGCTGCCAGAAATCTTGCGTCACTTGTTATGCTTAGCTATTTTAATAACTCTTCCTTCATCAATGATGTTGACCTAATCACCATCGGGCAATTTTCATCACAAATGCCACATAAATTATTCTGTAACCAAGAAAGGATATTATATGCTCCATCCTTAATTATAAACATTATATTTATGAGTCCAATCACAAGACATCAGTAATAGGTAAGATCCAGAACTTTAATCATAGACATTGAGAAATTCACTCAGCAGGTGGTCAACTCAGGCAAAGAGACAGACTCCAAAAGAGGGGAGAAAAGTCATGTATGAGGAGGCACACAAATATACAAAAACCTGAGCTAGAAAGGAAAAAGAAAACACAAGTAGTGCAACTATTAAAATGGCATGAATGTTTGAGACTAAAAGGACAATCTAGAAATTGGGGGGTACTGTACAGGGGGTGTATGAAGACTCAGAGAGCGATCAGCTGAATGTGGTTCAAAAAACTGGCGAGAGAAGAACAAGGACATAAGTGATGAAGCACGAGAACAAAGTCTTTCAGCAGAAGGATGAGAAGGAAAAAAATCGCTGAAATATTTAATAATTTTACTTCATATTTTCGAGTTACTTCAAAGCATTGTTTCTGCAGCTACAGCAGCTGTAATCACTACGTTTACAGATATAGAACCTGACATTTTTTAACTGTGTTTGCTAAACAGCAAAAGAATAATTGTTATTGAGTTCAGGGGTTTTTAAAAATAGCTGTGATGATGAGAATGTAATTTTACATCCGTCTTCCCAAATGACGCTTTGGATAAAGTTGTGCAAAATTTTTATAGTAAACTGCAAGTCAACTGATCAAGAGTGATCAATGCTTTGTGTATTTCACAGGATAAACTGCTTCAACGCTCTGAGCACACAGTGTCCATTTGGAGGATATAAAATGTCTGGCAATGGACGTGAAATGTGAGTAAGACTTGGTCGTCTGCCCGCTGAATACACACAAATTAGTTGCAACACTAGTATTGCTGACTTAGTGTTTTGAAAGCCGACTTTCCAAAAAAGCTTAACATGATGTAAATCTCTATCTAAGAGGAAATATTCCTGCTCCAAGGGCCTCCAGCAGTGTGTACACTGTAATTCAATGTTGCTGTCAGCATTCGAGTTTAAACAAAATGTTTCTATTTCTTCTTTCAGGGGAGAAAACGGCTTGAAGGAGTACTCAGAAGTGAAGACCATCACAATAAAGATGGTCGCCAAGAACTCTTAAGGCAGCCACACTTTTTTTGGGAGTGGGGAGGGTGGAGGAGGTAGTGTCTTCCTCATTGTTGACAAGCTTTTGTCAGTCTGTCCATGGTGTCACACCACGACCCATCAGAGCTACTTATATCCATGATAACTCCAGGCTGTACCCACTCACTGCCTCCCATCCCTCCGTGGACATTCAGCTGCTTCCAGTCCAGGTATCGCCACTTGTGTTGCCCCCCTCCCACAGTACTCCATACCTTCTCCACTAACTACACTAAAGCACTCACAAAGACGATGGGGGAGGCTGCTCTGACTTCAAAACCCAATAACGACGCCCGTCCCAGCCGTTACAACCCCGATTCTCACCACCAGATGCTGGATGCTCAGAGACTCAGTTGCCGCACTTGCAATCAGCCCTTTAGCAGCTTGTAACCCGCTGGGTGACAGTTTTTCTCTGTACTGTGCGGTGTGATCGTCAAAACCTCATGTGTCACTGTCTTGTTAGAATTTGTGCAAGCACGTTCGCTCATTCAAAACCACTGATGTCGTCAGCCTCAGACACGAATGGATGAAATGTTAATTCTGAATTAAGATTGATTTCTAATTGTCTTTGTTTGTATTTTAGCTCATATGACTTAACACTGTATGTCGACCTTTGACTGATGTAAACGTGAAAAAACTTTAACCTCTTAAAAGCATTTTACTCTCACCTGCTAAAAGAGGAGTAGATGTGTTTTAAAATACATGTAACTGATTTTCATTGATGTCCATCTATTTTTATGTTTATACAATCATATGCTATAAAATTATAAAATGACTATAGTTGTTTTTTTGTTTTTTGTTTGTTTTTCAGTAAAATCTTTTTTTCTTGGAAAAAGTGTTTCGAGTCTTTGCCGATCAAAAAGTCTCACATTTTAATTCAGGCTAAATCTGTCTATTTAATTATTACATTAAATATCTATACTTAGCTCGTTATATTGATCCACATGTTGAACAGTACTAATAGTACTACTCATTATTATTATACTTTGAATACTAATTCAAAATCTCCATCCACTCAGATGTATTTTTGTCAGTGTTTGGAAAAAAAAATCAGTTTTAGATTTACCGAGCCAAAATGATCTGTGACGTATAAATCAGCCCATCCAGGTCCAGCAGGGAAGTTACACAAGTCTGATGTGAACATTTGAACTCTGAGGTAAAAACCGTTTCCAAACTTATGAAATTGGAAATATTTGCATAGTGATAAACGCTAGAGTTTTTACTTGCACCACAGAGGAGGTGGAGGTGTCATTGTGGGAGTTATTAATCATATTTTGTGGGGGACAACATTTAACACACTACTTATCCTCTTCCTTCCTTATTTAGTTGGCCAGTGCTGCAAAATATTAAAGTTGTATCAAAGTGTTCCAGTAAAAAAAAAGTCGTGGTGGGGGCAGCGGCAGGTAGCAGCGGGTAAAGTTAAGCCTACCAGGTGAATGGAAATACTGTTTATTTCTATTATGAGAACACCAAAACTGCGTAAATAGCTCTGACACAATTCCAAAGAAGAAAAGTAAGAATAACGTTAGCGTGTCACACACATCCTCTTGCTGTGTGAATTGCTGTTTTACTATAAATAATAGAACGCTTGTCAGCATGAGTGACGGTTGTGTCCTATTAAGTGGAAGTAGGGTGGGACAAGGAAGTAACTGCTTAATAACAACTTCTGACATTTACATGTGTGACCTTACGCCTTCATCTGTCTCTAAATTTAGACTTCTAAAAGCAACTGAGGAATGTCAAAGAAGTGGAACATTTGAGTACATTGCATGAAGGAGTAAAAACACATATATTAAATATGAGATTTTGCCTCAGCTGCCCTCTTTACACACTATTTGTTTACTTAAACACAGGCTGGTTTAGTTTCAGGTCCTGGTGTCGTGCATGCTGGCTCATAGTTACTCAATCACAGCTTAATGGGACTAAATACAAAAACAAACAACAAACTGCTATTAAGATCTTTTGTCTGTGACATGTGGAAAGTCTGACACAAGAACTAAACCACAAAGGCAGCACGCATACTTTTTAAAAAATGGCCATTTAGAAAAAAAAAAAATCACTTTTCCTTTTTTTTTAAATGAAAGAGGGCCCTAAAGACAGAAGTGACCACTGAGGGAGGCTACAGCAGAAATATGAGTCTGTTTGGTGACGGCGTTCATGCTGGAGGTGAAGACACCGTGCTGGAGTGTTTCTTTGGCAAATAGCTTTTAATTTACCAGGCTACGGTTTCCCACAACTCCTTTCCCAGTTTATATCAGTCTTTCCAAGGACAAGATGAAAAAGTGATCTCCTTATTGCAGCACTCTGTTAACACTACAGGGTATGTCAGTGCAGACCAGGAGATTACACTCTCAAGATAAAAACGCATTTATGAACCTGTTTATCTTCTGACTTATTTAAAAAATTACTTCTAACCTCTATCCTTTTTTGCTCTCTTTTTGAATCAATTTAAATTCACCCTTGCAGCGTTAACACTACCCTGTGAAAAGTTTCTGTCACTTTTCACACAATTAAAAACCTCACATGCACTCAACAACATAACAATCAGCAAATGAGAAAGACAAAGAACTGAAATTTCCTTTTTTTTGAGGGGATTTTATTCATCTTGTTCTTCTTTAAGAGATTTTGAAATGAACAGACTCAGTATTTCCTTCATGCAGACGCTTCAGAGCATCTCATTTTCTCAGCGTGCACGTACATAACCCCACAGTTAAGGACATCAGCCTAGAAACAGACCACACACTGACAGGGACATTCACCCTTTGTCCAGAAAAAACCCTTATCCTTCACAAGCCTTGTTTATAGTTTCAGTTAATATTCCAGAAGATAGCGCTGCTTTTCCTATTATCTGTTCCTTCATAATATTTTCTCACAGAGTTAACGGAACAAACAGATGTGTCTTTGTGATGTCCGGTCCTCTTTATTTGTCACAAAAGCGATTTCCACATTTACGGACACTTTGGAGAGGTAGCTAAGGACAGAGATTGTGTGTGTATGTGTGCGTGCGTGCTTTTGCAGAGGTGGTCTGATTCTTCTCACTGAAACATTGTGCAAGCCTCTCTCTGCATGCTTCTCATTCCAGTTTAGTGTGAGTCAGGGCTCGCTGAGCGAACAGAGACTCCTCCACACCAGCGATGCTGTGATGAGTTAATGTGTGCATGCGAGCGAAGAAGAAATGGCTGTTGAACATTACAGAAAATAACAACAGCCCTGGATGGGGAGCCTTTGTCCTTAATTTAGGAGAATTAAAGCAATAAATTCAACATTCACAGAAGATGGAACTGGCGCTAGTGTAACTGGAGGGATCATTGCAGGGTAGCAGTCAGTTAAAGGGGCATTCTTAAACACAGAAGTGTACTTTGTTCTGTAAATGAATACTGCTTCTACTACTGCTGCTGCCCTTCACTGCACACTTGAAAACTACAGAGTTAGAATGAAGAATTTCTACTTTATTATGTACAGCTTGCTTGTACCGGGTTGGACCCCATTTTGCCATCAGAACTGACTTACTTCTTCCTGGTACAGATTCACCAAGGTGCTGAAAACATAAAAAACATTCCTCAGACATTTGATTGATATGACAGCATCGCAAAACTAGTTTGAAGTGATCTGATGTTTATGACATATCCTGCTGGAAGTAGCTATCAGAAATACATAGTGAGATAGACATCATCAAGAACAATATTCAGCTAGGCGATGGTGAAGTATCCCTGAGAAAATATCCCTCACACGATTACACCAACACACTCTGAACCGTTGATACAAGGCAGGATGGGTCCATGCATTCGTCTTATTTATGCCAGCCTCTGATCCTACCAGCTGCACGTCACAGCAGAAACTCATGAGTCCAGACAACATTTTTCTAACCGTCTGCTGTTCGATTTTGGTGCGCCTGTGTGAAGCACAGACTGGGTTTAGTGTTCTTAGCTTACAAGAGTGGCGCCTGGTGTGGTCTTCTGCTGCTGTAGCCCATCTGATGTCTTGTGCATTCAGAGATGCTCTTCTGCATACTTCAGTTGTAACTGCTATCAGACTGCTGATAGGAAGGCAGTCTGGCCATTCTCCTCTGACCTCTGACATCACAACAAAGCATTTTCACCCTGGGATTTGCAGCTTACTTCTTTGGACCTTTTCCCTGTAAACCCGAGAGTTGGCTGTGTGGGAAAATCCCAATAGATCAACAGTTTCTGAAATTCTCAGAGGAGCGCGTCCAGCTCCAGCAACCTTACCAGGTTCAGACTGACTTAACCTCTTAGCGTACAGTGTATCATGTTTGATACATAAGTTTTTGTGAGTGAGGTTTTGAGACTTCTACATCATCACTGTGATATATTCATCTTCAAAAACCTAAAAAATTATATACTTTAAGCATAAATTATAAAGAAATAAAATGCCGGTTCTAACAAATTAAGAATCATATGTGCAAATTATATTTTTTTAATCTCAGAAGGTTCAATAAACACTTAAACTTAAAAACAAAAAGAATGTCCTCACAATTATTTCATAATTCAGGTCTTAAAGGGTTAAATCACTTTTCTGTCCTTGTTCTGCTGCTCGGCTGACTGAATATAATGAGCCATTGAACAGATGTACCTAATGAAGTGGCCTGTGAGTGCGTATCAGTGCACCACTCATTTGCTTTAACCTCTTATCTGTTGTGATCATGAACAGATTCTGTGTAAAAGTGAGACAGAAGGGAATCATAGTTGATGTTCTGCTGAAAAATGCATTAATTCCACATTTAGACAAAAAAAAGGATGCGTTTTCTAGACAAGCTTATGTGTGGATAGCAGCGACATGGTCTGTCTGCACTGTCAGAATGAAACATGTAAACATCTCAGGATTGCCCCAGAGACCGCTGACTTTCCAGATTCATACCATGAATGAACGCACCGGTCAGGATTATATCGACTTCTAAACTAACTGTCTAAACATGCGTGTCAGCATTTTTAAGCCAGTTGTGAGAAACTACTAACTTCTGAACGCAGCTTTAAATGTTTACATGAAAAGCAGTGATGTTTACTCTACTGTATGATGATTCTGTGGCGTGAAAGTCTTCAGATATAATTGTGGCAGGCAGGGTCAGGGTCAAGAGAGCCAGCTTTCAACAAGAAGCACATGACCACAATCAGCATTCATACATCACTGTCCTGCTTTGTTAGTGCATTTATGCAGATTCGAACCTGCTTAACCTGACAGAGATTAAACGTGTCTCTGGAGCAGGTTACGTGTGTTGCTACTGCCTGCGATCCCCTGAGCAACGCTGTTACACGTCAGTGTGTCAAAATAATAATAATAATCGCATGACCATAATATGGGAAACATGCATACAGTAGCAACCTTTCACAAAATAAAAGGATAGAGGTGCCCTGTCATGAGTACATCTAGGTGATGAATAGGTCACTAACACCTCCGGTTTAATTTATCACATAAAACATATTTTACATTAAGAAGCGATATCCTTAAAGACTGGTCAGCCGTTATGGGATAGATAATGTATTGGATGATTTAAGCGGTGCCTTGGAATTACTCCAAGGTTAAGTGGTAATCCCATATCCATCAACACGTGAATCTCAATACAAATGACCTGGACTGCGTATTTATTGGAAGGAGCACTTACAGAGCTTGATAAGTATCATTCACCAGCCATTACCCTGTAGTCAGAAAGATGATTTATAGGAGCCATTTGCATGGAAATCTCCCCATCTGCTCAATAGCCTCAAAGATTCAATTCTGAAGAACAATTTCTCAGATTCAAACACTGAAATATAACTTCTTTAAGAACAGAATTACTGAGGTGATCTATTGAATTTCCATGGTGTGCCAAATCCATTTTGCGGCTAATGAAACGACTCATTTGTACCATAAGGACTTTAATGAGATAGTGACATTGCTGCTTTGAATGTCATCATAAAACTTGTGCTTGACATGTCTATGATCAAGTCTGAGTAGTGTTTTTCCAATAAAACTGTGGCAGAGAGGCCCAACGGGGTCAGTCCTCAAGGCAGAGATGGCTAATTGTTTAGCTTGGCTGATTCAGAAATATTCCCCGATTGTTCTACCAGCGTAACAGCAAATATATCTCATGGATTATATTTCACTTCATCAGGAACTATTTGTAAAAGCTGGGTGGGGTGTTAATTTGTCCACAAAGGAATTCCAAAAATAACCACCGGCTTGCGTCCAGTGTGATGTCAGTGTAATGAACATAATGCTCACTGATGATGTTGAAATAGTTTCCATCTGCCGATCTGATTGAGCACGAGTTAAAGTAAGGTGCATGCGTGTGCTGTAAACTATTCTCTCATTTTTAGACATTTAGAGTTTACAGTTTTTGTGGGAACTTATCTGCTTGCAGCAAAGACTTGAAATAAAATCCACTTGCAAGTACTCGCAAGTACAGTTGAACTTTTTAAGGTTATGCATGCAGCATCCAAACGCCTTTTTGCCACTATATTGATTATAGGGATTGTTTTGCACAATGTAAAAAATAAATGTTTGCTACAAGGTTGATTTAAAAAAAAATATTCCTGGTATTTTATCTTAAAAAGGGACTGTTGATATAAAATATTCAGTACTCCAGCACAGCCAGTCAAATCATTTTATGCCTTCTTAGCCTGTTGGCTTTATTGTATTTGAAATATCATGTGTAACGTGTCCTGCATCGTCATGAAAAACAAAGCAAAAGTGTTTATGGTAGTGTAGAAAAAAAGCAGGGTCTGCAAACCAAACTGCGGATTCACACAGAAACAACTTCTTCTGTTTACATCATATCGGTCTCGTTAACATTTTTTAATGTTGCAAAAGACTTCATGTAGGAGCTGATCTTCAGCAGCTTTTATCGTACTACACAGATCTGTTTGTTTCTGTTGATAATATTGCAGTGATTTTGCAAATGCAAATGTCTAAACAAGCACTAACTGACCAATTTCAAGTCTGTTCCCAGAAGAAGAGAAGAGAAGCAGGACTGTATCTTTCCGGTTTCCCGGACAGGTTAAGGACAAAAACACTTATCCTTTCTGAACTAAATCTTCTGACACTGTGCTTCTAAACCCAGTTGTACATTTTTAAAGGAGCACTCTTATAAACCCTCCTTCACTATATTCATGAACCTCCTCTGGGGCCTTCCTGTTTCCTCCTGCCTGGCAGCTCCATCTTAAACGTCCTCTCTGTCAAGGAAGGCCATCTGTGGAACAGTCTTCCTCAACCCATTAGAGAATGCTCTACACTCACTTTGTTTAAGGCAAAGGTTAAAAACTGGTTATGGACAAATCAAGTGTGTGATCATGTATGAGTTGTATAGTTTTAATGTTTTATTTGGGAACAGAATGGTGTGTATGTGTAAGTTTGGTGATGGAGTTTTTATTATGAATGAATGATGAATTTTTATGAATTATTATGTCTATTTTTTATGCTTAAGGACAACAGATGGAAATTAGCCCTTGGCTATAATCTGGTATGTTTACATTCATGTAATTTTTTTTTTTTTTTACATTTATGTTCATTAACATGCACTGTCCTAAATAAATAAATAAATAAAATCATGTCCATCTTCTGGACCTCAACAGACCATCTCAACCTTGCCTCTCTGACTTTGTCACCAAACCACTCAACCTGAGCTGTGATCAGCTCTAATCTTGTCCATCCTGCTCACTCCCGATGAAAATCTTAACATCCCCCTCCAGCTCAGTCTTCTGCCTTTCTTTTGTGCCACTGTCTCCAAACCGTACTTGATAGCATGTCTCAGCACCATCTTGTAAACCTTCCCTTTCACTCAGGCTGCTATCCTTCTGTCTTCTGTTACGAGCCATCCCCAGCTCTCCTTTCCATCCACATGTGATCCAATAGTAAAACTGGATTTAATAAAATAACAATAACAGTTTTTTTTCTGTCACCTCCCTCAGAGAGGATGGCATGAGAACAAGCTGTGAGCCATCACAAGCCTTCACAAGAAACTTTATTGAAATTTCTTTCTGATGACAGAAAAGCACAAATACATTGGAAATAATTAACATGCATGTTATTAAGTTTGTGGAGGCCCGAACTACATAACTGCTGCCCAGCATCCATAACTGATTCTTATTCATCATCACTGCTTAAGCACAGACTGTACATCTGCACACGTTTGCATTTGCTCACTCTTAACTTACTCACACAGCATCCAAGGGCTTTTATGAGACAAGGTTCAGATAAGAAGATGCCAAAGTTACAATGTAGTCTGCCTGCAGGTTGCCAGGAACCAAACGTTAGCCATCCCTTTTCAGTTGATACTGTAGACTAATTTGTATTTAATCAAATTACCCAAACTGACTGACACTCTGCCAGTCTGGGTTCTTCAGGCCATCTGGCTCTGTCAGTAATCCACTCTTGGTACTGAGAGCAACATTATGCAACCAATGCAACACAGGTGCACCTCCTCTGAGTGAACTGGATGTAGCAACAGCTTGTGCCACATTTCCATAAACAAACCAATCTCTCATTTTATCCAGTATCTCAAGACTAACTGTACCACTCTTGCACAGATCAAGACTGATAAAGATTCTGATGGGTGGGAAAAAATACTGTGGGACCACTTTTTGGTTCAAATATGCACATTTTGTAAACCTCAGCGACAAGGACTGGAGATATTGATGCTTCTGCCAGGAATTCAACTGAAGCTAGACTCGCTGTCCTACACACTCACTATTTGGATTAATTAGATCTGAAATATGGGTAAATTGTTCTTCCTTCTTCTTCTTTTGCCTCAGATCTTTTTCCATGTATAAACTGGATGTTGTTCATTTGTTGTGTGTGGCAGTTGTATTTGTTTGCAATGTTTGTTTTTAATGGTTGTGGTCACCCCACCATCTGATCTGTAGTCACCCAGGAAGTGCTGCTTCCTGCAAAACAATGCAGGAGTGCCACTAAATCGATTCAAGCATAAATAACTGTCTTTAATAAAGCGGAGGACTATCCTAACATGTTATATAGCAAATAAATTATGATGCGACTGTATACAATACTGTCAGTTTTCCAACAGTGAGACTTGTGAGCTGTGCTGTGAGAGCATGTCACAGATTTGTGCAGTGACGGTTTACATCAGCAAACTCTTTCAGATGCAGAAATGCTGCATGCAATCTCTCCAGGAGGCTCCAGAAGAGTTTAAACTTTAAAAAGTCTTCTCTGATCCCTCCCCTCCAAAGGAGTCACACACTGGGAACATTTGGGGGATACAAAATGGTTTTTCCACGTTATAGATCGGCTGGTGTTGATTTTCTCATTACTGGTGATGAAAGGCTTGCTTTAATGTAGCAGATGAATTAGTTTGTCCATCCAGTCATTTGTCTCAGTTTCATCCATTTACAACAGTGTGTTTCATCAATGCGCAGCCATCTCACTGGATGTTCCATTTAATCAAGCTTTTATATTTAACCCCAAAATGACAACTATTAGTCCACAATGATAAATCACAGCTCTGTGCCTGATATGCTAAAGGAGGCAACATCCTGTCCATGCAAGCCATTTGGACGGAGTGACTATGCTTTTAAGGAAAGGAAAATGGAAAGAGAATAAGGAACATCTTTAAGCCAATCTGGGTTTCTGCCAGCCTGCCTCTAACCTTTGCTCTTTTAGTTTGGGAGTTAGCTAGTTTCCTTTTTCCTCTGACATCACTCTCCAGGATCCACACAGTGATAACACGGCCCGACTGCATGACATTACTGCTTCCTTCAATACACATGGGAGAATTGTGTTAAAAATCCCACATGACTACAGCCTAACTGCAGTTTCCAGTGAGCACCAGCTGCACAGCTGGTGTCCATGGGAGAGACAGAGCGGATACACAAATTCCAGACTGTTATGAGGCAGGGAAATACATTTCCTTGGGCAAGATTTTTCTTACGGCACACCACACTGTGGTGTGTGTCCAAACTATTATGGTATCATATGGCAAATGTTACCTCATGCACATGTTTCTGCGCCACAAACGCAGAAACATGTGCATGATGTTTCAGCCGAATATTGCAAATGCCGCGTTTAGCAACTAAAATCAAACTCTGGAGTAGATGCATTCATTCATTTTTTTTTTTTTCATTTAACAGAGTGCAGCTGACAGAGAAAGCTGAATGAAATCAGTGTTTTGCAGTCAGTTTTTCAAGGACTTGTGACTTCTTGGCACTCTGTTGGCAGAATCAATGACTAATCAGGTGTGATGAAAATAAAATAAAAATATAAACATTTAAAGCATGAAAAACATGGAAAAGTCCTGCGTGCTGATTTGTTGATGAAAGTTTGATCAGGAATACTCTTGCTTGCTGAAATCTTAGTGACAGTGCATTTTACTTCAATCCATCCATTTTCTTAACCACTTATCCAATTTAGGGTCAGAGGGCGACTGAAGACATTCCCAGCTGGGTAAGCATTAGAACAGAAATGTGTATTTATTTACTCCCTAAATAAATACACTGGAGCTGCTATATGCAAAACATCTCTAAATTAAAATCTGATAATAATTGTTAGGGACTTGGGACCTGTTACAAGTAAAGGTATTTACCTACAAAACAATCTGAGTCACTCTTTGCCAGCTTTGAGGAAAAAAGGCTTCTGTTATCTTTGTAAAACAGAGCTTTATATTGTAATAAACTTTGCAGCGCTTTCAAATTCTTGGATTTGATATGTTCAGACCCCCAGAGAGTCTAGTTCTGAAATCTGAAAGCAAATTACTGCTCCTCATAAGTTTTGTTTTTTGTCTCATGCCTCAGATCTTAATTTGTTGTTCTAGCCTATTTCAGAAATATGAGCCAAATACTAAAGTAAAGCACAAAGGGGAAAGAAAAAAATGCACCTTGTGTAAAAAAGTTTTTTCTCTTTGGTAATGCAAGCCAGATGTGACCGGGGACCATGGAAACAGGTGATGATAGCATTACACTGGGATTGCAAACAGATGGAGAGAAGTTTGAACCTATTCGGGTGTCACTGTCGAGGTCATAAATTAAGATTTTTTTCCCCCCCCCAATAAAATAATTTCTGTATAAATAATAGAAAAATTTTAGGTGCTGGGTAAACACAAGGAGGCCTCGTTCATTGTTTGGCAGCAGCTGGTAGCACTTCATGGACCGATCGTATATGTGTATCCATAAGTTACACTGTGGTGTGCATATGTAGTTATCAGTTGATTGGTACAGCAAAAGCCTCACTGCTTTGAGCTTTGGTGTTTCTCGACTGTTTCCCCAGCAGACATAAAGAGTTTTCCTCTGTGAGTGAGTGTACAAGGCCCAGGTCTGCTTCACATCAGGTGGATATATCGCTGGGAGAAGAACGTCTCCAGCAATCAGCCTTGATGAGGCGGATGCTGGAGCTGTCCTGGGAGACAAGGGAAAGCCACTGTACGTGTCGGACCGGTCTCCGAGAGGGAGAGGACGCTGTGCAGACCCGTGCTGAATGGCAGCGTGGCCACCCCTGAGAGATTGTTATTTAGTGAGCAATTACATCTCGCAGCACTGAGAGAAGCAATGATCCCCCCCACCCCACCCTATTCTCCAACAAAATACCAGCTGGACTGTTCATCATGTGACCTCATCTCAAGAACTGAAGTTTGCATCGAACATCTGCTGTTGCATAAAAAAAAAGTTAAAAAAAATCTAAAGCAGCTAAATCAGGACGACTGAGTCACAACATCATGTGTGTTTCAGAAGCAGTAAAGACTTTTTAAGGAAAAAAAATACCAGCTGAAAGGATTTTAAACAAAGTGAACATTGCCATTTTCCAAGCTATCCCCAGAGCTACCACAAGAGAGCACAGCTGGCTGACTCTCCCACTCTCTGCTGAGCCTCCCCTGTGTCACACACAGGTGTAAAAGCCCAGGCCTTCAGCACAGATTCATACTGTCACCGCTTCAACCAGCCACCCCAAATGGGGCCTCGTTCTCTGCCATTTGGGAAAATAGACTTTCACAGTAATGGACACTTAAGAAGGCGACACCTCGGCCCATCATGGTGCCACTTGACAACATGACACTGAGCTCTTAAATCGTTAGATCACAGTGAAATGATTTATTGGCCCCTGTAGCATACAGTGTTATCGGGGGAGCATTAAAGATGGTCTTTGTTTTAGATTTCACACATTCTGTAATGTGTTTATGCAGCTGGATAGTTTTATTGGAGCAATTGAATTAAGCAGTGATGAGTGGGCTCAAGTACCACGCACAACTCAGAAATGTCACACCTGTCAGTGCTGGGAGCTGGATGGGTTATGAAATGTTGTGCGTATGCAGGAACTAAACTGATCTGACCTGACTGATCTGAAATGTAAAAAACTTGGCAGTCGAGATTCAGATTTCTGATACACAAGATCCTAATATAAAAATAAAAATAATTTATCTGGTTTTATTATAGACTTTTACCACAGTCTTGTTGGTTTGTACAAGGCCCGTTACACAATTTTATTTTGTTTTTCCCTCCTCTCGGTGCCGTTGATTAAGTGCTACTACAGTTTTTCTTTTTAAAAAAGGCAAAGCTTAGTTGCGGTCTGCTCAAGAGGATCAGCTCATTTCCTTCAGCATGCAGCACAGAGCGCTGAGAGTAGAGCCGTCTCGGCTTTTGTTGAATCGGTCATGCAGCTTCTTTGACACACAATGGCATTGGGGCGGTTGGTGGGGTGGTGACGCTTTCGCATGCAGGACCACCTGGCCGCCTATGGGTGACCAGGATACACAGACTCTCTCTCTCACACACACACTGGTGATTGTGTCTTTATCTGTCTACTGACAGCAGATTGTTTGAAAGTTTCTTTCTCTCCCTCCCCCTACTATAGAGTGAGTTAACATGCTTTATTCTGCTTTGACATACAAAACCGCATACGCTATGATGTGCAATAGGCTCTTACATGTCCCAACTAACTGGTCCCTGCTTAGAGGATTATTTGAAACACTAACCTACAGGCTTCATTCTAAGTTTTGTTTGAGAAGTTAAAGCTGTTTTCCATTATTAAGCCTCCACATTAATCATCCATACTTCTTTTTTCTATAGCAAGACAACACACCCTTAAACATCCACCTCATTTGGCATGTGGTGATAATCTCTGAATGTTTTGTGTACTCGTAACATGTTTCGAATAGAAGGCCTCTGGGTGTAAAAGTTTCCTATTGATTTGTTTACTTCTGGGATATTCATGACCCACATTATCTCAGCAGTTAAGGAAAACTTTAAAATAATTTTTCGGCGCAAAGTAGGGAGTCTTGGAGCAAATAATGAACTCTGCTGTTATATTACAAACATCAGAAAGGTATTTTTCATGTTTATCTTTCTCTCTCGTAGCCTCAGAAGTACTTAAGAGGAAAAGGAAACCAGACCTTAACGTGCAACTGCACATTCTCATTAAAACGAGGTTGCTAAGACAAGATAGAGAAACAAAATAAACAATCACCAGTCGCACCATTCTTCATCCGGAGCAAGAATGCAGAAGCTGAGGGGCCGCTGGGATTCAGGGGCCTGTTAGTGATGACACTCCTGATCCAGCCTTGACAAAGTCCAGCATCATTGCCCCCCCCCCCCCCCCCCCCCCCCACATTGCTCTCTCCCTCACACACACACATAGAGGCCATTTGTTTTGTTAAGTACTTGCTAAATGCTACAAGCTGATTATCAGGAAAGACCTGATCTCAATTTTCTTCAGAAACTAAGGGGTTTAACACTACACACCTCCTCCTCATCCTGTTATCACTGACTTATTTATTTATTTATAAAATCTGTATGATGAGGTTTACTTGGTAGATGTGGTGGGAATTACAGCTAGATTGGAGTTACTTGTGGATGTTTAAAGGCATTAGTATTAGTAATGCATGGGAGTCCAGTGCATGGGGCTGCAGCTAAAACAAGGCTCCCAAAGAACGTTTTTTTTTTTTCACTTTTTCAAAGTGCATTTATTCAGAATTGCCAGCGTTGCTCTTTCTACAGGTCTCCAAAGGACTGGTTTTACACTGTCTACACGCATTACTCCCATAGTCTGTTGAAGGCTGATCCTGTCACCCACATCTTTCCTGCAGCCGGGCCACCCAGCCTGGATGTGCCACCAACATGTCATCCCTCTGTGTGGTCCTCAACAAAATAGAAACAGAGAAACAGAGGGAAGCAAAGCATTGCCAACCAAGAGAGAGATGTTTCAAAATATGACAGTGTCATCTCTGGGAGGGGAGTGCGCAGCAAAGAAAAGGGAAGCGAGAGTGGAGAAAGAAGCGTGTGAAGAAAAGCTGTATGCTGAATTGGAGCCGTGGTAAATTTACTGTGAGGTGGATTTCAATCTTCAGCTGATTAAAAAAGAAAAACAAAATCTGTATAAATGATAAAAAGAGAACAAGAGGAGTTACATGAAAAATAAGTATATGAAATATTCCTTTTTGCCAAATGCCAAAAAACAGGAAGCAATTCATCTTAAACTATTGATTGCACCTGCAGCTTTATTGAGATTTTAGGCCACTAAATAACAAAGAATCCTCCCGTTTGTTTTTACATCAAAAGTATACCATTTCTCTCACAGAATAAATGAGAAAATATTATTATAAACTGTAAAAATAAAAAAAACTATATGAATATAAATTTAAAAATATAAACTCTAAAATTATAAACAGCTGTACAGTCATTCATTATTCAAAAAAATAAAAACAAACCAAAAAAGAAATGGAAAGTAAAACTGTCACAATGTTTGGGAACTTTGCGGTGCTCTGCCACACACTTTCGCAGCTTGACATTTTTGCAGTGATTCCAGTGTATTTTGCGGTCTTTTGTGATTGTTTCCAGTTGATTTATGTGTCAGTTGATGGATATTAAATAACTTTCACTGGCATCGTGCTCTTTGGGAATTTTAAAGACAACGATCTCCAGGTCATGGGATAGATATCCGATGTACTGAATGTGTTTTGTGTTAGGGAACTACTCTGATGGCTGAATGATACCAGCTTCACTTCTGTGATTTACGTAACATGACATTATAGAAAGGAAAGATAAGCGATGGAAAACAAATGATCTGCAGGGCATGATGATTGTTCGAGTCGCCCTCTAAACTCTTTCCCCCCATTATTACAGCTGAGGTTCTGCTAAGTTAGAGTACATTCATAACTACCCCTGAGCCTCACTTAACTATTCATTTGATGCTATCTGCAGCTGTTTGCAGCCAGTCCTATTATTTTAATTACAATCAAATGTTTGTTTAGCACAACGGCATTTCTATTTTTTTTTTTCCACAAATGCCAGATATTCATTGGAAAATATCAAAAAAGGCCCCTATAGCCCTTACCAAAAGTGCCAATATGTGAGTCAGTACTGTTTATATTATTGCTATTACAATGGCTTCCAAGGTCCGGTGAGCAAACTGTCCTGAGTGTATTTTTGCACATGTACTAAATTATATGCAGTAATCACTCAGCCACCAGGACATCAGCGCTTTGAAACATAATTCTTGCAATCAGAAGACACGTACCAGCAACAGCAGACACACTCAGTGCAGTTTAGTGAGATACTGCCCAGTGGAATGGCAGAGCTCAGTCAACTGCCAAGGCCAATGCCCTGTTTGCAGTTTTAAAGAACAAAATCTAATGTTTTTTCTTTGCCCAGGTGCTACCTCTTCACGGGTAGGGGCTTAGCTGCTTTAGTCTGCTGACAACCAGAAAGATACACAAACTAACAAACACGACAAAAGCACAACCTCTGACCATGTTACACCTCCTTGATAAATGTCTCAACTAAGAGCTGGCAACATAAGCCCCAATATGTTAGTGTAATGTTGAGCATTTAATGTGCCAAACGCTGGCTTAGAATCAATTCACTGTCTCAGACAAACACAACAACGATGATGAAATACAGATGTGCCAAGTTGTTGCAGTCAAACAGTTTACAGTACCCTGTCATAAAAATATAGGAAAACCTTTCATCTCCATAATAGGTAGGGCCTTTGTCTTACAGTAAACATTTTTACAGTTTGTACATCTACTATTTGCATCAATGAAACACACGCTGAGACTATAAACTACTCTGCTGACTTTGCCTTTTATGATAGAGACAAAGTGAAACATTACAAGTAGAAACAGAGACAAGAAAGCTTCCATGACCAAAAATGATGCCTACAGATTCTCGATATGCATAAGCAGATATCAGCTTGCACTGATGAATGAAAACACAACACGACCTCTTACAGATGTTATTTTGCATTGGACCACACAAATAGGTGATACTGTAACCGGAAGCGATCATTAGTATGAAAGTAATGCAGGGCAACAAAATGGGGAGAGGATGTAACATCCCTTTATGAAAAGTGTAGTGTTTTACTCCACGTAGAAGTTCCAGTGTTCAATGTGATGGACCTCACGAAAGATTTTCTATAGTTTTGTGAGTTGATAGTTAGAGAAACGCATCATCTGCATACAGCAATAATCTTCCACATGCTTTTGTCTTTGGATTTATAGGTGTGGGTGGAAGTGGGTAAATGAAACTGTAAAAATGTGGGAAAAGACTCTTAAGAGTTAAACTTAAAGGTAAAAACATGGAGATGTTTTTGGTTTATCCCTCTCGCTGATATTTCACTGCCAAGCCACATGAGGTCAAATTAATTTAGTTAGTGGTCTGTTCATGCATCGAAATGTTACACTGCTTTGACAGATCATTGTAAATGCAGCATGGCATGATTTAGAGACAAAACTTAGTGGGATCTGGGGTTTTAGACATGGTGGAAGAAGCCGGCAAGATGATAAACACACAACGAGCTGTGCACTCAACAAGTAGAGATGCCACTGAAACCAGAGGCCCTAACTTGCAGCTCATTTAAACCTCTCTGGTTTAAATGAGGATCTGTAAATGCTGCAGTCTTAGGCATTAACTTTGTTTATAAGCCTAACATACCAACACCAAACCTTGTTTAAGCCTTGTTTAAGGCAGCTAAACTCTCGCACCACATGTGAACAGTGTTTGCCGCAGACAATTGCCACTGCTGCATTACACAATACGCAACACCACCAGTACATCCAAATCCAAAGTTATGTGCAGCATGTGGTAATTTCACACGTAAACTAATGACACACTGGAAAGTGAAAGGATGTGAACGATACCGTAATGTGAAGACATTATGGGGGAACAGCTGGGCAACTTTCAGCCACGACGCTGCACTGCTCTGGCCTGTAGAGATCCCACTCATGATCATTAAAGGGAACTCTGTATCCTGTCCCAAAACCTCCAGCCTATTTATCTTTGATTTCAGTCTCCCTCTGACACACACAAAGACACAGTTTCATTCATTCACACTGTGCTCCACACTCATGTCTCCTGCCCCCTCAAACACGAGACAGTGAGTATGAGCAGAAATACAGAGAAACAGTCACGCAGCCCATTTTCTGTCTAAGCTTTCATTGTCAAATTAAGCTCCATATGTTAGTGGACAACAAGCTACAAATGCCTGGCCTAAACAACAGTGCGTTCCTCATCATTTGTTGTGAAAACAGTTCCTCTGGTGGCCTCCCTGCCCCCGGCCCACATTTCCCCACTGTAAATCATGATAAAATGACTTGCAGGTGTCAGGATTAAAGAATTCTCTTGAAGGGCTTTGGGCCACAGACGCAGACACAGCTGCTGCCGTCCTTTTGCCAGGTCCTTTATTGCTATTTTGTTTTCAGTTTAGGGTGATGATGGTCTTGCAGTACCAGTGCTGGTTTGGACCAAACGACAACTTCCAAAGGGTGTGTATGCATAACTTACCAGTCTTATAATGTTAATGACTGAGAAAGTATGGAGCCATCCTAATGTGCAGCGTGTTTCCTTTCAATGAACATCAACTTATCTTAATTACATTTTTATTCAAATGTAAAGTTTTGTTGTTCTTTATAATCCAGCATTGCAGTCTTCTTGTCTGCACATGGAAAATGGAAAACCTACATTGCATCAATGAAGAACTGTTATATTTCCAGAAAGATCTGAAATATAATGATGTCTCCTCAGGCTTAATAGTTTGTTTTTTTAATGATTTCTTCAATTAGTGATAAACAGAAGATGAAAAACAGCAAGAATCATTTGTAATAAGCTCACCCTTAATATCCTAAAGTATACTGCAGGTCATTTGATGCAGATTCCAAAAACAATTTATTAACCCAGAGGGCCAGATGAGAAACTGCGAGTGTTGTGGATGACCGCCCTCAACAACAGTTCCAGTTTCTCATGTGGCCCCTTGGGAAAATTAACTGCCCTTCCTGGTACTACACAAGTTATTAATGACACCCTTCGCTAACACACTTCTTTTGATCAAAGTGCTGGTGGTCATTCTGAACATGATTTCATAACTCAGCAGACATTCGGTATCAAAGAGAGAGATGGAGCGACTGACAAGCAGTTTGGAGCATTAATCACCGGTAAACTCTGGATAATGATAGTTATTTGTAGTAGTTTGATCTTTATTAAACTTCTTTCAACAAATTTTAGGTTCACCATAATTATTACTAGAATAAAAATAGGACAGAAACTTCCTTGTGACTAAGACAAAGTTGGTGGTTGTCCAGTGATTGCATTCAATGTTCTTTTGCTGTCGAAGGTCCTATTGTTCTGATTCCAAGGTTCACCAGGTGGGAAGTAAACTTCCTTCAACAAACTGTGTCCCATCTTGGAGTGACTGCACTTACTCTTGGGCAAACTGGTGAATTCTTGCAAATAATTTCTCTCTAATATATAAATGCAGACATAATGCCAATATGTTGCAATCAATCAAACTCAAAATTGTACTTACTATGTAGTCTTGTTCCATAATCCCACTAAATGCTTAAGACTACAATACGGCTCTCTGCTTTATGAATGATAATACATTTTCAATTATCATCATTAATATGAAAAAAGTTATCTTATTTCTCAAATAGTTAGGAAAGTCAGTTGCTTCAGTTATTAATTTAATACCAAAAATACTTGTGTGTATAGTTTTAAGTTGTTTTAATGTGCACAAATGCCTCAAAAATGGGTGATTTGAACACGTTGCTAGGTGGTTGCTTGGTAACGTGATGGCGTCATAATATATGATGTATAATTCAACTTCTGTGGAAACAAAATAGATGTAGCTGTTGTTAAATTAAAACGATATCATGCTTTTACAAGGTGTTAATAGTTTCATAAAATAAACAAATGGTTCCATTTAGCCTGTTGCTAGGTGGCTACTAGGCAACAAGATGATATCATAATATCTGACATAGATGAGAACCTTGAGGGAAGACGTACCTGTGTGTCAATCTCGATTGCTTAACTCCTGATTGTGAAGGAGTTCAAACAAACAAACAAACAGAGACTTTGTGGTGATAATGGGGCTTTACTCAGCTATGTGAGCATGCAGCTCAGACTGGAAATGTTCCCAGCCACTAATATAGACATTTCTCACAGCGGTCACTTTGATTTGTCAGGTGTAACTAATAATATTATGTGATGGCTCCATTCCATTTAGGTGGCCCAGTAAGCCATGACGGTGAGCCAACAAGCACAACAGAAGAGGCCTGGGCTTGGCACCAGAGCAGTTAGATCTCACACGGCCATCGTTAATGTTATTAACCACACCTGTGTTTGGCTGTGGAAACATCAGTGGAATAACAATGACCACAAAAAATAAAACACTATTCAACTGTTAAAACACAGTTAAATCTGGATAATGATGTTGTTTTTGTATAAAGCAAAAAACACTATATCAGTCTTAATTAGCGAGGCTTGAGGGAACATTTCCTTCGAAACCTCACCGACACCGAGATGGGAGGGAAATGTAATTTGTCGAGAGGGCTTGGTGTGCCAACGAAATGAGCTTGTGCAGATCAGGCTGCTCAGAGCAGTTTGTTGGACCACTTGTGTATAGTGTAGAGCTGTTCCAAGCACGTACCAGCCACACTTGACGTGAAACTTTGACGTAAAATAAATGTGTCTCTCTGCTTTTATCACTCTTGGGCGACGAAGCTATGACTACTATTACCTTGCACCTTGAGTCCAAAACCACTGTGGGGAGTTTTGTGAAGTTGCTGGGCAGTGATGAGCGCCACTCCTGCAAGGCTAAATGGAAACTGGATGCCCAGAGGAGTTAAACAGGATGGGAATGAGGTTTCCTTGAGGATACATTCCTCACAATGAATGCCTTTTGGTCCAAGTGTTTGTTTTTTAAGCACATATTTCTCATAGTTTTACTTGATATGATACATTTGTACTTTAAATTAAACATGCTTTACCCTAGCACTGAACCATTTGTGTATATGAAAAAAAAAACTTGTAACAAACCCAATGGGAATTATCGCCCAGCTCTGCAGCTTCACGCAGGATTGACCTTTTCATTTTTGGTCCATACATTTGGTTGGTAAGTAAAAGGTTGCTATGTTGATTCCAGCCAAAGACAAATTCTTTCAGAGCTGCATCAGGAAGGAAATCAGGTGTAAAAAAGAAAAGAAAAGAATAAAAGCTAACAACTGTATGGTTGACAGAGTTCTTATTTTATTACTATAAGAAACTATTTTCTGGAAAAAATACTCATGGTATTGTGCAAACACTTTCCAAAGGTGAAGCAGGAGTCAGTGGGCACTTGTGTGTTTGCCTGTAGACAAACAAAAATCTCCTGGAGCTCACAGTATTATCATGAGTCTGGTTTCTTAGTGATCTTCTCTCCAAGGTGCACTACCCATTCACAGGGTTCATACACCTGCCAAGTCCCACTTTAACCCCTGCGTGCAGACCAGTTACAGTTGTTCATTAAAACAGTTTGACAGAAATCACATGAGATCATTGTTTCCATTAATTAAAGTGTTGATGCTAAAACACCGACCGTGTTATAAGGTATATTTTTGTGATAAGGGCCTTGCTGGCTATGCTGCATAAAAGGCTGAAAACTATAGCACATAAACTTGCTTTTGGGGGTTTTTTTGTTGTTGTAAAGCACTAAAAATAAAATTATAGTTTTAGTTGCTTACAATTTTGAGACAAATACAGCCTTAAGCAGAGAACTGAAGTTCTCAAATTTGAATAATATCAGCAAAATCACACGGTTATACCAAGGCAAATCACAGACCTCTAATAGGCCCCTACAATCACTACTTTAGTTTAAAGACAGGAGGTTGCATGGTTGTATGTATGTTGGTTGCCCTCGGGAAAACCATTTTTGGAGATTATACTGTCTATTAAAAATGCAATCTATCCATCCATCCTCCCCAAACTGTTCTCACAAAGTTGGGAACTTGAAATGATCAAAAATATAGCATTAGCAAGAAAAGGAGCTTGAACTTATCATCTTAACGGCTAGTTGTTTGTTTACTGATCACCTTGGCCAACATGTAATATAGAGGAGTAACACTGTAGTGTGTACAGCTCTTTTAGCATGTTAGCAAGGAAAGTCTTGATGGTTAATGAAACAAGCAAGCTGAAAAAGTTGAAAGCTCCACCGTGCGTTGTCCATAATTCTGAGTAACCAGATTTGTGACTTTGTTGTCAGACTCCTGTTGTAGCTAGACTGATGTGTCTGGAAGAAAAAGGAGACAATCAAGAACAAATGAAAGGTTTTTATTTATCTTTAATAAAACACCCAGCACGCCCCTGCGGGCGGTTTATCCTTCAAGCTCGGGTCCTCTACCAGAGGCCTGGGAGCTTGAGGGTCCTGCGCAGTATCGTAGCTGTTCCCAGGACTGCGCTCTTCTGGACAGAGATCTCCGATGTTATTCCCGGGATCTGCTGGAGCCACTCGCCTAGCTTGGGAGTCACCGCACCTAGTGCTCCGATTACCACGGGGACCACCATTACCTTCACCCTCCACATCCTCTCGAGCTCTTCTCTGAGCCCTTGGTATTTCTCCAGCTTCTCGTGTTCCTTCTTCCTGATGTTGCTGTCATTCGGAACCGCTACATCGATCACTACGCCCGTCTTCTTCTGTTTGTCTACCACCACTATGTCCGGTTGGTTAGCCACCACCATTTTGTCCGTCTGTATCTGGAAGTCCCACAGGATCTTAGCTCGGTCATTCTCCACCACCCTTGGGGGCATCTCCCATTTTGACCTCGGGACTTCCAGGTTATACTCGGCACAGATGTTCCTGTACACTATGCCGGCCACTTGGTTATGGCGTTCCATGTATGCCTTGCCTGCTAGCATCTTGCACCCTGCTGTTATGTGCTGGATTGTCTCTGGGGCATCTTTACACAGCCTGCACCTGGGGTCTTGCCTGGTGTGATAGACCCCAGCCTCTATGGATCTTGTACTCAGAGCTTGTTCTTGTGCTGCCATGATTAGTGCCTCTGTGCTGTCTTTCAGTCCAGCTTTGTCCAGCCACTGGTAGGATTTCTGGATATCAGCCACTTCCTCTATCTGCCGGTGGTACATACCGTGCAGGGGCCTGTCCTTCCATGATGGTTCCTCGTCTCCCTCCTCTTTCTTGGGTTTCTGCTGCCTGAGGTATTCACTGAGCACTCGGTCAGTTGGGGCCATCTTCCCAATGTATTCTTGGATGTTCGTTGTCTCATCCTGGACTGTGGTGCTGACACTCACCAGTCCCCGGCCCCCTTCCTTCCGCTTAGCGTACAGCCTCAGGGTGCTGGACTTGGGGTGAAACCCTCCATGCATGGTAAGGAGCTTTCTTGTCTTTATGTCAGTGGCTTCTATCTCCTCCTTTGGCCAGCCTATTACCCCAGCAGGGTACCTGATCACGGGCAGGGCGTACGTGTTGATGGCCCGGATCTTGTTCTTACCATTCAGCTGACTCCTCAGGACTTGCCTGACCCTCTGCAGGTACTTGGTGGTTGCAGCCTTTCTAGCAGCCTCTTCATGGTTCCCATTTGCCTGCGGGATCCCCAGGTACTTGTAACTGTCCTCTATGTCTGCAATGTTGCCTTCTGGTAGTTCAATCCCCTCAGTTCTGACTACCTTCCCTCTCTTTGTTACCATCCGACTACACTTCTCCAGTCCGAACGACATTCCAATGTCATTGCTGTATAGCCTTGTAGTGTGGATCAGTGAATCGATGTCTCGTTCACTCTTGGCATACAGCTTGATGTCATCCATGTACAGGAGGTGGCTGACAACTGCTCCGTTCCGTAGTCGGTATCCGTAGCCAGTCTTGTTAATGATCTCACTGAGGGGGTTCAGGCCTATGCAGAACAGCAGTGGGGACAGAGCATCTCCTTGGTAGATCCCGCACTTGATGGTGACTTGTGCTATGGGCTTGGAGTTGGCCTCTAGTGTTGTACGCCACATCCCCATTGAGTTCCTGATGAAGGCTCTTAGGGTCCCATTGATCTTGTACAATTCTAGGCATTCCAGTATCCAGCTGTGGGGCATTGAGTCATAGGCCTTCTTGTAATCAATCCAGGCAGTGCACAGGTTGGTCAGTCTGGTCTTGCAGTCTTGGCTGACTGTTCTGTCTACCAGTAGCTGGTGTTTTGCGCCTCTGGTATTCTTGCCAATTCCTTTCTGTGTCCCACTCATGTATTGACCCATGTGCCTGTTCATCTTAGCCGATATGATGCCTGACAGGAGCTTCCATGTAGTACTGAGGCAGGTTATTGGTCGGTAGTTGGAGGGGACCGGTCCCTTCTTGGGGTCCTTGGGGATCAGGACCGTCCGACCTTCAGTTAGCCATTCCGGGTGTCTCTCGTTAACTAGCAGCTGGTTCATTTGTGCTGCCAGATGCTCGTGGAGTGCAGTCAGCTTCTTTAGCCATATATATATATATATATATATATATATATATATATATATATATATATATATATATATATATATATATATAAGATCCTGTGGGACTTCCAGATACAGACGGACAAAATGGTGGTGGCTAACCAACCGGACATAGTGGTGGTAGACAAACAGAAGAAGACGGCCGTAGTGATCGATGTAGCGGTTCCGAATGACAGCAATATCAGGAAGAAGGAACACGAGAAGCTGGAGAAATACCAAGGGCTCAGAGAAGAGCTCGAGAGGATGTGGAGGGTGAAGGTAATGGTGGTCCCCGTGGTAATCGGAGCACTAGGTGCGGTGACTCCCAAGCTAGGCGAGTGGCTCCAGCAGATCCCGGGAATAACATCGGAGATCTCTGTCCAGAAGAGCGCAGTCCTGGGAACAGCTAAGATACTGCGCAGGACCCTCAAGCTCCCAGGCCTCTGGTAGAGGACCCGAGCTTGAAGGATAAACCGCCCGCAGGGGCGTGCTGGGTGTTTTTATATATATATATATATATATATATATATATATATATATATATATATATATATATATATATATATATATATATATATATATATATTAGGGGTGCAACGATACACAAAATTCACGATTCGGTTCGGTTCGATACTTTGGTGTCACGGTTCGATATTTTTTCGATACAAAAAAATGTTCATGCATTTTTAATTTGTCATTTATTAAAATTATAAATATATATTTTAACTCAAAAGTACAGTTTTTAAATTTAACCCTAACCCTTGTGCGTGTTTTTTATTTTGACAGCGAATGCGCACCTGCGGACCACTTATGTGCAGCCCTGGTTATTTAGCTCATCATATTGCAGCCACAGAAATTCTTTTGTCCATGAAACCATAAAGCTGCACTTTCTTTTTGCCTTATAGTCTGATTTATCATAACTTCTCCGTTTTGTGGTAAGCTTTTCTTTGGCTGTCACTTCTTCACCCTGACCTGTCTTATATGTAAGACTGCTTTCTTCCATTTGCGCAACATCTCTAAAATTAGAAATATCCTGTCTCAGAGTGACGCTGAAAAACTAGTTCATGCATTTATTACTTCCAGGCTGGACTACTGTAATTCATTATTATCAGGATGTCCAAAAAACTCACTGAAAAGCCTTCAGCTAATCCAAAATGCTGCAGCAAGAGTCCTGACAGGGACTAGAAAGAGAGAGCATATTTCTCCTGTTTTGGCTTCCCTTCATTGGCTTCCTGTTAAATCCAGAATTGAATTCAAAATCCTGCTCCTCACATACAAGGTCTTAAATAATCAGGCCCCATCTTATCTTAATGACCTTGTAGTACCATATCACCCTATTAGAGCGCTCCGCTCTCGCTCTGCAGGCCTACTTGTTGTTCCTAGAGTATTTAAAAGTAGAATGGGAGGGAGAGCCTTCAGTTTTCAGGCCCCTCTTCTGTGGAACCAGCTTCCAGTTTGGATTCGGGAGACAGACACTATCTCTACTTTTAAGATTAGGCTTAAAACTTTCCTTTTTTCTAAAGCATATAGTTAGGGCTGGACCAGGTGACCCTGAATCCTCCCTTTGTTATGCTGCAATAGATGTAGGCTGCCGGGGGATTCCCATGATGCATTGAGTTTTTCCTTTCCAGTCACCTTTCTCACTCACTATGTATTAATAGACCTCTCTGCATTGAATCATATCTGTTATTAACCTCTGTCTCTCTTCCACAGCATGTCTTTATCCTGTCTTCCTTCTCTCACCCCAACCGGTCGCAGCAGATGGCCGCCCCTCCCTGAGCCTGGTTCTGCCGGAGGTTTCTTCCTGTTAAAAGGGAGTTTTTCCTTCCCACTGTCGCCAAAGTGCTTGCTCATAGGGGGTCATATGATTGTTGGGTTTTTCTCTGTATCTATGAAGCGCCTTGAGGCGACTTTTGTTGTGATTTGGCGCTATATAAATAAAATTGAATTGAATTGAATTGAATTGAATTTGGCTCAGCAGAACTGAAATGCTTTTACACATGCACTCACATAAGCTCAGCGATTCTCTGCGCGATCAACCTCTCACATGTTTAAGCTTGCTGCGGGAGATTTCACTTGTCATGTTTTTTAGATTAGATAGAACTTTATTAATCCCTCGGGTGGGTTCCTCTGGGAAATTCGATTTGCATAGTTTGCATAGTAAGCTAACGATTAATAAGACGATGTCAGAGGAATTGGTGCACAAATTATCATCACTCACAGATCAGTGCTGTCGCTCTCTATACACAGTTCGCACGATTGCAAAGTGAAAGCAAAAAAACAAGCGCAAATTCAAACGCGACTTCAATATGTCACATATTGACAGTGGCTCACCGATGCCAATGACATAATTACCCAGCTACATTTCTGAAAGAATGCAAAAGCATTGACATATATTTTTCCTACAATAGCCCGACGGGCAGGGAAGAGATAGATTTTGGTAGCCCGACTGAAAAAATCGCTAGCTCCGGGACGTCGGGCTAGCGATATTGCAAGCCCTGTATCTGATTGAGGAATCACTCATCTTTGGAAAAGAGAGTTTATTACAGAGAAATGGCTCTTTCCAAAATAAAAGCTATACTATCCGCTTCTTCTGGGCTATATTCTCAGCAGCATAAGGAGAATCATGTGCTAACAGCTGTCTAAATGACTCGGCTAAAGTTAGTAGCATGCTTGCTTTTTTTTGTCTGCTTCCACTTGTCTTTGCACTAGGATGATGTCGGCATAAATGTGCACTCATATTCGTTGTGTTCCCACTAGTGCTTTCAGGTTAATCTCGTTGAAATGACCTTAACGCCACAACACGGCAAATCTCCGTTAACGAGCTACCGCCGATCGCTCCGTGCATGGGGCTAGACGGCCAACACGTTAACGAGCTAACTGCGCTAACACACTAGTTCACACCAATGTAATTGAGCATTGCATGGCACATCCAACATACTGTTTTACTTTAGTGCATGACTCGCTTACCTTCAGGGTCATACGTCACATGAAAACCAAAATAATTCCAAACGCCAGATCTGAATGAGGTTCAACTTGCCTGTTGCAAGGACAGCTTAACTTCTGTCTCGCTAGCTTGCCCTGCTCTCTTCCTTCTGACTATGCTGTCTGTGTTGAGCGCTCAGTGGATCTGCGCTCGACAGTGCAGCCTAGGCGGAGTAGTCGAACACAGATTCACTGAGCGCTCAACACAGACAGCATCGTCAGAAGGAAAATTGATAAAATAAATTACAAATGTTGTATTGTTCGATACATATGCGTACCGAACCGAAAGCACTGTATCGAACGGTTCAATATCGATACGAATATCGTTGCACCCCTAATATATATATATATTATTGAAGAGACGGCCAAGCCACCTGCAACAAAAAGATAAACAATAATTACCGGAAGTAGGTCAACCTAAAACACACAAAGGAGTAAGCCACCACAGATACACAGCTCAGCCATGATCACTACAAAGGCTCTCCAGCACTAGAGCGCTTCTCTTCCTCACCTTAAATACTCGCAGGCATAATCGTTGAATAGAGTGAGCTGTGCGCATTTTACTGGCTCCACAGGAAATCGGGCAGTACCTGAGACAGGGCAGTGAGCCATAGCACACACTCACAGCCACGAGCACAGTGGGCTTGCTACGGCTCTAACACTGTTATTCATATTCTTGGAAGTGAAGTCTCCAGAGAGAGTCACAGAGGGAGTCTCCAGAGGAAGTCATGAGTTTTCATTGGCATTGATGTAGCATATGTCCTTCCTGAGGGGAAAATGAACAGGTGAGTCAGGGACAGTGTTGAACACTATCCCTGACTCACCTGTTACAGCGAGAACTCAGAATTCCCCAAGTCTGACCATGAAACAAATCCACTCAGTAATTCTGGTAATATTTCTCAACTCTGACTTCTTCATTTTAGGCAATTTCCCAAAACAGCCAGTATTAGTGTAAACAGATCTAAATATAAATATTCAAATCTAATCTAGTTCAATAAATACAATGATATTTTTATTTCCAGCTTTGTGAATTGAACAAAATGAGAAAATTTTTCAATCTCGGGTTGACTTTCTCTTTTCCAATCACTGCATTTATATGAAGTAGATTTAACCTCAAAGTTTGATAACTGAAGCCAATGTGAAAGCTCCTTGTGGTTCATGGTCAGCTGGCAGATGGCTGGCCCTCCCTGAACCTGGTGCTACTGGAAGTTTCTTCCTGTTAAAAGGGAGTTTTTCCTTCCCACTGTCAGCACGGGCTTGGTCATCTGATTATTTGGTGTTTTCTCTCTATTACTGTTTGGTCTTTACCTTAAAATATAAAGAGCCCCAAGATGACCTTTGTTGTGACTTGGTGTTGCTAAATTGAATTGAAATGTATTCTTTCTAACGACCAACAGGGGGCGACTCATGTTGTAACAAAAAGTCAGAGTTAATTCAGTGAAAAAAACCAACCTTACCTGTAAACTGATTTATAACCTCATTAAACATCTAGTTGTTGAATTTATGGTCTCATTCACTGGTTTTAAGTCTTGATGTGAATTGTCATGCTGTTTCTTTTGTACAGTATTATCCCATGCAGAGCTAAACAGATTTGTAAATCAGCGAATTGACAAGTGCTGGGTTTCTGCCATATTTCAGCTGCAGTGCTTCAGACCACACTGGCAACATATACAGTGTTTGGTGATATATTCTGAAATTGGCCAGATGCTCAATGCTGTTCCCATATCTGACTTGCTGCTCTGTGCAGCTTGACACGTCTGCGCTCATGTTTCTGCAGCACAGAGTGAAGATGTGCTCCTTAGATGCTTCCAAATAAATTTACATCCTAAACGTTGTCTTGAGTGGACAACATCAGCTCTGACAACTGAGTTATAGCCAGATCTATGTGTAGATGCCTCTCACCTGTACTACAAGATACTTTAAGGAAATACTTATTCAATTTTTCTCTTAACCAGTTTTTCTTGCATCCCATTACTTGTGATTAATGGGGAAAAAGCTATACTCCACTGCAGTAGATTATAGGCCTTTCATTATCTGGTTAATTCTTCTGGTCCTGCCAAACCAATTGGTGATGTCAAAGAGTCTGAATCCCTCTTACAGTCTGTTCTTCCAAGGTGGAACAAATACACAAAGACAGGTCACAACATGCAAGTCCTATCATATCATACCACCACCTACTTTCACTGTGAACCGGAGTCTAATCAGGATAATCAAGTGAAAACACCTGTGGGAATGTGCCTGCAATTTAAAACACGTAGTAATCAAATGGCCTTGTCTTCATGTATCTGAATTATCTTTTTTTTTTATCTTGGTGTTTGTTAGACTTAAAAGAAGGTTTAGCAAAAGATAACTTTCAGTCCCAGAGAATGAACTGATCGTGGTAAACATCTGCTAGAGAAGGTTAAAAGACTTCTCCACTTGGTGAAATTACTCGCAGGATATTTTTTGTAACTCGCTCAGTGTGTGAGGCAAAAGGAAACAAGGGGGAAAAAATGATGGGTCGACCACATCAAAAAGAGATTTAGCTTTTATGTAGTGACACCAAAATTACCAAGGTGATTACACAGCTGATTCATGCTACATTCACTGCTTATTTACCAGCATGTGTCAGAGCTGGCATTCACCAGCTCAGACACATGACACAGAGCACCTGCTCTATGATGAGGCTCACGCAAACAAGCCTTTGAAAATTACCAATACACCAGACTTAATAAAACCAGTTTGTCACGGCCTGGCATTTATGACTGTTAGAGAAACCTCCTTTACCCAAAATAAAACTAAGACCAAAGCCATGGCCTTTGAAAACTTCCTATGTTCAAATCAACACAGAGAACACTTTATTAGGCACACCTGTACAACTTAATGCAATCCTGACAGATCAGCTAATTTCAGGGCCAGCCTGCATCTCTAGATTTGATTAAAAGACTGCCCACAATGACTACACATCTGCAAGCCACTTTGCAACCCACTTCCACTTGAGCTCCAGCTTTCTGTCTGACTTCATCACTGTGATATTGACACTGAGGCTTAGTCTAATGTGTTCAGCCAAGGAGGTCTGAAAAAAAGGTCAAACAAAAAACTGTTTCAAAAAATTACAAAAAAGCTGTTATGGTTTATTGTTTGTTTCTTTTCTTCTTCTTTTTTAATTATTATGAGTAACTAGCATGAACATTGTCACTACAGGCTCACTCTGCCCTTCCTGGAAGCGCACCATGCTTAGAGTAAAACATGTCACAGAGGAGTGCAGCCTTGTTCTCTCCTCTACATCTTTGTGCAAACAGGACTTCCACCCATGCTTTTTATTACCCCGTGCAGTGGCACCTGTAGAGGCTGAGACATGGACGTATACAGAAGCGAAGCAGGACCAGATGCAGCTTGTAAATGTTTGTCTGAGTGTGATACATTCTTCATTGGTCATGCGCTGTCATGTTGTAGGTTTCATGCTGACAGATAAGAAAGGATAACAGGAAGACAAACAGCCTTTATGAACTTAGTTAAGGCGCTGCAAAGAACAACAATAGAAATGAAAATCTCTCCTACCGGCTTTTGTACGTATGCGCCAGTAGAAATGTAAATGAGGTCTGGGTGTTTTGAATTTCGGGGTCCGATTGGTGACTTGTTGGAACAAGTAAAGTGATTTTAATATATTGAATTTCAAACACACAGATCACACCATTTTGTCTCTACTGTAGTTAGTTTGGGTGTGTAATTTCAGTGGCATTAAAGTAAATAATTTGTATGTTTTAGTGGGAGATTACCGTCAGCTGTAGGAGTCGAATAAGCCCTTCATAATTACTTCTCTCTAGTTGCAGAACACTGAAAAAATGCAGACAAGCTGATCTCTATTACGCTCTATTTCTTCTTTTATTTAACAATGAATTCACTTCAAATGTGTAATGCTGTATGAAGGTAAAACGAAACCCACAGTCTGCATAATAATGGAGCGGTTCGGCTTCTTTTAACCAATTGTTTTGGTTAACTGATGGCACGTGACGATTACTTTACAGTTCATCTCTGATGCTGCTTGCTTTTGTACTGAACCTTTGGTATATGCACAGCTTTTGCAGCAGAGGTGTTTGCAGATACTTTGTGCGCTAGCTTTTGGTTTCGATGTAATGACAATAAATAAGTAAATAAAACCTGGGTGTATTTTCTGTACTGGGCATTGCATCGCCACAGTTTGCAAAACTTGGCAGGAAGAAGTTAATATAATCTTGAGGAATGGCTGAAACTGTGGCGGTAACACCCATGTGTTTGTTGCTTCTTACAATTACATGTATTTCTTTAACCCTCTGAGATCGAAGTCATCACTGGTGGTAACCCTAACCGTACATTAACCCTTTGTTAGGAGAAAGGCAAAGTTTTTGCCGTGTGTCTGTCAGACCGGTTATTATCTTTGTCCCCAGACTGCAAAGACTTTGGAGAACTGTTTAACAAAAACAAAAAGTACATAGTGTGATTGTATGCAGTTAAGGTTGGGATTATTACTGATGATGTCTTGGACATCAAAGGGTTTAAAGGCATTCTCTTTGAGGTAGGAAGACTACCACCAGAGGGCAACACTACCGGCTGTTTGCTGAACTTTTAACCATTCACTGGAACTTCTTAGTTCTGTTTTGATGACAGGCGATTCTGCATCTAGTGAATTGGTGCAGTGACATCTGAGGAGTGTGTGAGTACTCACATGTCACTGAAGGTAGAAGAAATGACAGATATTCACTGGGAGGGAAATTCAGGGATGAAGGGACAGACCCCGCCATTCTGAAGCAGACAGTATGTGGAAGATGTAAGTTGTTTGTAATAGAATAAAAGTGAAGTCATTATTGTGTCTGTTCAGCAGAGCTCATCCAGACTGTCCCCCCTTTTGAGCTATAAAATCCAAAAGTTGTCTATGTCTGTAGGTGTTTATCCAAAACACTTTGCACGCTGACATGTTAGATCTCAGCTGGAATGTATTTACTCAGCAAAGGAAGTCATCTAATAAGAGGGTGTAGCTGCCTGTCTGTCTGTCAGCTTCTCTCTGAGAAAACAAAACATTAATAAATAAATAAGGAAAACAGTCTGGGCCCTATACTCCCACTCGGTCTCCTCTGTTTTATCATACTTGTATCCAACCGCCTTATGGGGCCAGAGCCGTGCTGCAGAGTGCGCGCTCCAACGTGCTATACTGCAATCAAAAACACCTGGCCTCGGGGCTTGGAATGGTCACAACATCACAGCATATAAACGAGCCAACTACTCCATATAGAGGCCCCATAATTGTTGGACTGAAGAGGATTTTGTGTGTGTGTGTGTGTGTGTGTGTGTGTGTGTGTGTGTGTGTGTGTGTGTGTGTGTGTGTGTGTGTGTGTGTGTGTGTGTGTGTTTTAGTGCATAATTTTACTATTGTTGTAACACTCGAGAACCAAAGCCAAATTTCACCATCCAGCACAGATTTTATGCACATAATTTTACAAATAAATAGCAACTTCCCAGAGAGCTGTATGACATGCTGTGAGACTCGGCCTAGTATGAGAAATAAATGTTTTCACACCTACAAAATGCATGTATAAGAAATGCTCTGGCATCAACTCTCATCTGAGAGTCATGCACACAAATAAATTTACACTTCTAGTGTTTGCTGGTTCAAATCTCCTCAAATCAAGTGGCATGATTTCACTCGCAGTTTTAAAATAATAATATTATGTTGATGTGCCTGTCGGTTCGCTCTTGTTGTTAGATTGGTGTCACAAACAACACTAGCCAGGAAATGATACCTTAAAACACAGAACTATTTAATTACCACAACTTCTGAGATAATAAGCAGGGCTTCCTGAGTTTCATCAAATATAAGTTAAAGGGGTTGTAAATGAAACAAATGTGAAGCATTGAAGGGAAAAAAAAGCGAGAGAGGGGGGAAAAAAAGTTGGACAAAAGTGCATTGTTGTTGTAACATTAATGGGAATACAAGAATAAGAATTTTCCTCCTCATTATGACCAAGCTGCTGGGCAGGGTCTCTGGTTTCTCCCCCCTGCCGTGCCCTGGCACCCCCGCAGCATCCCCACAGAGACGGCTTCCTTGCCGTGATGAGCTTTTGACAGGCCCCAAAACAGCCTGCTTAATACTGTGCCAGGCCAGACATGGAGCGGCTGGGATGCTGGCAGCTTCTTGGCCCACACTACACATCACGGGCCTCAACCCATTTCGCCCCCCCTTTTCCTCCTGCTCTCTCTCCACCCTGTCTTTCTAGTGCCTCAGGATTGTTATGCAAAGCTTTCCAAGCAGAGATTGTGGGAGTGCTTTCAAGTACAGATGTATCCAGATCATATTTGTATAGTCTTCCATTGTAGTGAGAAAAGGAGTTCCAGACTGAGAGCTGGGATCCGGGAAGAAGCTGAGCAGCCAGGTGTACAGACTATCTGGAATCAGATGGTAAACGCTGAGGCTGCTGATCCTCCACTTTGCCTCAGATGGGGATTCTGGCTTTGCAGTCTTTAAGGAAATAGCTTCCCTGCACTCAGATGGCTATTGATGATAAGATTAAAACCTCCCGAGAAGAAATTAAGCCGCAATGACATACCTTACATCGGCAAAGCTGGCTGTTATTAAAGCTGTATTGTGAAAATGTGATATGAGCATAAAATCATAAATCTGCAACACCGAAGATACACCACTGCCATCCAGTGTTGACCTCTGAGTACTACCTGCACGGAGTTAAAATAAACACACAGTCCATCTGCTACAAGATGTGGCTACACAAGGATAACTCATTACAGCTATACCATGCCTTTTCCATTTGTGGTCAGTTTTATGGCTTTTGAACTGTAAACATTGTTCCAAGGAAAAGGAAACACATAATGCTTGTGTTGTGACATTCTTATCTCGCAGAAAGTCCACAGACTGCTTCTCTTACATTAAATCTGGTAGTTAGTTAATTACAGGCAAAAGGATGTAGTGGAAACATAAGAATATAACTCTGCTTTATAATGAAGTTGGCCATGTATATAATAAAACAACAGCACACATGCATTTCATTATGCTGCACCGAACATTAGAAGTATGTCATCTTCCTGAAACTGGAAGAAAATTGAATTAAAGTGATAATTTGCTATCGGTTATACTTGTTTATTCATGATATAGGTGGAGGAGGCTGAGGCAGCTCTTCTCAGAAAGGGATTGCTGTTATTAACAGCAACGTAACGCCAAATGTATCTTACTTCATACATGTGTTATTGTGAGGTTTAGGTTTTGAGACCTCAACGTCATCAAAACCTAAATACATTTAGAAATAATTTCTCTTAAACTATGTGCAACAACATTTGAATGTGTGGGGGAACAAAGTAGTTTTTACTGTCTTAAGAAATAGCTGATGGATTTTTTAAAAAAAAATCTCAGTTTTTCTGGTGAATACTGGAAAAAGATGTATCGTTTAATGTATTGATGATAAAGTTTAGTGCAAATTTCTAAGACTGTACCAATATGCAGTAATTGGCTACAAACACCATTATGTACGAACTGGTAATAGATACAGAAATGGTGTGTATGGATGGCAAAAAGGTTTTGCAGCATGATTATTATAATACTCCACACCAACATGTATCGCATCCATAAAAACACCTTGAAATCATCAGGCAACTGAAAATTCAACAGATATGAATGAAATATACTGCAATCATAATAAATAAACTGTCCTGATTGCATTTATATGCAATGAACTAGCTGTGTCTATTGTATGTTTAAAAAAGAAAGAAAGAAAGAAAACAATCTTAAGAATGTAAAAATCTAATAAATCATTCCCATGACTATGTTTTACGACCCCCACTCATTTCCAGACACCTCTGTCTTTCTTTTTCCCCTGCAGTAGAATAACCCACCAGTAGGGGAACATTTTTTTTATCCACATTACTGGTGAGACAGCTGCAGGACTCTCTTGAGTGTTACGGCCACATATCACGCTTCCTCGGGCAGCCAGCAGCTATGACACAAACTATGTGCAAGCTTCCTCTCACACACACGTTTCATGGTGAGATAACTGGAGACCTCAGCACCTCTGTGCTGTCAGGAAAGTATTTACTTTCCTCCTTGCCCTGTCAGGAGGACACACACACACACATAACACAGCACAGTCACACATGCAAGCTTGTTTGGTTCTCATTCACAGCTAATACCATTTGCATATGAAACATCTGTTTAGCTTTAACACTTGAGACAAACACCAATGAGAAGCATTGCCTTCCACATGTTAAGATTGATTAAAACATCCATCTGGTGGCTACCTGATTGGAGGGACACCACCAAACGTTTTACAATTCCATACAAAATGAATGTTTTTGTCTTTTGTTTTTTCAGTCCAATCCACAACTGCTGAGACACAACACCATGACTGAGAAGCTGTGAGTGGTTTTGAAACATCATGCAATAATGTAAAGCCTCAATATGTGGCTACATAGCATGCCATCTGTGCCTGATGTTATACACAGCACACTTTAGTCCATCTCAGATCAGCCATTGTTTAGAACATCTTCTGTTCAGCCATCCCCAGTTTGCCCCAGTTTGCCCCAGTTTGCATAAAAATGTTATGGTATAAAGTTTGGACATATATAATGAGTGCTTTGAGATTTTAGCTTCATGTGTCAAAGACTTTTCAACATATATGTATAGATTTTATTTTATTTTTTAAAACCTGGTCCAGCAGCGTTTAGACATGAATATCTCAAAAATTATTAAAGATAAAAGAAAATCCAGTACGATTTTCAGGCTCTTATCGGCAATGGCTTTTATAATATTTGTCTTCACATATTGCCATAGTGTGCAAGAAAAAGGGAGGCCTGAAAGTGAGTTACATGGACCTTTTTGAAAAATAGAAATTAAAATTGAAATCAATCTACTGTTTGACATATGAAGCTAAAATTCCCAAATTTTATACAGTCAAATTATACAGTGAAAAGTTTTCATATAGCTATCTGCAGTTCTGTAAAAAAAAACAGAAGAAGAAGAAAGAATACTCCATGATTCAGTAGCTTTTAGAACAAATTTTAAAAGAAATAACTTGAATTAATCATTTTCTGTGTAACTTTATCAGTCTCTCACATCATTATGGAGGAATTTTAGCCCAGTCTTCCCTACATGTTGCTTCATCTCATTAAGTTTTTTGCCATTCATTTATGCACATCTCTCTAAACGTACCACCAAAGCTTTTCAATCAGGTTGAGGTCTGGACTTTCACTGGGTCATTGCAACACCTTCATTCCTTTCATTTTCAGCCCTTCTGCTGTTTTGCTGCTGTGCTTGGGATCATTGTCCTGTTGCATAATTCAAGGTTTAGCTTTCAGACAGATAGCCTCACGTTTGACTCTAGAATACTTTGATATGCAGACAAGTTCATGGTCAACACAGTGACCTCAAGGAGCCCAGGTGTGGCTGCAAAACAAACCCAAATCATCAGACCTCCACAACTGTCCTTGATAGCTGTTATGAGGTGTTTGTGCTGATATGCTTTTTGTTTTTTTATCAAACGTGGTGCTGTACACTATGGCCAAATATTTCCATTTTGGTCTTGTTTGTCCGAAAGACATGGTTTCAGACGTTTTGTGCTTTTTTCACATGCAACTTTGCAAACCCATGCCATGCTGCCATGTTATTTTCAGACAGAAGAGGCTTTTTCCTGGCAACTATTCCATGCAAACCATACTTTTTCAACCTTTTTCTAATTGCACTGTCATTAACTTTAACATTTAACATGCTAAGTGTCAGAAACGTAGCTCTAGGGTTCTTTGGCACTTCCCCTGAGCATTTCCTCATCTGACCTTGGGGTTATTTTGCTGGGACTCTTGGGAAGACCACAATGCTCCAGACGGGAAAACTGCAAAAGCTTCTGCAGTTATAGAGGCAATCATGCTCGGTGATGATCAGCTAATGAAGTGCATTTGATTATCAGCACCTGGCAGCTACTTACCCTTTTAATTGCATAAGTAAGGGTGTACTTTGCTTTGTCCTGTGAAAACTCTCTTTGTTCCATGACTGTAACAACATATAAAACATATATGATAATTTTACTCTTAAATAAAGTTATTTCTTCTGTGTTTATCATTCTTTATGCTGTCTTAATCACAGTTGCTAGGTTACAAACGAGCTAAAGCTTTGCAGTGGGACAGCACAATGCCGGTTCATGCTGTTGTTCTGCCAACTGTAATACTACTTAAACATTTAGGTGGTCATCAGTTCAGTTCAATTTCATTTATATACCACCAACAGTCACCTCATGGAGCAAGCACTTGGTGGCAGTGGGAAGGAAAAAGTCCCTTAAAACAGGAAGACACTTACAACAGAACCAGGCTCAGAGCCGGTCGGTTGGGGTTTAAATATCAGAAGCTTGCTACCTCATTCACAGGAAACATGAATGCATTTGTACATATTGTAATTTATTTGCTATAGGGAAGGTTACAAAACCACAAAGTAATATGGATATGTCCTTTGGTGAGGCTGATTGGCATTTATCAGTGGCAAACAGTTGTTCTGAACAAGCAGACCAACATCTCCATCCACCTTTTTGGCAAGCCAGCCATGACGCTTGATTCACTTGATTCAGTTTTGGTGCACTAGATGAGGGAGAGCTGGTTCTAATTGGGATAGGAAGATAGGCTGTAACCTTATCTACAGAAAGCTGCTGTGTGCTGCATTATTTCATCTCCTCGTGTGCCCTGAAAAAATATGACAAAAGCATCAGAGAATGGAAAAACTATGAGCTCAGACTTCGTAACCTGGCAGATATAATCAAATCATTCTGCTGAGGGCCTAACTCGTGTTTAACGCCAGTCTATACATCATACTGTATATCTAATTTAAGGCCGAGCTGACTGCTCTTTGAAGAAGCAGTTTTGAAATCACATTCCAGTTTCCCCTCCCAAACAGCAAATTATTTCTATTCCCGCAGGACGTGTGATTTCGGACTCGGAGTTGGAGCAAATCACTTGCAGACTACTTCATGAGGAGCTTATTAATCTGAGTCAAGGGGTCTGGGATTCAAGCTGAAGTATAAACAACCTCCTCATCAATGGGCAACGTTTAGAAAAAAAAAAGAGAAGAGAAAAAAAGCTTTGACTATAGAGTGAGCTTGGTTCCACCTCAACAACGTCAACCTACGTGCAGACTCAGGTTTGACGCCAGATACCACAGAGAAAAGCTACGGCAAAAATGTGCCCTGTAATTGGTAACAGTCTCTAAATTTATGTAAGCAAGGTAGGCTGTAATTAATCCCAGCACAATGAGGATCCTCTGTGGAGGAGTGCATATGTCTTTGTTATTGGACATCACCACAGGGCCATTCTGCAGCCCATCAGATACAGTGTCTAAATACATAGCAATCAGATGTGGAAGGGTTTTTTTCCTAAAACATCTCCCACCAATGCCTCAGCAGCAATTACAAAAGGTTATCAAGGGGCATCGACCACCAGTCTCTGACCTACATGAACCCGCCCTCAGTTCCCCTAAAAAGGTGCCTCTGTGCCTTTTCCTCCCCTTTCTTCTTCATTAAAATCCCAGAATCAGACTGTTTAAATTACGATGGTCTGCAGTCCTCACAGCGAGTTGGAAGAAAGATGATGGGAAAGGCAGTTTGGAAAGATGCTGAACGTAGCTGGCACTTCTTATCTGCCACATATTAGCAACGTTGAGAAATGGTGTTTGCCATATTGCATTAGCCCGCTGCCGTCCCATCATCGCCTGCCATTCTCAGCAACAACATGATCCAAATGCATTCCAGATGTCTCAGCCATCAAGCTTTAATATTTCACTACCCTCCATTAATCTTATCAAGTGTGAGACAGATCCCTGCCTGATAACATCTCACAGCATTTCAGTCTATCAGTGCCTGCAGCTGACCACAGTCTCACTAGAAATTGAAATTTATATCACCTTGCAGATCTCCTTTGCACATAAATTAACTAATGTGCTGGAAGCCTAACAATAAAATAGCTAGGATCTTTTTTTTTTAACACTCGGAAAATAGTGAAACCTAATCCGAGTAGAAGGTTGTATTTCATATGGAAGTGGAGATAAAAATGTCAAGAAAACACCCTTCATCTCACAATTATCAAGATTATGGAAAATACACACTATACACAACTTTTTTTTCCAAACAAAATAAAAAAAATAATAATAATAATGAAAAAAAGTGGTGTCAAGAAAAGCAAATAAATGTCCAAATTCACAAAAAAAAACCAGTTTCCTCTGTGCTGCATCACATATTCGAGATTCTTGGAATTCTGGGAATGGTGGAGATCCACTGTGGTAGTTTTGAAAGCAAAGTGGTTTGTTGTGAAACAAACAGGCCAGTGTGGCAGGCAGGCTCGCTGTTGTAATACATGCAGAGTGTGGTTTGGCGCTTTCTTGCTAAAATAAGCATGAGCTAACCCTGAATGATCTCTTTGCGGTTCTTGATCACAATTTTGTGGTGGAGTTTTACACTTAACATTTGAGCAAAGAGTAATATGACATTTAGTCCCCAGACATTAACTCTCGTAACATCATGAACATCATTCTGAACATTACCACATTAATGCTTTTTCTGTTCTCGTTATCAGAATGAATATATATTCGCTGGACACTTTGTTAGGTACACCTTGTTAGTAGCAGCCTGGACCCCTTTTCACTTTCAGAATTGTTATAACTCTTCATGGCACAGATTCAACAAGCATCACAAAGTTGAGCACGCAGTTGCAGATTCTTCAGCTGGACATCCATGACGAAAATCTCTCGGTCCACGACATCCAAAAGTGCTCTACTGGATTAAGATCTGGTGGCTGTGGAGGTCGGAAGTGACCATAAAGGGGATGGAAATGATCAGCAACGATACTCAGCTAGGTTGTGGTGTTTAAATGATGTTCAGTTGGTACTTTAGGGCCTAAAGTGTCACAAAATAGTCCCCACAGCAAAACCACCACCAGCCTGAGTCAATGATACAAGGCAAGATACAGTCATGCTTTCAAGTTTACACCAATTCTGACCATGCGATCTGAATGCTGCAGTTTTTCCAGTCTTCTATTGCCCTGTTTTGGTGTAACTGTGTGAACTGGAACCTCAGGTTTGTGTTCTTAGCTGACAGGAGTGGCACCTGCTGTGGTCTTCTGCTTCTGTAACTCATCTGCTTCACGGTCCCATATGCCTTGCGTTCAGAGATGCTCTTCTGCACACTGTGGTTGTAACAAGGGGTTATTTGAGGTACTGTTGCCTTCTTACCAGCTCAAAGCAGTCTCGTGTGTAGTAAAATCCCATCAGATCAGCAATTTCTGAGATACTCAGACCAGCCTGTCTGCAACATTCAAAGTCACTTTAAGTCACATTTCTTCTTCACCCCAATACTCGGATCATCTTGACTATGTCCACAAATTTAAATGCATGGACTTACATTTACATTAAGTAGATGAAAAGGTGTATCACACTGATCACACTACAGCCAATGAAGCTGAGACAGCAATTACACCATGTATACAATACAAGCAACATACAATTTACTCCATCATTACCTGTATTTTATTTCACTGACCTGACTTTTAAAATTTTATACTGAAGAGACTACTCAGGTCAGGTTAATTAAATAAAGTTTATCTCTTAAATATAATTTTTTCTAGAAAACTGATGCCATGAAAACGCTGAATGTTATTTTTAAAAAAACAACAACAAACAGGGATTTAGGAAATCACATGATTTATTTGTTCATGTTACACATTCTGTAACATTGAAGTTTGACATAACTATTTGCAGGCTCACGTCTGCTTCTCCACAAAGCTGTAAACAGTCACCACTGATGAGCTTTAAGTGAATTGAATTATTAAAAATACTAAAAACAGAAACCTCAGCACTCCCAGGATCTGAAAGCCATGATGTCATCAGTCTAAGCATGCTGACAAGAAACACTTTCCCACATGACACATGTTTCAAATTTAGCACTTAAGCGTCGTAGTCAGCGGAAGGTGTTGTTATTCCTGCAGGACGCTGAAACAACTGAACCCACTACAGACTGAATGACAATTAAGTAAGCTAGTTTCTCAACCTGTCATTCAATTTCCTGAGCTGAGTCTGGGATACCGACTATTCCTTCACACCATGCAAAAGACCCTTTTCCTCTCTGAAGAATTGTTGCCCTTGGAGTGAAAATCCTGTCTGATGGGTCCTGATCACAAGGTCCAAAGCCTCTTTCCCTCAGGGCCAAGGTCACACTGGTTTCCCCAGCTGGCCCTCCAGGATCAGTCTTCCTCTGAGGAGAGCTGTGCTCCTTCATCGTGAACCTCTCTGTAGGTAGCCATGGGGCCACCGTCAGGAGTGTAGCTCCCCATAGAGATCTTCAATCCTTCAGACAGTTTCTGGGCTGCCAGCTTGGCCTGCAACTCCTGAAATTAAACACCAGACAGAGAAAAAGCTGACATGAATAGGCTGGTAAACAGAAGACAAGCACATTATTATAAAGCAGCACAGCCACTGCTATTAAACTCTCAACAAAAGTAGGACTGATAATGAGCTCAACCGCCTCCATAAGTTGACAACAGCACACTGTGTGACGTACACGGCCCCGACGCTGCTTGAATGCTGCCCTCTAGAGACAAGAAAGCGTCTCAAGCAGGGCAGCCTTTACCTGAAGATTTCCATCAGAAGAAACAAAGAAATCAATGAACTGATTGTGATAATATTTTAACAGAAGATGAGAGATGGCATTTCCATTAATGACGCTTTAGGACAATGTGGAAGAACAAATATGTTTTATATGAATTCAAGTTTCAAGCATAGAGGAGTGCCTATGTTTGTCTTATGTAATACTCTTCTATAGGGGCGACCGTGGCTCAGGGGGTTGGGAAGCGCATCTGTAACCGGAAGGTCGCTGGTTCAATCCCTGGGCTCTCTGTCCTGGTCGTTGTGTCCTTGGGCAAGACACCTTACCCTACCGCCTACTGGTGTTGGCCAGAGGGGCCGATGGCACGATATGGCAGCCTCGCTTCTGTCAGTCTGCCCCAGGGCAGCTGTGGCTACAACTGTAGCTGCTTCCACCAGTGTGTGAATGTGAGAGTGAATGAATAGTGGTATTGTAAAGCGCTTTGGGTGCCTTGAAAAGCGCTATATAAATCCAATCCATTATTATTATTATTATTATTATTATACTCTCGTTCAGCTTTCTCTAATAATAACTGTTAAAAGGTTTAATTCTTAATTAAATTAAAGCATCCTAAGTGTTCGCTATTAACAGCATCAACGAGCTCTCTGAGACTTCATCCCTTTATAAATACTTATTGCACTAAAGTTTTCTTTTCTGCAGTAGCTACTCAGTTTGGAATCACCAGCATGTCTTTGGACTGAGGCAGGAAGCCAGAGTACTTGGACAGAACCCACGCACGACACAAGAACATGCAATCTCCACAAACCAGCCTTCTTGCTGTGAGGTGACGATGCTAACCCACCATTGTATCAGCTGTCAATAAAAGTCCTGACTTTTTAAAAATAGTGAGAATCAAAGTGTAAGATGCTGATTGAATTTATGGCACAAAGGACAAGAGGATAAACATGATTGTTGTTCAGATAATTACTTAATTTTCTTTTACCAAATATTAAATAAAATTTATGTCTATTAAAAATGTATTTCTTGTATAAAAGGAGACATTCAGAACAGCTTTGGTTGAACCATATTGCTAAGTGATCTAGGGAGGCACTGGCTGTTTCCACCCAGCCTGTTTAGCCTCCTTAGAAGGGCACTCGGCCTCACTAACCAGCTGCTTCTTGGTTTGCTTCTTCAGCAGTGCAGCTGACTCCTCCAGAGATAGGAGCTGGGCTGGATTGTGATGGAGAGGGGGGAGTCTGGCAGCAGTGATGTCATCCAGGTGTTTTCTGTCCCGCTCCCTCCTGGCTTGCACAGACAGCGGCGATGAGCCTTCAGAGGACTGACTGGGTGACGAGGATCCTGATGGAGAGATGTCACTTCTATGAGGCAGCCTGGAAACACATTAAGGTGCATATTATTTATACTCAGTTAACTTACACAGAGGACAAAAAGGCAGAATGGCAAACTATGTCAAATGTCTTACTGTATAAAATCTGGATTATTGGAGCATTTTTGTTGGAAATGTTCAGAAAACAGTAAATAAAGTCCACTCACTGATTTGGTTTAAATTTTTGCTTCCTGGGAGCTGCAGACTTCTCTGTTTTTTCCAGGACAGTTATATAGTGAGGCTTCTTTGGTGGTTGCTTTCTGAGAAAGTAATTGTCTCTTGCACTGCTGTTTAATGGCTCTTTGGATACGCTGCTGCCACCAGTAGTAGTTCCAGACAGCGTGACCCTTTCCAGGGCCTCCACAAGGTCACCCTCTTTTGTTTCATCAGAGTTCAGAGAGGCCCCACGAGCCACCGTTTCCATGGTTTCCACAGCAGTCGCTCCGGAGACAAACGGCTCTCGTTGCTCGTCCAAAGTGTGGTTTTCTTGCACTTGAGCTGAGGCAGGTGAGGTCTCGCTCTCCTGTGCAGCATCACCTGCAGCAGCGTCATATTGCCTGTTTTGATGCGAGGCTGCTGGTGTGATGGAGGCAGCACGCCGGTGAGCAAAAGCCTGCTGGTACTTGGACTGTAACTCTGTCCTCGCAACACACACTAGGCTTCGTCTCCTCTCCTCCTCACTGTGGTCATCAATGGCAAGACGCACTTTATCTGCAAAGTCTTTTATCTTTTTCCCTTTGTCAGGTAGCGTCTGCAATAACTTCCTGCAAACAACACAAACACATCATTGTAAAAAGTATACTTCAAGCAATATTTCAATACACAACGAGAGCAACAATAAATGTCAGACACATACATGTCTGTAACCCCTCCCTGACCCCAAATAAAAGTCTTTCATGCCATGTTTTCCTCTTAATTGTTGATAATGGCAGCCAAAGCTGATACTGATCTACTTCATGGTCCTACTTCCCATACAATCACATTTTTGATAAGAATTTTTTTTTTTTTTTAAACATATTATGTTACATTATGTGAACAAAATCCAGGAAAACTTGTCTGGAAATATTATGTGGTGCAAGTGTAACACAGAAAACTACTGATGCACTCCAACAAATTATATATAATTTTTTGAGTAAATTGGCAGAAAGATACAAATGGAGGCAGTATGACGCATCTGATGCAGTGATGAAAACCTAAGGCCAGATTTACCAGCATGTTGCACCAGCACAAGTGGGTTTTGGCATTAAAAAAAAGTATTTAAAAAAAAAAAAAAAAAAGAGTTTCTTTATCAAGGTGTGAAATATAGGGAGGAGAACATTTAAATAAAGCATATAAACTGATCGACCAATGCCAGCAACATGTGTTTTACTACTAACTACATATTTGAGGTTTGAAAAAAAATAAAAAATAAATAAATTTGCACCTTATTCTGAAATGACTGCACCCGTGTTCAGAAAACAGCCCCACATTTGTAAATCACCCGTAAAACTGAACACTCCTATTAGTGCCATTTGGCCTCAGTGACTAAATCTGGCAGTGTAAATGTCTAAGTATCCTCAGCAGTTGCTGTTATAGGTTAACTGCATCTGTAAAGGTGTTCCCATATTAGTTAAACAGAAAGAGGATTTCTGTGTTTCTGATGGTATTAATAATAATGGTAGTTTATCGTTTTCAAATGGTCTACTTTTTATTTTTATTTTAGTTAAATAAAATGTTTTGGTTTTTTACATCTAGTTTTAGTTAACTATAACAAACTTGCTGGAAAACAGGAAGATGGGTCAAAAGTATGGAAATGGTCACTGACAATACCCTGGTAGGCTTCAGAGTTTAAATCATGCTCAACCGGTGCTAGGGTGCCTAAAGCGTGTCAAGAAAATGTCCCTGACATCATCATCATTATTGTTACCACAACTAGCTCCCTGAACTGTTCATACAAAGCAGCATGCATCCATACTTTCATGTTTAAGCCAATGTCTGATCGCACCGTCTGTTGCAGCAGAAATCGAAACAGGTGTACCTAAAGTGGCCGCGAGTGTTTGTTTTTTTACCCCATGTTACAGCAGAGTAGTGTCGCCCGTGCATCGTTTTTTACAAAAAGCATTTCATATTTTCACCTGAGCCAAAGTGGACTTATATAAACACGTCGTCAGTAGATCATCTGTCTTAGTTTTAGGGCATATTCCTGAACACATAGAAGTCACTTTACCAAACCGGATCAAAGCTAACGGGATGGCCGTGCGCATAAGTGTCACGCTTCTCTCATACAACCTAAGGGTTAAACTTACTTGTTACTGAGGATCCCTTCTTGTCGGAGTAGCAGTTCCTGTAGTTCTTCTTTACTCAGGTGTCCCAGGTCTCCCACCTCTCCCTGGCGCTCTGTCCACGACGAGGACATCACTGTTAGCTAAAGTAAGCTAACTACAGCCATCCACAAACAGCACGAGCCCGCTTTAAACTTCAGCGTAAACACGAAGGTTTGCGGTAAATCTAACGGTTGATTGATTCCTTTTTTATTAGAGAGCTTCAGAAAACTCTTTAAGTGACAAATTCACTTCTTCAACACATGACACAACAACATTTCAAAGTGGGACCCTTCTTCTTCTTCTTCTTCTTCCTGTGTGGAAAAAATAGCACTCTATCGCCCCCACTGTACGGGACACGGTAACACACCTCTTCCCTACAAAGACTATGAAGCTTCTTTGCTGCCCTCTCCCGGTCAAACGTGGTAACCAGCCTGGATGCAAGAGCTTTCTCTCTTAGCAGCGCGATCAGTACAGACAGTCTGGACTGGGCTGGTGTCTCAGATTTTCCACAGCTGCATTTCCTGTCCGGATGTTTTCCGATCCACTTCTCACTCAGCTCAACTGACAATGAATGACCCAAACACAGCTGTGTCCTCTCCAGCCTGTGTCAAAGTTCAAAGTCAGTTTTGGTTGCAGCTGTGCCGTTGGAACAAAGTCTCTGCAGACTTTACCTTTAGAGTTCAGACTCTAAGTCAAAGTTTAAAGTTTTCCATTTTTTCCTGAATGTATTATTCCAAGACCTATTTCTCAAGTATCCCAGATATTGTCAAAAAGAGAAATGCTTCTTTTTTCACGCTTATCTTTGTTAATCAATTGTAATTAAAGTAAACATTAAGTTTTATTTTTTTAGTCCTGTCAAGAGATTCATTCTAAAAGACACTTCTTCAGCTGAGAGTCAGAGAGTAGAAAGACACACGCTGCAGTTTCTACTTGCAAGGCCAGTCACAGAGCGCTCACACCAGAGTGGGGGCCCTGTGATGTGCGCTCTGTTCTTGCACTTGTCTTTATTTATACACAAGAAAAGTAATACAATAATGAATACATTTGTTCAGTGGAATGTTGATACGTGAGCATGTGCGTATGTGATTGTGTGTGTGTGTGTTGGAATGTGGGAAGCAGCCCTTTTTCCTGGTAAGAGCTCAGAACTGCTTGTTCAGCTTCTTACTATCACTGTGGGAAGATTCAGATAAAAATATATGAACAGGTTTTATAAAGACCAATCAGTTCTAAGTAATAAAAAGGTCATCATGCAGTATTCTATCACATGTACACTTATATCATTAAAAGCTTATACTGACTACTAAGTACAATTTTCCATTGACATTCCCTCCCGTTGTCACGTATAACTTTTAAGTGAGATATCAGTATGTAATATCTTGTCGTACATTTTCTGTCACATCATCATTAATCACACAAAGTCTTCATGTTCTAACAGGTCGGGGTCATCATCATCATCATTTGTCACGGCTGTGTATGCAGCAACAGTGGATACAATTATGCGGTTAATCATGAGTTTTAGACATGGCAGGATACATGTTACAAAAACACAAAATAAAAGTGAAAATGTTCCAACTCCAATGAGTAGTCTTTTTAGCACCTGTAGCAGGAGCCAGTGTAAAGCCAAGAAAACCAGTCACTTGCATTACTTACATAATCCTGATTTTGGGCCTGCTGGATCTGTCTCAAGGCGTTCAGGGCGTCAGTCATGTTTGATGAGTGTACATTGTCTGGTATGTAAGTGCAGCAGGTGTTGTTGAAGAGGACGCAAAGTCCCCCTTTTTCTGCTAGTATCATGTCCAGAGCTACTCGATGTTGAATCACTGCAATTCGTAATGCATTGATTTCCTGATTCTGCTGTTTATTAATCTTGCATGAAGCGTTCAAGAAAAGTCCAAAACTGTAGTCCAGAGCTTCAATCCTCAGCATGTTTTTTCCGGTTCCCACCCAGGGGAACAATGAATGGAGTACTTTCTGTCCGGTAGTCCATAATTGGAATTCCTCGGGTACGTCGCTCCCCCATATTGGGTCATGTGGTTGAATTTCAGGGAGTGTTGATCTTCTTTTCCGGCGTACTGTAGAAGTGGTGTTTACTGCGGTCATCCTAAAAGTGTGGTTTGACAGGAATGTGGGAGCACATGTTCCTGTCCAGCCTGGGGGCAGTATGAAACATGCCCGTTGTCCACATTGCCAGGTGATGCCTTGCACTCAGTATGTGCCATTAGATGGTCCAGTCGTGTTCACAGGGGCACCTTCTCCTCCTCCAGCGGCCCGGTTGCAGTTAGTGATGTTTCCAAGTGGCCTGTTACCTTTGTTTTGTTTATAGCACATGGAGTGGTTCTTCCCTGGAGTTTGGTCCAAGAACACTGGGAAATGGATGGCTGTATTCCAGGTTGTCACATTGAAGTTGATCCAGAAAAGTTGATCACATGCTCGTTATCAAGTCCAATGTCTTCAATGGTGATTTTCTTGTAACCCTCCATATAGTGTAGGGTGTGTCGACGTGCTGGGCATATAAGAACAGACATAACAGTCTGCATTTTCCGATTCTGCCCTGGTCCTGTCGTACCAGGCATTATTCATCCAAGGGTGGATGTGGTCTTGTGTCATGTCTCTTAGGTGGGAGTTGTCGTGCGTCCATCTTTTCAGTCTGACTCATGGTTCAGCTGTTGTCGGCATCAGCTGGGGGCCTGTAAGGGTGAGCGTCGTAGTCAAGGTAACCAAGAGGGTCCACCTTCCCATGGCTGCGTACTACACACTCTACTACTTGGTTACCCTAGAGTTGGTCAATGGCTGGAGGTGGAAGTGCGAGCAATGCTCAATCAGCACTTGACCCTCAACACTGAAGCAACCAAGCGAGGGTGAAACTTTCCCTTACTAGTTGATTTCTGTGAAGGAAGTGGAATCCTCTGGGACCTCAACTTTCTTGCGGTGGCTTTGGTGTATCCAGGAAGGTCTTTCCGCTATTTTGCAGGCAGTTGGAGTGGTCAGAAGCACTTGGTATGGACCCTCCCACCGTGGCGAGCTCCAATTTTTCCTTGGAGTACTCGGACAAGGATCCAGTCACCCGGCTTCAACCTGCAGGAAATAGAAGAAGAATCTTGCGGCAGTTTATTGTTCAAAACAACATCTCTGTTTGTCAACAATTGAGTCATCCAATCTGCCAGAGTGGTTTCACAGACTGATTTATCTAGTGGCTCGCTAGTAACTGGTAGTGGAAAAGGTTGCCCATGTATAATTTCAAATGGGGACAGTTTGTTATTTCCTTGTGTTATTCTCATCCACATTTTGACTAGGCCTACACATTCTGGCCATGGTCTGCCAGTTTCTTCCATTGTTTTCCTGAGCCTTTGTTTTATAGTGCCATTTGTTCTTTCCACTAATCCTGCACTCTGTGGGTGGTAGGCACAATGGTGTTTTAAACTAAAACCTAGTGCTTCAGATACTTTGCTGATCACATCATTTACAAAATGGGTTCCATTATCTGATCTTATCAGAGTAGGAATACCATATGTTTGCAACTGAGATTGCGTCTGCTTTTTTCACTGGGTAGATTTCTGACCATTTTGAGAAAACATCTATAATTACTAGAGCGTATTTTGAGCCATCACACTCATTCAATTCAATGAAGTCCATGTGAATTGTATGAAATGGGTGGTGTAGGAAAATGTCCTCTTTTTGGTCTTATCAATAAAGGACTACCGTAGTAAACACTTTTACTAACCAGATGGACAGGCGCTCTGCAGGTGGGATTGAGCGCCTGTAGTTGGTGTCTAGGCGGGCAATTCTAGGACCGATGCAGGACAGCAGGTCCTCAAACTGTACGAGTGAAAGACGGTGATATCGCTAAAATCATCCAGGCGCAGCTCCTGGAGCAAGTGGTGAAACTCACCAAACTGCTCACGTGTCTGGAGGATCTGATGGACCCAGGTACGGCGAGGACGTCCTTAACGCCGCTGCTCTGCTCTCCACAGTAAATAGAGAACGTAGACTCTCTCTTCAAATGCTAGCTCGACAGCTGCCATCTAGCAAAGATACTGGTCTGGCACAACTTCCTCCCACATCCCTCCCACATTTCCGGTTCACGCGTGTCAAAATATGCAATTTTGAGGCGCGATGGATTTTTCTTGGACACGCATTGAGGTGCAAATGTGCGTCTATCGCGTTCGGTGTGAACACACCGTTAAGTTACCTTTGGTATTGTGTTTTTGGCAGGTCATACATGTTCTCACGTATTCTTTTGCTGAAGTTTCAAAATTTATAGTGTAGAATTGTCGGTTTATTATAAAGACCATCCCTCAGATCATCCCTCCTGTTGAGACATTGCTCAAACCATGGCTCACTAGAGCGGCTGTTTTGTGCAATGATTCGGGAAGAATGGGTTTTCCTGCTATTTTCATTATGTCATCAGTGTCCAGTACTGCTCCGTGTTTCAGCCATTGTTTTGGTTCTTTTGGTGGTGCTGCTTTTTGTTCGTCCTGCAGTACAGATAGTGGAATGGTGTGGTTTTCATGAGTTGTTAATAAGACTGTGGTTGCTATGGCTGCTGCTTTTGCAGCTTTGTCAGCAAAATTGTTTCCCTTTGTAATTTCAGAGTCATCCTTCTGATGTGCTGCACATTTGCAAATTGCTAAATGTCATATCACATAAGGAGTTTCCTCTCATGTAAACAGATGTGTGCCATGATAAAACCTTCCTCCACACACTAGAAATAAGAAACTAATCTCAACCCTTATTTTATAATCCAGTCATTTTTCCAAATCTAGTATCAACCAACTAATTTGCATATCAGCTTATAATGCGCTAAGTTGACAGGTCAACTGAAATGCACATTCAAAATATTATCACAAAAGAGAATTTCCTTCATACAGTAAATTATTTGTGTTGCATCAATCAAACAGAAAACATCTCACAATTCATTGTATTACCAACTAAATTTATTGTCTGATTACTGCTTGGTCATACCAGACTCTCTCGATCTTTATTTTTTCTTCTCTGTTTTCACAAACGTTTCACCTATTGTCAAGCTGAAGAGTTAAATGTCAGCAGTGGATAAATTCAGCATTTGATAACAAAACTCTGTTAAGTTTTCCCTGCTTTAACACCAATGAGAGATATAGGCGCATGTATAGTGTGTGCTGTAGTGTAAGCTGTTCTTCATTGCATGTATGTGTGTTAGTACGCTTGCATGCAGGGCCTGTGGGCCTGTCTCACCCAAAAGGGCATTTTCTTAACAGTTGCCTTTCTCTCGCGTGTGTTAAGAAAGGCAAATGTGCTTGTAGCAGTTGTGAGATTATTATGCCGTTATATATTACATTGTACCTGTAATCAAAATGAGTGAATCATGATACTGCTGTAGGCCACATCATACTTCTTGTATAATCAGTATGTAGTTTTAGTTTGAGTCATACTTTTGAGTTAAAAGAATGTGAAAATAATTAGATTTATTAGAAAGGTTTGCCAGTCTTGGCAGCCGGGGGTTAGTCCGCCAGGGCCTCCGCTCCTGGCCGCCACCCGGCACACAATGCACCCGACCCCTATGGCGCCTCCTGCGGGTGGTGGGCCTGCGGGAGGATGGGCCCACGTCTCCTCTTCGGGCTGTGCCCGGCCGGGCCCCATGGACTAAGGCCCGGCCACCAGACGCTCGCCCTCGGGCACCCTCCCCGGGCCTGGCTCCAGGGCGGGGCCCCGGTAACCCTATCCCGGGCAGGGTAAACTGTTCCCTCGATATTCTTTTCATAAGGGTCTTCTGAATCGCTCTTTGTCTGCCCTCACCTGAGAGGCACACCCTCTCAGGTGAGGGCTCTGTCCCTCAAAAGTGAAGCCAAACAGGTGTTATGAGTCGGGGTGTAAAGGCACTGAGAAAAAAGCGTTTGATAAGTGTATCACTGAGAACCATTATTCTTTTGGAGTGACTGGATTCAGTATAGTGTGGGGATTAACTACTGGTGGCATCATTTCAGTGATTTCATTTATTGCTTGCAGATCATGCACTAGATGGTATTTTGCAGTATTAGCTTTCTTCACCACTTAAACAAAACATCACTCTTTGTTTGTTTTATTATTATTATTTTTTAAATTCTCCTTTCTCAAAAACAGAAAATGAAATTGTAGTTGTTCTTGGCTGAGAAAACACAAAACCTCTTTCTTGTAAGCGCAGCCATCTTGTGACACATTCAGGATCATTTGCACAGTCTTTATTATCCAAACAGATGCTGGCCTCTCATCATTAATCGTAGTATTATATGTATCAACGAGGAAAAGGCACATCATAAAACTATTTCAAACACAGCTGTGGCAGTACAGACAACACCTGGATAACACTTGTGCCAGTGGCTCAGGAACGGCAGTCACCTCATTAAAGTTAATATCGTTAATAACAGATTTCTCAAGAATTTACCACGTCCTATTTTACCACATTACCCTGCTTCCAATTAAAATAGCTTTCCTTTCACCACCAGGATCACAGAGTAGGCTGTCACAAAGGCACAAAGCATGGTAATAAATATTATATTATTGACAGTAACAAAATATCATATGTTTAATTTGTACAGACCACATATAAAATGATAGGAAAATACACGCAATAACCATATCGACCTTCATATAGGACTGAACGCTCATAGCTCAGTGAGCAACATGAATAGAATAGATTCACTGTAAACAAAAGAAATATATTCCATATTATATCAGTTAGAAAAATATTTTTTACATAGCATCACATCATTTACATCCTACATCAAGCTACTTTTATCATTATTAGAGCTATGTGCAAACATGGGACAGAAACCCACATAAGACTTTTTTTGCTTCACTGGCCAAAAATCATTATCTCCGACATAAATGAGTGAGATATTACTGACATGGATGTGCCAGCTTTAAAATGATTTAAAACTGATTCTTGTGTTAGTACATTTTTAAAAGAATATTTGTAAAAATAAATAAAAATTGACCAAAGACAATAGAAGTTTAAGGGAAAAAATTCCACTCTTTGGTCTAGTTAATATTAACAGCTCTGACTGCATAAGTAACCCTCTTACTTTCACTATATGGACAAAAATATTAGACAATTCTTATTAATACTAGAATTCAGTTGTATAAAGTCAAATGCCTGGCCAGGCAGTCTGTATTTACAAAGAATTGGTTGTTCCAAAGAGCACACTTTAATGCTCCCGTTGCATGGGTTTACATGGCAGAGCAGCTCCTGCAGGTGTGCTGTGTGTTGTGTTGTGTCTGATATCCCAGTGTTGGTGTTGTCCCTGCATTATCATAATAATCTTGGTCCAGGATCAACATTGCAACTGACCATTCACTTTGTTGATAAAAGAGGAGGGGGGGATTCTTTTGTTTATATAAAACGTTGTGTGTTTTATTAACTATATTCTTTATAAAGTTATGCAATGTAATAAATATATTATCAAGTTAGGTTGGCTGTTATCCAACTGGCATTATCAAGTTAGGTTGGCTAATGCCGTTTAGCATTAGCTTAGAATGTGGCTAAATTCTAAGCTAATGCTTGGCTCACTGAATGCTCCAACGTCATTGGTCAGGTGTAATGTTGATGCTGGATCAACATTATTATGATGATAACAACATCAACACGGGGATATCAGACCGTGAGTAATGTGCAGCTAGGTCGGTAGTTCTGTCCACGTAGTTTATTTACATATTATTATTTTGCATATGTATTCTGAGTCAGCGGTATTCTTGAAGCACACTAGCTGATGTTTTAATGGCTAACCTGACTTTACATCACCACTTTTTCACTTTCAATCCTAAAGTTAACGTTACTCTATGTTATATACCAACACAGAGTATGTTATCATATTACATTATTAAAACTTGTTTTTAAGACTGTTATTTTTTACAATTTGCTGTGAACAATTTGACAATTTTATGGTCCATATAGTACGTAAATGTTAAGCTCAAGTAAGAGAATAATAAAGGATGTTACTACTGCACTACTCCAACCAGTCTTTTAATACGCTTGTCTCTTTCCCAGCATACGCAGACTGAGTTAGAGGATACTATTATTTAGCTTTACCTACATATTTACTGTTGACATACAGGTTAGCTCTGTACTTAGCACTGATACAAAAAGAGAGAGGAAACACAAAATAAAATCCAACTGTCAACAGGTTTAAAGAAAAGTAATTAAACTGTTCACTCATGTTGTCATCCACATGGAAACTAAGCTATCATCTGACAGGGAATCTGGATCAAACTAGTTTGTAACTGGGGACAATGACTTCCGTGAGTTTCTTTTAATTTCCAGTTTTTTTTTTCACTCCCAGTTTGATAAAATGTTATTTTTGATTTTGTTGCTTATGAAAAGAAGTTTGTGCGTTACTTGTTAACCCTGTTTTCAGTAATTATACTAAGTTAAATGGCTTCATAGCTTCATTGACTCTCCTTATTTAAGTCTTGGCTCATGCATTTTCCAGGACTGCTACTTAACTTTAATCTATGTTTATCTTTGCTGTCATTTCCATAAGTTTCATGAACGGCGTATAAACTCGCACTCCTGATCGTGGTTGAGAAGAGGGCGGGGATGAAGTGGACTCTTCTTGTATGGAGGGTGTGCCTCTGCTTGTTTGTGCGTCCAATTCGTCTTCTCCAGGCTGGACCGGACTGACACCAGCTTCAGACTCAGATGGGTGGATGTAGGAGAATGTCCCATGCTCCTGTGAGGGTCTGGAATCCAGGAAGCGGCTGTACTGGACAGGAGTGTACCTTAGTAAACTTGAATGTAGCCTGCTGGGGGGAGGGTTATTAAGCTTAAACGTCCTTGGCTGAGTGGGCAGTGTTAGAGAGATCGATGGATGTTGAATGGGAGGTGATGATGAGGGTTGTGCCAGGGATGAGGGCACTATGGAGGAAGGGCTTGGTCTAAGTGATAGAGGATGAGTGGGTGACAAAGGCTGTGTCGGTGACAGTGGTTCGGTGGGTGATGGGAGTTTCACAGGTGATAGAGGATGATCAGGTGATGGGGGTTGGATGGGAAAGAGATGAGTTGGTTCACACTGAACAGGTTCAACATCATACCTCTGTGTTTCATGTCTGCAGAAGCACAGTCAGAAACCAGAGTGAGAAAACACCTCCTAATCAAGAAAACACAACCCAATGCTACTTAGTATCACAATCCTACCTGGGGAGCAGATCACAGCCTACTCCTTTCTCTCTGGTTTCCAAAACCTCTCGCGTCTTATTCTGTGTGGACATAAAATACTTGAGCTTGTCTTCTAATTCATTATTCTAGGAAAAGGAAAACAGGAAACAAGAAATATCAGGTCAGTTACATGCAAAAGACTATCGTCACTTTGCATGAAAAAAATGACCTGACGCTTGCAGCAACAAGCAGTAGAGGGGGATTAACACAGTTATTCAGTTATTCAGTGGTCAGAAGCCCATGTGATCATCTGAAGCCATGAAGCAGATTATCACACCCCACCACCAGTTATTAAAACACACAGAAAGCACACCAGTCTCATCCTACCTCACACTCCACTATTGCAATCCTGTCCAGAAGCTCAGAGATGAACATGTCCTTCTGAGCAACTTGAGCTCGCAGAGATTCGACCTTCACAAATTCAAAAAGATAAGCATTTTAAAAACATTATATAATTTACAGGGAAAACAGAAATGGAAAATCCAGTTCACAGCAAACTTAACTAGAGTCGTTATCTAATCTCGGTTTTTCCATACATAGAAATGAAGGCAATGAATAACTGAAATACTTCAGTGAAGACAAATAATGCCCCTTTATCTCCAACCCCTTCCCATCAAAATTATGAACATGAATTCACCCCGTTAGCATGACGTCCCGCCCTTTATTGACTCTGTGTGCAGTGAAGTTCTCCGTTCCTTGTGTGCATTGACATTGATCCATGGTTTTAATGGTAAACAGGCTACTTGTGTAAATGTATGAGACACTCCCACTATCAAAACAGTGGAACAGAGGAGTTGAATCCATGGTCTACATACAGATAAATAAATCCTACTCACCTCCTCAATCATTCCTTTGACCTTCCTCTGTTGACAGAACACCATGTCGTTCAAGTGTTTGATCCTCTCGCGGAGATCACCTGCTTCACCTTCCAGCTCTTTGGACCTAAAAAACAACCACGATGTAGTCCCACATATGAAGGAAATACGACTCTAGCACCCTGATTCATTTGCAAACATCGATGAAAAAGTTATGTACTTTTTTCCCTTCTAGGTAATTAATCTGCCTGCAATGCTATAAACATCCTGCTCCAAAGTGCATCTTGCTCAACTGGTTTAAAGGGCCAAGCGTAAGCCGCTCTGCTTCAGGCTTCAAGAAAAAGTGTTATGAAGGTTCTTAGCTGACTTGAAAAACCTTTCAGGTCTGCACTTTAGGTAAACGTACGAAAGAATTTTAAGCTGAACTTTTACACAAAAACTAACATGTTTTTTTTTTTTTATTAATATCCCATCCTATTCAATTATTTCTCAGTATTGTTGCTGTCTGAGGTGGGGTTTATCATGCATCCTGTGTGTTTGCAGCTCCTTGTTTAAGATCTCTGCACCAAGAATGAAAGTTTATCCTTGATGTTTGAGAAAACAAACCAAAGACAAAGAACTTCCTCACATCTAATGCAGTCTTGGCGAAGTTTTATCCACTTTTAGAGAAAGGGCTGTAATAGAGCCTTCAGATTCACGCGCGGCTCAAATTTTCTATCTGGACTTTAATTTGTACCTTTTGGCTACAGTTTCGTCAGTTCTGTCCGTCACCTCCATCAGGCGTAGGCGCTGTTCGCAGTCCTTCAGCTGCTCTTCCAGTTGGCTCTTCTCCTGTGGAAATCACAACATTTTATCTGTTTTCCTATGGCTGAATGAAAATCCTAATACTCAAAAGTTTGAGTCTTTTTGGGAAGTAAAATCACTGACATCGGTCGTCTCCTTAGATTACAGGGTCCTGATGGGGAACTTTGGCACGTAACATCCACCTGAAAAGATTCTCCTGGCAGGAAAACACTCCAAACTCCAACAATCCCTATCAGTTTGATCATCAACTAAAGCAAGGCAGCAATCCCAATCCATGGAGGCCCCACCCCACAGTCCACAGGAGTCAAAGGATTGACTGCTGGCGCCCCCAGTGGTCCCGTGCCCAACCGGTTTGAGCTGTAGGGAAACCTCGGTATCAGGCATGTGGTTTTAAAGTAGTGGGTCCTAGGTGTTTTTGCAGCTGGCCAAGTGTTATGTTGTTTGCAGTAAACATGGACTGAACTCCACTACGTGCACATGTATACGGTCATAACCTTTTACAGAAGGTTGCTTTTGTACATTTAAGAAGTATCATCTTCATCGTTTCCTAAACATTTGACTGATATATGACAGATCCCTCAAAGTATTGTGTAATTTTTGTTTTACACAATTTTGTTCAAGGGTCAAGGGAACAGGAAGACATATACATACGTTACATTTTTGACTTACTTTTCCCATGCACTCCAGGAGACGCTCCACTTCCATGATCCTCTGGTCCCTCTCTGCAATCTTGGCTTCTGCGATTTTGATGTTTCTCTCCGCTTCCTCCAGTCGTCTGATGTACTCATCGAGTTGGGCCTGTGCAAACAGAAATATGTCTGCCACTCTTCTCTCAGCTTAGGCTTGCCTCATTGTCAAGAATTTTGTAACTTTTTTATTTGTAAATTGTGTACAGTTATTTCCTTAGGTAATCTACGTCAATAGGTTTGGTTTCTGCTGTCAAAATAAAAACAAAAACAAAGTGTGATGTATGTATGAATAAGGACCAAAGAATGCAGACCTGTAGGTTTTCAATCTCCTCCCTGTGCCTGCGTTGTTCTTCCAGCAGCTTTTCCTCATACTCTTTCTCTAGCTTTTCCGAGAGCTCCTTTAGCGCCTTATCGTTGGCCTCCCGTGAAGACTCCGCCTGGACAGTCCACAGCATAGCAAAAATTAGCGCTTTGCTCAGCTGATTAGGCCACATTCTGCTCAGGGTAGAAGATGCAGATGCAGCTGATGTGTTTCTGTTCCGCAGCAATATGATATGTTAACAGAGCTGCTCGATAAAAGTTTGCTGTGTCTCAGATCACACAGTGATTTGAAAGCTGGACTCTCTGCTTTCTAATGTAAATTAAAACTTAAAAAAAAAAAATAGGACAGGAGATGGTTTCTCAAAACTTCAGGAACTGTGATGATGATCGGTAAAGCTGGATTTTAATGTTACCTGCTGCAGAGATAGAAAAATGTTCTTTCATTTATTGATTTATTCACTGTTGGTAGGGGTCATGAAGTCCTAAACGTCCTGTCCTTCCATCACTCTTACTGACTCATCAGACCACTTTGTTACAGGACAGCTGAGCACTTCACTGTCCCTTTAAACATACACAAAGTAGCACTTGCACAAAACTTGAGGGAAAATTTTGAATTCCACCCATTTATTTTGGCCATGCTGACATCTCGGTCTCGTGGCCTTGTGGCATTAGAAGCAGCCACTTCCACTGTAAAGTTTTGGGGGGTTTTTTCATCTGTGGACACACGTGGATTCATGTTCATTCCCACAGAAAGAGTTTGTGTTTGCGGGACTACCTGAAGCCTGAGAGTTTGGTTTTCAGCCTGTACTGCAGCCAGCTCACGCTCCTTGTCTCTGAGCTGTTGTTGTGTTTTCTCATAGGTGCTCCGCAAACTTTTCACATCGTCTCTCGAGCTCACTCTCTTCTGACAGTCGTCCAGAAGGGATTTCTGCAAAGGGAACTTATTTTAGCCAGTGAAGACTTTTTGTAACAGCCGGAGTAAAAAAAGAAAAGAAAATGTCTTCGGAGTGTTTGGTGACTTTGATTTGTTACCTGCAAGGTGAGGTTAGCAGATATGAGGGAACTGTTCATCTGATCAAAGTTCTCCATGGCTGCCGTGCGGATCTTAACCTCTGACTCTAGACTCCTCTTGTGTGCATTGGCAGCCTGCAGAAACACGTGGCACACAGCTTTTTTCAGATTTATGCACAGCTTTACAGGTCAGAGTTTGATGAGGAATGTCAGTGCATCCGGTCACATGGTGTTGTCATAATCTTTACCCTGAGTTCCTGCGAAAGCTTCTGCATTGATTTCTGCATTCCTCCAAACTGTCCGTACATCCGCTCTCTAACCTTTTCAAGAGAATCTCTCACCTGCAAACAGAAACCAGGAAAACACAGATATCATCTAAACAGAAACCCACTCTGCCTTGTATGGATGATGTGATGGCAAAAGAATGATTGGCCTGAAGGCTCAGTCTTTCCTCACCTCCCTGATGTATCTCATCTCATCCTGTAGGTGACTGGTTGTCCACTCGCGTGCCAGCACCTCCTGTCTATCTGAGCCTGTCCTCTGCACTACACCATACACTTTGGGCCCATGATGCTGCAGCGAGGTCTCTGGCACCCCATTGGTCATGTCTCCGAGGTGCTGAGGGAGACAGGATTGTGCCGGTCAGGTTTCTGTAGCTACCTACCGCTGAGGCAGGCTTATGCTGGCATGGTGTCTCTGTGTTTGTGTGCACACTTACAGATGCACTGCATGAGTCTGCATGTACATGCACATGCATACATATGTGCAAGTGATCAAGTATTTCAGCGCCCACGCTGCTGTGCAGTGGAAATAGGAAGTTGGCAATGTGCAGCTAAAAAATGGTGCAGAGTGCATCGAAGGTGTCGTGTTTCTGCAACCCAGGACATGAGCTGCTGCCCATTTCTGTCTATTGTGCCTCTAACAGCCAATGAAAACAGATGCACACCAGCACAGGAGCAGTGTGGCACAATGCAATGACTAAATAATACACAGCAAAAGTCCTGGGCACAAATAAAAACAACTTTAGCTCAGAGACTACATTTAATCAATTTGCATGATCCAGCTCATTTTATTAGCTTTGCCATAGTTTATCACTTGAAACAAATAAAAACAAATAGAAACACTTTGAACACGCCTGCTGTCTTTAAACTGTGATGGTCACAGCATTTGCCACGGTCACCTCTGAGCCTCTGTTCATGCTGAATGTGTGAATACAATATTAATGACAGCCTCACGGTGCATGCGCAGGGCACACTCAATGAAGCAGTGGCTGCTTTGTCTACCTGCTGAGGTGACTCCTGGCCAGGTGGACTCTCTCTTTGGATGAGCCCGTTCTTCCTCTTCCACATCCCATTGACATCTTTTTCATTTTCAGTCTGCAAAATAAAACAAAAACAGGTCAAGAACACTGATGTGGATGGCTTCCATTCAACCATCCTTCCATTGATTCTTCCATTCTCTTGACAGCATATCCAAGCAGGGAGCCTGCTCTTAGGTTCATTGCTAATTCTAACATCCACGTCTTTAGTACAAACAAAGCACTCAGTCAAACTCCACGCAGGCACAGGTTCAACATTCAAACACTACACTGCAGGTTCAACCCCATAACTTCATGTTGTGAGGCTATAGTGCTGACCACTGAACCACCATGCCACCCATGATTCGTGTAAAACAAAACATTTTCAATTAAGCTTTATCATTTCTGTATATATTCTACAGCACGCCTCATGTGAGCCTAAAGTGCAGGATTCTAAACAAAAATGCAAGTAAACACGCTCTTGAAGTATTTATTTAACTGTATGTGAATATTATATAGTTTCTATAGATCTATAGATAGATCTAGAGATAGACAGATTCTGATATCTTTTAGATGTCTCTACACAAAGAAGTCATTCATTGAGGACTACTACTCAGAAAAAGAGGCATCAGTGTCCACATCTCACAGAGATACGAGCGAGGAGGAACAAAGATGCCAGTGTGGTCTCGTGGACAGAGCCCAGCCTCACATTTCTGCACCACTCAATCTACAGAGGACCTGCTGTTGAGAAATGGAAAAGGCCTGCTAATAGGTGGGAGGATGTGGATTCCAGCAGATGGGAGGGAAGCACAGCCATCTTTATCAGTTCGCTTCACGAAGCCCTGCGTGCTGCCCATTCAGCTTTGAACTTTACAATGTTTGACCACATGCTGGTCCGTGTTTACCTGCCCTTTGTCAGTTTTGTGGGAGAAGCACTCTGGCTTACTTTTCCTCTGTTGCTTGAGGAGCTTGAGCTGTTCACAAATGTTAAAAAAAATGCTCGGAGACAGCTCGGTAAAATAATCTTGCATCAGTGCATTGTCATCTAACACTGTCATTTGTTTGTATGAACTCACTCCTCTATCATATGACTGCACCGTCTGACCTGATTAGCTCCTTATTTGTCACACAAGCACGGAGGATGCTCACTGTAGCTCACTGGGCTGAACCGTGTTCACTTTACGGCTGTTACGGAGATGAAATCCAATGCTGGCGGTATAGAAACATCGTCTGGTAACAGTTCTCTGTTTACTTCCTCTGCGTGTGTCATGATTCACATGTGCTACATATCATCTAGGCCGCAGTCGCCGGTTGGATATAATCCACGATGTCTCGAGTTGCAGGACACGCCCTTTCTAACTTCACAGCGAAGAACCAGCATTCCTCTTGAAACACGGTATTGCTGGATATCTCTGAGAAAAGATATTTTGGTCATTTCCTTCCTCGTTGATTAACTGGATGCAGTCCCCATTACCACATTCCTGCTGACCTTCATTTGACCTTCCATGGTGATGACATCTAAGATCTAAGATAGTGTAACTAGAGCGAATAGTTATCTGAAAAACAAGCATCAGTACCCAGTGTAAACACGTGCAGGTATTTTGCAACAACACAGTAATTACAGCAGCGCCTGCAGAGACCTTAAAGCGCCACACTGAAAACATGATGAACAGATGAACTAGGCACAAGTTTTAACCTCTTGAACCTCTAACTGGCTCCAGCCTGATGTTTTCTACTCTGTGCTGCAGTTCCACGTACACTTTAAGCTTCAGTTTGCTGTTGAACTTCAGTGAAACTGAGGCTGATGACTTCATGGTGATTAGGGTTCAGGAATGATAAGACTGCTTTCAGACTTGCAGCAGTCACTGGCGACATGTTGTCTAATACTTTCTGATAGGAAAACTTTTTTCACATGATACAAGAAAACAGGAGTGGTAGTGTGGAGTAAAGTGGTATCTTTATGATAGCTTTATGATGATTGTGAAATACCTCACTGTAAAGAAAATCTGCATCTGGATTGGTCTCAGAAATCCAGTTTGTGTTGCCATGAATCCCACCCAGCAGCGGTGATGTTACTCTGTTACTCAGCTGTTTTTATTTTTAAAAACACCCTTCTCTTCACTCGTTACATCGCTTGTTGCCATTTTCATCTCACAGACAGATGCTGACGCTGTTGCTGGAGTCACCGATGTCTGTTCTGGGACAAACCGGCTGCCACTCGCAGAGGGCACAAATCTGCATCCTTCCCAAACACTAAAGTGCACATCAGCTCTAAACACGTGCGCTTCCCTCCACTCTGTGTTCACACTTCATCAGACTGTCCTTTGTCATCAGTTCCTATAGTCGCAGTCACACCCTCCCAAAGGCAGCCACATTCAGAGATTACTTCAGTGTGCTATCGGTGGAAAGAGTGGACATGTTGCACAAGGTTCATTCAAAACTAGCCATCATGTTTCTGGATCCTGCACACCGCACAGTCATACAAGGAAAAACCTCTCCTCAGAGATTAAACCTAACCCAAGCATTGCACTCAGTTCTCACACTTTCACTCTGAAACTTTGGCATCAGCCTCCGATCACAAACAAAGACCGGGGCAGAGCCACCAACAGCAAACACCCACGCAGCCTGCGGCGTCGACTCAGCCATAATTCACAGGATCACAGAGCATACCAGCAAATATTAAACGTGACTAAGAGTAATTCTACACCTCGGTAGGCAAATATTAATTTCTCATGAGCTCTGTTTGTTTTAGTTACCGTCCTTTGGAGTTAATACTGTTAATACTTATTAGCATTTTCTGTTCTGTGGAAGAGTGTTAGAGCACAGATGGAGCAGAGCTTTGAAGTAAATGTAAAACAGCTGTGTGTGCATTATCTCACACACACACACACACACACACACACACACACACACACACACACACACACACACACACACACACACACACACACACACACACGCCCTCCTGTCATGATTGCATAACTGGACCAGATGATAAAAAGCACATAAATCTCAGCTTTTCCACCATCTTTCTTTTAATGGTTTATAAGATGAATTAAGGTGTGTGTGGGAGGGGTTTCTGTTTGGTTTTTATTGGTGCTTTTACTCCCACACGTCACTATTTCTGATCAGCAGTGTCAAACTGAGTCGAGTGTGATGACGTTTCCTCTTTAACTCATTCACTGCCATTGACGTCTATAGCCGTCAATTGCAGTGCATGAGTCAATGGGTTTAACTCATTCACTGCCAATGGCTGGCAGTGAATGAGTTAATGTAACTTTACGTATTGTACCGTATGGATTTGAAGCCGGTTCTGGCCGGAGTAACAGGGTGGAGGTAACACCGAGGGAGACGCAAAACTTACAGTGTCTGACTTTTCAGTTTTTGGCTCCTTGTTTCCATTTTCTCCGGGATACAGAGTCAGTCTCAGGCGTCTGATTCTCCTCTGGAAAACAAAACAAACACACACAGACAAAAAAGGCAAATGTTTGAATTTAGGGGAATTTACAGATGGTCATCATGAAGAAAAATAAAATTCAGATCTAAATATCTCTGATATTGTGGCAAAGCTTGAACTGTCAACTAAAAAATTCTGTGAGCTTATTCACATACAGCAGCAACAGGGCACCAAACAAAGTTTATGTAAATGCAAAACAGAGTAAACAGAGTAAAATGTTAAAAAGTAAAACAGATACATGGAAAGTGGGAACTCTGTTTGATTTTTTACTATTTTGAGGTTTTTCATAAGAAATTTAGTACAAAGAAAAAAACCGAACTCTTCAGCAGACCCTACAAGCGTGCTTCACCAAATATTACGGTACGTGTTGACCTGCATGAGGCGACCATGGGAATAAAATAAAACGTGGGGCAAGTACAAAGGCCTGTTTTATCAGAGAGCTGTTCAAATAAACATGACAGCTCTGCCTCCTGCACGCTCAGCTCCCATTACACACTTGTGTAAGTGAACAGAGCCACACATCCTACAACAGAGTCAGAAAACGTTAGAGAGAGAGAAAATGGATCTCTTTGCTTACAGACAGGAAAACAAGTGTCGGCAGAGTTAAAAGCAACAGCCGACAAACAGAAGAGGGGAGGAAAAAACACTGGACAGGACAAAACACAGAGAGAAGAGGAGAGCAGAGAGAAATGGGAGGAAAGACAGAGAGATCTTCAGTGTTCTCGCTTCTCTCGAGCTTCTTACCTCCCTTAAAGCCTCTGGAGAGTCCTCTGTTGTGGTGGTGGTGGTGGAAACAGTTGGTCTTGAACCGTAGCGAAGCATGTCTCCTCTAATGTCCACTCCTGGCTTCTCTTCCTCTCCCTCTCTGGCTGTCCTCCCACCCTTCCTCTCACTCTCCTTCCTGAGTTCTGCTCAGATTCTCAGAGCGACCATTCGCCCCCGGCCCCAGCCTGGGAACAGGAGGGAAATTCCACTCTAAGTCTGCTTCTGCTGCTGCGTCTGCAGTGGGTATCCTCAGGGCTGCGAGGTTCCCCCTCAGTCAGTGAAATGAACAGGTGCAAACCAGCTCTCAGCAGCACAAACACAACAATGTCATTGTCCTAATTCCAGCCAGACTGCTCCTAAAGCCACCTGACTGACAGGCTTGTCAGTCACTCAGCAATCCTCTCTGCACTGACTACGTCTCTCTGCACTCCCATCAGACCTGTCGGGCCACATTTCACCTGCTTCGCTCTTTTGCGCCTCCTGGCCCTGAGAGCAGGACTTTCACAGGCAGGGCGGATCCTTTTACTCGGGCTGGGACAGGTGGAGTGCGCCTTATCAAAGGGAGTGGCTAATAAGAGGAGCCCACTGTTCACATGAAGCAGTGAGACAATAACTGCCTGCCAGGCCTGTTATACATACAGGAGTTATTAGACTTAAAACACATTTAGATAGAGGTTTTGCTTTGTGAGAAGAAGAAAAAAAACACATTGAGTGGCAGAGGTAGGGTTTTTTTTTTTAAAGACTTAAAATAAAGAATTTTCATTGAGATGGAATCTGATTTCTCCCTCTTATTCACTCGCTCTCATTATTTGCTCTCGCAGGTAGGACAGCCGCATTATGGGGGCTCTTATATAATAACCTTTAAAAATTAAGGGTCTTCATCTGATTGAAACCTTTACATAAACTAAGAGAGTTATTCTTTTTTAAATTTGCTAATAAAAGTCCATAATATAACTTAAATTGGAGGTTATATGTAGGAAGACAGGCCATAGAATAAAAAGACAAAAAACAAAAGCTCATAGACTTCCATGTCTGAATGGACAGTATGTCATGCCCTGTGATTTCAAAGGTCTGTTTATATCAGAGTTTATTAGTTTCCTCAGTTCTTTCTCCTACTTTCCTTCTGTGTCTGTTTCCTGTATCGAGTTTTCCTGTATTGAGTTTCCCGCTTTAGTCATTGTTACTTTCTTCCTGTTTTACTTTGCTACTTAGTTGTCCTCTGTCTTGTGTTCAGTCTTACTTCCTCCTCTGTGATTGTGCTGATTGTGTCCACCTGTGTCTTGTTTCCTCCCAGCTGTGTCTCTGGTCAGTGTGTGAGTATAAATAACGCTGTCTTACCTTTGTCCTCTGTTACAGTGTTTGCTTACCCTTAGCACGCTTCCTTCTGTCCCCCCCTGCTGGATTTAGATGAATTTGTTTATGGACTTTGTTATTTGAATTTTATGCACCAATGAAGGGGCGCTTTTTGTTTGTTTCACCTGCGTCACCTCAGTCTTCTAAACAAACCATACTTGTTCTGTTTTCAATCGTACAGTCATAAGCTTTAAGATTTAACGTGCTGACTGAGGCCTGTAGAGTCTGAGATGTAGTTTTTTTCCTTTTTTTTTCATTACATGATCTGACCTGGGGTTGAATTTGCTGGGAAGATTGTGGCATTGTGTTAACACACAGCTGAATGATACAGACCAGTAAACCGACAGAACTTGTGCTTTTATAGAGGTGCTGACTGTCACTTAATCGAGTGCTTTTCATTAGCAGCACCTGGCTGCTACTCATCCTCCTAATGAAAACAGCGAGGGTGTTGCTTTTCCACATGACTGTGAATGCCAACCAGCCAACAGAGGTGCTACACTAGATCAATTATTGATATCGTGAGAGGGATGAAAAGAAAGACCGCACTGCAAACATGATTTTTTAATGTTCTTCCTTACCACTCCATGTTTTACTTGGTTTTACACTGACATAATATGCGCTCTGCTTATGATTATTCATGCTGACAATTATCTTTGAGGACCAGAAGCACAGTCTTCTGCACAGCCAGATCACATTCCTCTTTTGAATGGCTGCAGTCACTCCCTTTCAATAGAAACTAGAGACAAAGTCTCTGAAGAATGAGGAATCAAGTTTAAAGACTCAAGTTGCCTGGCGAGAGCTCGTTCAGCTGCACGTGGTGCTTCATCAAAGCTTTGCTGTTAGCTCACGTCAATAAATATGATGAGAAAAGCTCGCAGAATAATACGAGATGCATTTCTACTGGACTCTGTGGTTAATCGTTAACCAGACATCAAACAAATGGTGTTTCTGCAATCAGTAAGGCAGCCACTCTGTCCAAGTCCAATGTCATATGGAAGTTCTCTCTCATAATGATATTCACCTCCCGTCACAATCACAAAGTCACTCTCTGGATTAAATCCACAGTACTGGTGTCACAACATCAACCAGATTTACAGGACGAAAAAGTTTCTAAAAATACTTTCTACATAAAGAAGCAACACGAGTACATTTATAAGCAGAAAACAGAGTAATAATTCATACATGACAAATAGCAAAATAGAGTAAACAGTGTTGTTAATACTGTTAGTAAACAAAGAACACTAAATAGCGATTTTAATTCATCTTTAGCGATGCTATTAGTTATGTCATAATATTGTGACATAAACAATAACATTCTTCTTCTTAACTAATTCAAGGTCACAGACAGGTTGGAGTCTGTCGCAGGTGTCATAGGGCAAGACGTGGGGTACACCCTGCACCAGGGGTGGGCAACTCCAGGCCTCGAGGGCCGGTGTCCCTGCAGGTTTTAGATGTGTCCTTGATCCAACACAGCTGATTTAAATGGCTAAATTAGCTCCTCAACATGTCCTGAAGTTCTCCAGAGGCCTGGTAACGAACTAATCATGTGATTCAGGTGTGTTGACCCAAGGTGAGATCTAAAACCTGCAGGACACCGGCCGTCGGGGCCTGGAATTGCCCACCCCTGCCCTGCACCCTGGACAGATCACCAGTCTAAGAGTAAACACAAAGAGAGAGAGAGACACAACCTCATATTCATACCTGCAGCCAACTTAGACTCACCTGCTCCACACAACAGACCCACACTGTGGGTAGATTTAAAGAGACTGTGAAGCAACAGTGCTGACGAGTAGACCACTATACCATCCGTTAGTGTGTTTTTATTCATTTATTAATCATTCACAAATGTTACGTAAGTGTGAGTCTGTCCTCCTATCCAGAGCATCAAATACACCTTCAGTGCCCTCCAGCTACACAGTCTTTTATTTATGACGCCACCACCTGATCTTCCCATTTCACGCTCTTTAAAGCAAATGTAAATGGCAATTTTAACTTTATAATAAGTATGATTGAGTTTTTAATGATTAGTAATAAGTGCATAAGGATGTTTTAGGAATGTAAAAAATATTAGCTGGAGTTTTACTTCTACCCAAAGGAAATATGGTTAAACTGGTATGTACAGGTTACAGATTAAGATTATTCAACTGATACTACCGTAGCAAGAGCACACAGAGAGCACAACTCCCTGCGGAGGGCAACAGCTGTACTAAAACTTTGTAGTTTAGTCTCTGTCCCGAATATTGTAGTGAGGTTTGGAGATGACACATAAAAAAACTGTGGGTAATATACAGTTTTACTGATTTCAAATTTGCTGTTACTTTGACCCAATTTCCACCAAAATGAAATCAGCTCAAGCTGTATCTGGTTTAAACTGTCACACAAAATTTGTGGCTGGAAAAGCAAGTTTTTGCTCAGGAAACTTTTACTTTTTCCGGTCTTTCTTTTTAATTGACGAAGGCAGAAGATCGTGGTTTTGAAGACACCAGCCAGGTGGGGCCTGTTTCTGTGCAGACTTTGCTTGTTCTCTCTGAGTACTCCAAATACTCGGGCGTCCTCCTATCGTTAACAGCTACAGGCTCCAGCCCCTCTGTAATAAACACGAGGAAATGAATGAGTGATGATGGCGGTAATTGTCAGATTTGATCAGTAATGATTACTTCTGTAAACTCCTGATCACACAGTAATGACTCAACATTAACAAAATGCTAATGTCATGTATAATACTACTACAATCCAAGCTGTTAGAATGTATTTTCTTCGACACTTTCAGTACATTTAAAAACAAACTGCATACTTGCATTTATTTATTTCCACTGCAGTAGTTTTACGTAGAGGAATGTGTATTGCTGTTGTGACTTAATTAAAGTATCTGAGCACATTCGCCACCACTAGAAGACAATGATAATTAGAGGTTCACATTAAACACAGTAATAAGGAGACTATTGTTTGCTGTTGCGTGCAGATTACAGGTGTTTGATCTTTTTGGTGTGTGGGACTGGCTGTTTGTGTGGGATTTAGCTGTTGAAACCGACAACAGTAGTTGGTGACTTCTCAGCATCCCTGCAGCAGTGAATTTCAGCTTGTAGTTGCTGCTACTGTCATGATCCCTGGTTTTGGCCCCAAAAGTTTGATCCCATAGAGTTTTGTGCATTTAGTGTAATATTCTGTCTTTAGTTCCTACTTCACGATTATTCCAGCGATGAGTTTCATCGAGATTTGGTTCATGTCTTGATTTTGATCCGACATCTCTTTTTTCATGTTTAATGTGAGTCTTCTAGTCTCTATGTTTAGCATATTGTCATGGTCTACGGTGGGTGGCTGGAGTTTCCATTAGGCTCCTGAACTGACCTGGGATCCGCCCCTGGGCAGGGCCAACTCCAGCTCCTGCACACCTGGAGCCTATTGCAGGCAATCAAGCCAGAGGGATTTAAACCACACATCGATGTTCACTCACTGCCAGTTCGTCATCAACCCATGTTGGTAACAGGTCTTGTGTTTCAAATTCTCGCTGTGATTTATCTTACTAACAAAGACTCTTTTGTACTACAGTTGCTGTACCCACCCTGGCTCACTCCACCTCCGGACTCGGGATACCTAGTGATCATTTTGGAAATCCCTCTGTGCCTCACCTGCCTGCCCTCCTGCCATCACACTCCATCTGGAGCCCCGGATCTCAGGTCAGCCTTTCCACGCCACTCAGCCTCCCCTGGATCTTCATCATCCCCCTCTCAAACACTCCAGGTCCCTAACTGCAAGTAAGAATTGCTGCTCTTATATTGGCCACTTCTGAGCTGCCTTCACTACCTGCCTAACTCCTATATCCTCTCCCCTCAGTGTGACTGTTCCCCACTCAGCTCCGTTCCACTTCTCAGGCCTCGTTCCCTCGCCCTAGCCACGTTCCCCTGGGCACGCCACACCAAGGCTCCACGTCTCGTCATTTTCTGTCTTTGCCACGTTTCCCTTTTTTTTTCCCCCTTGCACTTAACCGTAATAAACTGTTAAATCATCTACTGTCTCCGCTCTGGGTTTCTGCACCTGAGTCCTATTCAGTACCGGCCATCCGTCGCCGTGACACATATGTTCTTACCTAGCTTTCCTTTCCTGGCCATGTTTTCCTTGCATCCCCGATTGTTGCCATTTGTTTTATGTTGTTCTGAGCTTTGTTCCCTACCTCTCTGTGTATAAACGGTCCTGCTGTATGATCAACCCTTTATGTATAAATAGTCCTGATGTCAAATAAATAACTTTCTGTGTATAAATAGCCCTATCTTCCATCTTGTGTCAGTTTGACCATGGATCTCGTCCTGTATCGAGTCCTCAGTCCCACACTTCATCATTCCCTGACAGCTGCAGCAGCAACTTTACAACTGTTGACAGACAAATGCTGCATCTGTGATGAAATGACATGGTTTCACAACACCATGATGTTTTTAGAAATGTGAAGCAAGCAGGTGTTGCTGTTGGAGTTCAGTCACCCAGCATTAATGAACTTTAGGCCACTGCTTTTGAGGTAATCATATTTCCATTTCACGTCACTTCCTAGCAAAAAATTTACTTTTAACTCCAGGAGAGTAATCAGACAGCCAGTGCACGAAATACTTCACATTTGCTAAACTTCGAACACTGAAATTTGCAAAGTAATGCACAGGTTTTATTAATAAAAACTCACATTCACTGATAATGCTGGTGTGCTAATTTGATGTCACCTGATTTTGCATGACCTGGAATGGAGTTTAAGCTGTTTTTGTTTTACAAAGTAATATATATGTATACTGAGAGATTAGTACAATGTTGAGCCTTGATAATTGTTCCTGAGGCGGCCATCTAACCTGTTGGGCGTTTATTCTTTCAGATGGAAAACAAACAAAACACTCCTGTTGTGACACAGCGTTAGATGTTTTCCCAGCCTCTGTGCCGTAAATAAAGGACAAGACATTTACAACTGTCCTTTGAGGCTTTAGCCTTTATAGCCGGCCATCAAGTTTTGATAACCCACCTATTCATTGATCTAATGTCAAGAATCAATTATCTTGTTTATAGTTCTGTGACTGACTCCACTTGATAATGATGATTGATGATGATGTGATCGTTTAATAATTAGATAGAAAACAAACAGAGAAAACTAATCTGACACCAATCTGGTGATCTCATATATATCTCAGACTACTGTTAATGAAATATTACATCATTACACAGTGAGAAGTAACTCTGTGCACTTACTGGGGTAGTTTTGAGGTATTTTGAGGTATGGGTACATTTTAGATTAGGGGTTTCTATGTGAAACAAATGATGACATTCACATCCGTGTACAAAATAGCTCTACACTGGTGTGACACAATGTTCAGTAATAACAGGTAATAGCGCAATATGTATTATCAAATTATGTACAATTAATAATAATCTAATACCCTCAAAGCTCCTGTCAGCAGGAGCTTTGAGGGTATCAGATTATATTATTTTGAGGCTGCAGGTAAAGAGTGTGAATATTTCCTTCACTGTAGGCAGTGCTGGAAACACCCTGAGACCCTGAGAGCAGGTTTGTCCTGCTGCACTGTAACATTCAGCGCCTGAGGCATCCACAGGATGTTTGTTTAGTGTCTCTGAGTGATGTTACTGCTGCTGATCAACACAGAAAAAACACAATACAACTCTGTGGGTGTTGGTTTAAAAATACACATTGAATTAGTCACAATAATTTAAAGTGACGTATTATTCTCTTCCTTCTTGCTTCCCTGTTGCTAACACATATCTAATCAGCCAATCACATGGCAGCAATTCAGTGCATTTGGACATATAGTATCAGAATGCGGATTAAAAAGGTGATTTAAGTGACTTTGAACATGCTGTAGTTGTTTGTGCCAGATGGGCTGGTATGAATATTTCACAAACTGCTGATCTTCCGGGATTTTCCCACACAGCCATCTCAACAGTTTCCAGAGAATCTTGATGAAAACAGAAAATATCCAATTAGTTTCAGTTCTCTGGCTTGTTGATGTCAGAGGTCAGAGCGGCCAGACTGCTCTGAGCTGATAGGAATTCAGCAGTAACTCAAATACAACAAAGGTATGCAGAAGAGCACCTCTGCATCAATACACCAAATCTTCAAGCAGAAGACCACACCAGGTACCTGTCAACTAGGAATGATAAACTGAGGCTTCAATTAACACGTGTTCATCAGCATTGGGCAATAGCAGACTGAAAAAAATGTTTCCTGGTCTGACAAGTTTCAATTTTGAGAGATGAGTTTCATATGCTACAACATTCAGATGGTATGGTCAGAATTTTGAGTAAACAACATGACACCCTGCCTTGTATCAACAGTTCTGGTGTAAGAGTGCGGGATATTGTCTTGGCTCACTTTAATGGAGCATCATGTAAACACCACAACCTGCCTGAGAATGGTTGCTGACCATCTCCATCCCTTTATGACCACAGTGTACTCTTCTTCTGGTGGCAGCACCCAGCACGATAACACACCATGTCACAAAGTTCAAATCACCTCAAACTGAGTTCTTGAACATGACAAAGAGTTCCCTGTACTTAAATGGCCTGGACCAGTGAATCTATGCCAAGGAGAATTACAGCAGTCCTGAAGGCAAAGGGGAACTAGTGAGGTGTACCCAATAAAGTGGCTGGCATATTAGACATAACCAAAAATACTCACCAAATCTGAAACACACGTTTCTTGGACTGAGTGTGCAACATAGAAGTCACAACATTAGCCAGGTAACCTATTAAAAACGTTCCACACTGGAGAGGTGCAGTTTAATGATGCCGAGAGGTCACTTGTTAATCAACATGACCACGCCTGTAGCCCTGCAGGTGGATGAGCTACAAAGAAAATCACTCACATGCTTTTGATGTTTGGGTTTCTCTACATTGCAGCTCTAGCGGCACCTCTAGCGGCAGCTAGAGTAACTGCAGTTTTTCATACAGAATATCTATATGCAGCAAATAAGTGTAATTTCTCATAAACCCTGGATATTAATAATCAAGTTGAAAGCAATAAATTAGAAATAAAGAAATAAATCAGCATAAGCGAGCATACAAGCGGAAAAAGTGATGGAGCAGAGAAGCAGGAATCCCATTTAATTCCTATTCACCACTGAATTTTTCTCATATTTAGTTAATCTGGTTGAATTTTAGGTAACTGCATTGGTTTTGCTCCTAACCAAAACCTTATCAGGAAAAAGTGAAATATGAACTCTGCTATATTTTCCACCTCTAGGGGGCAGCATGGCACTGTGACAGTTCTGGGTCCAGCTTTCTGTCAGACTTGTAAAACTTGAAAGTGAAGCCGTGAAACGGTGAGCTCCGTGTGAAATAGATTGCCTTCTCAAAATTTATAGCTTCGTGTCACAAAACAGCCACAGTTCACCTCCAGGACATCCCTCTGTGCCTCCTGCCTGCTCTGCAGCCGCTCCTGCTGAAACCAGTGAAGCACATGAAGGAATCCCAGGAATGATCACCTTGTTAGGCATACACAACTTTCCCCCCTAAGCCTTGCAGCCTGCGGGCCCTATTAGTTTGCTGCTTGGCTTAACACAGGAGAGAGAGATAATACTGTGGCACTTGAGGAGGTTGATTTGTTTGTCCCACAAAGAAAAGCAGCAAACTAAGGTCGTGCCCTGCCAACAATAGCCAGTCAGCCAACGAGGATAAGAAAGCTCCATCTATTCAACTCCTTTTAGTGCTGTGGTCAGCCCCAAGTGGCAAGAAAGTTTTCAATCTGAGTCCTCTACAAAATAAAAGCACTAAAAAAGAGATTAAAGAAGGTTTAATGTGAGTTTTAAACAAGAAAAAAAAACAAATTTAAATGTCAAAATGAGAACAGTTCTCTGCATAATGTTTGAATAAAATAAAATACAATAAAGAGGACTTTTAGCTCTGTGCTCCTGCTCCGTGCCAGGACTCTTTTTTATTACCCCAGAGACTGAAGGAGGTCAAACCTGTGCTCTGAAACTTGATCTGGGCCAAGCATGGGCTGCATTTGCTTCATACATTCCAGCAGGAAAAATATTGACCCGCTGAGAACGAAATTAAAGATAGAGCCTCTGTTGACACAGCTGCTTTGACCCTGCACAGATTTTACCCGAGCACGAGGGAAGTCAGCGGCGATCATTACACAGCAGACTGATCAAATCGTCTCAGCCTCATCCAGGGGTTTCAGCGCATTTACTCAAATACTGCAGGACATGCAGTCGGTGGTTTGATTTACTCGACTGTTCATATTTTCCTTTTTTAATTATATATTTTAACATGACAGACAAACAGATGACTTTATCTGATTGCTCAGGTTGCTTGCATCTTGCGTCATGCAAAACTCCTTCAGGTAGTTTTCTTTTTCACAAGGTTCATGATTATTTTTCTTTTGTTGTTTTACAGCTGTCATTCATGTCTAGAGTTTTTTGATACAAGGTGATTTATGCCAGGGCATAGTCGGTAAAAATTCAGGTCATCAAAATATTCTGAAGAAGATCCTCCTGAGTATTTCTCATAGATCAGTGCTCTGTGCAGTCCAGGGGGAATTAAGAGGGTAAGTAGCAGCCAGATGCTGATCATCAAATGCAGTGATTAACTGATCATCAGCCAGTGTGAGCACCTCTATAAAAACAGATGTTTTGGCAGCTTGTTGGCGTGGAGCTTTCAGAAGTGGGTTAATACAATGCCCTGGAGAAAAGATGTTGGCAATGATCTTAAAGAAGCAAATGTTGCTGACCGTAAATCTGGGAAACGGAGGGCATTTCTAAAGAATTTGAAGTCTATCATTCTACACGGACAAGAATTATGCACAAGTGGAAAACATTCAAGACATTTGCCAAAACTACAAAAAAAGAGTTGCATATCAGACTCTATGCATCTCAGTTAGCATATTAAATGTTAAAGTTTACGACTGTAGAATTGGAAAAAGATGGCTTGTTTGGAACGGTTGCTTGGAGAAAGCCTCTTCTCTTAAAAAGAACATAGCACAGCTTATGTTTGCAAAGTTAAATTTGAACAAACCAGAAAACCTCTGGACAGATGAGACCAAAGAGAAACTAAACACAGTATATCAGCACAAACACCTCAATAATAGCCGTCAAGCACGGTGGTGGAAGGGTGATGATTTGGACTCGTTTTGTAGTCATGGGACCTGGACACCGTACAGTCAGAGCGGACCATGAGCTCCATGTGAGGCCATCTGTCCAGCAGACAAAGCCTGACTGAAATCAGGTCATGCAACAGGACAATGATCCCAAGAACAGCAGAAGATCTACAAGAGAATGGTTAAAACAGAATGAAGGTGCTGCCAAAACCTTCCTATTCTTAGAAACGCATTTATTCTGGAGTATTAAATGCTCCTCTTCTCAAACATTTTACAGTGTAGATATCATTTATGGATGCAATTTGCACTACTTGCTTGCATTGTGTTATCACTGTTGTACATGTAAATTTTTTCACCCCACAGTATCAGGCCCTTACTAAGCACATGTGGCACTTTATTGTAAACTGCACAGTTTTTTTATTCTTTTCCTTCAGCTAGTATCTAAAATGGGTTTTTTTTTTTAAGCTTCATTGTGCAAGATGACAGTATACTTTTTAAACAAACGGGGCAAGTTTCTGTGTGAAATATAAAACCTAGAAACATTCACCACCACAGCTATGGCACAGTGAAGACCAGCCCAATTTCCATATCTGAACCCTCGAGTGCACTTAGACTGAAAGGAGGGGGAGAAGTTTGAACTAGAAACTTAAACTTAAAAAGAACATGATGCACAAAATATTCTTTAAAAAAAATGTCTAAAAGAAAGAAAGTCTTGAGAGGAATAGTTGTCAGGAGGTCTGCACCAAGCAAAAAACAGGTGAGAGTAACTGAAATGAAGTTTATTTTAGCCTCAGCAGGATTTAAGTGTACAGAGAGGTAGTGGCAGGAATTTGTCTCGCTCATCCACTCTCCAACTCACAGAGTGCAAATCATCACAGTGCAGCAAAATATTGATTGTCAGTTTATCTGAAGAAATTCCCTGATTCGGTCCAAGGAGGACCCATAAGGTCCTCACGTGGTCCTTACAGGCACTGCTGATGTACACAGCGGGCACAGCTCATCACAGACAGGTAAGAGTTTAAACATGTTTTAAATCAAAGCGTTTCCAGTATAAAACAGCTTTAATGTGTGCAGCTTTGTTCGGAGATGCTAGAAAAATCACGTTAAGACAGAAAAGCATCTTCCAGAAGATGTGTGAGTAACACTGTGATGTCACTAATATCAAAAGAAACCTGCATGATGAATGGTGATTACAAACTTGTAATTTTACTGCTCATTAGATATAAAACTGTATAAAAATGAATGTGTACAAAGTCCCTCATTTACTGTTCCCTAAAAAACAAAAAAAACAAAAACAAAAACACAAACACAAAACCTCTTACTGAGAGGAGATTTTGTATTTATAGCTACAAATAACTTAAAAAAAACATCCTGGCACATTTCACTTCATATACCCTTGATTTCCAATCATTAAAATAAAATAAAAAATAAAAAAAATAAAAAAAGGAAATATTTTGCATTTAACTCAATGATAAAAAATAAAATGTATATTCAGATACTGTGTGTAAATGTGACCTATTAGATTAAAAAGGAAGGGGTCAAAACTGGATATCGGTTACAAAGACATTACAGGTTTCATTTGTTTACAATGCATTCAATGCTGGAATAATCATTGACAAGCATGTTTAACCCATTAAAGGAAGATCCACTCAGAGTAGAAAGAAAAATGTTGGAAGATGGGGCTTAACGCAGGAATATAAAATGAACATTTTAAAACCGTATTTACAAAAATTTTCACTGGACAGGACAAAACATCATTGCCTTTGTGATTTCACCAATTAATCAAAGAGCTGCTCTAATAATACTGAGTGAATTCATGGACGTTGAAGCTGCTGAAGTGAGGATTTTATTTATCTCACCTAGCTGGAAAGTCTTAATATTCACAGCTCAGTGTTTACAGGAGCACATGGCACAGCTCTCCAGCCGTTTGGTGTGACAGTGTTGCACATAAAGCAGCTTTACTTCCAGCCTCAGAGTTTGTTTATAAAGAAAAGGTCGATAAGAGGTTGTCCTGACTCGAAGAGCGCTTGTACCCCGAGGAAGAGCTGAAGTACGTCTCCCCATCAGTGCTGATGTCATCGTCTTCGTCGTCATCCAGATTGCTGAGCAGCGAAGCAGGCGAGTTCTTGCGTCTGAACAAACAAAAACAAACAAAACTATTAAGAGTGTTCTTGTTATAATGTGTGTGTTCTTTGACATTACTAGAGCAGCTCTGCATTATTTGCAGGCCCTAAATCCATCCTGAGTGTGAGCTCCTCCTCCTTGCACCTCATAAACTAAAGGTTTGAACAGGGACAAGGTGGAGCTTCTGTGAGATTATTACATTATGCATCTCTGTGTGACATCATAAAGATCTGAGAGCAGAAAAAACTGCCTGAAACACACCTCTGACTTGTACAAACACAAACTTCATTTTTAACAGGAGTGTTCACCATTGTTACTGTAGGTCTTTAAAAAATAAGCAAACGTAACCTGACCATCTACAAATTAAATTCCTACATCAGATTTTAATTTCTGACTTTCTAAGACCCTTCAATGACCTGCAGGAGCCCACCAACTTAACTCAAGTGGCATAATTATTTAATTAGTAACTGTAATCTAATTCATTTCAGATACAATAATGGTAAATGGTCTGATATTTATGTAGAGCGTGTGCAGTCTAAGTATTTTAAGCACTCTACTCTTGCCCAAAGGCACGTCAACATGCAGGAAGGAGCCCAAAAAGACCTCCAAGCTCAGCCTCCTGAGTTTGTGCTTTTACCTCAACTCGCTTCGCAGAGCTTTGAGCTGACTCTGGAGCTGCTCGTTGGCCTCCTGCTGCTCATCGAAGTCTCTCTGCAGCTTCTTCTTGCTGTGCTCAAGTCGGTCTATCTCCTCCTCGGCCTCGTCCATCTGTCTCTTCAGTGCCTTCAGACGCAGATTTAACTTCACGAAGGGGGAAAAGAAAAACATGTCTAGAGTTAAAAGAGTTCTACTAAGATCAAATTGTATTTTCTTTTTCTTTTTTTTTTATTTGCCTGATAAATTATTAGTCTTGACATTTGTCTAAGTCAGAGCAAAGAGAGTTTAATGACTGTTAGAGTGGGCATGAAGGTAAGGGTTACATACTTGGTCCTTTTGATCTTGCATTGATTGCTGTTCTTCCTCAACTTGCATCATCATCTCTTTTACCTTCCTCTCCAGCCTGCGGTTCACCAGCTGCATGTTAGCGCGCTCCCTGAAACACAGGCGATGCATCACTAAACATAAACATGAGCTAATAATTCAGACCAGCGTACATTTTATGACGCAAAGACCTACAAGCTGATCAAATTCTTTAAGTCCGACGATCTCCCAGTGCAAACTAAACTATACATTTAGATAAGCTCCAACTTTCTGACTCTGTGTCCTAAATCCATGTGTTCAGGTATAAACTTTCATCTGAAGCTTTAAACTAAACTCTCACCGTTTCCTCTTACATCACCTCAACCACAGCACCCCTCAGCTCTATTCCCAGTTGGAGTTCCCATCTCACCTCTCCTCCGCCTCCAGCCTCTCCTCCAGCTCATGTATGCGTTCCTCCAGCTGAGGTACCTGGCCCTCTCTGTTGGACTTCTGGGAGCCTTCTAGATGACTCACTCTGGCCTTCAGATCCTTATTCTAGAGAGGGCAGGGAGAGAAAACCACTGATGTGTTTGACAAATGTATGTTTATACCATAATCATGTCTGTGTACAGATAATAAAATGATGGAAATGGACAAATCAAATGAATGTGATGAAAAGACAAATGAAATGAGTGTGTGTTTTGGACTGAGTCTGTAGCTGTTATCCTCCAGACAGGAGTGTGTACCTGTCTCTCCAGAGCAATCTTGTCACACTCCAGGTCCTGTCTGCTAGCCCTCTCCTGCAGGAGTTCATTCCTCATCTGCTCCACCTGTCAAGCCGAGTCCAGACACTGTCATCGCTACAGTCCCACACAGTCTGACAATAGTTATGATCAGACACTGACTCACAGCAGAAACCCACGTAACACCTACTGAGCCAAAATGCTAAACAATAGAAAAGTTAATGCTGTGTGAGCTCTGCTTAATTGGTGAGCAGGATTTCCTTGCTTGACTGCATTCCACCCTTTTATTGTGATTGTGATGCCAAACTGTCAGAGACACAAGGTTGTAGTACAAAAAAAAGACAAACCAAAAACCCCACAGGTAGCTGACAGTAGTTTCTATGACGCAAGAGTCAAAACGTCCTGTATTCATAGAAACACAGAATGGCCTCTGTTTCATCTGAAATATCATCAAATCCCCTGATATTACTGACCGATAAAGGCATATTTTTTGCTTTGCAATAAGCTCCACTGCATTCACACCTTCTCGTTATCAGACACTTTCACTCAATCCAACAGACCTGCTACTCTTCATTGTGATCTGGTGATCTTCGAATAAAGCAGAGTTTCTGTTTAAAGGATTGTCTGGTTTCCAGGTGCCTCTTCAGCTTGCTTGGCAACTTGTTGCTCTAACCTGACATCGAGCATTAGTTTCTTCTGTCAGTTTGTTTTCCTTTAAGAGGTGTTGTGTGGGTTACTCTACAACTTGGTGATAAGTTTCACATCATCAAAAATTGCATCTTCCTCTCTAACTCTGATGTGTGCCATTATGGTAAATTTATACGTCACTCATTTTTAGTGCAGCTCAACTAATATTTGGCTGCCACAAATCCCATGGCACACCTGGGCTCCCCTTGAGCCAAACCCACGTCATCTGAGATACACTGCTGTAAAGAATATGTCTGTGTGGGCTTTCAGATAGTACAGAAGGTATTAGTGTTTAACAAGTTGATAAGCGAGGATTAACTTAAATATAAAGCCAAAAGCAACAGCAAGGCAACTTAACTTACGGAAAACAACAGCAAAAGGAAACATTGATCCTGGATTTGTCCCCTGGAGACAAAATCCCCCTCCAACACTTATTTTAACCATTCGAACAAAGTAGTTTTGTTTGTATCGAGAATTTTAGTAATATAGCCAAGGGTTGAGATGCTGGACACAGATTCACCATTTCAACCATGTTCAGTTTTTATGCTAAGCTAAAGCCCCTTTCAAACCTGCCAGCTTTAAATCAGCATTATGGTAACTTTTTGGTAAAAGTTGTTACCTGAACCTTATTCGGGTGGACCTAGAAACATTTTAACTGCAGGCAGACAAAAATGACAAATAGCTGCACACAAAATTAGGACTGTTCACATCTCTTATGTATCTTTGTGAGTTGCTCAGCTCACCAGAGAATGCCCTAAACAGCAATAACACACACATAATGATGTTTTATCTCATCAGCTGTTCCTAATTTGCAATAAGATTAAAACATTTGTCTATGATGCATTTTTCGTGTTCCCAATCGAGTAGAGCGATCTCACTTTCTGAGCCTCAGGGGCGGGGCAGCTGCAGCACACACACTCACACACTCTTGTGATGATGGGATCACAAGGAGTAAGAGATTTAAACAAATAAATGTGTCGTTTTCACTTAATTCAGCAGGGTGTATGATGCCAACCGTTGTTGCTAAAAATGCAGGTAAATGCTTGTATGGCAAATATCACTATTACTGTGGCACTCTCGCCATTGTTGTAACTATGTGTGAATAAACCTTTAACAAACATTAACATAAATGTCTGACTTGCAGAAGGTTGTTAAGAGGTTAGCAAAGACAGAGGTTTGCAAGTCATGCACCCTTTATGTGGAAAGGCCTTTTTGTTTAAAAAATATGTCATAAGTTATGAATCCTGTGTAAATCCATCAAACTCAATCCACAAAAGCACTAATGGTACCTCAGAGAACACAGTACTGGGTGTGAGACTTTAGAACATCTGACTGAGAGTTAAAGTAAGATGACTGTTTTTTGACAGTAGTCTGGTGGCTGTGATGAGTCCATGAGCACATCCTTACTCCCTGTTCAGCAGCACTGTCTGACAGCAGCTTGAGTGCTAAAAACTCTTCTAAATTGTTTGTATGCAGAAATAAAAAAATAAAAAAAAAAAAATATATATATATATATATATATATATATATATATATATATATATATATATATATATATATATATATATATATATATATATATAAAAATCTCGCCACAATGAACAAACTTTAATGAATCTCAGTCTGTGACACATATATATGATTTTTTTTTTTAAAGAAAGAGTTGTTTGTAAATGAATCAATATGATGAATAAATTCAACTTGTATTGTTTCTGTGTTTAATGCTGATATTATTAGATCTTACAAACACAGATATAAGACCTGTACAGATAATATCATCTGACACTGAAGAAAACAGCGATTAGCACAATTTCTAAAACTATTCCTTCAGTACTTCTGTCATCACACATCACCTCAGTGGATATTGGATCGACTCAGAGAGGCCTGACTGTTCAGTGATAACCTAGTTCAAAAGAAAAGGGGCGAATGAAAACTAATCAATACAGCAGTGATGGCTCTTTGTGAGAGGAGCTGAGAATTGGTGATATTTTATGCCAATTAGTGGGTGACAGTGGGCTGCTCTGATGAACGATGGCCCCTATAACTGGTGCACCCAGCACAGTGCTTGAGGGAGCTGAATCAGCAGACTGGAACATACAGCGAAACTAATCTGCTTTGTGAGAGACGGCAGGAGAGTAGAGGGGAGATTACTCTCATTTAGACAGGAGAGGAGCACCTGGTGCCAGGAGAGACGCAGGTGTTCTTCCTGCTGCCTCCGCTGCAACCGCACCAGCCCTCCACCCCATAGCCCTTCACCCACCTCTCTCTCCTCCCCACAGACATTTGAGCACATGCACCAGCACATACCCGCACGCACGAACGCACACACACACACACTCTGCTGGCACTCAACCTATTCCACTCTTGTCGCACAAAGCTCGAGTGTTGCCTTGACAACCGACCTCAGCCTCATGCTGAACCAATGCCACTTTGTCACAATGCCACTCTTTCCTCTCTGCAAAGATTTTTTAAAAGGGGGGACCATTTATGCAGGTTTAAATACTCTAATGAATTGCACTGGGGCTCTCTTGATGTCGCTGCTCACTTTATTTAAAATTTTGGTTACAACTTCAAAATACGTGAAGGGAATTTGTCCCAAAGCCAAATCTTAAAAGCCGCCTTTGGCCCCAATAGTTGTTAAAAAAAGAAAGGGAAAAAAAAAAAAGAACTATCTGTGGCTCCATAGTTTTGTGGTATTTTTTAAACTCCAGAGCCAGCTTCCTCCCTCTGATTATTAAGATCTCCCCTATGGACAAACAAGTGTTAAAAGTACATGCAATTTATCTAAATCTTACTTCACAGTGTCTCTGTCAGCAGTTTTATCACAGTGGAAGGAAAACTGGAGCGTTTGCTTGCAAGGACAGAAAAAAGAAAATCTGACTTCTAGCACAAGAATGAGATTTGTTCTCAAGCCAAAGTTACTGAAGCATAATTTCCAAGTGCACTCCACAACCTGAAAACTTGAGACATTTGGCAACTTGCATATTTTGGCTCAGGCGGTGCATTAAGAAGGGTCTTTTGTGGCTGATGCATGAAAATTGGATAGACACTCCTAGACCATGCTGGTGAGCTGCCAACCTGAATGATTATGCAATATCATCTTACAAAGCAATAACCCATCCACTTTATCCAGACCAGAAAGAAAGAGAGAATTTTTGAGTACTGATATTACATGTAAAGACACAGACACTTGAAAAAAACCCATGAACCTGCACAAGAATCACACACATCAACTCTTTAAGGACACATCTGAGACCCGAAGCTGTTATATGGAGGTCAAATGTCCCTTTTCATTTAGAGATTAGTGGTTGCAATCATGATGTTAGAAATGGAAGACAAAGTGACAGGAGATCTAGAACTCATTTACAGGCTGACATAAAACAGAGACACGTCTGTGTGTGTATGGACAGGTGAACACTGATGATGAAAACGTGTTGAGTGTTGAGTGTGTTTCACCTGCTCTCTTCCTCGGTCTATCCTGTCCATCAGATTGTCTCCACTTTGACGCTCCTCTTCAAGGTTCATTTCCAGCTGAGCAATCCTCTCCTACAAAGTGAAGCAGTTACATCTTTATGAAGAGTGTGTTTTGCCATCACTGCTCTCTGTAAATCTTCATACAAAATTGTGCGAAATTAAGATTTGCCTTTAAAAAAACTTTTAAAATAAAAAATGTTGAAAGGATACTTCTGGTCTTTTGCAATAATGTAACAAAGCAGTCATTAGTAGCTTGTGTACCTCCATGAGTTTGACGTGTCTGGATTTTTCCTCTTTAGACAAGGCGTTTTTCTCAGCCTCAGCTTCAAGATCACGAACTCTTTTCTCTAGCGTATTCTCCTTGACCAAGGCCTCATCTCGCTCCCTCTGAGACTGTCGCACTTCCTCCTCCCGGCGCAACAACTAAAACCAGAAACATTTATATATTTCACTATGATCTTATGACATACATTTTATTTCTGGTCCTTGAACATTTGAGCACTTTTAAAATAGTGACATTATCTTTTTCAGCATCAACTCTAATCTTATCAAGTGTTAGTGCTGAAGTGATGAGCAACAGTTAGTTGCTGTTTAGCGATAGTATTAATATGATATAATATACACTCCCCTGGGTGACTAATGCATCCAGCACAGTAAGTGTTTCCCTCAGCTGCAGTGCCCCTCACAGCTGGAAAACTGCCCTCACTGCTTAATGCTAAGACTGGAAATTCATCATCTGCCCTCTTTTTACTCCCACAACAGATATTTGCCCATTAGTGTAAAATTGTTATATGGTTATTCATGTAATGATCTGAGCAATACTTTAAGTACGGCACTGCACTGTTAGAAGTATAACTGGATAGTTGTGCATCTTTTATTGGATCTTATTTTTAAATTTATGCGATTACAAAATCTGTGGAGTAAAACCTCTAACTTCAGGCCGTCTTCATAGTCGGCTTGTAAAAAGAGATTTATACGTACAAGATGCTCACTCGATAATTCAAGTAAAGAAGGTGGATGTATGTAGCCTACACTTCATATGGTAGAGGACTATTGGAACGTTTGAGAACAGCTAGAAAATGTGGACTAAATGAAGCAGTCCAGGGCCCTATTTCAGGAAGCCGGTTTAGAAAACTCAGAGTGAAAAACGATACTCAGGGTTGAGTAACCCCGAACTGTCCAACTCGGAATATTCGGTTTCAGAAAGGCTGATAACAATTAGTTCAGTCAACGCGGAGTTGCTTTAACCCCAAGTTAAGCGCACGCACGAGGATACATAAAGCCCTGATTAGTGGAGCACAGATTAAGCGAGTCACCATGGAGACGGAGGGAAAGAAGGCGCGGTCAATGTATTTTACAGCGCTTAAGGCCGAAATTCTGATGGCAGCATATGCCGATAACATGCAAATTTTGCGGAAAAAAAGTAACACAGCATCAGCTGCAAAAGAAAGGGAGCATGCATGGCAAAACATAGCCGACAGAGTCAATGCGTGAGTGTTAATTTAAACATTGATCTAGGGATTTCCACCCATATAACACATTATTTTATTATATTTTATTTTGTATTTTATACATTTTATTTTGTGATGTGATGTGAGCGCAGGTGCAACCCAACAGGCCCCAAACGTTCCTGGCAGCAAGTAAAAATGAAATATAAAAATATAGTCCAAACAGGTAAGGTGTAATTGTATTATGAGCCATAGTGCTTGGTCTGTTTGTCCGATGTAAATCAATTGCAGTTAGAGGCTACATTAATTTCCCCTCTGTAAGCACTTATTGAAATTATCTGAGCACATTACAAGTACATATTTGCTTACTCTGTATGCTCAAATGTGACCCGTTATAGCCAACAGAAAAAAAAAGCGGAGGCCCGAAAAACAGGTGGGGGTCCTCCACCACCACCACTCACAGAGGCTGAGCAGTTGGCTTCCACATTTGTGATAATGTTGGCAGCATCACATATGATCTTCACAGTGCAGAGAACACAAATTAGCATCCATTACTATAACGAAATAATTTGTTAGTTTGAAATGCTACAGGGAACCATGTACCTGTACATTAATGCTGTGGAAAGACTTCCTGTTCACAAAGTCTCCTTCATTTACTGAAGGAGCAATGATTGGAATGTGAGTGCCATCTATACAGCCAATCACGCCTGGGAAACGTGAGAATAAATGTGAAATTTAAGTAGTAGTTCAAGTATCACCACATCATAAATTAAGTTTTGTTCATCCTGATACCTGCAATTTTGTGGAATCCCTCTTTGATAAATCTTGTGGGTCTGTGACCGGGGAACACCACAAACAAGTACAGGAGACGTTTCAGTGCAACTGTAACATTCCTGACTGCCCGACAGACGGTAGCCTTGGAAACGTGCTCAGCGTCACCAATATTATACAGAAAGCTCCCGTTTGCAAAAAACCGAAGTGCAATACAAATAATATGTACAGAACTGAGAGAATGTCCGCGATGTGTCACATGAGCAATATTAGGCCTGAGGATGTTATCCAAATAAATTATAGATTGTGCTGAAAAACGGTAACGTTCACACAGAAAATCATCAGGAAATGATAAAATGTCCGAACGCGCTCTAATCACTCTCTCCCGGCGGAGAGCTCTGCGGAGAATTTGGGCTTCAACATCTACTGGCTCTTCAAGGAAGGGGCACGCCATGTCTGACACTTCCTACAGTCAGGTTTCCGACAAAGAGGTGGAGAAGGTCAGGGTTAGTTGAAGTAAACCTGCTAGGGGGCAGGTTAGCTTCACGGAGTGTGTCGTCATAGTAACTCACTCAGAATTAATCTAAACTCGCTTTGTGAAACCGAAAACCCAGAGTTTTCGTTAACTCAGGGTATACTTACTCAGAGTTTGCACTAAACCGGCTTTCTGAAACAGGGCCCAGAGCACTGAATTTCTTGGGAAAGGTAAGTGGAGGAGGAGGATGTGAATCAGCCAGCACAACTTTCACAACAATGATTTCACAGCGCTAACATCCTCCTCTTCCTGTGCACCAGCAGGATAAAGATATCATAGCATGGATGCTGACAGAAAAAAAAAGGAAAAGCCTGGACACTGACCTTATCTTGACAAATGAACTCTGTTCACAACCACATTGTACATACAGACAGACATGCAATGTAGAGCTCCATGTTTGCCCAGATCAGCAAATCAGTAAAACTAAAGGCTGGCCTATTATACATGTGAAAAAAAGCCTGCAACTAATGACTACAGGTTTCAGAGAACAGTTCACATAAAAAGGCCTGTCTTTTTTCTTCTTTTTTTTTGAAAGGCAGCCTCTTGTGGTTTCAAGAAAAAAAATTAAGGCAGAGTCTGCCAATACCTCTTTTTAAAGGTACCCGTGGAGTTTTCATTATAAACAGGCACTGCTTTGTTTACAGCATTAGAGCTCTGGGACACTGAGTGTATCCTTAAGGACTAGCAAGCATGTTTAATACATTTCCTACCTCAAGACCTATTAGCAAACAGCCATTTTTGAAATCAGCATTGTTTACAGTCATCATCTTTTCTTCCTGTACTGGCACATTAGTTCCAACAAGTTCTACCTCACTGTGCAGTCAGGAGAAATGTGTACAGAACCCTGTGAATGTTACTAAAGCAAACAACAAAAACAATATTCACTTTCCAGAACTAGATTTCATTACCTCTACATGGTACCACTGAGTATTCTTTTTGCTGTGTTTACACTTTTTCCACACATTCACTAATACAAGAAAGTGTCAAATTTTTATTCTCTCAAAAGGTTTAAACTCACTGCTAATCAGTTATATAAGCAGGGCTCGCGAAATCGCTAGCGTGACATCCCAGAGCTAGTGATATCTCCGGTCGGGCGACCAAAATCAATCTAGCGATCGGGCTAGCGATTTTGCTGGCCCTGATAATCATAACTTTACACACAATGTGTCTCACACAAATGATCTACCAGAATTGCAGATAAAACACAAAATCTTAGCCCAGTGATCTATGTACCATTATCTGCATTACTCACTGATGCTATACACAGTTTTTGCATCACACATTGTGACATTTCTCCAGGACCAAACTGTTTCAGAGGTCACCAAAAAGAAAATCTTAACTGCCCTACCTCCATAAATAAATATTTTATGTATAAATGAAACAACTTAAGGCAAGCTCATTTCAACATAAATGATTCTTTTTCATCAAAAACATTCTTCACATTCCAAAGAGCTGACAATGATAAACTGCACGACTAAAAACAATGCCAAGGGGTCACACACAAACAGAGCTTTTCTATTACTTGAATTGGCTAAATTCTTTCACTTTAATATTATGCTTTGGGTTTGAAAGGGCAGCGGGGAGCAGAAATACCTAAGTGCTGACATCACTCTCTGAAAGTAAAGATTGATGTTGGTAGGAGTGCTCAAACTGGCTGACTCAGAACAATAGCTCATAATGTGCTGGTCTGCATGGAATTGCTCAGATAGGCTGACTGATAACAGCCTTGATCTGGCCACTGTGTCATTTCTTCTTATTGTGTTTACCTCATTTTGTAGGGTTTTGGTAGTCACCAGGTACTTCTCCAACTCCTGTCCTCGCTCTTTGAGAAGCTTCTGCAGCTCGGCCAGCTCCCGGCGGTTCTTCTCCTTATAAATATCAATCTGCTCCTGAAGCTCGCGAGTGGACGACTGGGATGCCTCCACGATGTCATTCATCTGAAGGTGTGGTGACAGGGACGGAAGAGGCAAAAGAAAGCAAGATGTTATGAAAAAGTAGGGAATTTTAAAGATAATGATGTGGTTCAGATGCAAGTTTGATAGTATTTTATCATTTGTTTGCACATTGGACTGGACTCCTTTTATAGAGTTATTATATAACATGAACCATCTCAAAAAAATAATGTTCTTCTGGAAAGCTTCCTTTAAACAGGACCCTTTATACACCTTTTATTATTGAACCCTCAAGGTAGCTTTAGATGACTCACAGTTCATAATAATCCACCTTAATCTAATACTGGGCCCTGATGCAGCCCATCACTTCATTCACTCTTCAAAACTATGGTTTTTAGCTATTAATCATGTGCCTGAGATGACTATACTAGGGATATCCATCGCTAAGATTAAGTAATTTGATGAGGACTGCATGTTAAGAATGAGTCAACATCGCTCTTCTAAATAAAAGGTTTTTTTTTTATCAAAGTTTTCTTGGTTACTCTGCTTTAGTAATGAGTCTGGAAAATAATTTTTGTAACAAAGGTCAAACTGAATAAGCACACGGCCTCCATCTTGTTTGCATAACCTAAAATTCTATTCTCTGCATAACAAAAGCAGACATTCGGTGTGAAATTCATTCAGATCAGAGTGAATAAGTGAATTAGTGAATAAACAAACACTCAGAGACTCACCTCCTTCTGAAGTTTTTCCACTGTACGATCCAGCAGCCTCCTTTCATCCTCTATGTCATTCTTCATGCTCTTTAATTGCTCCTTCTGATTTCTCTCTTCTTGAAACCTCTCCTCCAAATCGTTGTGTTCATTGCTGAGTTTGGTGAAGTTTCTCTGCAGAATGACACAATAACAAATGTGTCAAGTTGTGCATTTGCAACTGTATTATCTAACACAGTGAAGTGTTACTAATCTTACTTGCACATCCTCAAGTCGGATGGTCAAAGCTCTGTTTGCACGTGACATCTCCTCTTCTTGCTCCGTAATTTCAGATAGAGATTCTTCAAGTTGCTTTTTCTCTCTCTGTTAAATGGACATTGTTGCATATGAGACTGTCATTTAGTATACATATAATGATGCTACAAGTGACTGTGTAGAACAAAACTAATAATAGTTGAGACTCTGGAACTCCACCCCTTACCTCCAGTCGACCAACTTTATCCCCCAGCCTGCTCTCCTGCAGCTTGGCTTCGTCAATAATTCGGTTTAGTTTGGCCACCTCATTTTCCAGCTCCTGCGCCCGTCTGCGGAGTCTCTCGACTTCTTGAGTCAGACGTCCTGCTTGGCCCTCTGCTACACCCTTGGCTGCCTCCACTTCTGCCTTCTCTTGCACCACTGTGGCGCTGCTCTGCAGATCAGAACAAAACACAAGGCTTCAGTACAAAGGAAGCAGCAGTCTGTGACACTCAACAGAAAGTGGAATAATGAGGCATGATGGAACATTTGAGACCAACTCAAATACCTCATAACAGAAGCCATTTGTAATACTCAGTCCCCCAGTGGCCTTCCTGTAATTCTCTTACACCTTATAATAAACCACAATTGGAGGTAACTAAATCTGAGCTTTTATTAGCTTCTGCTGATTGAGGGTCAGCAGGCTAGCATTGCAGACCTGTTATGCTAGCCTGCTGGGTTAGCACTACACTACTACCAGGTATTAATACAGACTGTTGTGTGGTATATGTCTGCAGTTGTAACACAGATGAAGTTTCAGGTGCACCAGTCCTTTGAATTTGCCTTATGCCCAAATCTACTAATGCAAATCCTTTAACTCCTACATTTCAGGGTGGAGTAATGACACTAGTCAAGAACAAGCTCTAGCTGAAAACGTATTCCAAATTTTTCAATTCCCTTGAATCATATGCCTTCAAGATTGTAAATTTCTTTAATCAATGCCAGCATGTTTTTCTGACAGCTGAAAAACAATGATGTCAAACTCTTGGAAGTGGAGCTAGAGCACATCTCGCACATCAACTCGTGTGCAAGTCGTTTTGTATTGTGTTGGTAAACTGTGTTCAGACTCAAAGATAAAACTGTTGTACAGATGGGAAAACACATGTATGCCAGTGTTTTGTCCAAGAGGATGAAAGCAAAATCAATAATGTAGTAGTAAAGAAATTGTTATTAATATCCATCCACAGGGTGGAGTGCTGTGCAGAAGAGAAGAAATGGGAGACACCCAGATATATATGTCAGTGCGCGAGGAGACAGAAACAAAGAAAACTGACTACAGTAGAACCACACAACAGATAACAACAGGTTTCAGTTGCGCTTACACCCTTCTACTGAATAACGTCAGCAGGCAACAGGCTTGTAAAGGTTTGTTTGGAAACAAAAATGTTTTTTGGTATGGAGGTGGAATGTAAGGAAACTGGTTTAGTAGTTTACAGCCTCAGTACAGCGAGGTATGCACGCATGTATGGCCGTGAACACAAAATTACAGAACAAAATCTGTAAACTCGATTTGTCACCATTTTAATATATGACAGAGGTGAAAGTGGTGAAACATTAAATACATAAAAGAAATGCTCAAGGTGGGAAAATATGCGAAAGGACTGCGATAGTACAATCATACGGGTCTTTCTGTGCAGGTCTTTGTTATGCATCACACACTCAGCTGATATCCAAGTATGACACTTCAGGTGTGTTTGTATGTGTGAGTGTACTAATGCACAAAAGCACACAAGGCCTTCTGTGTTTAAGAACCAACTGATTGAAAATGTGATCTAGCTGGTGAGACATAGATGAAAGGTAAAAATGTAAGAAAGCAAACAATGAAACCAAAAACTGGTTATTCATTCTCTGGCACTTTCTTACTGAAGAGCTACAAACACCTTCCACAGAAGCAGCATAATCACAGAAAGAGTGTCATGTAAAAATCTAATCTAACCTAATCTAATCTTTGAAAAAGATAAGGAAACAAACTGTTAGTAGATTTTAACTGCAACGCGGAAAAGTTTCCTTTTGTAAATTGTCAGACAATTTATTTACAATTTTTTTAAAAAAAGTTTTAAATGCCTAGTCACCTCCTGAATGCCCTTTCATGACTGATATAAAAGGTGCTTGTTGGTTAGCACATCTTGTCATCACCGTGTGTACAAAGAGGCACGTCCTGTATTAAATACGCGATGGGTGCCTCCCAGTTTCAGGCCAGTCAGACCTGTTTTCCGCTGTCACAACATAACCGCCCTCATCACCCACTCACTGGATAATTTAGTTTGGTCAGACGAGAAGAGCAAGAAGGTTCTGGATTTGAATCAACCAGCCGCCTGAGCCTTTGGGTGGAGTGTTTCTATGTTCTCCACATACCTGCAAAGGTTCCTGCCAGGTACCCTAGCTGCCTCCCACAGTCCAGACATGTCTGTTAGATTACTTGGCAAGTTTAAATTGGCCACTATGACTATGCATTGGCTTTGCAAGCCTGTCCAGGGTGTATCCCGCCTTTCACCGTATGACAGTCGGGATAAGCTCCAGCAACCCTATGATCCCCAACTGGATAAACACCAAGAACATGAATGGATGCCTGGATAGATGGATGAACCACAAAAAACATCTGCAGATTTTATAAAAAAAAAAAAAGAAAAGAAAAGGAATTTGCTTTTTATAACATAATACAATTTCTCACCAGCACAAACTGCAGCCTCAAAAGTGGCCAAGTTGAATCAACACCTGTCTCAGGAAATATGACATATAGTGCTATTTCCAGCTTCTGCCTTGGACTCTACTGCCATGGCTTTGTTATTTATATTGTACTGAGACTTGGTCTACTGGTTTTAGTTAAATCTTTGGTTGCATGTACCATCTGAAACTTAACATTTAAGAGTAACTTAGCTTTTGGCTCACAAGGATTCATCTACCTGCCTCCCTAGCCACCTATCCACATAATGTAAATGATAATAGTTCCCATTCTTTGCAGGGTGGATGTATCTTTATCAAATTCCATTACATTTTTCGCTTGATGTGCTTCCATAAACTGGCATCTGGTTGAATAAATAAATACTCAGTTTTTTGTGTAAGTTCAGGCTAAAATGTTTGAGATGATCAGATGTTCTGTGTCAAATTGTGTTACAGCAGCCCTCCAAATGCTGAAAACTAATTAAAAAGCTGACAAATCAGTTTTATAGACAACAAATGCTGGTAACCATCTTTATGACCACTTTCTAGGAAGATTAAACTCTATAATAAATGTGGATTTACCGATTAAATTACTGATTAAAGTGTGATTGTGTTGAGGGCAATAAACAAAGCTGTAACTACAGTAATAAAGGAATAACGTGTGGCATGATGGTGTCTGTGCTCCATTTCTGCATGTCCCACTTCCCACATTGGGTCACGTGTTAAAAACAAGAGCAAAGCCACCCAGCCAGAAGGAGAGAGACCCTTCTGCTGTCTGTGGGAAGAAGTGGGAGGGGATGCAGTGACACGATTAGTCAGTTTTTAATGAAAAGTTTCCCATCTGCATCGTTAATTTATTTTAAGTGACTTTAATAGACCTGCACTATAACACATTTATCTCACAATATCAGGAACACCTGTGAACTTAAGTGTTCATACTGCTAATAGAAAAATCTTTTTTTATTTGGCTCTTAGAGAAATACTGAATTTTAAATTTCTTCAGGGTTTTACTGCCTTAATTCTCTTGCTTTTCACTAGTACAAAAAGTTAATAATTTGTTAAAGCAGTATTAAAGTTTACCCAGCAATCACTGAAGGATTAGTACTAAAGAAACCTCCCTTTATCAGCTATTATTTGTTTATTTTGTCTATTTATTATATTCATTTATCACCACTTCAACTTGTGACCAACAACACAAGCTGACTTCAGTGTATTAGTGAAATATCAAAGAAGAATACGTATTAAGATTATACTGCTGTTACACTTGTCCTTCTACCCTAAACTCAAAGATTGACTTGGGACCTCATGTGTACTCTGTTTACCTAGAGTTGCACATTAACTAACTTTGTGCAGTCTTTGAAGCAACTCCAATGCTCAAGCGAAGCGAATACTTAGAAAGGTCGTTTGCTACAGTGAAATCTTGGCTTAGCTTTTCCTACCGACCTATTAACAAACTTCAGAAAAAGAGTAAAGAGTGAAATCCTCAAACAGCTAAAGTGCTGATCATGTCAGAGTAACTTCTATACATCACAGATGAATTTAAGATTATTTCATTGGATATAATGGATTATTTAGTACATTAACTTTCACCTAAAATGCTTGGGCAACAAGTAAACAAATCCAAAATGCAACTCTAATACATTCAAGGTACATGTTATTTTTAAATATTAGATTTACAGTAAACAGATAGAAAGGAAGCTTCTCCAAATAAAGACATTTTCCACACAGGGAGCTGCTAAAATGTCATCCTTTCTCCCCCTTCCTGATTCCTGGTGTTGTTCTTTGTGAGTTTTGTTTTCATTCGGGGGTTTCTTTTCTGCAACTTCAAGATTATAATTATAATGATTAATAGATGTACAAAGAACAAAATCCAAGAAAACCTATTCAGGTAGTACAAGTATATACAAAGAACACTACTGAAAGACTGTTTTCATCAAGGTGAGACTTTGATAAAGACTTTTTTTTTCCTTCCAAAGAACACAAAAATAATTTTACAAGAAGACAGAGAGTAGTGTTCTTCGGATACACTTGTACTGCATGATATTTAGCATGCTTTTCTTGGTTTTACTCTTTGCATAACCACCAGCCCTACTGAAAAGCACCTGTTAGAGCAGCCATTTGAGACACATAGTGCTTTTTAAAATAATATTAACACATTTTAAAAGAAATGCATTACATATATAATATGTAAAAACAGCTTGGGCCTCAGCTAAGAATTCACCATTCAAAAATTATCACCTCCTCCATCTCCATCTGTGCAGGTACAACAACTGATTCAAGACAGGAAGCTAAGTCAGATGGAGCAGTGACCAAAACATTTTTGGCTTTCCCTTTAGATGAATTTGCAATAGAATATATTAACATTTCTTACCTTCCCAACTTTAGTCAAAACAGAGGTCAAAGGTATGCAAATCTGCTAAAATAAGCACTAAAGGCTACAGGAAGTCTTTTATACATTGTCAGTGCACAAAACACCAGAGGGAGTGTTTGATGTGTTATTTGCATTTATCGGCATGTCACTTGCTTATTCTAACTAATCCTGTTCTTGTCACTGTGGAGTTTAAGTTTTTGACAGCTAGATAGATGGAGTTCTTTGCGGTCCTTGTTGGAAAGGAACTACTACACACACATGACTTAAGAAAATAAAACTGCCCAAGGTCATGTAGAGCTCACCGCCTTTTCTGCATGATGTCAGATTATCTGAACTTAACCCTGATATCAGGAAATTAAACTTGAAAAACTTATTCGGGGAGTGCAGAAGCTGTGATTTGGTTCAACTACTCAATGTATTACAAACACAACAGCTATCTTTAATTTAAAAAACAGATACCTGACAGACACCCGAAACTAAGGTTAACTGCAACAGGAGACCTGTCATGTACTAATGAAAGAAAGGATTGAAGTACAAATTAAAATGTGAAACCTGAGAAGTACTAAAATCTCCTTGGGTAAAAGCGTAATCAAATATAGTCTTGTCCTCAGAGAAATGTGAGTGGAAACCAGCTTTTAAAACAGTCTCTGTGCAAGGCCCCTTTGCAAGGCCCCTTTGCAAGGACGTAACAACCAGACAAAATGGCACCAAATAAGTTCTATAAGAGGCACTGATGTTTCTTATTTAAGGAAAATTCAAAGCAAGACAAAGTACAGCTGAAGTAAAGCATTCTGAACCACTTTTTAATAAATAAATAAATTACAAAGCCTTTAACAAACAGTGGTAACACTGTTTGTTCACTCACAGACCACAGAGTGTCAGTAAAATCAGGTATCACAGTCCAGAATAAAGTTCAATCAAATGCTGAGCAGAAACAGAAAGAGACCAGAAAACTGCATATATTCTAGTTTTTTCAGGCCAAAGTTGACAGAAATGAAATAGAGCTATGAGTGAGAAAAGAAACACCCATAATACACATCCCACACAACAAGTCAATCCAGAGAATTTACAACAAACGCAGAGACCTCAGCCCACACATCAATTTACTATCACATTTAATTTCATGTGGCGAAGCAGCCTGCTGGCATTAATCCAAATACAAGATGCAAAAGTATGAAACAGGTTCAGATTCCTCTCTTTGTGGCCAAACCAAACAGAAAGCAGAACAACAAACATCTCTGCACATCTCAACAGGAGATGAGTGTTTTACTTGACTTCTGTGAGATGTTTTGGCAGATTGGGCTCCTGCAAAAACAATAAATACAAAAATCCAGGCCACTGCCTAGTTTTACACAAACCTGACCCATGTTTAGCTGTGCTGCAACATTTTCTGAACTGAACACCTGAGTGAGCTGCAGGGTATTTAGTTCCTGGTTTTCATAGCTTTTAAAGTCATCAATCTATAAAGTTATCACCACAGCTCTTTGAAGACCAAGAAGTAAATCGCCTAATATTTCAACAAGATATAAACTGCTAATTCCTCGCCATCTCTGTCAAGATAATCATTTCCTTCCTTGCTTGCTGTCCTGCATCTCATGCCTCTTCTTCCCAGTCGCCTGGTAAATCAGCTCCCAAAGCTACGCTGGGAAATACAGAGCTATCATCAAACACACAGACTCATGCTGAAGTCTTTACTTTCAAAACAAGCCTGAGGGGGAACTCTTCTCTGAGCTACACAAGTTTGATGATCAGACAGAGAGACTTCAGTTCACACACTGGCAGAGATTACTGAAGAGGCAGGCTGAGATAGAGTACAGGCCAGAAAATGAACTGCATTTAGGTCCACATGAGATCACTGTGGAGTGTTGTGTGGAAACTGTGGAGTTAGGAAATGAAGAATACAGCATTTGGGATTGAGGTTAGAGATGAGAGCGTGATAACAATCTGGCTGTGTTACACACTGTGGTTTGGATCTGTAGGTGAAACATAACAAGAGCTGGAAATGATGCGATAAGCACAAGGCTCTGTCTTTACAGTTAGGAAGGGCTGAGACCTTTTAAAGCCTCTAACACTGAAAATATGGAGCACTGTAGTGACGGAGAAGCAACTGCAGCACCCTGAAGAGGAATAAATGAAAATATCTGAACCTCTCCCGCAGATCGGAGCAGGTACACTATAACAAAGCTGGAGCTGAGTAAAGAGGAGGTCTACAGGGTGCACATTCCCCACTCTAACCCTGGCATTCCTGGAAACGAACCCTAATCTCTACTCACCACACCTCATCTTTCTGCATTTTTCACATACTAGCACATGTCTAGTTCCCAATGAGTACATATCTTTAGTTACAGAACATTAAGAATGGTGCTAATGCTGGCTAATTTACATAAAACAATAAAACCAACGTTTTTCAGCCTAGATAAAATTCCATACATTTCATCTCATCAAAAACACAATGTAGCTTTTAAGTTGAGACACAAAGCAGCCCCCCACCCTTCTTTCACAGGGGTCAGCCTTGCATCCCCTCTCTTGCAGCATACTGACCCACTTATTCTGCATGTCCCAACCCCCGCTGCTTTTATTGTGTGAAACAAACTCATCATTCATCAGCAACTGAGGTCCACAATTACCCCGACTCTTTCAGAGTGCAGAGAGAAGAGGGGACGTGACGCGATCAGGAACAGCAGCTCATTAGATTAGTGATGGCTCGTCACTGCAATTAACTAATATACAGAGGGATTTCGCGTTCCACTTTCCACCATTCCTGTCCACAAGAGCAGGTCTGGTCACTGCAAATATCAGGGCCAACAAAGAGGAAGGCACCTAAACAAAGGTAGCACTTCAGTTAGAGGGCAGGGTGAAATATTCACAATATGTATTTTAGCTGTGACTGCAAATTATTTACTTAATGTGTCATTTACATGCTGGCAAGACTGTCTATTTAATCAAAATTTGTATGCCATTACAATTGAATTACAAAAAATAAACAAAATAAAAAACAAGATTACTGAGATAAAAGAATTACATTGTTGCTTTGTTGACTTTTGATAAACAAGAAAGGTAAAACCAATTCAGAAAAACTTTTGTCCATTGTGAGGCTCCTTGAAACAAGAGTTACTGTGTTAAACATAATACTAAGCAATCATGGGTATGATTTTTTCTTTAATCGGGCAGCCTTGCATGCTGATTTGTTTAGATTTTTTTTCTCTCTACTTGCATGTTGCCCAGCATAAACAACATATATTAAACTGGTAAAGGAATGCCACTGCGTTAGATGGATACAATTTCATATTCTGCATAGTAATCGATACACCAGACTGGAGAAAACATTAATTCAAGGAAAATAAAGGAAACAATTCAACAAGAGGCAGCTTTTATACCTCACAAGAGAAAAAACAATGACCTTATCTTGCCAAATGTTTACAATGCACTGAGGGTAAATCCCTGATGACCTCAGGCGAGCAGTACCTCTGTTTGACAAAAGGAAGTGTTCTCATAGAGCCTTGTTACACAGCAATGCTGTGGACCCCAACCAGGCCTCCAGGAAGCTGAGAACAAGGACAAGTTCCACTCGTGAAGATAAACAGGACACACGTGGGTCACAAAAAACAACCTACTGACAACAATGCATCTTCAGTGCCATTCAAAGCTATTCTTCTCATCTTCTATTTCTGAAACAACAGATGACGACCCCTCTAACTAGAAAATGCACTTTTTTCATTTATTAGTAATGAATGGCCCATCACTAACACTAATCTGGAAATATTATGTGGTGCAAGTGTAACACAGAAAACTACTGATGCACTCCAACTTCTGGTAAAAATGATATATACTAGTGGTGCAGAATAATACGGAATGGTTCAGATTTCTTAAGACAGTTGTGAAGCTTGCCAGAAATCGTCATAATGATGATAAAACTTTCTCTGCGCTACAATAATGACCTTGACTGTAAGGCAATACTTACAAATACAGACAAATGTTTCTAAATTGTAATTTTAAAAAGTTCTCCTTGTAAGAAGACTAAGCCATTAAGAAAGACTTCGCATGAAAAATGATGATGAGCAACATTTAAATGTTACATAGCGTTTTGTTTTCATTTTATCAGTTTGCTCTGTTGACTCAGCTCATCCACAGTGAACTCAAGTGGAGGTCAATTTCCACTTCACTGAAAAGAACAAACAACTCACATCGCACAACTCTAGACTGAATTGATGAATATTTCAAGGTTTAGTACAACACATGCGAAAAGACGAGTTAGTAGCAGTTTTCTACATTTCTATTAAGGCGTAAAGTAGTTTTGAGAAACTACTATTCACCAACATAAATTAAAGAGCATTAGTTTTAATGGTCAGCAGATTAGAAAAAACAACAAGGCCTTTTTGCTTCCCTTTCATGCTTATCGTGCATTTCTTTTTTATAGAAATGTAGTTACTCTGATTAAAACGACCAAGCGTATCTTTCTGCCTATTTTAAAACCAACTGCCTCGGAATCTGCATACTCAGTGTCACAGCTGTGTAACTACTGAAAGTGTAAATAATGGCACTTCAAAGCAGAGGACCAAACTCTAAGGCTACATCCACCCTAGCCCGGATAGATTTGAAAACAGCGTTTTCGTCTGAAAACGTTCCGCGTCCACACTAGTGAGTGAGGATTAAAGAATTTGAAGAAAAACTATCTGAAGCATGTACAAACTAGGGCTGTCAAAATTGAGAGCAAACAAAACAACTGCTGTATAATACCCTCCACTATCTTTGTTTAATTGGTCACATGACTGCATCACATGACAAAAATGCATCATCGTTTTTGAAAGTCTCCATTTTCGCTGTCCACACTGCGATGCAAAAGCACCGTCTTCAATTGTATTCATTTTCCAGAGCGTTTTCAAAATGCTGCATTTTCCTTCGAGGAAAACGCTGTCTCAGTGTGGACGGGAGACCAAAACGGAGAGAAAACTATGCGTTTTCAAACGAAAACACATTAAGTGAGGACGTTGCCTAAGATGAACTTAAAATCCACAGCAAACAGGGTTACAGTACCCCTGACTGTGCTTATACCCACACCTCTCTGTAACACTCTGTAACATTGTGCTGTGGGTGAGATGGCAAATAAGCGAAAACAGAGAAGGAATCAAAGTAGAGGAGAGTGGAGGAAGGGAACTGAGGGAAACTACATGGGAAGCTGAGTACCTGCTTGGCCTCCTCCAAAGATGTCTGCAGCTTGCTTATTTCCTTCTCGTACTGCTCCTTCATTTTATCCAGCTCCTGATCATGAGCGGCCACCTCTTCCTTCAAAGCTCCTTTCAGAGCCGTTAGCTCCCTTTCTCGCCTCCTCAGCACCTCCTCCTGTTCCTCTTTGGCTAGGATAGCTTCCTGCATTTCTACCTTGAGCTGCATCATCTCCTATGGAAAATGCAGACATTTTGACAACTTTAGTCCAGAATTTGCAGAAGAAAAAAAAAAAAGCTTTCAGCAACTATAATGTCAATGTGATCATTTTAGCTACAATGTAAAGAATTTAGGAAATCAGTGATAGGTTAATTGCTATACAGGCTGCGTTTAGATCTTTTGAATATTACGTGAAACAGGAACTTAAAGGCTTAAATCTTCTATATTGTTTTATGAATAAAGTTAATTAACCCTAATGCAACCCCCCCCCAAAAAAACGCAAGAACAATAAACATTTATTTTTCTTTCTATAACAAAGGGCACTGTGGCTCACCACCATAAGCATGTCTTTCTCTCCATCAGCAGCAGACTTCTTGGCTGAGTCGAGTTCATCATGCATCTCTGACAGCTGGTCCTGCAGGTCTCTGATCTCTGTCTGATGTTGCTCCCTTTCCATTTTCACCTGGAAAAGCCTAACAAACCATTCAACATGTCACAGCATGGTACAGGTCCTTTTCATACACTGCACACATGTACAAACATACCCATAAATCTGCGCCTTAATTCATGTACAAATGGCATCAAATGTGGTTGAGCTGAATGTAACGCCTCTAGAGCACACTCGTTAAAATGAATAACTGTATGATTGAAAACCAATAATTTCTAATCTGCTTCTTCATCTCTGAGGCAGAGGATGATAAGTGATGTGAGACACCTTAAACAAAAACCACACAGTAATAAATTGATAAAGACTGGCCTCAAATGCAACATGCTATAATTTTTACAAATTATTTATTCATTTATTTTTTTAAAAGGTAACATACTGATTCAAGAGTAGACGGCATAAACAGAAATGTCCCTGATTGATTTGCAGCTGGAAATAAGGCTCAATTAATTTTAAAGAAAAGAGTCAGAGGAGTAAAGACTTCTTTGGTACTCTTCAAGCTGAAAAGCACAGCTAAGCTGAAGCTACAGATAATAAACTGAAGAACAAGGAAATGATAATTAAAGATCCTGAATTCACAGAACAAAACATTATGATAAAAGGACCAACACAGACACAGGAAGAAATTAAAGAAAAAAGCTCAGTTTTCAACAGCATGAAATTCTCATGAAGTGTTACACAAATTAAAAACACAAAACCATTGGCTCGAAGATTGGCAACTTTGCTACAATTTCCTTTTCAACCATGCAGAGCTCAAAACAAAACAAGGAAGCTATGAATAGTGGCGACACTCTGTACTTGAATGACTGTGAAAACAATTACACGAAAAGCAGTTTGGAACGGGACAGTTAGTGCTGTGATTGAATGGTAAATGAGTCACCAGGCACACAGGAATATAGAGGGTAAAAGATAAACCTACCAAACTCATGGGGACACAAAGAGTTGTACTACAACACAGAGGTACTGATTTGGTAACCACAGTAACTATCAACAGTCTGGGCCGTTTCAACAACAGATCTCCATTACTGTTACTTAAATCACACTTTTGATACACCTGAAAAAAGGAGGTGCTTCACCCACTGGCTTTGAGTATGTTCCCAACTACCCATGTGGGGGCTTCATAGCTAGTCATTAGAAACCAGTACTGCAGCAATACAAACAAAATGCCACCACATGCACTTCCAGTTTTAATCACTTAAGGACAAAAAACAACAAGAATCCAGTATGTGTGGGTTACGGGGGTGCATTCGTCCCTATGGCATTGGCAGCTTACACTTTGGGAAAGTCACCATCAATACTGAAAGGTTTAAAGAGGTGTTTGAGCAATACATGCTCAAATCCAGATCACTTTTGGGTTTGTTTATTTTTTTAGTCAAGTCCTTGCGGATTTCAGCAAGACAATGCTAAACCACATATTGCATCTATTACAACGGCATGGCTTCATAGTAGAAGAGTCCAGGTGCTGAACCTGCTGCCCTGCAGGTCGAAAGTCCAGATCATCAACTGAAACATTTGGTGTATCATGAAATGGAAAATGGACTGCTGAGCAAAAGTTCTGAAACTTGTGTCCTCAGTTCACAGATGTTTTCACAGACTGATGTTAAAAGAAGCTACACAGCTGTAAACATGGCCCTGTCCCAACTTTTTAAAGATGTGTTTCTGCCATTTATTAAAAATTACCTTTTTTAAATTTCTTAAGGTGAAACATTTTGTCATTTTTTTCATCACTGTGTTGGACTGCAGCTGATGATGGTAGACTTTGATTTGGTGATCCACTGAAAGCTGTGGGATCACTCTTACCAGAACCAGCAGCAGGTGGAGAATCAATAGTCTACCATCACAAGCTGCAATCCAACACGGTGAAGTCAGAGTTCATCTGCAGGATGAGAGAGTCACTGGAGAGGCAGCTGACAAAAAAAATACCCATTTATCTATTTGAAATTAACTGCTTATAAAATATTTTATTTAATACGCCTCTTAAGGAGGCAATTTGCAACTCCTTTACACTTACTCTTCCACTGTGGTCTGTAGGTCAGCTTCTGTTTTGGCATGTTTTTCCTTCAGGTGCTTGTACTCTTCCATGCTCTGCTGTATCTTCTCCTGCAGCTCCTTTAAATCTGCAGCCGTCCTTTTGTCAGCCTGATTTTTCTGTAAGTAAAAATGACAAGGTTATTACAGCTTGTGTGTTTAAGTAGAGACACGCATCTAGTCTTTTACATTTCTTAAACTAAGCTTTAGCATTTGAAATGAACATTTTTATTTATTGTTTGCTGAAAGTAAGTTTGAGGATTCAGCGTTTTTTGATTACAGGACGTGTTTTAAGTATAGCAAGCAGTGCCATTGATATACCATCAGCATATCAATGGCACATATTTTACCCCAAAGTCAACGCCTGGCCAACACTATCCATATTTGATTATTTAGCTTCTTATTTAATTCCTTACCTAACAGATCAACTAAATAATGAGTTTTCAAGGGAGTAGCCTATTTGTTGCATTATTCTGTTAGCCTTTGTACTACGCTTAGTCAATGCTACACCCAAACACTAGTCTTTAAATTCAGCTAGTTGAACAGTAATCCTGTAAAGCTCCTTTTCAGCCAAACCCTTGATTAAAGGATATTCTCAAATAACAACAAGTTAAGCAATAAAACCAACATAAACAAGCTGGTCATAGAGACAGTCGCACTGTTCTTACCATGCTTCGTTCCTCTAGTTCTCTTTTCAGTTCAGACATTTCTTTCTCCAGTTCAGCATTTTGCTCCTGCAGAGCTTTGGTCTGAGCAGCAAGATCCTGGGCCTGGAGAAAACAAACAATTTAGAGGTGCTCATTTCTTATTAATCCATTACAAATACAAATGGAGACTAGGTCTTTGGACAGTAGTACCCTGATAAATTAAATAATCTTCGGGTAACAGTAAACAGCTTTGGTGTTAACATCTCATGAAAGCACACAATATTTAATCATCAATCGCCTTAAATAAAAATGAATTTTAATAATGAAACCAGTCTGGCTAATCTCCCACCCATTTAATGGTAGGCAGACTAAAGAATTAAGCTGGTGCTGCTCTTTTACTCCACCCCAATCACCACCAATTGTGATATAAAGATGCATAAAGATGACATCTTGTTTGACATCTCGTTGGCATTTAATACTGTAACTGTAGACTGCCACTGTGCACAAGCAGAATGACATAAAATGGCCTTACTTTGTTGTCGCCTTGCGCACTTGCTGTGGCCCGAGACTTCAATGTCTGTATCTTCTCAAACACAACGTTGACCTTTTTCTTCGTCATCTCATCATTATCATTGCTCCTGCAGACGTGCACACAGACAGTTGCGTTAAAACACTCTGCTTATCAAAGGTTTCAAAAACTTTATTTCAATGTTGTGGCGGCCAGAAGTTAATCCCAGATTGTTCTGGGAAAACAGTAGCTTATTCCCCTCCTTAGAAGGGGAGAGAAAGGATCATGCTGCCTGGAAGTGACACCTCACAGCACAAACAGCGCCATTATAGCCATCCAATAAACTGTTAGACACATAAACACAATCCAAATAGGCAGTGTATTTTATTTTCGGAACTACATTGGTATATAAAATGCAGCTATATAAATATATACATTTCAGTTTTTTCTATTATATATTTAAAAAATGGCTACAAGGGCTAAGAGATCTCACCATTCCTACTCCAATAAAAAACGCAAGTAAATTTCTGTAGTCAGGTCTAAGTTTCGTTTATTTTAGATAGTAAATGGACCAGCACTTACACAGCACTTTTCTACCCTACCTGAGAACTCAAAGCGCTTTATATAACATGCCTCAGTCACCCATTCACACAGGCCTGGCTCTGCCTCCTGAGCTACAGCCACCCGCCCAAATAATATAATAATTACTGAAACAAAAGATGGTGATGAGAAAGAAGCTAGGATTTACAGTATTGGGTAGAAGGACAACCACACCCACAACGTTTCTACACCAGCCCTATTATTTTCAAATGTCTTTAAAAACTAACAGACTAACCCATTGTTCTAAATAGTAAAAAAAACATCAATTTCCTCCAACTTCAACTTCTCCTAAGTTTAAAAAGCAGCTTGGTCCTCGGCGTTGAACAATGCCCATTTCTGAGATCATCAACAGATGTCTGAAGGCCCAACGATCAGGGGATTTTCTAAAGTCACAGAAGAACATTTAATCCTTTAGTTCGGGTGAAAACATAAAATCAACAAAACTGAAGTTGCGCCATTTTCACTTGACAGCAGCGATAGATTATTTCAATAAATGGTGAGACTGACACTGAAAGCCAAACCCCTTAAATCTCCCCTCTCCTCATACACATGATTTTCATTAAACCGTTATAACCCCTGTTGCTGCATGTTTTTCTTCTGGGCCTTGGGAATGTAGTTCAATTTCAGCCCCTGCACTTCCATCTGTGCTTCCTTTCATTTGTCCTGTGGCTCCTGACCTGTTGCCCGACACACCCAAACAGCTTCCTGTTCGACTTCTACAATACCCCGATTCAATAACACATCCAGAAACTGTAGTGATTGTATTAACTGTAACTTTCTCCATGAAATTGTTACTGATGACAGTATTAACTGTTTAACTACTGAAAGACTCGCTGGTATCCATAGCCTAAATGCAAACTCGATGTAATTTTTTTCGAGACAGATCGTCTCCTCTACAGAAAGACAGGATTTTATTCATTATTTCACACTACACAAAGAACAAAGCTGACTAAAAGTGGGATTCTGCAGGAAAACAAATTCCAGACAACTGGATCGCTCACAGCCTGGATGGGAGGGTACGAAGACCACATTCCTTCGTTTTTATCACAAACAGTCCAGCTCAGATAAAAAAGGCACATTAATTTACTTCCACAGAACGGTTTCTTACTTTGTGTGAACAACACTCAGTTCTTGAGTCAAGATGTTTTCACAATATCTGGTCACATTTTGTATGGGAAAAAGTTCAGACTTACCCATCTTTAAGGTAATTGAACAAAATCTGTTTTGCTGTCTCTTCATTTGTTTGTTGTGACAGCTCCTGCTGACCTTTCAGGAGATCAGGTGTTGCCTGGATATGTCAGGAAGAGAGAGTGAGATCTTAACAAAATAAAAGAGAGGAACACTTCTCTCATAGATCATATTTTGAAAAATGCTACTTTAAATTAAAACGAAACATAACTTAAAACAAACAAATGTAGGATGCAGTGATAATGGTCTGACATTTTACCTGCACGTCCGCGTCTGTCCCGGGTTTTTTGTTTGCTAAAGAAGATGGCCTGGATAATGACGATGACAGTGATGATGTCAAAACCTTTTCACTTTCCTCACTCGCTTTAATCTTAAACGATAGAGAAGAGGACTGAGTCTGAGGGTTTTTGTAACCCTGTATAGAGCCAACACCTTTAGAAATGGTGTTCTGTGGGGAGCCAGGTGCACTGGTGGCATGAGATCTGGAATCAACGTGATCTAAAAGCCAGGAGTCCTGACTTCCAGCTGATTTCTGCATCCTCAGCTGTGAGGGAAGCAGGACATGCTCCTTGGATGTGCCTTGATGTAGCTCCGTGTAGCTAGAGCTATTTTGCAGGCCGAGGGCGCTATCAACACTCCGTGAGCGCTTCCTGTCCTCTGGATTGATCCTGTTTCTGCGCCCCGCCCTGCCTCTGCGTTGAGTGCCATCTTTGCCGTCAAACTTCTCAATGAGCTCATCAACACCGGGTATAGAGCCTGTGTCAATATCTCTGCCTGAACCAGGCATAAAAGGGATGTAGCGACGATTCTCGTGACGGTTTATGGTGTCTGCATAAAGGGCCTCCATTTGTTCATCCATTGGCGTCTTAGAGGTGGAAGATGAGGAGGAGTGGCGGGAACGGGAAGAAGGCTGAAGAATTGGCTCGCTGGAATCAGTCCTGCGCAGGGGAAGGACATCAGGCTCACGAGGGGTGCGCTCAAGGCTGGAGGTGGCACTGCTCCTAGGGCTCGACACAGTGGAGGGCTGAGGCTGGGCTGGAGGAACTGGTTGATGTGGAGTTTTAGAGGTCAGCTTGGGATGAGCTGGATTCAGGGTGGTAAGAGGAGCTTTGATCTGTGGCTGAGACAGTTGTGACTGTGGCGTGCTCTGAGGCTGAGTGAGCTGTGGCTTCAGCTTAGGAAAGCCTGCCTCATTCACACTCTGGGATGTAGGTTGTCTGTTCTCAAGCGGCGTGGCATCTTTTTTCCGGTCAAGGCTTGATGCCCTACGGTGAGATGCTGCAGACCTTGGGGACCAACTCTGGGGCAGGCTCCCAGTGTCAGGCCTTGAAGGAAGGCTGTTGAAACCCTCAAGGTTCAGGGAGTTGGTCTCTGGATCATACGGCTGTAGTATCTCAGGGTGCTTCTGGAAGTTCAGAAGGGAGGATGGTTTCTTTCCTTGGGATTCTGTGACACCATTTTGGGGACCAGTATAATGCAACATCTTCTGAGTCCTGTACTCCACAAAGGGGCTGTTAGATTCAGCCTCTTTGCCACGTCTAAAGTCATACTCATCGTAGCTGTTGATAAAAGAGTCTTCTGTGTCGATGTAGCCATTACCTCTGGGGTCCATATAAGTGTGGGGACCCCCATCCTGGTTGTTGAGAACCACAAATGGGTGTCCATCTATACCTTGGACTCGGATGCTGAGACCATATGTTCCAGCTCCATTACTTTGTGGCTTGGAAGGGCGGGATGGCTGAGCGTAGCCCCGCTGTGGTCCACTGCTAGGAATGCCAGACACTCTGTATGACTCCATCAGGAATGCAGAAGGAAAATAAATCCCTCTCCCTGGATCAACTGGCCCACCTCTGCAAGGAGAAGATTTAGAAGCACTGGATTAGTCAGAGATGAGATGCTACATAATTCAGCGACATCAACAAACATTCCTTAGATGTACTTTCAGCCAATAATGAAACTTTATTGTTCTAGCTTTCATTTTCCCTTCTTGTCTTGCATTCCTTCTATTCTACTTGTTTCGCAGGAGAGACCTTTGTGTCAAACTACTCAAGTAATGTGCTCTAACCAAATGAAGACAGTGCCCTCCCCTTGTGTTGCCTGTAACATCTCAGAAACCATAATATCCCTCAAGAGATGAGTCAACTTCTGCCACATTCTTTAACAACAGAAACAGCCAGGTACTGTTTAGCAAGGCCTCACAAGTGTGTGACTAACAGGTATGATATAACGAAATGACTGTTTACCATGCTTGACAAAGACTATGCCTTTCTCTTCACCTGCTAAAAGGTATCATCATGAATATGAATGAGTTAAACCAGGGAAACATCTCAAAGCTGTCATGTCTAAATAACTTCAGCAGGTGTTGGGTTCAGTTCTCTGTCTGTGTGCACAAACGGCACAGGTGAGCCTTGTAAATGACACTGTTAATTGCAGCCCTGGGAAAAGTCATGAAAAGCGGGCAACAAAATGTTATCGAGCCCTTTTCTGTCACATGCATAATAACTACAGGTCTGTCAAAGCTGACAGATTTGCAGCTAGACCGTGAGAGCGCAGCTGGCAATAAATATCAAACTGTGTACAAATATTAAAAGTGAGCCACCCGGTGTTTTTCAGGGAAGCCAGTGGAGACAAAGCCATCAGCAGCCACCATGTGCTTTTCACTGGACAATGGCCTTTCAATGTGTTCCTGTTTGTCTTGCTGATAGCATCCTTTTCTGATGTTACAATACAAAGATGGACAGAGGTGGGCCTGGAAGGAGGACACTGATAAGACTGACAAGAAAGGGCAAAAGCAGGATGTATCACATAAGTGTGAAATGGGTCAAGACAGACTTATGGACACAGATAATCATTTTGAAAACATAGTACTATGAGGGGTTTCATGGCAATGCACCTGTAAATTTGGCTGTTTTACATGTCTATTTTCAGGTTTTTCTAATTTGCTAGAAAGTGGATATTGCAGCAAAATGGTGGATTCCTCCCTGGTTTACCTTACCAGATGAACAGAGCTAGCTAAGGTAGTTCAACCATCTGCCTCCTGGATGCCTTACTTTGGAGGTTTTCCAGGCATGCCTAGCTAGGGGGAGACCCTGGGTAAAACAAAGAACTCCTTGGGGAGATTTTACATGTCCTTTTAAATTGCTCTTAAGTGGGTCAGATCAGTGTAACTACTCTTTAATAATATATGAAATAACACACTTCCTTTGAGATCTTCCAATATTGTACTATTCTACTGCAGTAACTCAAAGAAACCAGTAACCAACTTTGTCCTGTAATTTAAAAAAAAGTGAAAAACAGGAACCTTTATTTGATGGAATACTAATTTAAAAAAAAAAAAAAACATTTGCTGGTTAATCTGTCTCCTAATTTTGTCAATGTCTTTCATTAAGAATAATTTAAAACTTCATTAAAAGAAAGTTAAGTCCTAAATGTATGCCCTCTGTCTTTACAGTTTACACATTCACTGAAGCCAGTGGGACCAACTGGAGCCTCCAATGGGCCAGTACTGGTGTGTTTGACATTCCTAGTATATGTCACGCAGCCTAGGAGTATCTCGGGATCCCCCAGGAGGAAATGGATAACACTGCTAAGGAAGAGGAAGTCAATAATACCCTGCTCAGCCCACTGCCACTACCTTCAGATAAGCGGACGGACGGACGGATAGACAGACAGACAGATAGACAGATAGACAGATAGATAGATAGATAGATAGGCCAAAAGAGACATTCATCTCTGGTTATCTTATCTGGCAGGAGATTTTAAACTAAGGCATTTAGCTGAGCTTGAAAAACCACCCTGATCCCCACGTATTTCTTCACTGATCAAATGTGTAAATGCCCCCCCACCACCACACACACAAATACACACCTGCCATATAAGTCATGAAACAACAGCTACCTGGGAAGCATTTAACTTAATGAAACTAAATAAAATCTTGCCTTATAAACAGCCAAAGTTTCCACCATGAAATACTGCAAGAAACTTTTGTGGGCCACTCCTAGCAAACCACGAAGATGATTCAACTCCAGTTTGTTTCCACTAGACTAATGACATGATGTTCCAATTAGCCAGAATTACTCAGTTTCACACGCAAACGGGAGGAGAGAAAGGCTGAGGTAAGGTGTCCTGTCAGGGAGGATGAGCCAGATTAAAGCCTGAGACGACACAATAGACCCTTTTATGCTCAGTGTATGTATCTAGCACACAAGGGCTCCAACAAGTGTGTTACTTTTTCCTCCCATTGTGTTTTTCACTCCAAAAAGGAGGAAACTCTCAGTGAGCTGCCTCACTGTCCTACACAGGGTCGGTGCTTCCTTCAATGACCCCTGTGCTGCCTGTGATGTCCATCCAGAGTGCAAGTTAGGATGCAAGCGAGGGTGAAGTGCAAAAAATTGTCTTTTTCTGTGTCAACACCTGTAGCCACTCACATATCAAAACACCTAAATCCAGATGGGACCAAACTTTGGAAAAAATTGGAAACAAACCTGCCTGTGAGGGTTTAAACGGTGGGAAACTATTATTAGGTTACGTAACATGAATGGGAGTTCACTAATCTCTAGCGGCAGGTACAGTAGAAGCAACGTGACCTTACAGGAGCAATTGTAAACATAAGTCAGATAAAAAACAGTTAATTGGATGCAGATCTGAGAACTGAAATCATACAGTAGCTCGTTAGCCAAAGTGAAGAGGTAGCGCTTTGATTTGACGCAGTTTCTCGTTATTTGGCTGCTGAGTGCAACAGGTGGCAGAAACACATCACCATCTTCAAATTTTACTTCACCTATTTCTCACCTGTACCACTCACCTGAAGTAAACGAGCTGTGTAGAAAAATAAGCGGCCCTTCTATTCGTTTAATTTTTTTCTCCTCCGGCTGAGTTTAACGGCTGTTAAAGAGTCTCGCGCACAGGACAGTTACTGATAGCTAGTTAGTTACTCACCGGCGTCGTTGCTCTCGCTTGCTCACTTATCCCAGGTTTGGAAAAAAAGTTTTCTTCGAGCGGTTTTAAAAGCTAAACTCTTTTGCAAAGTGCCCGCGCCGCACTTTGCTAACTTATTTGGTCCTGAGTTGTTTTCTGAGAGTGAGTGAGAACCGTTTCAGAAGGACGTTCTGAGCCTCCAGGCCGCTCCGCCTCCTCAAACAAGCGCACTTTACCCGCCCACCCACTCAAAAGCAGTCCGCTGGTCCTGGAGCAGATCTCACACAGACTACCCCCGAACTCCCAGGCCCCACTCAGTTTGGACCGACTCGGCTCGGTTCAGCTCGGTTTTTAGAAGCTCCTGCACTAGCGGGGAGTATTGTAGCCAGAGGTGACACCTGACAAATAATTAATTCATAAATTTTTCCTTCTTATTAACTCCTTGTAGTTCAAAAATGTGTTTGACATGTAGTGTAACACAATAAAAGTTTTTACATTTCTATTAATTTCTAAAACAAACTAAAAGTTTTGTGACTCCTGGGAAAACTTCCCACGTTACATAATGTACGCATAAATCCAATTTGTAAGTGAATGTCTTTAAAAACCGAGAGCGTCATCTAGTGGATGGTAAGCTCACCTGACTGCACCTAAACGCATCACCAGAAAGTCAACAATGAGTATCTCAGAGAGTGATTTAAAAGGCATGAGCTAGTTATTATGCTGAGCAGATATGCTAGAAAAATGCTGATGATTGTGGGGAGTGTATACTGTTTGTGTGCAGCCTCTGTGATGGTGAGCATGCTCTTAGTGGGGGGTGCCAATGGCACTGTGCAACTATAAACGACAGCAGGATTACAGTCAGTGTCAGTGATCCTGAGGTGCTGTGCTTGATGCTCAGTTTCCATCATAAACAGTCACCTGTAGCAAGCAAGTGTAGCCACATGCTAGACAAATATTATTGAACAAGCCACAGAAGAAGATGCGAATAATAATCATCAAGTTTGCTTCTTATTTCTCAGGCTGTTTTAAAATTTATGGAACAAATGACCTTTAAAACAATCAAGAGATAATGTAAAGCTGAAGATCTCCGGTGTATTTGAGGCTTAAATGCTATTGTACTGAAATGTTTTATGGATATAATCTTCATCGTCACTTAAGATAATGAAGATTACATTGAGAGCAGTCTAATTTTAGAAAAACACATGTTTAATATTTATTTATGAAAGAAATAAACGTTGCAACTTTGAAAGGTACTTGAAACCACATTATGTAAATTTAATATAACATAAATACACAGGAACCATGTTTAGTTTAAATATTACTAACGTCGGTCGATCAGTTAGATGTGACCAGTACCCATCTAACTGATATTTTCTTTGGGCCTAATCAATGCCATGAACTTCAAATAACAGCTGTCATACAAATCAGAGTGGCATTAAAGTGAGTGCTGCTTAAAGCACCCCCAGCCTCTCTTTTCAGTGCATCCATGCTGCTCCTGAGTGGCAGGAGAAAGAAACGGTGCATTCACTTGTCTTTTTATAGATCTTGCCACTGCAGTGTAAACTTCATTAAACCAGGGGCCTAGCTTCCCCTTCGCCTTTGTAGTGGCCCACTGTTTATATTTTTGTCCGCAGAGACCACGCGGCACCGCAGCCTTTAATCTGAGCCACTGTGTTGGGTTACAGCCGCACACAATGGGAGCTCTGTTCTCCGCTGAGGTGCCACAGCTGGGACCTCTGGGCATGCTCAGTGCACACCTCAGTCTTATCCCAATTATACAATAAGGGGGTCTGCAGGTTTTCCAGGGGCAGGTCAGCCCAACTGACCTGTAGCAGCAATTGTGGAGATGCATTTTATTTTTTTGATTTCATCTTTTCACAGTCACCGAGCCATTGTGGGAATTTTATTTTAAATATTTAATTGTTAAATTATTCCTAAAATATCCACATTAAATAAAACTCTATTCACAGTTTTTTAAAAACACTTCTGTTTCAAATGCCAGTTTTGGATCCATTAGCGTTCCCACATATTTATATTCATCAGCTAATCTTTTCCTTGCTGCTATCTGGACTTGGATCTCCATTTAAAAATGTACACACAAATATCTAATGAGCCAATCAATGGTAGTATAATGGTGTGGGTGATGTTTTCTTTTTGGTACCTCAGCCCAGCTGAGCATCTTTAAACACCATAGCCTACTTGAGTATTGTTGCTGACCATCTCCATCCCTTTGTGACCACACTGTAGCCATCTTCTGATGGTTGTTCCCAGCAGGGTAAGACACCATGTCACAAAGCTATGATCATCAGAAACTGTTTTTTTTTAATATGACAAGGAGTTTGCTGTACTCAAATGGCCTCCATGATCACCAGATCTCAATCCAACAGAGCACCTTTGGTATGTGGTGCAACAGGAGATTCTCATCATGATAAGCAGAAACTGTGTGATGCTGTCAAGTCAACATGGACCAAAAACTCAGAGGTTTCCAGCAGCTTGTTGAATGTATGCCATGAAAAATTAAGACAGAAGGCAAAAGGTGTCCAACTGGGTACTGGCAGGGTGTACCTAATAAAGTGCCTTGCCCATGCTACTTTCTGGATCTGATTTCACTGTATTACTGACACTCTTGCTTCCCAGCTTTGGTGTGTAGATAACTAACTACACCATCAGTGCACATCTGGCAGGTTACGGTGGGTGCACAAATGTCAGGTAGGTCATTAACACACAGACACACAGGTGAACCTCATCAAGCTTCACCCTGTCTTACTGCTCCTCATAAAGATGTTGTCCCTGGATTCCTTACTGAGGGAATCTGATACTAAAAAGACAAACTGTGGAAGTTACCAGACTTCTTGTGTCTAATTCAGAACCCTGGAGCTTTTTTGTGGCCTTCTTAATATAAAACAAGGACTAGGTATTTTATCCATCACTCTAAACTGCTTCAAAAATGGATCTCTGTGCAGCTGGTGTGGGCAGGAGGAGCAGTACATTGTTGTTTTGAGTACATGTAAAAGTAATCTTTGAAATTACTTTTGTGCTGTCGTATTTGTTTTCCACACTTTATGCCTAAAACTTCCATTATTGACAGATAAGCACTTGCTTTGTGTCTCTGTGAAATGTCTGAATATCATATCCTGTTCTCCTCACTATGTTGAAATGGTCAAAAAGCCTTGAATCTTAAAGAGCTGAGATTAGAAAGTGAAACAGAAGACAAGAGGCCTGTTCAGTGCAGCGTGCATCCTGAAAGTGGCAGAGAGGCGGATGATCTTACTGTTAGAGCAGGAGGAGCAGCAGGCTCTTTGGTTGAGATTCAAGGATGTGAGCCAAGGACTTTCTGTCAGCTGGCTCAGCCAGCAGCCATGACAGGAAGTCAGCCTTCAGACATGGTGGTCCCACTCCTACAGAAAACATGCACACCCACGACCACCACCACCAGAGCTCAGCACAGTCACACGCTCCGTTTATCCCTGCGAGGAACGCTGGAAGGCCACCGCGCATCACTGAGCTCACCGCAGACAGAACGGCAGTCAGCACTTTTGTCACCTCAGTCTGACGAATGACTCGAGATCAGACCTCTCAGGACGCAATGAGCGGTCTCCATGCTTACATCTGCACGGAGATAATTCTGCGCAGATGTACAGGCTCTGAGATTTACAGCACAGCAACAATCTTCCAGGTTCAGAGCAGTATTTTCACAACGCTTTTGGGATTCATTAACTTCAGTCACAGCACAAGTAGCAGATTGAGTACGGCAGGTTACAGAGAGAGACACTTCCACCAAAGCCATTTATTAAAAAACTGTTTAGGTTTGTGCTTTTCAACATGACTGTGGAAGTTCAATTTCAGTGCTGGGTGGGTCATTTTGTTTTGTGTCAAAATATAAGACAATTTATTCAAATATTATTTAACCTCCTAGGACCTGGCGTCCACATATGTGGACATCACATTTTGGGTTGTCTGGACCTAAAAACACAAATTTGTCTCTACAAGAGCCTGATATCCACTTACGAGGACATTATCCTGCCACTGTTCTATCAAAATTTAAAACAAATGTCCTCATATGTGGATCTCATTTTTGTCAGAAACACAAATCAGGTCAAAAAATTAATCTGGCAATTCTTTGTTTTTACATTCATGAGGTCCCAATATGCCCAAATATCAAAGAGAAATTAAAAATGCATGCCATGGAAGAGTTCAGGTCTTAGGAGGTTAAGGCACGAGGATCTGTCTCTATACTGCATAAATGAACTTGCAAAAAAGAAAAAGTAGGAGCACAGCACATATACAGTACGCTGCTATCACACTTTATTAAAAATAGAAACATATATTCATAGTACTTTTCATACAGACTACAATGGTCCACTGGTATTACTTTCAAAAAAGAGTTACATACTATAAAACACTCATTTGGCCTAAATCCACTGTAGAAATGTCTCAAAAACAAAATAACAAAAACGATAAGGAAGTCTAAATGAATCCCATTGTTTCAGAGCTCTTCCTTCTTGTGCGTTAAAACACAACAAAGGTTATGGAAAGGTGGAAAAATGTAAATATGGAGAGGAAGATGAGCGAAATAAATGCACATACGATCGAGTTTAAAAAAAGATGGCACATTTATTGCAACATAAATGTTATATACATCGTGTTTTTCTGTTTGAAAATGACAGAAAATTCAAATTCTCGTTGCCGCAGTTTTTCAATGTGCATCAACAACACCTTTTATTTGACACAAGAACAAATCTTTTTTTTTTTCCTTTTTTTTTTTTTTTTCAATCAATCAACAACGGAGACTGAGGAGTACGATGGAGGTCGCGCTTTTAGGAATCTGGAGCTCATACGGAGCCTTTTTGAAGTACTAAACTACGAGCAGCAGTTCAGCCGTGTTCTTGAGATGCCATATGTAACTTTTTTGTGATAATGGACAGGTTATGGTAAATAACCGTACATTTTACTATCTAATATAGTAAAATAAAGTAAGAAACTTTTTACTCAAAACTTTTGCTTTCAAAAATCTAGAAAGAGTAATATTTAGAATTCAAGAAATATTCTTACAGTATTATTGTATAAAAGACTAACTACAGTGAAAAATAAGCCAAATGTTTTTTTTTCTTTTGATTTTCTTTTTTTTTTTCATATATTATACAAGGGAAAGCATCTGGGGATACAGCAAAGTTTAACTTGGCAAACAGAGGAGCAAAGAAACACAGGAAGAACGGGAAGTTTAAAAGAAAGAAAGAAAACAAATGAAGGGAAGCGAGCCGGAAGTGACACACATTATACCCTCAAAGTCTGCCGACATGAATACAGGATCATGAATACTGAAATGATGAACAAGGCCTCATTCAGTCAGAGAACACACCACAACCGACCAGGTCTCTCTCTTTTTGGATTCTTCTTCACTAAAATGAGGTTGTTAAATTGTAAACTCATCATCCTTTATTCTAATCAAAGTCCCTTTATCGTACAGAATACTCGTTCTGAATGCGGCAGCCTTGTTTAAGGTGTAAATAATGATAGAACGCAATATACAAAGAAATAAATGGAATATAAAGCAAGTCTTAAGACCGAAAAGACTCAAAAAAAGGAAAACGTAACGCATGCACACGGATAGGGAAAAAGAAATAAAGCCATGACCGATGTCTTGGAACATAAAAAAGAAAAATCCTGCTTTTGTTCATCATCATCATCCTCATTATCATGATCATGCTACAATTCAATGATACTCAGAATAATCCATGAAATGTTCAGTCTGCTTTGCCATACTGAGAATAGCATGGCTTCCATCAAAACATCACTGAAAATAACTTACAGATTTTCTCTGCTAGCTAAAAACCGGAAATTATAATGCTGGACAGAAAGGACTTGTTACAACAAATAAGCATAACTAAATTTTAGTCAGGAGTAACTGCGCTTATTAGAATTTAATGTCTTGAGATATTAACAGAAAGAAAATTGATATGTTTGATCAGGCCAGGAGAAACTGTGGTCGTCGTTTTGTGTTGTTTGGGTTTTTTTTGCGTGTTTTTCTACTTTTGTTTGTTTTGAACGTCTTCATTAGGAGATCTCTGATTAGCTGGTGGCAGAAACAAGAAAATAATAACACATTTTCAAAAGAAAAAAAGCCACTTCTGTGCCAACACAGCCAACACTTCTGTGCTGACGTCCGGAGGAGGAATCTGCAAACATACGCCACTGCTTACGTTTAACACTATATGGCAAAGGGAAGCGAGGGCGCTGGAGTCGCCTCTTCCTTTAGTTAAGACACTAAAATATGCAGGGAATGCTAAGGTTTGCAAAAAGTTTGCCCTCTGTATTTTCACTGCTCACTACTGGGAAAAAACAAACAAAAAAAACAATTAAATCTGAGCCTTCAGTGAAGCTACAGTTTGCCGTTTGTGCGTCACCTCCCGTGCTGTTGACGCTATCGTAGCTGGACCTGTTACCTGCCGGTCAGTAGCACAGAGACAGATCTAAACTGCTCAGAAACAAACATAGGTAGTTTTGGTTTCACGTGTGGCCAGTGGCAGAACGAGGAAAACAAAAATATAAATAATATATCATTTTTAAAAAAATTTATATTTAAAAAACGGGTGCTTTTGTTTTTCAGCTCGTGATGATTTTCAGTTGGGTATAAATATCAGTCTAAACTGGCCAATAAATTAATCTCTAACATTTTTCCCCCAATCTCAGACTCAAAGATTTTCCCGGGGTGGAGTGCTCAGGGTTGATGGCGACACTGGCAAACTATAGATCGACTGAAAAGCCGCATGCTTCTCTTTGTATTGACCTAACTTTCCCTTTAGACATACACTTTATAGCTCAATAACATAATAAATAGGAAAAAAAACAAAGAAACAGACAAATAAAAACAATTGCTGTTACAATGCATTCGTCAATTTAGTTTAGGCACAAGGCAATTTCCACATACGGTTGGAGGAGATTGCGAAGTCTCTGATTGTTCAGAAGCAACACACTTCTTGCAGACAGTGATATGTGTTGAAGATTTTTTTCTTGTGGGGGAGAAATTTGCAAATGGAATCTGGTCACAGGGAGCTGGACGCTTGGCTCTACTTCAATCTTAGGAGTGGACTGTGTTAGACTCGTCGTTTTGCTTCAAGTGGTCTGTCTCCTCCAATTGGTGTCACAAACTGCGAGTCCTGTCTGTCACTGGGAAGCAAGGTCACCGACTCAGATGGGACAGAAATGATCTGCATCGCTCTGATCTGGAGGAGAGGAAGCAAAGAAGGAGCACTGATCAGAGGTGCGCATCAAAGGAGCTGAGCGTAGGCCGTCCAAATTTTAGCTTCAGCACTAGAGCTGGTGATTAATGAGATATACCCCAAGCCAAAATAAACAGGAATGCATCTTTCAAAATGCAACTTGCACAATGCTGTTGAAAAAGGTCAGTTTGTTTAAAGTCCTGCTGTTTTACATATTTATTTTTTAAAAAGTCTGACATAAATCAGACATAAATCAATAAAGGACAATTATAACATTTAAATTAAAGGATTTTTCCTCCAAATAAAAATAAGGGATAAAAAAGGGGTTTAATTTATTCAAATACAAAATACAGTTTTGTTGATCGAATAGCCAAAAATGAGAAGAAAATGCACTGGCTTACTTTAAATGAGGTAACATAGATTTAGAGCCTTACTAAAAAGTGACGCAGCACAGGAAAAACCAGCCAAAGATGCAGATCGCCGGCCAAGAACAACCAGACTTTCCAATATTTCCAGTGTTTGTTATCTTCACTGTCTCTAAAAGTATGTCTGGAAAGTGCAGTTTATTGAACAGATTCTGATGCATAAACGGCAAATAAGCCGTGCACAATTTCACCCCAAATCCTTGTTTAACAAAGCTCTCAGCCATGAGGGGGAAACCCCGCTCAGCACAGCCACGCACGTGGCTGGAAGCGCGACCAGTCAGCCAGCAAAATTTGTCCTCTTAGTGATGGCTGGCAACTTTAACTCTCATGAAATGTGACTGATTGATGGTTTCTGGTAACCTTAGCAGAGATTTTATTAAAATTTAAATAATTTAGTGAATATTCCATCTATCTGCATCTTTTTAAATAACAACGATTGAAAGAATTTTACAGTTTGACATCTTCAAGTTAAAAATTTTATTTTAGGAAACATAAGTAAAAAATGAAGATTGTGGACTTTAGCTGGGTTTAAACATGCTGCGTCAATATGATTCAATCATGCTGACCTGTGTAATCAACTAAACATCAGTTAAACCAGGAAAACACACAGGATGACCGCAATTATCATGGTATCAAAGTGCAGAAAGAAAAAGAAAATATGCTGTCATGAGATGACCGATTATTCAGTTATTAGAGAAAACCATCATAGCAGTGTGTGTCGCTCAATTAGAGGTGAGAGTACCTGTCTCAGAGGTGGCCCATGGGGTTGGATGTGTCGGTCAGGCCTGGATGGACTCCTGTGTGGGCTGGTTGGGCATCACTGGAGCCCCCAGACACTTTTTCTTCCTCCCTTCTCTTAAGGCAGGCTGCTTTGGGGTTCAGATTTCTCTCTGTGAGTTCACATAAACACAGATTACACTTTAATTAAACACATGTCAAAGCTTTTTTAAAAATAAAATTAAGATAAAATTTTAGAGAGAGACCGAAGCTTTAAGGGTGTTATAAAAGGGCGTTACTTTGTTTGTCTTTCGCCTCAAATCTTTCATCATTACTCATTTTAGTACCTCTAAATGCAGCACTGCAGGGAAACATCTGAGCTGAATAAACGCCCTGCATTTTCTTTACTGTCTGTGATACTCTGGCAGCTCCATTCCCTATTTTTTCCTTTCTAACTCCACATGTATCTGCTCTGGATGTGACAGTGAAATTAAATTACCACCTGCAGGAACGCTGCATCAAAACACACGTTGTTTTTAAGAGTCAGCAGTGATTTGATGTGATGTAGCATTTCAGTTAATTGCCGCAGCAGCGCTGCAACACTGACCTCTGACTTGCTGCTCCAAGCTAAGTATGACAGCCACAGCCTGATGGAGGATGAGCAGTTTAGTCTGGGGCTTCTCGCTTTTCAGGTGCAGCTGGCACATGCGACCCAGCTCTTTGAAAGCCTCGTTGATGTCTCGCACCCTCAGGCGTTCGCGAGCGTTGTTAGCCATCCTCCTCTCGCGCTCCCGTTCAGCCTTCTGCTCGGGATTCAGATCCTCGTCTTCGGTGATGCTGCAGCAGAGAGAAGAAATCAACCCGCAGCCACCATTCAGTCATCTGCACCAATGATAGGATGGTCTTCAAACCATTAATCTGACATGACCGTGATTAAACCATGAACTATAAACATGAAGGAAGAAAATTTAATTCATTTAACATCCATGAGTTTTTACCACAACGATTTCACTTGACGCTGAGAAGCTCCGCCTTCTCAGCATCAAGTGAAATCTGTTGTTTCTTAAGCATGTGTTAATGAGACAAAAGATTTGCCTGACAGGACTGGTTATCCCTCCCACCCTTAGGGGAGGTCTCTGTTTGTTTGTGTCCCGGCCGTTTTCAGACACCCGGCTTTAACTTGGTTGCAGGCTTTCTGAGGAAATGAATGAAGTGTATTCACTTGTCTAATGTGAAAGTGAATGTGCCATTCATAGGAACCAAACTGATAAAAAACCGAATTTTATTTGCTTCCTTTACACATATAAAATGACTACACATGGTGGCTAAGCTAACGCAAAATAAAACTGAAAAGTAGCCACATGGAAACATAAAACAAGCACATGAACATCTGAACAGTGCCAGTGTTAGTGTGTCGGTGCAAAACTGCCTCTTTTAATAATTTCTGTTACTTTTGACTTTTCTTCACTTTGTATAACAACCGTTTGTCCCAGATTTTTAGAAATATTCTTTCACTTTCAGTCTGTATTTGAGTTTACCATCACAACAACAACAATCACCCATTGTCTGTAGCTTAGTGTTTTGATCGTTAGCCAGTGCTAGGTCAATGTTAAACAGGTATTGGTCTTTGGATGCATGTTTCCTTTAAGGTGATCCAAGTATAGGATCTGAAATGATCATGGGATTGTATAGCCAAACATTTCAGCAAGCTCTGAATGAATACTATCCAAAAGGGGTTTTATTTTTCCGAATGTCCAAAACATGTGAGTATGGTTTGGTTCCATAATCTCCAGCAGGGCTGTTTCACATTTATCTGTTTGCTTGTAATTTGGGGTGTTAAAAAGCACCGAATCCAGTATTCTCCACATCTCCTCTGGAATTTCTTTACCCAGCTCTTGTTCCCATTTGTTGACATGCCTATTTTAAATCAAATAATGACAGTAAAGGTTAATACGATATGTATCAGATTTTCCACTACCTGTCGCATATGAAAGACAACCTTTCCAGCCTTATCCCATGTTTCTACCATCTCAAAGCATGCCATAGAGCTTATTTTCACTTCTGAAGAATGTTTCACACGTTTTCGTATCGAAAGGTCCTCTTACCTTGTGCGTGGGCCTGCTCTGGGTGTCTTCATATCTCTTCTGTCACTCTCGTCATCTGACTTGTTATCGGTGGAGATGCTGTCGAGCATCTCATCCTTGTCCTGTTTCTCCACCTTCAGCTCCAGGGTTGCTGGAAGGCCTGAAGTAAGACCTGTTATTAGTAACAGAAATGTGGAGGTAAGACATCATACGTAAACCGAATCGTGTGGATATCGTAGAGTGGGACGCCGTGGTGGAGCTGACCTCTGAACGTTTCCACTTGGTGATTGAGTTCTGTGCTGGATGTCGAGCCGGCGCTGGGCAGGCCTCCGTGGCTGTTGTTCAGGCTGGCAGCATCGTCGCCGCCCTGCTGCAACACAGACAGGAAGGACACGTGAAGAAAGGAAGCAGCCACACACTCACTGGAGACTGTTCATAAAAATGAAACAACACTTTTGAGCAGGAGAAAAGCCTAAAATGGAAAATCCCACAGTTTTAAAGAAAAAGAGCAACCTTAGTTATACTGATTTGCACATTTTGGTGAGCACTCTACACTGGTTGGATCATAAAAAAAGATGCTTTTATATATGTATATATACATTAGATTAGATGCTGTCTGTAGCAGTGTTTATTAAAACCTGTAGTCACAGCATGGGACAAGTTCTGGGTTTAATCACCATTCAAGTCAGTCATTACCAACACCTGTGGGTACTTTGGAGATTTGCTCCACAGCAGCGTTATAATGCATAATCAAGGGTAGGAAATAGAAAATAAACACAAATTAAAAAAAACACCTGTGCCACAATATTTAGCCATACTTAAAGGTCCATATATAGCCTCCTCATTTGTCTCTGTCACTGTTGCATTTTGTGTTACTGCTCGCTGCAGCGACATTCTCAGACTCCCCGCTCTGTAACCACAACTGAGGACCCGTCTGTTCCTCATGTCTACGAGAAGAATAATCCTTCTGTGTTCAGTTTCAAAAGAAGTCAAGCTAAACCCACTCCAATGTCTGACTATCTCCTTGTTATTTTGTTCACATGCATAACATAGAAATGGTCAACTCCCACCACGTTGTGCCACAAAGCCCCTCCTTTACCACATGCTCTAGAGCCATTTGATTTCCTTTTTCAAGGACTGAGGAAAGGCGGAGAAATCATCACTAAGGGTGGAGAGCATCTCCCTCTTTTCCTCTGGAATGTGATCCCCAGTCACTGTTGGCCTCTGTTAACCCCACCGCTCCGAGATCCTCCCCTTCCCCAGCGCTACGCTAATCTTTGCTGTGCTCTCAACAGGTGTCCAAACAACTCTTTGTCTGGAGGAGGAGGAGTGAGGCTGGGGCTCTGGCAAGAAAAGAACGCTGCCATTTTCATGGCTGGGCCTGATTACCATACAGCTGAGGACCTCTATTTGGGTGGAGGCTGCGGGTTCAGACACACGTTTCCAACGATTCAGATTTCCTGGGTTGTTAAAAAGAAGTGATGAAAAGGGGTGGAAGGGGGTAGAGGGCGGGGTGACAGCCAGAGTAAAAAGCCTGTGGCTGTGCCGTGTCGAGGCTGTTGAGCCCTGTCTGAAGGGACCTCTTCCCACACAGGAAGTGCTGTGTTAGTGCAGACACAGTATGTTCTATCTCACAGTCGCAGTCGGTCAACATCACTGCCACAACCCAGCTCTCTGTAACAAATACATCAAACTGAGCTCTTCTGACAACCACAGTAAAATTCTTGTTAAGGGACAAAGCGAGCTACCCAGTAGCCTCCGCGTACGAGTGAAAACAACCATCGACAGGAAAAATACCACCTTAAAACAAAGAAAAAAACGAAACTGCTTTGAAAATAAATGAATTTCTGCACGACAGCTCCACTGCAATGATCAAGACACGAAAACAAAAAGTGCAGACTGAGCACTAAAATGTCGGTCTGCACTCAGAAATGCATCTTTTCATTCTTTCTTCATGCTGCATCAAAGTACAACCTTACCAAAACACTTTACTCACAATACGTGCTTGTTTTATAGAAAAAAAAATTAAACTAATTAATTAATAATCAATTTACACACAAAAGGAGCCTTTTGGCCTTTCTGTATAACAGTAATCTAAACAAGAATATTAAATTTAGGTCTGAATTTAAAGGCAACACCACATTTACAGCTAATCACTGGCTTATTAGATACAAAATCTCATCACTGTCTAACTTTTCCTTCCATCATTTATCTCAGAGAAAAAAGTAATCTAAACTTCTTCCCACGTTCAAATTAATTTGATCTTTTTCTTTTTAAGTTTGTGTTTGTGTCAAACTTTTTCCAAACACCTCCAGATAACAGTTGGACGAGTCATCCCATTTTAATTTCCACTGCAGATGTGTTCAAATCTCCTGGCTCTGTACAATCAAATACCTCAGAAGGAGGATGGGCGAACACGTCATGATTTACACCGAGACCGGCATTTCCCCAGTTCTCAAGGGGCTTCGAGTTTAACTCTAGAAGGATTGCAACGTACAAACACGTCCTACGCCAACTTTACTTCTTTGTGCCTGTTTTCTTCATTTCTCTCTCAAACTTGTGTATACAGCCGCTCTCAAGAGGAGGGTGATCCTACGGCCAGCTATTACACTTATGGAAAATATGCCGGTATAAATTCAACTGTTCGTCTGCGGAAAATGTCTCAAAGCTCTCCTTTTTTTGACCAGGTGGCCAAGGTGTTTTATGTGGTGTAGTTTGAAAAATACCGTATAGTAATAAATAAATACTTATATGAAGTTATCGTACCATCGCTGCAGTCCGACTTGGAACCAATGCAGAGGCAGGAAAATTTGGTCCAATGGCTGTTATTGGCCCATTTTGTGCCTGTCCCAGCAGACTGTGTATGTCGCTGGGCAGACTGGCGGTGGAGCCCACTGCGTGGTTCCTCAGAACAAGGATTGCATCATCCAATCTGTCCAGGCGATCCTCCATTCGAGACTGGGAGGACCAAAGGGATTGAGAAATGAAGGGTTAGGGAGAGAAAGAAGGGAGGAAAAGAAGGACAGAGCAGCTTAGTATAAGCACATTAGGACAAAAATTGAAAATGCTGATTGTATGGTGAGAAAAAAAAAACAACACAAGATAAAGAAGGCAATTCAAATGCAAGATCAAATGAGCCATTTCAGCTTGAGTTGTAGAAGTCAGGATATGTTCTCATTTGTTTTTCAAATGAACAGAGGCACTGCAGCCACTTAATTTCATTGTCATCTGAACCTAAGCTGATTACTACAAGCTGGCATGGCTGCAGAAAAAAACTAAAACAAAAAAAACGACAACAACATAACATGAGAATAAGGCGACAGAAGTAGTAATAAATGAAAGTGCATTTCACTGTGAAGAATGTAGTCGAACTTGTGCAAGAAAACAAAACGATGTATGGAACACGCAATGGGTAAAAAAAAAAAAGAGTCTATCTGAAGAGTACCTCGCAGACATCCTTTAAGAAAGACATGGCATCCTGGAGATGCTCATGTAACTGCTGATGAACTCTGTTTTTCTGGCAAAGTCAAATAAGAATAAGAGAGAATTAAGAAAAAAAGATCAGAATCTATAAATACTACAAACACGCTGTGGGTAAAGACTTTTTTTTGTTTTGTGATAGCACATAGAGAGAAAGAGGCAGGATTTAGAAAGAAGCACACAGCTGCTGACGACTCACTTTGTAAAGATAAAAATGGTTCGCTGTTTGCGTATTTACAGACCCCTACTACAGCACTTGTCACATTTTCTGCATCGCCACAAGTTTAAAACTTTACACTGACTTTATGTGCTGGGATAAATAATGTTGTTGTCTTTTGTGCCTTATTGCTTTGCCTTCTTATGTTCATTTCATCCAGCTGTGCGTGTTTTGTTGATTACCAAAGTCTGCCGTTTTTAAAAAAAATTCGTCTTAAACGAATATAACTACTGTTCACAGCCCAGTCCAGTAACAAAATTAGTCATTTTGACTGTAATCTAATCCTCAAAGAGCTTCATCACCATTTCCAAGAGCTCTCTGGGACTTTCCAATGTTCCAAGTAGTTCTGTCGTAACTACCAGAGGACCGTGATCTACGATTTTATTTCAGCACACTCTTGAACGTTGCTGAGAATAAATGAGAATTTCCTTCAGTGGCTGCCAGCTGCATTTTTCATTCATCATTCAATAAAAAACTGCAATTGATGTTTTTTTACCTCTTAGAAGCCTAAATGATTCAGAAACAACCGGGTATGGGTTCAAGACATTCTTAAGGAACATCTCTACCAGGTAGATATAGGATCCTTTATATTAAACCTGGATGTCTTTTCATTGTTACGTGTGAATACGGATTATGAAGGAGCTTTGCAGACGATGTCAGGATGAATCTATGTCCCTCTAAGATCACAGCATGGCTAAAAGCTCCATCCTTTACTTCTGCGGGTCTTCTCTGTGAGGTCATAGAAACATATAATCATGTTAAACTTCGACACCAATACAATTTGAATTGCTGGTGATAAGAAAATTCAATATCGGTCAATATTTTCTTTCTTTCATACACATGAAACATAAATGCATTTTGTTAACACTTATGATCCATATGTTTTATGAATTCACTTGTTCACCCATTGCTTGGATCAGCTGGGTTATTGCCTAACATTATACTGTCTTTATTTATCATATAAATATGTCTGTGGATCTGTATAGTAAGTTTATTTAAGTCCGTTTATCCCTTGAATAAACTCCCAGTAGAGTATGTAAACACATGACATGTGCATCAGGTAGCAGGGCTGCATGAAATCCGATCTTCAGCTCTGGTCGTACGGCAGCGAAGGAATTCTGGAGAAGAGGTTCAGCAAACAGCTGCCACCCCCACACCAGCCCCCATAACTAAACCCATCCCCCAACTGTCATCCCAGACCCAGCCCACAGAGTGGAGGACAGATGGCATGCCCCAAGGGACAGGTATTGTTCAGTTTGGTTATCCCTCTACCCCCACCTTCCTCAGCAAAACATTTGTCAGACAGGAATCTCACTGTAATGCTAGCTCAGTCCTTCATGGGCAGCTTATCTAAAGCGAGCATCCATCATATCCTCCTCTCACTGAATGATGGAGGCGGGCAGAGAGCTTACCAGTGAGTGAAGGGAGTTCTCATAATTTGGGGAGGAGGGGGTCTGCCCACCAACACGGGGCCACTGGTTGGTACCTGAGGAGAGACAAAGTGAAGGTCAGTGTTAACAATTATCTGATTCAGTTTTGGCCAAAAGCCTCATCCTGGTACGCCGACACAAAAAAATCATTCACTGACAAACACAATAACATGCAGTCATAACACACTGACATCCTGATTTTCTGGTCTCTTGTTGTTCTATGAGAGGTATTTTTATCTTTCAGAGCTTAACTGCATCACTTCCTGATGGCTGGACTGCATCCTGACACATGAGCCAGCGCAGGGTTTGACTAACACCCACTTCCACCCTGAAATGATCGCTGCATCTGCACATTAATAACCATGGCTATGAGAACAATGTGAGCAGTGAAAAATATCACGCTCAGGACTAGTTTTCACGCATGTTTTAATTTTATTCCAGAAACGTGCAAAAACATCAGGAACCAGTAATCAAAAGTGCACCGTTGCTGACTGTTTTAGTACCTGATCTTCATGCAGGCTTTTGGTGAAAGAAATAATTACATGGGCTTTCTTTTTCTTTAACTTTTAGTCAGTTTAAAGCATCTTTGACTGGTGATGTGGTAGCACTAAAGTCAATCATCTTTATATAATTTACATCTGTAAATATATGAGCCTGAATATTCCACTAATGTGTCCCATAAAGTCAAATCTAATTCTGCTCTAAATAAAGACCAGTGCATTTTAATCATATGATCTAAATACAGAGATATCTAAGACACTCTGCACTGGGAGAGAGATTATAATTTACCTTTGGCACAGTGAGTTTTTGCATGTTTATCTGAGCCAAAAATTTAATCTACCGGCCAGTACAGGAAAGCAAATCAAGCTGATTTGATCTGGTGTAAATTAAAGAAGAGGAATCCACATCTGCTCATCACATTTCCAGCTACAGTACAACATTTCTTTCTTTCCTTTTTGGAGTCGCAATTATCCAAGTAGTGCCAGCCATGTGCAACAAGAGGCAATGCATTATACTGCAATCAAATAACCTTAATGGACTTTGACAGTAATGAACCTTTCCAGGTTATTTACAGAGTAGGATAGGGTGTCCGTAGTCTTTCCAAGCTCTTCTGGTGTCTATTATAGTGTTAGGATGCTAAACCCAGCCCACATCCTTGTAAATGGTGCGCACTGCTGCGTGATCCACACAAGGAGACTTTGTTTCTGCTATCAGTCATTTCGCATGATTCTAGAAATTCATTTTGCTAAAATAACCAGCAATGAAAACCCCATGATAAAGGCAGAGGAGCCTGAGGAACGCTGATGGTTTTTTATTCTTAATTTAAAGCTTAATTTACATCATTTCAAAGCTATAGCGTGCTGAGCGGGGTGACGCAGCGTTTTTATTTCTCAGTTTTACAAAATCAGACCGATGTTGTCAGAACAAGTACACAAATAACTTAGCTATTAAATCCTTTAAAGCCTAAACCATGAAATAACTTCTAGAACATTGTGTTTATGTATATTAATTTGCATGTGTGAGTTTTAATATGTATCATATTTGCTACATTTGACAGTCTTGCAATTATTTCTTAAAAATGTATTTTTTCAGATTTTTCAGGGGGGGGAAAAAACAATCACACTGATGATGCAGAAGCCTCAAAACCTCTTGCAGTAGATATGACACACTTGGCTTTAAGGGGTTAAAAGTGGTAAAAATGCAGCTGATGTATATTTTTGACAAACACTAGAAAAATCACACCTTTCACGCTCAGGGAACTTCCATTAAATCATCCCAATGAAATGTCTAACAACTCTTCTGTGGTCTTATGAGTTTTCATGTTTCTGCACACACACTCACACACAGCCTTGGAAAAGCCGACTTTAATTAACAGACTATTAAAAGTGACTTTGGAGGAGGAAATGAAAAAGTCTCTGTTCTGCCTCAGCTTTCTCCCAGGTGAGTGAGACAGGAACTTCACATAAGCCTCTGCTGGCTGGCGGCTATGAAAAATTAGACTGAAGCTCTGGTCCCCAAGTGCACCAGAGAAGGCTAATTGAACAAACCAGCCTTGAGTAATGTGCTGTATATTGGTGCAGTCCCAATGATGAATGGATTTGGAAACTTACATCAACAACTAGCCAAATTTTGGGCTACTTTCAGAGTATCGTTCTTTTTCTAAGCCTGGAGGCACATTAAGGACGAATAATTAGTAAAACTATATCTTTTCCCCATAATTCCACATGACATATTTGGCAGCAGTGCTTTATATATTATATAGATATATATCTATATAATATGGATTTTCTTCATTCAATAAAACACTGAACTGTTTTTTCAGCTTGTCATATTGTTGCAGTTTTCAGGTGCAGCGCGCTGTACTGGAAATAGGTCAACAGACACATCACCGCCACTCTGATCAGCTGAGTCACAGCCACCTTCCTTCACTCACTGGTGAATAAATGGGGCATTTTGCCGCCTGGTCTGCGTGTGTGTATGCGTGTGTGCTGGGGGAACAGCTGTCCATGGGGCAGGGCAACAGCTGAGGAAGAGGGGGGCATACGTAGAGACAGCTGTCGCCACTCCATTACCACACATGACACAACTGCCCGTTAAAACAACACACTGGGCTTTCCCTTACTGTCCCCCCCTCTCATTCTCTTTCCATTGGTCTCCCGCCTCTGTCAACATATCTGACGGACCATTTTCTTCGTCTACATCTCTTTTCCGGTACTTAAAAGTACTGTGTACTACAAACAGGATCCCCTTGATGGGGCCGCCCTGATTTCCTTACTACTTTCCTGCTTTTGTTCTCTGAATTTGTTGCAGAAAATAATTACAATTCAGAGGGAAACTGGTCGTCCCATCCCCCCCCCCCAAAAAAAAAAAAAAATCTAACTACAAAAACACTTGTCTGGGAAAGCAGGATTATATAACAATAAATCTACTCCTGAAACTGTTTTACTAAAAGTAGAATGAATAGTATGAGCTGCTATTATAAGCCATAAATGCAGTTCTGCAAATATGAAAAGCTTTTCAATAACTTAAAACCCTTCGCCGCCCCAAGAGCCGCAGTCATTCCACAGTTTGTCCATAAATTTCTATCACTTAAAGGAAATGACAGCAGAAAAAATAAACTACACGTAATTCTGAAGGTACTTCTTGGCTGCATTTAAACTCCCGAGCTCGAGCAAAGTGCCTCCTAAAAAGCTGAGAGCCAAAACTTCTCTGTGATGTCACCGGGAGTCAATGCGGAGCGGCTGCCTCAGCCACAAAAATAAAGCCCCTGACGCAGATGCAGGTGAAGAATAAACTTGTAACACAGATTTCATGCTTTCAGTATAAATGGTGTCACTTTTGTGCTCGTGGACCGCAGAAAGAGCACAGCCAGCAGATAAATCTGGCATGAGGCATCTCTTCTATTTGCTTGAGATTAAACTTCCTTGGAACATTTTCGCTTGAAAATTAATTCTCGCGTTTCTTCAGTTTTAAATACTCATCGTGGCTGTCAATTCAGTGGATGTTCAGCCTTATCCCAGACTAAACTAAGCTTTCTTTTAGGATGGATTCATGTAGAAATGGCATTAACTGCCCCGACTCAGATAAAGCACGGAGAATGACGACCAAATGATTAGAGATGCTCTAAAGCTAAAAGGGGCTATTAAATTAAGTTTTAGGGAAACTCTTCACAATTCACTCTACTTAGGCTTTAATTAATCCGACTAATGCAGCACAGAGTAAAAGTAATTAATTGAAGTCACAGGGCCCTATATTCACTGACCAGTACAAGCAGAGCTGTGACTATTACATAAAATACAGACCTTCAAATTCATTACTTCCTCTTTTATTCCTAAGATGCATGACGGTGCAGACACGGTCACAGTTACTGTATGATGTTTTGGCTAATCATGTGAGATAAAGCAGAAAAATTAGCTGTGACAATAACTCCAGCGTCCACACAATAACACACTTTCCTGGAGAAGCCTACCTGTCGTTAGCACAGCTGTTTAGGAGGGATGACAACACTGAGTGAACAAGACTCGGTTTATTAATCAAACTCTTTCATTTGCCTCCCACTTCAGTTTCAGCCAGCCTTTTTATACTACATGAATCAGAAAGCACAGCTGGAGGCAGCCTAAAGACCTGCCTTTTTGTGTGGGTTATTGCACTTCCACAGTTAAAATAGGGCACATATTCATGAAAGCCTGATAATTAGCTTGGCTATTCTAGGAAAGAAATAGCCATTGAGTGAGTTACCGGCACTTTACCTGGGGAAAAAAAGCCTTTATGAAGCAGTTTCTGCTGGTATCTAGTATATGTGTGCAGACAGTGTTTATGAGATTAAAATCCACAGGCTGGTGACCTACCTGGCCTTCCAGACGGGGTGCCAGCAGCAGTCACCACTGTACCTGCTGAGGCTGCACCTGCTGTGGCTGTTAGAGGTGAAGGAGAACCCACAGGTGTCGACGGATTGGATGGAAAACTACTGCTAGTGTGGTCAGGTGAGTAAATCTGCAGAGGCAGAGAGGAAGACATCAGGAGAGACAGGATAGATAAAAAAAATAAAAAATAAAAATAAGATGAATTTGAAGCAGGAGCGTGTTTACCAATGTACACCACCCTTCTATAAAAACAGTAAAGTAAACATGCTTTTCCGGCTTTCCAAATCAAGTTCCTAACATCAAATGGAAAATTAGCCAAAGTCCGAAAGCCACCAACTTTCTGTTTCAAATGTTTCAATGAGGTCGTTGCACTATTTTCAATTAAATTAATCGTTTAAACGCACTCTCAAATTTCATTTGTTTTTTAACCTTTTTAGGAAACTAGGCTGTTTTAAAGGAGCACACTTTATTTTCACTCGTATACAGACTCTCTGCTTATAGGTGTCCAGTTTTTCCAGTGTGCAGACGCCCAACCTGGAAACCCCGTTAAGCCAACAACAGGAAATCTCAAGGGGCACAATTCAGGCTGTAGCCAGAGATTATACTCTGAGCCATATATCAAAACCCCGTCATATTCAAATGTTGTTTTTTCTTGCTTCTTTTTAAACCTCATAGTCTATTTAAAGAGGACAAATAGTTACAATTGAATTACTTTGGTTTCATTGCTGCAATACTGGCAGTTTTCGTCGTGCCATCCTCGGATAGGTCACGCTGAGGTCACTGAGTTTTAGGATGACGTGTCAATCACAAGGGAACGAGGAGATTATGTCTTCAGAACTTTCACAGGGATTTCATTTGTTTAAACAAATGCTGGATTAAAGCACAAACACGTCCCTGATTTTTTTCCCTTTTCCTCTTTAATAAGAGGATATTTGTGCCATAATGGAACATGCCTCGGAGAAGTCAGGGTATTACGGTGGATCCTGACTAATTAGCAGAGAAAAAACAACAGATCCACAGAGATTTCTCCTCCAAGTTAAGATCAAATTGAGCTTGAAGGAAAGCGTTCAACTTCTGTGGGGATGATAGAATGCACTCATTACTAATAATCTCCTTATTCAATCTTGATCTCAGGGCTTTAGTTTTTCAATCAGCTTGGAGTATCAGGATAGAGGCTTCACTGAAGTGTGTGGCGCTGAATGTGGAGGAGGATCGGCCGTTGTCTGAAGGGAAGAATGAGTATTTATGCCCCGCGACACTCAGAGAGCAGAGAGCTTCTCTCTGCTCAGCATTTTCACTCCCAGACATGCAATTCAGTGAAAAACTAAGGAGGATTAATAGCGCGGTTATCTCTGCGTTGGAAACCAATAAAACTCAAGACAAATCTCCAAATTTTTCTTAGTTTCTCGACAGCTGTTTACAACCGTGACTTCTGACCCGACAATATATGACTTTCTATTCTTTTCACTCACCGGCTAATAACGCTGCATTCAAAGTGAAACATGGCTCATTTTACTGGAATAAATGAAGCTCCGCCTCATCATCAGTTACGCTCCCGCAGGCGGCATTGGGCCAATAAGCACGGCCAATTTAAAAGGGCCGAGAACAAAAGCTCTACAAAGGGGGGCCCATGGAGTTGAGCCACAGCAGTTATAAACTCCCCTGTGCACCCCTGATCCATGCACCCACCCCCACCCTAGTCCAACCGTGTCCATTTCACTCCAGCTTTGTCATGCTAATAGAATTGAGTCTGCAAATATAAAGGACTTAATTTGTTATTACCATGCCCAAATTCTCATATTTTGGATTCACACTCCTAAGAAATATTCCTCTTACACGAACAGCTCGTGCTGTGTGTAAAATTAAAACGCTGCTTTCATGTTTGTGCAACATGTTAAACACCATTTGAAAATTTAGCTGAAATATCGAGGATCATAGGTTTGAAATCCAAAGCAAAAATACATCCAGTGCGTAAATGGAAACAGCAAATATTGTTGCTGAGGAAACAAGGGAAGGGTTTAGGATAAAAAGTGTCTGTTGTGTCACAAAAACGTTTACATATATGCACATGTACGTCATCATTTTCATCATGCAATTCAAATAGTGACGTTTATCTGTGAGTCCACTTCGGACACATAACACTATAAACAACCTAAAGGACTGAACCATTACAGGATGTCCCTGAAGTGTAATCCATTGGCTTTAGGAGTATTTTTTAATGTACAGTTGCCTTTCTTGAATACTCTTAGTTTAAGCCCACAATTATCCAGGCTTAGGCCAAAAAAACAAAAGACAAAAAAACAACTATAAACTTGTCCTCTGGGCTGTTTTAATCAGCGGTCAGTATAGCATTTAATTCCCTGCATGATTACGGAGGTCACCTTCTTTGGAGACAAAACACTAAAAACATTTTTTTTTTAAATAAATAAAAAGGGGGGGGGGGGGGTATTTTTACTTTGATTTGCAGAAAAATCAGAACCATTTGAGCTCGAGGGCTTAAAGAAGTCAGACATGAGTTTCACACTTGACTAGAAATGCAAAAACTTCTTTGAACTTGACCAAAATGCCTTAAGCAACACTGACGCTACTCGGAAAATACTTAGTATTGATAGGCAACGTTTTCCATCATAGACATAACAGCGTAACTCACCGAGGCTAAAGCCTTGCCCAGTGCGTCTCCAGTCTGCGAGCTTCCAGTGGCAGTCCCCCGATTTGCAGCAGCTACAAAAACACAGAGCGAAGCTTTGTAATCGCAAACTCAGACAAATGTGGAGCGGTTACAGTGCACAAAGCAGCTGTCCCCCTGCATGACTCAGTGCCTTCACAGAATGAACATTCAGCTATGATTACACTGCGGTGTCAGTAATTAGCCAACCTGAGCAGGTAGCTGAACTGTTAACACAAGAACGTACCCATGATCCCGTCGGCCGAGGTGACGGACGGGGTGTGTGCCGCAGTGACGAATGGTGAAGTGCTGGTGTTGCTTCTGTGGAAGCTGGACATGGGAGGAAGACTGGCATTGATGTCTGGAGAGACTGAGTCTGGGGGGTAATTCTGGAAAATCGGGAAGAGAGAAAAGTGTTATTTTCAATCATAAATGTGTTTGTGTGAGACAGAAAGAAAGAAAGAGCTTATTTATTTATTCTTGAAATTAAAAATGCCCTTTGACGTCTTCCAGGCTGTCACGCAGTAAAAGTTCGTGTAGCGGGGGAGGGACAGAGATAAAGAGAGGGCAGGCAGCATCTGCAGCCTCCCTATGATGCCCTGCCAAGTGAAGCAGGCAGGCGGACGAAAAAAGATCAAACGCTGACACAAAGAGGGTCAGCGGTGTCTTCACTGATAATAACCAGACAACAACTTAAGACACACACAGATCCCTCCAACTGAGGAAGATGCGCTATGGGAGAGCAGAGCAAAAACCAGGGCTTCAACAGAATTTATTTGCCCTGCGTGTTCAACAATACACACTGCATCGTTCATGTAAACGTGAGGGCAAAACAGAAACTTACTAGCAATCATCTATCACTTATTCATAAAGCCTAAGTGCTGCCGGCCGAGCTGTGAAGCTTACCAAACGGTCGTGTGAGTGCAGGCTGCTGTAGTTTCCTGACTGTGGCATGTGAGATGAAGATCCTGCGAGTATTCCCCCGTAGCCGGGCTGACTGATGCCATTGGACGAATTCCACGGGTCAGACGAACTGTGGGTACCATCTAAAACCAATAAACATATCACTTTAGCACACAATGGATTAGAACTGAAGGAAACAACATGTTAGACAGACGGCTAACCCCCTAACTTTACCCTTAAAACTTGGGGGTCATCCAAAGAGCACTTTTTAGGTTTTTTTCCCTCTCGGGACTGAAACACGATCCTTGTCTTGAACACAGCTGAGATAACACAAACGCTAAAGAGCAACAAGAAGACGTTTGTGTTTGTGTGTGTGTGTGTGTGTGTGTGTGTGTGTGTGTGTGTGTGTGTGTGTGTGTGTGTGTGTGTGTGGGAGTCAGTCCCACTGAAAAGAATCTGAGCACACATCTAACAACTCAATCTGTCTGACAACATATAAACTACAAAATTAAACAGATGTTTGGTTCAGTGGTTTTGGAGCTCACGATAACCGCCAAGGTTATAACTGTTAACAAAACTAAACAAAAAACTAAAACTAGGTGTAAACAAAATACTTCAGTCATCTGAAATACATTGTGAGCTTAGAAAATTGACTGAAATAAACAAAATCAGGCAATTTTCTTTCACTTTATTTTTTGTCACTCTGGCCAAATGCGTTAACCTAACAAACACCAGGTTTTTTCGTGACGCATGACATAAAGTGTTAAATTTCTATTGAACATCTGATCTCTGACACAAGCCACCCACATTATAATAACAATAAATTCAAAATACTACTGAAACTAATAAAAACAAAACTGAAAAGAGCAAACCCACTCAGGAAACTAAAATGAACTGAAAACAAAAATAAAAATGCAAACTAATGGAACAAACTGAGGTTCTAGGTGATAACTTGATGAAAACATACCACACTGACTTTAATTTAGGCCAGAGGTTCTCAAAGTTTTTGTGACTTAATGGGAGTTTAAACAGTCGAAAGAATGCACTCATCTGGTTTATGCTGCTAAATATGACGTTTGTCCTTGTTTATGAGTTGGTGAGATGAGGTGGCTGCTAGATTTCTTGACATTAGCTGTGTTTCTCAGAGGTCAATGGCTGGGATTGCAAAAAAACCCAAAACCCAGAAATGCTCACTTGGTCTTATCCTGCTTATCCTTCTAAATAATGAGAAATGAGCATGAATGGAATATACAGTAGTGCGTTTAATCCATCTCATACTTGCTGGTTAATCGTGCACAAACTCAACACACACCAGTGTAATAAAAGGGTATTAAAAAAATAAGCAGTAGATGGTAATTCTATCCAAAACATGGAGACTTTGCTTTGAACCTACCGAAGAAAGTGCTTGCAAACATACTGCTGGAGGGTTTTGGAGAAGAGTACGAAGGTGAATCTCTGTTGAAGTCTTCTGAGTTTGGAGATGGTGCGTACACCTGCCAGGAGAACATGATCGTCATTAGAAGAAACCGAAACACCAAGACTGTCACACGGTATGAGGGTGTTCAAACTCATTCAGCTCTCTTATATCAGTTTCTGTGAAGTAAACACGCTTCCTAAAAATGCAAAGCACAATCATATTAGGGTCTATACAAGTATGTGATCTCACACGCACACATCCACTGCAGAAACAGCCCTACAACTATAAATACACACATTCTAATGACTAGCAAGCAATCAAGCTCATGACGGGGGGAGTGGATTATCAGAAGTATTTGCATTTCAGATCAACTCAACCTCTAATGGAAGTATAATGACACCCGCTTACATGCATAGACTAAATGCCTGGCAAATTGCAGCATTCCCAGAGAGGCAGAAATCAAATAAGCGCTACAAAAAGAGCCTGCTTTGCTTTCTTTATACTTCTACCTGCAAGCTAGCGGGGGAAAGGAGACACAATGAGCACGCTGTTGTACAGCTGTGAGTGTGTGCCAATCTGGGCGGTGAGATCAAAAAGACTGGAGTCCAAACACCAGTGATGTGGTCTCTGACTTCATCCACTCCAGATGGAGGTCGAGGGAGCGAGGCAGAGCATAAAGGAGGGAAACAGGGAGAAAAAGTTTTGGACAAATTCTCCCTCCCACAGACAGGACTGGATGACCCCACTGTCGTGTAACACTAATCAGAGCCAGACCTGCCAGCTCGATTCCACCTGCACATTTCCAGCTTGTGTCCCCACTCAGCAAGATAAACCTGCCGTTTAATGGCCTCATTTCACACTCAGATGTTGACAGCTCACTCCTCCAAATTGGTTCCTAATGCACGTGGACGTGATGACGACCACAAAGGTTGTTTACTTACTTAAGTTCTTTTATGACGGGGTGCTGATGGAAAATATGCACGGCAAACAAAGTGTTCGCGCTGAAACGCTCGCACATACACGTGAACATCACATCAAAATGCAGCTTAAGCGAGACTCTGCTGAGTGAGCAGGTCTCCCGCACGCTGTTGTCTGGGTGTGTAATTAAAGTGCTCTGGGAGGGGTGCAACCCTCATGGGTCTTCTGGCTTACACATGTGACCAGGGTTGATAGTAAGTTCCAGAGAGATCTCAGGTTAGCCTCACACGGGAACCCGGGCTTTGTCTTTCGCCTCTGTCAGACGCTCAATGGGCAGCATATGGCAGCGGATAATGCTAATTGTCCTTTTTACCCTGGGCTAACCAGTCAAAGCATTAATAAACCATCCCAAACACCGGGTGCCTCATTCCGCCAGGCCTATGGAGGAGAGGGCCCGCCTGGGTTTCCTTTTACAAGGCCATTAATTAAAAGCCGTCACTCACACGGATCAGCACACCAGCACACGCCTATACTGGCTATTTGAGCACCAGCCGTTATTTCTTAAATAAAATCAACACAAAAGACAAATCTTACAGTGGCACCTTTTTTTATTTACAACTAATTATTTGAATATGAATCATAAATTATGAAAGAAAACAATGACTTTTAGTTAATGATAATCTATGAAGCTTGATTTTGGTGAATATATCCTCCACACCTTCCCATGTGCCTCCCAGCCTTGCGGTACCTGTGTTTGAAGTTCACGCCTTACCGATCAAAATATCAAAGGCTGAAAGAAAATCTGTCGACGACCACAAAGGACATCACAGAATAACAGGAAGGGAAGGGAAATGTAAAAATAAATAAAAGTAAGGAAAGAATCAGTCTGTCTAATTGCCAAAAACCTCAAAGAGAAGAGTTCAAACACACTCTTAATGGCTTGTCCTGTTTTATATGGTATGTCTTTACTTGGAATCGAACCAACTCTCTGGGGCATTTTGTTTCAAGTCCAAATCTTAAACACTTACAGGGCTTAGAAAGAATCGATGCCTCTTCAAACTAAAGCTGAGCTCAGTCTCCTCTCTTAGAGGGGCGTTGTTCGACATTTGTGTGCGATATCTGCCAATGTTTTTTGGAAAATAAAAGCTTCAGTATTTTTATGCATAAAACCGTGACACTGAGCCAACACAAAGACCAACTTTTAGTGGCACGACGTTTTGATGTTGTAAGAGTTAGCAGTGGAAGCCAAACGCTTACATGAGCATGTGAAGAAATAAAAATTTCAGTGAATTCACATTTAAGTGAAATATAAACATTAAATGCCCTCAAAGAATTGAATTCTTGACTAGAAGAAAGCAAAGAAAGCAACTGAAGGAGATGGATAGATCTGAAGAGAATAATAATGTTTATTCTATTATATCATATCTAATAAAAACATATAAACTGCTAAACAGCTAAATCTTACATCCAAATGTAACGTCAAGAAGCACAAAAATACCTTCCAGTCAGTAATGTCACAAAAATTTGGTTTTGGCATCAACACAACTTTGCTGACTAATCACAGTATGCCGTACAATTTATGCAAATACTCTGACTTTGTCCTGGATATTTAGTCAAGCATGCATACTGCAGTGCAGAAAACACATGCGCCATGTAGGCTTCTAGAAAGCAGGATCCAACCTGTTGCACCACAAAAACAACAACAACAACAGGCATGTGGCACTTTAAAGAAAACATGTTGTGACATTAGCGTTTTTGCTATTTTCTGGTCTAATTTTATGTCCTTCCACTTGTGAAGGACAGCTTTCTGTGAAGCAAAACAACAACCACCACCAGAACAGCAACAACAACAACAACAACAAAAAGGGGTCTAAAAAAAAATCGCTGCAGGGCTTTCACTTCAATTTTTTCTTTTCCACTAATAGGCAACGGAAGAAAGCTCAGTGAGCTGCTCCATCTGTATTGGTACCGTGCCACCAACTCACAAGCCAATGGCCCACTGTGAATTCTCCCAGTGCTCCAGATGGTGAGCCTGCTATGCAACTCTGCATTATAACAAATTAATGTGGATGAAGTTGGTGCAAAGAATGAGCACCATCCTTCTTTTTCCTTGCAAGCAAAACAGAAAAAAAAAGAAAGAAAAAAAAGTTGTTGGTGGTTATTTAACAAGTGCTTTTGATCATAAAAGTTTGCCCATTCTGTCCACATGCTATCAATTTTCTCCCCATCACCAAATGTAACACAAGCCTGTTAATACTTAATATGAAAAAGATCAAAGTCATCTTTTGTGCAGCGAGAACAAAAAGGGAAATGCCATAATGGGTTATGAGGAAAGCTGAAACACAAGCATGAGTAACATGACCTTTTAAATACAATGCCATAAAAAAGCTAACCTCTTCATTTCTCTTTCAAATGCCCTTTTTATCTAACAGCAAAAACAACACGTGCAGTGACAGGTGGAAATCTGTCTGCGTAATTTGCTTATGACAGGATCATTACTTAAGGATTACTGAAATGCACTGCAGAGCTACTTCACCCGTTGTTAGACTGCCCTTGAACAGACTCATCAGTCCACTAGATTTTTACAGTAAAACACCTCAAGCATAGCTCGCCTTTACACCTACAAGTCCACACACACACACACACACACACACACACACACACACACACACACACACACACACACACACACACACACACACACACACACAAAAACTATGGAAACTCCAAAGTTCTGAGGGCAGCACACTTTAATTAACGTATGTATTGACACAAAAGCAGTCACAGAGAAAAGCTTTTTAGAGTAACAAAAATCAAAGAAGTCATTACAGAAAAGTTCAGAAATCACATTAGGCTCCCTGTGGCGTCAAGAATGCTAAAGTGATTAAAAACAGATGGAATAACAGCAACACTGGTGCTTGGAGCTCAATCTGCAAACAGGAAAGTCTAACCTCAACAGGCAGCCTCTTTCCCTTAATCATTCCCAGACTCCCACTTGCTATTATTTCAACCCAGTCTCGGAGTTGAAGCGAGCAGCCAGTAAAAATAATTCAAGACTGCAAAAAACGTTCTGCTGCTCTGCTTCATTCTCTGCATGAGAGGAAAATGCTTTGGCAAAAAAAGGGCAAAACCTCCTTTTTTAAAATATGTCTAACCTGGAATATTTACTTGTACGTGGTACAAAGCAGGTTTGAGTCACTTGTTTTAATTGCACTGTGTGACAGCTTTAACTGATGCAGTGGAAAATGAGGCAGAGGAGCATCGGACGCTTGCACTTGCATGCAAGGAGGCGAACAAAGTGCTTTAAAAGTTCAAACCAATAAGTGCAAAAACTTCACATAAAATCAGACTGACACTCAAAGGGATACACTCGTATACATACACACACAGGCAACCACACTTTATACAGCTCCCTTCTGTCTCAGACACACACACATTCCCAGAGAGACTACTCACCGATTTTCCGTTGTAGTAATACATTAAAGAGTTACTGCCCATTCCAGGGACAGGGTAGGCGCAATACATTATAGCTTTAACAATTTAAGTGATAAAGGTATAGTACAGCGGCACGCTAGCTTTCTCTCTAGACATACATCCAAACCGTTCAAAAGGGACTAATAATTCTTTCAGTACTGGCCTTCACACACACACACAGACCCACTCAGAGGAAACTTATGCAAAGCAGGATTGTACCATTCCACACTGTGGGAAGGGGTGGCTGTAAGAAGGGAGTGGCTCGTGTGGTACATCCCTCCCTTAAGCCTCTAAGTGCTGAGGCGAAGAGGACGAGGAGGGGGGAAGGGAGTCGATGGGGAGGTGGGTATAGAAAAGATAAAGGGAAGTGGGTGGGACGGAAAACAAATGTGTGAGCGGATTTAGAAAGAGAGGAGAAAAAAAATGTTTTAATTCCAGGCATAGAAAAATGCAGATTTTCTGCAGGGGAACCCCGACAAACTGGAACTAAAATAATTTTGTTCTAAGCAGGGTTTTATTGTGTGTAATTCAAAGGCGATCAAATGAGGGCTTTAAATAAGTGCGGCGAGCCTGTTCTCTTCCACACGTTTTAATCCCGGGCGTCTAATCTTTTTGTTTTTGTGATGATTAAATGAGTCTACAGGCAGTGAGGTGAATTATGGCTTTTGGAAGAGCAAAGCCATCTGGAAGCTCATTTTACCTGTTCCCACACATGGTTTGCACACCAACAAGGAGTCATTAGAGTGGAGAGAGTGACGGCTCAACATTGCAAGAATTTTTTTTTTAAATCCATGAATCCAAAATCCAGCCAGCAATACAACGGCTGATTTATGAAATGTGAGAGTTTGGGTGTTAGCGCAGGGGGACCTTTAGCTGGAGCCCCTGTAAACACAGAGTTGTAAAGCATGCAACAGCTGCAGAGGGGTTGGCTTGTGACGTCGAAACAGGAAAATAATGCTCCATTTCCTAAACCCTGGGGGCCTCAGACGGGGGAGAACTAAAGGGGTGGGTGGGTGGGTGGGAGCAAAACATTGACAGCCATTTTACCATGGTTTACTGTCACTGCAAGCCACACAGCTCCCCATTACCTTTATCACGGGGGAGGAGAAGGAGGGGTGGGGGGTGGGGGGGTAAAGGAAAGAAGAAGAAGAAGAAAGGAGGGGAGGAGGCGAGAATAGATACCATATTCTAGCAAGAGACCGGTCTGGACAGCCTGACTGGAGCCTTTCATGTGTGCCACTCGAAGCTTGCTCGACTAAACACAGGCCTGTAGACTCATTGAGAACATTACTGTTATAGAAAGATGAAAGCTTCCACTTCCTTAAGAAAACTAGGCCTTTATTATGCTTTTGCTTTTAGTACTGTTATTATTTATCCCCCTTTCTTCTCAGAGGTCCTTTTAAACTCATCCAAAACACTGGCTTTGCATGTTGTTACCCCTTTAAATCTGGCACTGTTTCAAGTTGATGCTTTAAGGAAAATGGTCATGATAGAAGTGTTTGAAGAGATCTTAAAACAAGTCCAGACACACATCGCAGTGTTGCGAGGAAAACACATGAAAGCAGGGACAAATGGGCACAGACACACACACCAGTTCTGGCTGATTCAGGATACATCAAACTAATTTCTCTCACTACTGACTCTGAAGGAGAGAAAATGTCTAAAAGAGTTCATTAATTTATAACGTATGAATGACCGTGACTCACAGTTCACAGGCTTGATATTGCTGGAAATCATCACTGTTGAGCTGGGAGGTGAAGGTTCAGCTCCGCCCACCTGTTCACGCGATCCTCTCTAAAGACACTCAAGTCATCACAAGGTGCTTTTCTTGGGATTTGTTTGGGTGTTGAAAAACCCCGAGCAAATCCACAGGCTGAGGTCACCCCCCAACTCACGCATGGATTTAGCGGTGATGTCATCGGGCAGGAAGATTGCTTCCTGTAAGAAGCTCTGGTTCTAATTAGGGAGGGCTGAGTGCGGGGCGCATGAGGGGATTCAAACCTTCTCCCTCCCAAACTCCTGGCTTTATCATGAATGGAGACTCAAAATTCAGTGTTTCTGTGCATTAAATCAAAAGACCATTTTTTATTATCATGGACCATTAAACCCGCATTACCCAGACAGTAGTAACACTGGCAATGATAGTGATGGTTAATATTTTTATAGACTCTGGCAGCGTGATGCTAATTTCTAAAGTTAGCTGACCTGGATCCAAACAAACAGCAGATGGGGGATTACCCAAAACAGGCTCATTAGCCCTATTTATATGTATTTTAAGTTTTTTTTAAATAAATGAATTTAAACTTACTTACTAAAATTTTTTTTTGCTTACATAGTGCTCAAGAGATTCGTTTTCTTTACATATTAAAGTCTATTAAAGTATTTTTGTTCATTTTATCACAAACTATAAAAGAAAATGCAAAAACCTATTCACTGCACACTTGATGTCTAAAAAAGGATTAAATAATTAAATAATGATCTCTGTAAAGTCTCAGTTACTGTATGACAGCTTGCATGTTTATATTTAACTATAACCTCTGCGTACGCTACAGAGCAGTGAGCTTGTATAATTGAGTCCAGTTATAAAAATTAAATTTCTCGGCAATACAAGCACACTGTACTGCAGGAGAAATCTCATTAAAATATGAAGATAAAACTAACAATATACATTATGCTGCATCAATGAATTGCATATGAGGAAAGTATAAAAAGTCAGAGCAAAGAAGTGAGTTACTGAACCTGTTTAGGAAATTGATGCTTCAAAGCCAGCTGCAGGCTTTAGTTGATACTGTTAAAGGCATCAGAGTGTAAGTGGATGAAGGGGACAGATTAAACACGAACGTGTATGAACAATAAGATGAGTGGCACTGATTTTTGTAGGGGTGCATGAAGAGGAGAGACAAAAATGAAACTTGGGGTTGACAGCACTGAGGCCTGTCTGCATTATTTATCTCCATACCCGGAGAAGAAACACACACACGAGGAAAAGCTGTTAAGACTGTGAACACTACTCATGCAGATCCATTCAATCACAGTTTTGTCATGTGAGGCCGGATCCTGAATTCTTCTGTATGAGAGCAGAAGCAGAGATGCTTTTGATGGAAATTTAGATGTTCTGACAAAAAGGAGAGGACAAGACAGATGCTGTACAAGAACACAGCACAGCAGCACCTTTTGGTTGATTTAGGAGCTATATGTTCACGTGTCCCACTAGTTCACGTAAGATGTTTTTTGTAAGATTAGCCTATAAAACATTAGCCTATAAAAACATTTGAGGGAAAAAACCCTCACCTACAGTTATAAGTAAGAGAGACTGACTTTGGATCCATCCGATCTTAAACTACAAACTCATTTTTAAAAAGGGTTAAATTTCTTTTTCCCATGAGATGCCACATCGTTAATCCTGACTTCTTTGTGTTTTCCGCTTGAAGAGTTCAGGGAAGTGAAAGTAGAGACCTCCTTTTTGCATGAAATGTAAAAAAGTGCTGGGATGGGACACCTGTTTGCTGTTTTGCTGCAAATCTATTTGACCTCTTCATAACAGACATTAAGGAGGGGAAAAAGTATGTTCTGGGACGGATGGCACATGTTTGAAATTTCAAGTTAAGCCTAATAATAGGCTTCAAAAGAAGAACAAAAATAAAACACAAGGTTTTATTTATTTTACTTTTTGTGGATTTTGTGCTTGTTGCATGTGACTGCTGGTCTCAAAAGCTGTTTTACAAATACTGAATGTCCACATTACAGACTGCAATTTAATACAAGTGACACGACTCATGGACTCATCAGCAAGAATGAAAAAAAAAAAAGCACCCTTATGTTTTCAATCATATTTACAAGAAGAGTGCACACATTTCAATAATTAGGCACTTGGACTAAAAACCTGATGGCAGGAAATGATAACACAAAGCTTCTAACCATATTTATTTTATTCTCCGAGCTAACAGAAATAAAAGGAATTTTAAAAATTTACATAACACATTTGTGCTGTTTGGACATCTGTCTAAAACCATATGGCAGGGAAACTAAAAACAACCTAATAACATTATCTCCTGAAAGAAAGCTTCCTTTTTTGACTTTTTCTCCTGCTGCTTACACTTTTACTTTACACTGTAGAATAAATGTGAAAAATGTGTAAACCAGAAGAGAATAGAAGAGATTGAAAGAACTGAATAAGACAGAGCGAGACTGGGGCATAGAGAATGAAGGCTTCTGTGGTTAAACGGTGAGGATGTAATCCTTCAAAGGATTAGTTTCATTACCTTCACGGGGACTCATTCATTTGTTCTGGAAGGATCTAGAAGGTCACTTCATCCGGGGTACAGATATGACCCAGTGGAAGCCCAGAATCACTATTTTGAATCTACCAACTTAATTTTTCACATGATTTTGATTCTAGTTACAGATGATGTCGCCAAACAAATATATAACAGCACTGTTCACTGAGCAAAGCAAACCCCTGATTGGCCGTGACACAAGTAGGACAGTGCTCACTAGAAGTGCTGGGCATCTTAAAGGTGTAACTTATCTCGTCAACGGCAGACAGCAGAGCCGGTGAAGACCACAAGAAAGCTAATCAATTAACATCCTGGAAGCATCAACGCAGCAGAGACAGAAATCACCACTTCTGGTCAGATCTTTCAGTTTAAAATAAGATAAGATTATCGTCTCCCACAGGAGAATATCGACTGAGATTTGGTGAAATTCGAACAGATGAAGCTGCACCTTTACTGCATGTAATTTCCTTGCTCCATTTCCCCTCATTTCCTGCCTTCCTCTACTGCTCCTATCTAATAAAGACTATCAAAAAAAGGAATAAACAGGATGACGCAGCAGTCCAGTGAGTTGGAGACTGACTTTCTATCCACTAACTAATTATGTAGGATAATTATGGAGGATCGCAGAGCTACCCCAAAAGATCTTTATATGATCCTCTGGCCAGCCAGAATTTTGCAGGAAAAGAAGACTTACAGGGTGTCTTTCTACGCTGCAAAACCATCCCTTAAATGGCTCTTTTGTATTTTAGACTGCATGACGAAAAGCTCATTCATCCCTCCGGAGTGCTGCAGGGATGACTTTTGTTGTAGGCCAACCTGAATGTTAGCATCACCCTGGCTCCCTCGCCAAAAAAGCAATGGGATTTTTTTTTTCTATAGGCTTTTAGTGTGACATATAAGTGTTCGATTCTTAAACATTTAATTCTGCATGATAATCTCCACAAATTAGCAGCACAGTTATAACCTGAATAGTAAAACATGGGTATTTGCTTGCATATTTGTTGTAGAACAAAATGTGAGAGTGACTAAAGCTTCTTATTACAGCAGACCTTATTTTTAGGCATTGAACAAGAAGCTTTGACACAAGAGAACCAGACGTACAAAAATGCAAACCTAGTGTTCATTCTTTGGCAGTCTGCTGCAGCTGATGGGCAGAGGTGAGCAAACATTTACACCTGCACATATTGTGTCTGCACATGTTCAATTTTAAACACCAACACCAACATTATGAGGATGATTGATTTCTCTGGGTCCTTGAACGCTTCAAGATGCTCCAATACTTCCGAGCTGAATAAACTTCCTTTGCCTTAGAAGCAAGCTGACCGGCACACCTTCAGAAACCTGAATAGTCGCCATCTATGGTCGTTACACTGATCTCATTTATCCCTCAGTAATACACGCATCACACATTACCTCTGACCTACAGCAGAATCCTGTGGTTCAGTGATGTCTTTTCCAGGTCACAGCAGCCACCCTTAGATGGTCTCTAAATAACAAACTTAGTGATTGTTGACAGGCTGTGTTCTTGAGTCTCCCAGCGATCTCAAATCAAGGTTTGCATTAATGCCGTACACTCACGCAAGGCTTACATGAATAATTTACAACAGGCCAGAATGTGAGTAATGACTTTAATCTGTGCATTATTTTTGTGCTCTTAGTCCTTTTAACTCCTTGTTCTCCTCACAGATGAAAGAGGTCAGGCCTCTGGATTGTTTGCCTGTTCCATTATCTGCAGCCTCTAATGTCAGTGGTAAATTTCAGCCACCCAAACAAAGATAAACACAAAGCCCAGGGTCCCAGAGGTGGCTGCGACTGTTCAGCATCATCCCGTCAAACCAAGGATGTCTATCTAATCAGCCATCTGATGAGGTCATCTCTGGGGAGCTCGCTAACTGGGGTCAAGTCAAAGCCTACAATATTGGCCCCTGTCAGTTTAATCACCTATTATAAAAAATTCAAAACAATGACATACAGAACATACACCAAATTCTAATTTTTACAGTGAACTGTGGAACAATCAGGAATAATTTCCAGCTTTACAGGTGTTACTCTTTAAGAAATAAAATTAAAAGACGACTTAACATTTGCAGCTTGGTCTGTTGTTAATATGAAACCCACAGAAGTAGGGCCTGCTGTCCGATAACAGCAACCAACTGTCAGCAATCAAGTCTTTTTGAGCTGTGCAAGTATTTAATATTAGCTAGTGGTCATGATACTAGAATTTAAAAACTTGATACCAAAAATCAGGAAAATACTCCATACGCGATACCACTTTCAACACCACAGGGAAAAAAGTGAGAAAAAAGAAAGTGTAATTAGCTATTATTGTTATTAATCCAATATTTCCCTTGTTTCACATTAGAAACCATTAACTTGTACAACGAGACTGGGAAACAGATCTCTGTTTAGTGACTTCCTACAAATAAATAAATAAAAATCAGCAGGCTACTTCAGGATGTAATTGAAAGTGTATGCATGCACGTTTGTTTATAATGTTCGTCCCTGCGGGTGTCATTGTTTAATTCATGTTTTTGTGGATTTACATCAGGATATCAAAAGGCAAAAACACAAAACATGCAACTTTATGCTTTTCTGCTGGGTGGCCCCAGAATCTAATTTTGCCTGAGACTTAAAAAGGCCCGGAGGTTTACAAAGGGCTTTACTGATGCATTTCATCTAAGATCTCTTCCCTGAGCCCTGTTACTGTCCCATCCTGCCACGGTTCAAAGGAAGAAACAAAAAGAAGCTGCTCTCACTACAACAGGAACCCTAGCTTACCGCTGCAGTACAGTATTATTTTTGTCTTTGAGCCGTTAATGGCAGATGGAGAGAGAGAGAAAATATACCATTTGAAAGTCATGCACCAGACAACACTGCGAGGAACATTTCTAGGTCTTAAGATTCACAGCCTAGAGCAGACTTCCTTTCTTACAGCTCGCACAGTACAAATCTCTCAGAAACAAGGGTGTCTGAGTGATCTGTCAAAAGCAAATGTCAATCTTTTTTGTCATCCACACTCAGGGTTCTCGCTTGCAAAAGCCCCCAAGGGGAGCCGAATCTCAGCCCACCACTTTCTTTCTCTCATCCTGCAGCCATACCGTCACCAAAGCCAGGGAGGAAGTGTCACATCGAGCCGCTGTGCCTCTGACAAGGCGGGGATGGGGGGATGAGGCGGTGGGGGAGGATGGCACAAACGCTATTTACACAAACAAACTCGACACGCACACAGAGATACACACCATGCCCTTGCAGATTCCCAGAAATATCCTACAAGAGGCAACTTTCCCCCACGAGCTACGAGCTTTCTCTCCCTCCTTCTTCAGTCCTTCTTGTCAGACAGGTGCCCACGCAGCTGCCCATCAGCATCCCTCGGCGTAGCAGCCTGTCTGTCCAATGACAACAAGCTCTGTCCTTCATATCCACTGTTCAGATTATACAGTCAAATAAAAGCAGGCGGCCAATGACATCCGAGGTGTCTACTGTAACAGAACTAATGCTTCTATCGGTATCTCCCGCACAAAGTGGTAAGCTATAAATTTATAGATAAACAAACAGCTTTGAAGAATCCTTTAAACAACATATTGCTAGGCATATACATCACACGATTATACGATTACAGCCACTGCAGAATCCCACGTCTGCAAGCACACAGCCAGCAGACCACAGAGGAAAGTATGAGTGTGGTTGATGTGGGGGTGGGGGGTTTGTCTGTATATAAGATGAAAAAGCCCTATAAACATTTAAATATTTGCAATCACCAGCTGGCCCGTCTAGATAGTGTTCACATCCCGGTGCACTGCAGTGTCAAAACCTAACTGCACAGAGGATGTGCTCCCGTAAATATTTTGATTCAGCTCCATCATGTAGTGTACACACACATCACGCCTGGACTTGCATCTTCCATTGCCCATCTGATTTAAAAGTCTGAAATTTATTTTTAGACTGAGAGAGCAAAGAATACAAGCTGGGGAATAAAGAGGGGATTTGAGAATGAAATAAATAAATAAGAAAATTCCCAGCAGTAGATATAATGATGGGAAGCACTGTGTTGATTTTTTTTTTTTTTGTAAATCGAGCAGCTATTCAGGTCTCTGGTGAGGCTCCCGCGTTTGCTTACACAAGCAAAAGCTTTCGGTGGCATATGCAGCTGCATTCATGCTTTACAGGTACGCTGCAGGCTCTTCACACAGCTGCCTGTGGCAAAGTAAATCTGACTCCAGGTGCGCCTTCCCCTCGACACTTCTTCAACGGCAAACCTCGCTACATCCACAGCCCGCAATACAAACACGGCTCTCAGCTGATAACCATCCTCAGAAATGCAGCTTACACTCCCTCCAACAGTCACCAGACACACCTTGGAAGGCCGCAGGTAGCACTTTTCCCCATCCGATAGCTGCTACACCCATGCCTCACCTTTGCTTCCTATTAGCTCACTAAGCAATAAAGTAACAGCTCCTAAAAGCTGCCACACAACCTCCCACTCTAACATTTTCCACATATGCCAACTAAAAGAATAAAGAGGAGAAAAACTCTTTATGTTTTCCTTTCTCTGTCAGCAGGTAAGAAGAGACCTATAGCCCTTTATTCAACACTGCCATCTTTATTCTTTCAAATGGGATCAAAGACTAACTGGGATAATTCCTCCAAGCTCCAGGCTTTATCTTCTGAGCTGTACTGAGTGACAAGAAGAAGCTGTATTTTATCCCATGCTCTGTCACTGTTTTTCCCCATCTAGCATTGTACTGCTTGATTGTACTCTTATGAGTCACAGAACCGCACCTGCGCCCATGTGTTAAGTACTGACAAATAAAAGCCCAGCGTCCATTTACACAACAAAGAGATGTAACCCGCGAGGCAACCATTCTTTGCCTCCCTCCCTCCGTCTGACAAGACCTCAAATATATCACTTACTTAAGAGGAAGGCAGCGCACGTTCCTGCTCCTGCCAGGGACTGCTCTCTCTCCCTCATGCTCTGACAAACTTCTTTTCAAATACAAATCCAGAAACAAAACACATGCCACCCTTTTATGTTCGGTGGCCTGTTCCATATTTAATTTCAGAGTAACAGCAGTAGAGGTGATGATTATCAAAGCTCTGCAAGGCAAATCCAGTCTCAGACTCCCTCGCCAAAAGAAGAAAAGAAACCCCGTCATTGTTTAAGGAAAGAAAATGTTGGATTTTTGGTAAACCAGTTGCTACTGATTAAAAAGGAAAAAACATTTTTTAAAAATCCTTGTCTTCTACTAGTTCTGAGAATTCAAGGCAAAGCCTAATAAAAACCTCTGACGATCCACCGGGGTTTTTAACAATGAACATCTGACTTAGTGATTTATGCATATTAATGAACTCCAACACCCCCTGTCTAAGCGAATACAAGCTGAGCTCCACACTTCTCTGCATCCTAATGGTTTCTGCTCCACCGGGATCATTACCAATAGAAATTTCAGATATTCTGTGCTATTAATCTCTGTCTGTCCTCCTGTTCGGCTACGTAATGACTAATTAAACATCAAAAGAGCAGAGCTGTGGATCCGCTCTGACAGCCTCTCTTTCTCCCAGGAGAGGCTGTGAGGAGGCTAGACTGTGACAGGGCAGCACTGAAAATCAATCACCTCAAGGTCCACATGTGTATTCACACACTCGCACGCACGCATGCATGCGCTTTTGCACGACACACCAAAAAATCTGCAGGAAGTTGTCGCCCGCCGAGACCTTTACGTGCTCGGATTAAAACAACAAGCATGTAAACAACAAACACTAAAAGTCTAAATCAAACAGCCACCACCGCAGTCGCTGTTGAACAAGCCGCACAGAGACAACACAATTTCAATCCGAGAAGTGTGCCGGGGTTGTCAAGAGCGCTCTGTGTGTACAACTGTGAAAAGAGAGGGTGTGTGAGTGGTAAAGATGTGTGTGTGTGTGTGTGTGTGTGTGTGTGTGTGTATGTGTGTTTGAGTGAGTGTGTTTGTTTAGGTGAGCTCACTGTGAAATCTATTTATATGAGAGGTAGATGATCTTCCACTCACAGATGAAGGCAGGCCAGGAGGGACCTTGCGAACCTTTTTTGTTTGGAGAGGATCTGTGGAAAGATGAAAGCAGGGTGTATTCATTCAAAGGCAGAAAACAAAATAATAAAGAGGCAACTGTACAGAAGCCATAACTCACCAACAAAATCCTACGAAGCATTGTTTGTGATTTTCACATAAAGAATAAAAGAAAACTACACACAGTCCTACATGACATATCAGAGAAATATGTCGATACTTGTTTTTTTGTGTGTTTTTGTCATTGCTCTTTCAACGCAGCCTGATGACGACTGAAGCCAGACACCAAAGCAGGGTGTGTTCATATTAGGGCTGGCCAAGTTTTATATCAAATGTGGAGTTATTACAGCTGTCATTTTTTTTATTAATCTTATCAAGTGATTATATAAAACTAAACAAAGTTAAAAGTAGATGTGAAAATCAGTAACTAAAATAAATATAAAAACTAGACTTTTGAAAAAAAGGAAAACTAACTGAATTATTTACCATTATTTACCTGCTTGTTTCAGTTTAGCTTTTATTAGTTTTGCTGTTACTTTTAGTTTTCCTTTATTGTGCAGTGGATGTTAAGACTGTCAAACAATTAACACTGTCACGCAGACGCCCCAAGGCTCGATAAACATTAGAAACAAAGCCTCACCATGGCTGTACATAAATATAAATAAGTATTTAAAAAATATTTACATAGCGAAAATGAGAGAATCACAATTTTTTTGATATAATATTAACAGAAAGTTTCTTTTTCTAAAAGAGCTCATTTAGATCTTGGAAATGGTTTCACACCTGAGGAATAACACACTAAAGTTAGATGAAAATGTTTGGTTTTTTTCCATATTGAAGCTATAATATCTGTGAAACCACACACATGATTTGCGCAATTTTAAAGAACATGTGCCATGAAAATGTGAAGCTGTAAATATAACAACCTATTGTGATTTCTACTCATCAGAGATCAAACATACAAAATACCATATTTTTCGGACCATAAGGCGCACTGGATTATGAGATGAAGGGATCTGTTTTCATACATAAGGCATTGATGTTGAATTCTCTCGCAGCTGCTCCATTCCCATGTTGTTGCAGTATATTAATAACTAACCTCTTATTGTGGATGGATTATCTCAGTTGTTCTCCTGACTGAAGTTTGGTCCGTTTACAGTACACTACCATGCAATTGCATTTGTCAAAAACCATCGGGAACCCTCACCTTAACTTAGCTAGCGTTCATCCTCCAGCTTCACTGTGGTATGCTTTATGTTATGCTAACATAGCTGTGTTGCTAGTGATCACATAGCACAGCATTATATACCAGCTAGCCCAACCGCAAACGTCACTGCTGTTTAGTTTTCTGTCTTCATTTATGTTGGAAGTGATAGCAGAGCTGTACGTTTTTATTTTTTTTTTCCAGTCAGAACATGCTATATCACGTTTAGGTAGCGAAGCTAGCGAGCTAACTTCCTGCTAACTTCCAACTCCATTAAATTTAATAAATTCTGTTTTGAATGAATGAATGCCTGGGTGTTAACGTAATTGTTACACCTGGTAAAGCAGCAACGCTGATCATTTTATTAAAGATGAAAGAATTTAGACAGTTTTAAATTCTCAGTGACGCCAGAGTGTTCGTTTGACTTTGGGACCTGAATAGACGGAGTTTTGGACCCAGATTACTCCGAGTCCATGAGGCTCCTAACTACGGTAGCCCTAATGCTCAGACAATCCATCAAGCAGTGCCGCTTGGTAGCTTACCAAAGTCATACTAAAACATTTTTTTGACAGATTTTTCAGGCCATGCACCACATAAAATCGGTTAGAGGACAGTAAGCACAACCAGAATTCATACATAAGGTGCACCGGATTTCAAGGTGCACTGACTATTTTTGAAAAATTAAAGGATTTTAAGTGCGCCTTATAGTGTGGAAAATACAGTAATTCAGTTAACTTTACCTTAACTTGAGCTACACTCCCGATAGTGTGTGATCATAGAGCCCCAGCGCCTAATAATTACTCTACTCCTTTGCAGGACCTAGCTCAAGTAGTTTTCTACATAATTGAATTTAAATATTGCACCTCAAAACAGGAGCTTGAAAAAAAATGCCCAGATCCTCATCCTGTTTTTTTTTAATCAAAGTAATGACAGTATGGACCTAAAATCTTGCACATTTCTGATTAAAATACAATATTTTCCTTTATACAGCCAAATCTGAGATGAGAGGCATATGAAGAACTGACTGAGCAATAGTTCGTATGTAATTGGGATTTCTCAAGCATGAGCTAAAGTGGTCCAAAAAACAACTTTATCAGAAAGGCTCGAATCCTGCATTGCATAATTAAGGCTGTCTTTATCTAAACTTGATCTACTTTTGGAGCACAATGTGAAATTCAAATATTGTAAAACCTGCTTTGCTGGTCATTTAAGAGCACTTTTCTTTCAGTCATGAAGACGGCACTGACCGATGGCTGGAGGGTCTGGCAGAGAACGTCTTCTTGGATTGGCTGCAGTGAAGGAGAAGAAAGGAGTAGCAGACTTCCCTGACGTAGTCACTGAACTCGGACTCGCCAACCCAATGTCTGTCCTTACAGAAGGCTGAAAGAGAAAACGCAGAAATGTTTAAAAACTAAAGGAAAAGAACAACTTTTATTGTCCAAACTGACCTTCAACCAGTCATTTTTTTAAGCTCTCTGCATTTAAACCGAGCTTTGTTCAAAATAACACATATTTTAATAAAGAGAAGCACTCAGTGTCTCTCACTTGACCGCTTGTATTAGATCTTTCTTTAGTACACTAACTTCAGTATATTTAAAAAAAAACATGCAAAAAATTTACTTCATGCTATGAATATTCTGAGTTATGTGGTTTCAAAGTAGAAAGCAGTTGATTAAAATTTTGCACTTTTAATTCACATAATTATTCCAGCTTTTATGAGCCCATATAACTTCTTAAGTATCCACATGAAGCCTTCAGTGCTGAAAAGCACATTTAGGCTCTGTTAAAATCTAAAACCAAATCAGTTTTACACCCACAGCAAATGCCACAATCAAAAACCAAAATCTTCTTCTTCTCAGTATTTTCAGCACTTTCTATGACCAGCTTTGAGCATTAACTTCTAATGCCTTTAAAATTTAAAGGCTATAAAATGTAACTGAGATGGAATACGTTCTTAAGCTCTGCAAATTGAATGTGTCTATAAGTTGTGAGGGCTCAGAATTTGGAAAAAAAAAATTTAAAAGAATTAAAAAGTGTAAAATTGAGCCTAGCTCAATGTGTGTGGAAATTTTGGTGAAATTCTGCATGTCTTTATTAAATAAAAATCAGCTGACTGGGAACTTTCTGTCAGATGTGGTTGATTTTAAAAGAAATGAATAATAAGAAAAAAAAGCAGAAAACAAAAAATTCAATTTTGTTTTAAAAAAAGATTTCACATATCTTTTTTTTTTTTTTAACATGAGAGGACAGACTCCGCCAGCCTTGAAAGCTTACCATGTTACCCTGCCACCAATATCTGTTTGACCTCTACAACCCTGACAAACTGGGTTAAGACGCCCAATTAAGAGCTTGGTCTAATTAGAGTAATCGGCTGGAGATCAGGAGAGCGTAGAGTGTGTGAGTGAGGTCAACTCAGCCCGATGAAGAGTAGTAGTAGTTGGCTTGAAAACCTGCCTCATGTGCCCTCTTGGATTCTTTGCAAGCTGAGGATTAACACAGTTTACCACTGAGACGTTTCTATCTGATGCTTTAAAGTTCCAAATTTAGTTGGGACTAAAAAAACAATGTGTACATGAGAAGCAGCACAAAAGAAATGAAGATAATTTCGCTGATATGAAATGTAGGTCAGGAAAATAGTTTGCAAAAAAACAATCTGTCACTGATGCTGGAGCTTTCACATGGCACAACAGACCCACTTCTGCTGTTGCCTTTGTTCAGTGACATTGAATACCTTCAGCAGCACTGGGTCTGACCTCCTTTATGCTACTGTAGTCAGTCTGGGAGGAACAACATACGAACATCACTCAACAATCATCAGCTCAGCTCTTCCAGCTTGAATAGATCTCAAGATTGTACAAGCTTCCCTATTCAATCTCAGATTTTGTGGTGAAAAAATCCTGAAATTCTGATATTAAATGTTAAGAAGCCACAGCTCATGTGAGGCACACCTCAGCACCAATATGCACAAAGGTACAAATGGTACCATGCTCTCCCAAAAAGCTGATTCTGTTCATCTGGACGTAGTGTTTTCAGTGGGAGAAACGTTTCGTCACTCATCTAAGTGACTTCTTCAGTCTCAGCTGACTGCAGGTTATATTTGCATAAGGACTGAAACTAGCACCACTGACAAACAATTGGCCGTGAGGTCAGTTTCATAATCATTCATATGCAAACTGTTACCACGCTGTCTTCTGAGCCAAGTTGGGAATTGTGTAAGTCTTGATTGACTGTAAAATGACCACATGGCTACACGTCATGTGCCAAGTAGCTCATGAGATCAGTCGTCTTGTTCAGCTATTTGTCCTGATTAGATGTCAGTTGGTTAATCTCAGATCTGTGCAGCTGCAGGTGTGCACTCTTTCCTCTGTGCTTATTCACAATATCTAAAACAGTAGAGTTAGTCAGAAAGCCAAAGCAAAGATAGTTTACATTGTAGGAGGGGGTCTTGGTGGTCTTGTAGCCTCAATGGGACAAAGCCGAGAAGCCATAGCTTGGCACCAGCCTGAGGTATGGGGGTCTGTTTAACTTTTAACGCTCACTACTCAGCACAGCACACTCACCACACATATTTGCTATAATGAGACTGCCTATAACAATAAAAAAAATACTGTTTGACTTATTTTGAAGTAAAACATTTTAAAAGCAGGATGGAAATGATGCAAAGGTCTATATAGAAGCAACAATGAGAGACTCACCTGGCAGCCAGATGCCGCAGGATCCCTGCCATATCCAAGAAACGAAGCCCTCTCTGATTTACCTGTAAAAACAGACAAAAAAAAAATAATTACTATTTCAGTATTTTATGGAACTTTTATGGAATGCAGATGGTTTTATAAGTAATAACAGGCTGCGGTATTTAGCCTGCAGTCAAGCGTTTAGCGCAAGATGAACACTTAATTTGCTGTAATGTGTTCTTAGCTTTACTCACAGTGATTTGTACATTGTTGCACCTGTTTGCTTAAAACAGGATTTTCACATTATTCAATTTAAGGTCACACATTTGCTTCTGGAGCCTGTCTAGTACACAATCACTCAAACAATGCTAGTTAAAAGCAGCCACACTGGAGCGGTGAATGCTGTGATGCAGCTCCTGTGCCGAGCAGTCAAAGAAAGGAGGAGTTTGGTTTCCCTGTGCGTTGCCCTTGTAATGATTTAAAACATTATTGCTATACCTGATGAACACCTATTCTGCTGCTGTCAGATGTTGTCTACTAAGCAAAACTGAGGGCTTTAAATGAAAAAGAAAAAACTCACAAGCATGCTTAAATGTGGTAAAAATGTTATTGCAAAGGAAATACTCATATCTTTCTTTCTGGGTAACAACATGTAAACAACACAGAAGCACACAAAGACTCTACTGTAGTATACTGACATATCATTTAACAAATTTGGGAGCTTTTATTCGAGGACACGAGCAGGATTCTTTTTCTGTTTAGAGCAATAATAAAATATCTTTGGACAATCTTGGAGCTGCTGTTCCTTTCACTGAAGCGAACAGCCCAGTTTGTCCCACTTTCATCTGCTGTCTACTGTAATATCATCTGATGCTGGCAGGAAAAAGAAGGACACAAAGAACGAGGGATTGAATCAGTAGACGGATTAGCTGACGGACTCATGGATGTACATCAAGTGGAAATCTCCGGGGCTGAAAACTGAAGCAAAGTCCTGGCAGTTCCTCTAATGGCCACTTGAAGCTGTCTCCAAAAGTGAGCCAATCCCCATAGACTTGCATGTTAAACTCAACAATTTTACAGCAGAAATAAACATATTTACAGCCCAGTACAGAAAATAGTTTTGGTCTCTATTGATAGTTGGATAATTGGGTGGTGTGGTGGTGCAGTAACTAGCATTGTTGCTTCTCTGTTGTGAGCATAGAAGGCCACAGGTTTGAATCCCCTAGTCATGGTCACCCCAGTCTAAAACCAAACATGTTAGCTTAACTGGTGACTCTAAATTGGTGTGAATGTGTGTGTAAATGATTGCAATATACTGATGACCTGTCCAGGGTGTAGCCCATCTCCAGCAAGTCAGCTATTTAAGATTTTTTTTCCAGTTTGAAGGTAGGGGTATATCCCTTTTGACAGGCAGAAGCTGCCTTCAGGGTCTCAAATCTGAATCTGAGAAGCCGAACTGGACATAACCCTAACCCTGTTGGTGAACTGTAGAGAACTTTTAATGGAGCTATGTAGAAAAAAATGGCTTACTTTGCATTAATTGCACTCAGGACCAGGAATTTTAGAACTTTAATAAGCCCACTATGACGTCATGTGCCCTCTCAACTTTCATACTGGTGCTTCAGGCAGAACGGACTCGCTGCACTCAAGGAAAGCAATTGCCGAGTCTTTCTCAGAGTTTTCTCAAGAAAGTCTCACATCAGTTTCAAGATGTTGCAAGATGATCCCTCTCTGTAATCTCTGACCTCTTGCTCATACACGCCTGTCTTCAGTCCAGCCACGAAATGCCAAGTTACAAAAAACGTGTGCAGCAGGCCAAAACTCTGTTTGTTAGCGTAACAACAGCAAGCATAAATGGGGCACTAGTCTGTTATTTAGCACCAACTAGTAGGTATGTGTGTCTGCTTGACACACACAAAGTCCACAAATGCAAAACTATTGCAGTCGACTGACATCTAAGTATGGCTCCAAAAACATCAACACGGCAGTGGCAAAATGGGAAGTTCTGAAACCAATATTTTATGTACAGAAAATCCTTTACATTCAAGAGATCAAATGTACTCAACTGTCCTGCAGTAAATGGTTCAGTCACGAAAAGTTTCCTTATCTGGATTCCAGTAAAAGCAGGTTCTGTTACAAGCACTATTCAGCAGACCAATAGCAACACCTGCAATACTTCTGTAAAACTGCGTTATGACTCTCAAAGTTTTCTGTATGCAAAGTATGTTTTGGTGAATAATTACTGATCCAACTGTCAGAGTCCGTCTCTCAGTGTCAAATCCTCAGAGGAAGGCTCCCAAGGATCCGTCAGGGGAGGAAATAGACCTTAAAGCACACAACACCCATGAATCACACACATCACAATATCCACACTCAGCACTTTTAGTCCCCTGGAAAAAACAAACAAACAAATGAGAGCTCCTCTGGGAGAATGATGAATAACTTTAACGGCATCGTACATTATTTTTGTCAGACTTCCAAATATTACAAGCACAGACAAAAGTGTTGGTACTAAATTCTGTTTACTCTGGGGACAAGGAAAATATTTTTTGTGCGTTAAAAACCTGCATAGTTCAGATCTTTTGTTACACAATGACTGATCTGAACAGCACTTTCACATGCGCAGGTGAACCGAGGCACATCTAAGAGAATTCACTTGTGCTTATCTGAGCAGTCCTGCAGGAGACAGTTGTTCTGCATCTGTCCATGCCGCCTTTAGAGATGAGGGAAGCTGAGGGAATCAGAGAGGATCGTTTAACTGGCAAAGCTGCTTCTTTTCTAACAATGATGTGAAACAGTTCTGAGCCATTGCGCTTGCAAAAAAGAAATAGGATTAAGTTGTCAGTTACCACCAACGTTTTCCATCATGGCAGGATGATGAAATGTCTCCTCTGAATGAGAATATTAATTTCTTTATTTTCTGCCTCATTTTCGAAGACGGTTTAGTGAAATTCATTTTCACTCATCAGATGTAATCAGAGAGAAAGGTCTGGTCAAGGGCAAGAGTTGAATATTCACTGCAAGCACGTGTTCTTGCACACACACCGCGTCTGACGTGAATAATTGATCGTTAGTGTCGTAGGCCCAGACTCAAACAACAGATGTGTTTGCAAAAACAGTCGCACTTTACACTATGACACAGAGAAGCAGTCCCTCAGGGCCATGAGAACAAAGCCTAACAGAACGAAGTCTAACAAGTGCTGCCTACTGTGTTTAGCCCTTTACATCGAGCGTGTTGCTAAAAAACTACATAAAATTCCCAATTTCTCAGATGGAAACTTGTACACGCCGAAAGATCTGCGGGGGGGGGGCAACAAATTCATCCACAAGAAGTGATGATGAGCTGCTCTGGATTTTTCTAAAGAAGAAAGAAGAAACTGAGATTCTGAATTCATCCAATTCTCACAAGAAGATTTGATCCAGCAGTAGAGGCTGAATCACGACTGCTTTCGTACATATTTCAGGATGTGAGCGAGGGCAGTTTCAGCTGTCATCGGCAGAGTTGGGAGCACATCAGAGGAGGCAGATAAATCACTTCAGAGAGCCGATTGACCCACAGCAGCGTCTAAGTGTGTGTCTGAGGTAAAACAGCATGGCTTTACTATTTCCATATCTTTGTAAAATTCAGTACCAGGTTGCGTTTTGAGCTACAAGCGCACTTGTTGCCAAATGCAGTTGCCTGATTAGTCAAATCTGTTTATTTGACAAAAAAAATAATCTAAAGAATTTCGCTTAATCTGAAAAAATAAATGCCACAAATATGTCCTGCAAAATTACACGGTTGGCATGAACAGCTACAGAAGTCAGAAAACTGCTGCTTTGTATGTAATGTTACTTAATCATAATAGACAGGTTGCATTTTTCCTTAAATGGTGCCAATTTGCAAATATAGGGCATAGTTGTCTTGTTTTTTTGCTTTGATTACCCTGTTCTTGAGAGTAAAAACATCATTATTTAGCAAATTGAATTGACTTTAAGAATAAAACATCATGGAACAGCAAGTGTAATGTACACTTAATGTACATAGGTTTACAACTATCAGTGAGAAATAAGGTGTCAGAGCCACAAATTTGGAGAAACTGAAGCTAGACTAAGCACCTGTGAGACCACAAGACATGTCAACCCCCATTCAGACCGCACTCTGTCTCTCATGAATCTGTCAGCAAGAAGAGATGGATGCAGCAGCACTCGAAGGACCAATCCAATGGCAGCGCTGGTTTAACTTCAGGAGTATGCACAGGGATCATGGATGAGCAGGTCTCTTAGCTTATTTAAACTATTCTTCAGCAAATGCAGCAGCTCTAACCTCTTTATCTGATCATGTTTCTCCCTGCTGCCCTCAGCAAACACTTCAGTGCCTTCTGCGATGTGTGGTGCAAAAACACAGCTTAAATCTCTCTGTGGTGTGATGTAGATTTACAGGAATTTGCTCCCAAATTTCAGGAGAATTCATATTTATGACGCTGAGGTAAAGTAGAACAAAGTGATACATCAAATGGAACATAATGCTGGGCTGGCCGGTTCTAAAGCCAGGAGCCTAAATTAGCTGAATATCATGCAGTGACACCATCTTCTGTCTGACGCACAAATACTGCAACTTACCGTGAGGAAAATAGGTCACAGTACAAGAGTGAATTTCCCATTAATGAACACGACTCAAAGTAACTTTTTAAACTGCACATTCATGATTGAATTAGTTACGTTTGAAGCTTATACATTAAAGCACATCCCTACTGTGAGGAAAGAGAATTAAAATAAAAGCAGGATTTAACCGTTTCATGTACTTGAGGCTTGTTATCGGCCACATTTTGTTTTGCCTCCTCCGTGGAAGTCTGTGTGATCACAGCCTCACAACAAGAGCAACACAAATATTGTTATTATTACTTCCTGAGTACGCCCATTTTTTCTGTGCGGCTCTACATGGGGCTAAAGCATGTGTTTTCTTTTTGTGCCGTCACAGGCCCACTAATGAGTCACCGAAGTGCAGTGATTGATAGACAGCACAATTCATTAGGTGCCTTAAAACATCAGTGAGAGATAGAAAATGTAAGAAAGCAACGCGAGTAAAGTGGCTTAATTACCGCAATCACCATCAATAATACGAATGTATATATGCAGACATCACTCAGTATATCCCCAATGCAATGAAAAATCAATCTCAAGAGTGGGAAAAAAATCCCATCAATTCTGATTTAAATATTCGGCAAAGCTGCTCATTAGCATATCACACAGAGATGAGAAGGTGTAACTACAATTTCACTGCAGAGGAGGATCCATCTTCAGCACAACGCAGCTGATTCACTGAGGTAAGTCTTTATCTCCCAGGCCACACACCTCATCGGCAGTTCGGTAAAAACCTAAAATCCTACAGCCATGCAACAAACTAGAAAAAGGACTTCCCCAAACAAATAGTATTATATTAATAAAGGAGAACAAATAGCAAACACTCTGGTGTGTCTGGGATCAGCCTTCGAGGAGCTTGGTCATTCAGAGGAGCTCAGCCGCTACTCCTACACATCAGAAGGAGCACTCAAAGAAATGATTCTTCACCCTCAATAAACATGATAATAATATAATGATAATTTTGATTAAAGACTGCAACTGAAATATATGAAAACAAAGGTTTGCTAATTCAAATAGTTCATTATTAAGGAAAACGTGTCTGCTATAAACTGAATGTATACCAGTCATTCCAGTAAATGTAACATTTTATGCTGTTTTTATGTAACAAAATTAAATGGAAAAGTTACTTGAAATAAAATTAAAGTCAGCATTTTAGACATAAATGTTTTTTGACTGAGCCAACTGAGGGGACCCAGGGTCCTCCTAGGTTTTGGGCATGTCCCATCTCGGAGGAGGCCCGTGCACATCCAGGACTGGACAGATTAGACCTGTGAGACGGCCTAGGAAATGCCAAAGTCTCCTTAAACCCCCGTTAGTGACAGGAAATGGATGGATGGACGGATGAATCAAATACCAAACTGAAAACATCCAGCTCTCGGTGTTAACACACTGCAGAGACACTTTTGGAAGCTTTAACAGCTTTGGGTCTTCTTCTCTGTGTGGATATCACACTTTCAAATACAGCACTGCAGTTTGCCACTGGCACCTTTGCACAGGCTGTGAACAGGCATCATGAAGTCATTCCACAGATTTTAAAGCATCGCTCGAGTAGTGCCACGCGAGGCTTTTCACACACTTGTAGTGAAGCTACTCTACTCAGAATTTAAGAGTTTTTTTAATCATCACGCCACTCCAAAGTTTTTGGCACAGTGAAGCAGAAAAACTTTCATATCTAACAAATAATTTGGCTCTTCATGGTCCTATTGTACTACCATCGTGCTTCAGATGACAGATATGATTTCCTCTGTGCCCAGTTTCTGCTAAATATAGCACTTTTATGACTTTTTTTTTAGTTCACCTATTGTTGAGCCAGATCCAACAGTTGCTTTCCTCATGCTTTTCAGTCTTTTGCTGTTTTTCCATTCTCCGGGCTACTGCCATGTGCCTTTTATCAAGAGTGGCTTCTTTCTACTGTTTCTTCCACACAGACTAAATTTCGCAAGTGTTACCCTGGTACATTAACTTCTGGCACATTCTCTCACTGCATCTCAAGAGGGAACATATTTCTGTCAGTTTTCTCTTTAGGGTCTTGGTCTCCTTGTCTGCTTATTTCCCTTCTTATTTTGGGGCTGAGCACATCTCTGTTTTTAATTTCCCAACCTAGACTGCTGGTACTCACCAAGCAAGAACTGTCCAAGACACCTGTTTCCACTACTAGCTGTTACACAGCTACACTACAAAAGGTGGGAATTTGGTATTTTTGCTCAATAAGACTTCTGTAGATGTTTTCTATCATTTCATAACTTTAACCCACCAACCTCAGAGGGCATATACTTCTTAAACTGCTTAAAAATGAATTCCACATGGTGTTTCCTGCAACAGCCAGAGTATAAAGCACAAAAGATGACAGACCACATGACTGAGAACCATGATTGTCTTCTCAACATCGTTAGGGCTTCATTATCCCTTCAATCATGTTTCAAAAGGCACAACTTTTACTCTAAAGGCAAACGTTCTCCGTTTCCTTTCATCCATCCAACCATCCATTTTTTACTATTTATCTGGGTTCAGGTCATGGGGGCATCAGTCTGAGCAGAGAAGCCCAGACTGTCTAACGGGCGTCTATAAAGCACCCCTCTTCGGGTGTTAATAAACAAAATTAATTTAAATAAAAGCAAACAATTTGTAGGTAAATGCTAAATACAATCTGCACATTAAACCAATAAAAATGTAACTCATGTTTAAAAGACTTTAAATTTTTCCTGCAAGTTTTAAACCAGTTCAGCGTCATCTGCCTAGAGCTAGTGGAGCAGAGTGTAAACAACAGTAGGTGCAGGAATTTTGCAGAAAAAAAAAGGCAAGCTGGCCAGTCATTCACAGCATGCCTCCTTATTGATCACAAGACTGCACCACAGTATAGCACTGCACTGTGCTGAGCCCCTTATTTTGATACTGTGAGAGGTAGTGACCTAAGCATCCCCAGGGATCAATTCAAAACCCTTGCCACAAAAACAGCCAATTAGCGAGCGTGCTTCACTGCCTCTCAGATGCATTCCAAGGGTCTCTTTTTTCCATCCACAAAATGAGTCAGTTTCCTTCGCTCCAAGGAAAGTCAAGACCATGAAAACAAACACATTATACAGTATGAGGAATTATGCTTAAAGCAAGTGAGCTTATCACACGCCGACTCAGTTAGTTTGTTTTTGCTGTGTCTGTAGATCTTTGCTCATACGCGTCATTATGTGATGACTCCCCATCATTTTTCTGGCTCCCAATGGGCCTTTGGGGGGTTACTACAGATGTAAGAACAACTGGTCAACATACAGCAAAAGTAACGTTATTTCACTGGAATCTGTGCATTTTTGACTATTTGAGTAAACCCGATGTGTATTACGGTCGAATACATCAAAACATGATGAATAAAACTGAATCTTTAACTCCTAAACTCAAAACGTTTCTTTAAAAAAGGTTTAGTTGCAGCCAAGATTCAAAATTTTTTATGTGACTTTAGCATTTAAATGTAAATATTTTAATACAGCTTAATGCTGAATCCCTAGAGAAAGATGTGCACTACAGGAGTCAGACTCCGACGTGACTAAATGATAAACTGTCAGTAGGGTACTCTCGGCTACACGACGCTAATGTTTTAGCCTGTCTGGGTGCCTTGGAAGTAAAATTAGGCAGGCTCCATGGTTACTAATACATTCCTCTGGCAACCAGAGATGGTACAAGGACATGCCAGGCGTACACTCACTCCCTTTTCCCCCATACCTTTTAACACGCCTCCTTTTGTTTCCTTCACTTATGAGTTTGTGTACATCCATCCATCCAAATCTGTTTGATGCTTCCCAGCAGATTTTTTTAGACTGTAAATAAAAGCTGACTGGGTTAGAGGTTAGGGCAGTGTGTGTGTGTGTGTGTGTGTGTGTGTGTGTGTGTGTGTGTGTGTGTGTGTACACTGGTGGAGGATTTCTACAGCCCAGCATTAGAAACAACAGTAGGACAGAGGAAAATAATAGAGCCACAAAGCACCGAGGAAACATGACTCCCTCGCCCTGAGCTCAACATCAATTCTGCGCACAGCCTTGTCAGCGCCAACATTATTCAAAACAGCAAGAGCAAATGTTAATGAGTTCTTATTTGCATATTTATTTTTTTCTTTGTTGAAATGTCACTGATTATTATGTACTATGATGATAAATGCATCTGCTCACGCAGCCTGATGTGTAATTAGCCATTAGGTGGAATGAATAGATCAATTAAAGGCAAGGGACCAGGATTAAGGGAAATCAAACTGGGAAGAATGCAAGAAGGAGGAACAAAATAACACACTTGGCTCAGGGGGGGAGAAAAAACTATACTGCTTTTAGATGAGGCAAAAAATCCAGAAGGGGTTACTAATCAAGAGAAGGTGTCTAAATCAGCGAGATCAAAGATATTCCTCGTTTTATTGCGCTTTTTTTTTTTACCCCTTAAGTATGACTTTGAAAATCAGGAGCAGCTAGCTTCTGCCCTTCGCTCCAGCTAACCAGTTTATTTTCCCCCTAAAATCCATCTCTCTGTATGAGAGGAGAGATGGGGATTTCCTGATTGTATTTATCCCCTCTCCCAGGATAATCAGGTGCCGTGGCTCGGTCTATTTGAATTTCTTCTAACTCGGTAAAAGGGAAAAAAAGGGGGGGGGGGGGGGGGGGTGTGGAGGTGGACAGGGGAAAATGTTTTCGCTTGGCCTTTGCCTTTTTCCAAGCCCAACTATTCTCCTGCCAGTGCTTGTTATTCACAAATGAGGAAAAAAATGCATTACTGCGGACCAGATGGGAACATTCCACATGACCAAACCAATCAATCACCTTGGTGGGACGCAGGTGTGACACAGCCGTGCAGCAACACACCATTTCACAGTCTATCAGGCACAAACACATGGTCACCAATCAATGGCACCCTGAGGACCCATGAGGAGGGGTGCTTCTCCGCAGCCTCACTGGTTCATAGCTGATGACTTCATAATCACACATCCATTCTCTCAGAGGAGAAAGGCAATGAGCTCCCTAATAACGTCTCCCACCATGTGAACACCAACACTGTAATGGATGCTGCTGTAGTGGGGACACTAACATGCTCCCCTGCATCTCGCATTCACGTGTGAGCTCAGCGCCATCATCTCTGTGAGGATGAGACAGAGCGCTGTCTGGGGAAACAAGAGCACATTTAACAAGCTGAAGAAATGTCCCCCAGCCGGCTATTAGAATCAAGTCAGTGTGTTGCATCAAAGTACAAGATTATGTTTGGTCTTAGATGCCAAACAACTGTTGAACAGCAAAACAACAGAGAGAGCTGGAGAGAGGTGAAGGACAAGGAAGGATACACACATGGGTTAGGAATGCTGATCCAGCTCCAAGCACTGTGGGAATATTTCCTTACGCAGATATACCCCTAAACCCCCCGAAAAGTCTTCAGAACAAAAGCCTCCACTAAATAAAACACCAAAAAAAAAAGCCTGAAGGGGATAAATCTTTTGATGAGTACTCTGTGTGGATGGCACTGCACGAGGGCATAAATTGTAGTCACCATTTAAAAGAGGTTTGTTGATTTTCAAGTTGGAATTTTGTTGGTTTGTTTTGTTTTGTTTTTTACCTTCCCACCCCCGTTTTCATGGCAGTAAAGAGAAAAAAAAGTCTCACAGAGCCATGCTTCGCTCTACACTTCCCACACTTCACACTCTCGGGGCTGTGCCAGCGCAGGAGAAAATGTCAGGCATTGTCAAGTGGGAGTAAAGGCGAAACAAATGTTTGCATTTTATTATCCAATTACAGTCCACTGCAGTCCAACAAGACGGGAGTGTAACATTATCTAGTGTTTTGTTTGCCAGCACTCCCAGCATGGACGCAGGACGCCTGGGCAAGCAGTTGTGACCGTGGAAAAAAATGGAGGCGGGAGTTAGAGGAGGGGTGGGCAAGAGAATTAACGAGCTACTGCCGGCCAGGCTTTCTGTGCCTCGTCTCGACAAGGACCCAACTTCTGAGGTGGTGGCCAATCGGTTTCCCTCCAATCGGCTATTGGAGGGAAACTACAAAGTTCACTCAAAACCTGACCTGTCCGTGTTGAAGAAATTGATGTGCGGGAACCAGGGGTCAATTTCATGCATTCTCCAGTTTAGCTGGTAGAGTTAGCAAAAAAGAAGATCTAAGGATGAATTTGTCACCCATCTGTGCCCAACCTGGGTTCAAATACTGCTACCAAAGGGAATTTTATCAAAACTGGTCCAGACGTTTACGTGATGAATGCAAGAACAGCTCTACTGTTTTCAAGCTCTAATCTTTAGAGCTTGAAAACACGTTAGTCCGGAGTTACCTACCAAAGCTCTCAAGACATAGTTTCTTTGTTTTTGTTTTTTTCATGTGTTCTTTATTTGTGATGGCCAACATTTTTTATTAAATGTGCTACAGTGTGCGACAGGTGTGTACAGCAGCACGTGCTGACAGGTTAGATTATGAGCATGGGGATATTAATTTCAACTGGCCTCCACTGACAACAACAGGAGCTTAGCCCGAATGATCGAAATACAACATCTGTAAATATCACCAGTACTAAAGTCAAAGGTGATGTTGTATAACATTTCAAAACTAAATAACACATATAAGGATCATGTGAAAAGTTTGCCTAACAATCTCATTTAACTCGTTGTACATCAAAGCTACAGACATATAACATTGCTATCAACAACGCAATGTGAAGCAATAAAGTCAGCAGACTTAAAGTGTTCCTCTAACATCATTTCTTCTGAATGAATCATTTCCCTTTTAGTGTTGTGCTTGTATTAAATAATCCCCCAACATTCCTCTTGGCATCAGCTGCAGGCAGAAAGAGACGAAAGCAACGAGAGATCGGGGGGAGGGGAGAGCGATGTGGGATATACGAGGAAACAAGTACAATGAGGAAGGATTTGGATTAATAAAAACTTCTTTTATGGGAAAGTTTTAACACAGAATTTGACTCTTTTGTTGTGCAAACATCTGCAAACACATGTGTGCAATTAAGTATCTTATAGCCTCGACCTTGCAATTTCAACATGATTAAGTATTACAAAAATGAACTAAAGTGACTGAAAGCAGCAACATTAAGACACCTTTCCACTGCTGATAAATATAACTTTGGCACTCTAACCCCTGCAGCTGTCTCTCAGAGACTTATTATGTCATCATACCTTAGCTATACCACAACTCTTCTATCCTCTATGGAGAGACGGCCCTCGAGGCCTACTCAGACTACAGCTGATCCTCTGCAGCTGGTCAGCCTCACCAGTCACATGCTGGGGGCCGGGGCCTAAGGAAGCAAGGCAGGACGGCGCGGGGTAGGGCCGAGAGAAGCGAGGAGGCGGGGTGGGCTGGGATGCGTGGGGAGATGTGGGCGGCACGGGTAAGGAGGAACAGGATTTGGACCCTTTCAGCTCGTCTTCAGCTTTTCATGCTCCACTGACCGCAGTAATAGATAAGCACACCCTGCAGCTCTGCATAATGACCGGCTACAGCCACTAAACTGTACTACACACATCCCCTCGTTTTCCCTTCTCTCGTCTCTGCTTCATCACACACACACACACAGTCTATCTATGCCACATCACTTTTGATAAAGCAATACGTGTAAAACAATATTTGAGTCCATATTTTCTGCTCTTATTGTGAAAGCTTGTAGTAAACAGTGTCTGTGTGTATGTGAGAGAGTCTGGGTATGAAGAGGGAAAAGGGAGCAGCATTGGCAGCACCTGTGACCCAAACTGCACTGCAAACCGAGTGCACACCTGAACAGCACCTGGCCACAATCACAGCCTGGGTATGAGGAGGGTCTCCTGTGGGACGGCGCATTAGCACATGACACCTGCCCCAGTAAAAACACACTGGGGATGCCAGTGTGAAGTGGGATTTGACACTTCAGGGAAAGCCTTGAGGAACAATTAGACATGAAAAGGCAAAAGTCTGGAAGGGATGAATTCTTTCTCAGTGCGAAACACTAATCAGTGCAAAAAAGAAATCACTGTTGTGTCTTCTTTGTACTTTAAAAATACAATCAAAATGTTAAGTTCGACTGGTTACAAAGAAACAATATCACAAATTTTGCTACTAGCTAACATTACTTCTGTTTTACCAGCAGCATGCTGTTCCCATGTAAAATCTCTAAAGGGTCATTTCATATACAATCATGTAAAAATAAAATAAGCTGACACCTGCAGAATCACCTTTTTTTTTTAAATTATCACAGACATGCTAATTTTCTAAAATGTTTGAAGTTAGCAAACTACAATAATATGTTGTGTTGGTTTTAAAATTTTGAGCTTTTCCCTTTTTTCTTCCAACATATTTGAACCCTTTTTGAACCCATTTTTTCAATCTTTAACTTCTTAAGCACAGGATATATCCACATTAAATTTCCAGGGCTGAAAAACACATTTAAGCTCCATTACAAACTGCAAGCAAACCAATTCCACCCACTCGAAGTGTCACAATCTAGAGCCAAAATTTTATTTTCATCCAGCATCTTTTTTCTTCTTTTTTTCCCCAACCGACTTCAAGCATCTATCATGGGGCAGATCACAGTTTCGACAGCAAAACTGCACCAATTTAATATCTAAGATCTGGAGTAACAGAACCGAGCACCGGTAAACTGGATATTTGATCTATTATTATTTATTCATTATTGTAGGGTCCTTACCTTTCAATATAAAGCGCCTTGAGGTGACTGCTGTCAAGATTTGGCGCTATATAAATAAAACTGAACTGAACTGAATCTGCTGTGTCACATTGAAAAGTGGAAAACTTTAAAGGTTTATAATATCACGTGGGAAAAGTGGCTGTTGAAATCAAGTCATATCATATAAAATCTCCTTTTTTATCTATATTTATCATCAGGCTCATCCTTCAGCTCTGATTTTCTCTGTGTTACAGTTTTCTAATATCCTCATATTTTGATAGAAGCCTTCAGTGCTTGACTGAAAATGAAAGTTTTTTTCTGATAGTGTTACGAGCTCTTGCTCTGTGGGTTTATACTGTCATCCTGCTTCTATCGGAGGCGATTTGTAATCTCGGAATTTAATGCTTGTCTTTTTCATCTACACCGATCAGGCACAACATTATGACCACTGACGGGTGATGAGAATAACATCAAGTATCTCTTCATCATGGCACCTGTTAGTAGGTGGGACATTTTCAACATTTTCTCCTCAGAGTTGATGAGCTAGAAGGATGAAATATGTCCAAGCGTAAGGATTTAAGTGACTTTGGCAAGGGCCAAATTATGATGACTAAACGACTGGGTCCTCTACAAAACTGCAGTGGTCACTATCTAAAAGTGATCCAAGGAAGAAATGGTGCTGAACCAGCAATCGAGCATCTGTGGGATGTGCTGGACAAGCAAGTCCGATCCATGGAGGACCCACCACAAACCTTACAGGACTTAAAGGATCTGTGGCTAACATCTTGGTGCAGATACCACAGCCAGCCTGTAGGGGTGTAGTGGACTCCGTGCCTCGACAGGTTGGGGCTGTTTTGGCAGCAGAAGCGGGGACAATATTCTGCACGTGGTCATAATGTTATGCCGGATCAGTGTATATTTCTATCATGAAGGACCTACCAACTTTACGAAGCCTGGGCAGAAATCTTCATTGTTACCATGTAGAACTTGTATCAGTACTCATGGGATGATCCTGTACTGAACTGCATCTAACAACGAGCTTCCACTGAATAGAACAAAAATAAAGAGCTACCATGAAAGCAACAAGAAGCTGTCAAACAATCATTTTAGAAGTTATAGTCTTCAAAAAAAAAATGTTAGCTAGCACTTAAATCCATCACACTAAAAGAAAGCTACTTTCGGCTGCTGCCTTGTTCACAACTGTTACCACAGCAGGTACCTCCCTTCTCTTTGAAGTGGCAGAGGTCATCTACTGATTGGAAGGTGGAAGATGGTTAGATTCCTGGCTGCTTCAGTCTGCATGCTAAAAGTATCTTTGTTGTATCCATCAGCGTGTGAATGTTAGATAGAAAGCACAACAAACAACTATGCATTTTTACAAATATTAAATACAAAAATATGTGAAGTCCTATAAGTTTACAGCAGGATGAAACAAAAGAGGAGAGCAATAACTGCCAGGTCATCATGTGAAAGTCACGTGTGTGCAGACCGGCAGGACGGAGCACGCGGCCTTATGCATGCGGCTTTATGCATGCGTCGATGACAGTATTAAGCTGATTAATTGTCATGCAGGGCTAAAGCCGTATGAGTAATATACATGAAGCACACCAGAGAAACGTGAGTGGAGAAACTACAACTCAGCAGTTGTGATATCACGCCTCGGACACATGGCCCGAGAGAACTGATGCTAAAGCGGTCCACAGATTCACAGCGAGATCCCACATAAAGCCCAGCTCACAATAAACACGGGCATGCCTTTGGCACTTCGTTTTGAAATGAATGCTTCAGTATATGTGGGTGTTGGTGTGTGGAGAGTAAAATCAAAATAAACACATAGAAATCCAGACGATTTTTATTTGACCTTGTTCGTATTGACAAACTTGCAACTACAACTGTGATTCTTTTATGTTTCCCACTCTCCAATCACAGGCCGTGCCTTTAAATCCAAGCCAAGGCCACCCTGAATGGAAAAAAGACCTTAAAGCACAAGAAAGAGAAAGACTGTTGTGAATTAACATAGCTTGTAATTTTAGCCTGAAAAGCATTAAATAAATAAAAGAACAATAGGGAGGCCTGGAGTATTTTTATTATTCCTTTGAAGTCCCTATAATACATTTCCCCTACGTTATTTTTAAACTGACAAATGACAGCTGTGAATAGCTTCAGTTCTGTCCTACTAATTTTGTGACTTTAAAGCTATTTATCTAAAGTTGCCACACTTAATGAAAAACAGCATTAGTCCATTGAGTAAATAACAGCAAAAAGGCAAACACTAAGCAGTGCAGACTCGAAACACAAAGAAAAATAAAGGGGCAGAGTGCAGCTCTTTCAGTTTTAGCTCATCGCCTCTGGTAATTGCCCAGAATTGCTTGAAATCAGCCTCCCCTACTGACTTTCCCATATTGAGCTTACATCACAAGGAAAAAAAAATCTCTGCTGGTAATTAGACGAAACCATTCCTTGTCAGGGCTGTGAACTGTTGGCAATCCATGTGGCTAAACATTTAGAAAGAGCAAATGAGAACCGGCCATCCACTGCAGGGCGAGCAGAAGACCTGAAGTGAAGTGCCACGATGAAAGAAACATAAATGAATAAAGGTGAAGACTCCCTCACACACTCTTCTAAGCTGCTTTTCCTCTGACAAAAAGCTAAAATGCAGCGTCTCTTTACTGTTTACAGACTGAGAATTGTTTTCAATCCAGAGACGATTCTGAAATTAATCGTCGCACTAAGAAATCGATTTAAATCCTAGGATTGCCAAATGTTGCTAGCTCTGATACTATTACTTATGCAACAAAGTACGAAAATCTAATCCATGCTAACAGAGCTTTCACGGAATCAGTTTTCCAATCACAGCAATTAATCATTAAGTAAATAGTCCATGCATCTACGTGACTGCCAATAATTCCTATCAGATCACACGATGTGCTATGAATGCTCTGACTAAGTCTGTCCAAGTGTAGCCTGTGTACTTAATACATGTTATGAGTGGCTGAGTCACACAGACTCACATGGCTGAGGCTCTACACATGAACAATGTGGCTGCCACCTGTCGGGCAGTACGACGTGGATGGCGTGACGGCGAGTAAGAGGATTTTAGCATGAGTGAAGCCCGTAGTCTGCCCTAACTCGAACCCGGCCCCCCCTTTAGGACAGCAGCATCACATGATCATTAGGCACTCAGAGGCTCCCCAGCGCTAAACCAAAATGCCCGTTCTTCAACTTCAATCATTCCCGATTAGGCGGGAAAAAACCCTGTGATTTGGAAAAAAAGTTTGCTAAATTTCTGTTTTAAAATGAATGATAAAAATAACAGAACAAACCACTTCCTGCATCTATATGTTACCCATAATAACTTACAGCCTCACCTCTCTCCTGCCCTGTTAAGAACATGGAACCTATGCCTTCTCGAAATGAAACTTAACGGAAAAAAATATACAGATTACTGAGAGTTACATGATTCTGAAACACTGAAAACACTGATAGATTATGTTGTACAACCCTGCAGTAATAATGAACAGTAATAACAGGAACAGTTATGTATGTGTTGTGGCTTGTAGGAGTAGTTTACAGGTGCAGAGGTCTACTGTGCATTTGCAGTGTGCAGTTTTCTTGTGCAGATTTTTTCTTCCTAATGCAGGAAGTATAAATGTTGCAAAACTGAAAAGAGAATTTGGTTAATAAAATACTTTTAGTTTCTGAATCCCAATATCATCATGCTCTAGAAACTACACATTCAAGCACTTTCTCTAGATTTAATCTTAACCACATGCAAATTCTAATATAAAAATTTCAAACACTGTATATTCATTGTCTGTCTCGCTTATCTTCTGATGCACACAATTACTTTTATTCCCGAGTTTGGTTGGCAGATGTCAGAAACAGTAGCAGCTTATTTCGCACAGGCTGTGGATTTTACAGAAATGTGAGCAGTGTGCACTTTTGCTTACAGTAAAAAAGAAAGTGCTCTATTAGAGCTAAAAAGCACTATATGAGTGCATACGGTTAATTGTAGTGATCTTTAAATAAATACAAATTAAATCTTTAGCTTTTATCCAAGTAGCAGTATGACTTCCCAATTAATGGGCAACAGGAAAGCAGATGGGGGCATAGGACATGAAAGATATTTTAGTTGGTATTTTTGCCAAGGGAAATTTCCAAGCAGCTTTTCTCATACAAGCCTGGTTTAGATCTACTGTGTTGATAAACTAGACTAAACAAGTCCATGTAAACATGGAAATGTCATTAAGAGTTATGGACTGGGAGCTTCCGATTAGGAACAATACACTGACTGAGAGGCAGGAAATATGAAGCGGTCCTCAGGGCCCTAACACACCACAGCTACTGCTGACCAGCTCTGGGTCGTTTTCAGATGTCTGCAGCCATTCACTGGGCACAGTTTGTCTGACGGTACAGCAACGGTTTCACTGACTGAAACTCAAAATGACAAATTAATGGTAGAGGACTTGACTTGAGACAAATTACCTCTTCAGATCCTCTACCAAATTAGTTTCCAAGTTTATTCTCCACGTTTCACATTGGCAATGATTGGTATTCAGATTACAGACTAATCAATGTGATCTTAACCCAACATAATATCTTGAGGATCTGAGTGTATATGCCTATAGTCTGACCACTTTCTCATCATCTCATCGCTGAATTTCAGAAACTTGATGGAAAAATCATCTGCTGTATTCTGCGAGATGTTTCCTGGCTTAAAATAGTTCATTTAACAGCTCAGAAACTGCTGCGAATGCCTTGAAGTTTACAGATCTACAACATATGCTCAGATTCAAGAAACTTCAGCAACACTGGAGTCCCTGTCTGAAGCCCTCATGCAAAAAACAACCCAGTTTCTCCAATGTTTCTCGGGTTTGTTGGGTTTTTCTGTATCTATGAAGCGCCTTGAGGCGACTTTTGTTGTGATTTGGTGCTATATAAATAGTGTTTATATAAAGGAGTTATACAGGAGGAATAAAAAAGAAAAGTCATGTCATGAATATCAGTAGAACAGTACAATTAATCTTGTCCTCAGCTTTACTGTTTTATTTATTTGATATACAGAATACAGTGTATAAATATAATATATATGAATACAAACATTTTACACACACACACACAAAATACACACATATCATTACAAAACATAAATACAAATAAAATAAAACAAACAGTAAAAAAAACAATTAATATTCGACTTCTAAGCTCTGTTAATAAAAGAATACAATATTTGGTGCTAGGGCTGCCACAAGCGATTATTTTGATAGTCGACTGGTCACCGATTTTTTTTGCGATTAGTCGACTAATCAGATCATGCATCCGTTGGACGTAAAATGTACAGCTTAAAACACCAGCATGCATCTGCTCTTATCTATCATTAGCTTACAGCTTTAAATTTTTAAGGTATGCTCCAACTAAAAATAAAGACAAGATGATAGTTTATTAAATTTTAATGAAATTTGCAGATTGTTTCAGTGGAGTTTAATAAACTCAGCCATCTGCACCTTGCTATCTAAAATATAACAGGACACTGGAGTATATTCTCGAGCATCTCACACTTCTGATAATCAGTTGTCTGCTTGACATTTATTCAGCGGTATAAAAACTATAACTTTAATCTCAGCCAAACTGATTTACTCAGGAACAAATAAAATACTGAAAAAAGCCAAACAATAACATTTTTAAGTTATCTAAGTGACTTATATATGTTTAACCTGAGTAGTGAAAGACGGCGGTGGGTTTGAAAACGATTTGCCGGGAGTCCGGTGTTCTCACGGCTCTAGTGAGCCTTGAACCCCGGCTAGCTATCGAGCTAGTGGGTAACAGATGTCTCTGAAAACATCGGAGCGCTTTTGAAAATACGTGGTGTCTTGATAAACTGAGCAGATATTTGAAGTTTACACAACTACATTCTCACCTGAAAATATGTTAAACGTTTATTTTGTGACCCAGAAAGAATAATAAGAGTAATATTAAAACTAACTAGCTGCCGCCATTGTTGGAAACTGAGCAGGGCCGTGCTATGAATTCTGGGATAGGTTGGGCCATGAAGTATACACCCGACCCATCCTTCAAATCTGGGGAAATGAAGGACGCATTTCTCGGCCGCATTTGTCGGAGTCTTCGAATTTGTACAGGCTTCGTCGTGTTGCTGTAACGTAATCGGCCTACAAATGCGTTCACAGGAGGATGCGCTTACTGAATTCGGACACAGCTACGATACCGGACACTGCTTCTTCTTCTTCAGGGTTTAACGGCAGCTGGCATCCTTGTACATGCAGTGCTGCCATCTTCTGTTTCGGTCCATTATTACACTCTTAAATCCTACTACTTATTCCTGCGTCTTTTGGGATCTTACAAAGCTTCAAACGACGCGTCGACTATTAAATTAGTCATCGACGATTTTGAAAGTCAACGTAATCGTGACTAGTCGACTAATTGTGGCAGCCCTATTTGGTGCACAAATGAGTCTGCTGTGAGGAATGACACCTGTTATTTTAGCTTTAAGTGACAGGTTATCTTTTTCTCCAACTGTCGGTAGTGTTGCTGCATGTAGCAAGAGACTCCCAGCAGTTAACAGACATTTATGAAACTTGGTTAGCTAGCATTACCCAACATTCTGTTCTGTGGCATACAGTTAAAAACAGTTTCTCAAATTATGTTTATTATTATGCTATGATGTCTGCCCTTTTTAAGATGGTTTGTTGCGGGTTTTTAACTATGTTATTTTTTTTGCATCACATGATTAGAACATGAGTAAGAAGGGCACACATTATAATAGAGATCTCATCCAAATACACTCCACAGCACTCCTAATAGCCAAAAATACATTAAATATAAACCTGCACATAAGTCACAGTAGGCATTTTGTCTGTTCACTGGTGTTGTGGTACTTTTACTTTTCTTCAATCCCCCTCAAGTCTCCATTTTAACTGCATCTCAACCATTTAATCTCCAATGTATTATAGTGGCGTAAAAAGCCTAACTTCATGAAAATGATGTCACTGCACAAATATTTACAGCCCCAACCATATATTTCACTACTACATAGTTGTTCTATCCTGTGCATTAATGAGGAATAACCTTTCAGACATGGCTTAATGAGGGTGCTGAAAACTATAAATCTGCGCAGATATTACTTCTGGAAAAACAATTTAATAAGACCACAGTCATCCTGAATTCCCATCCTGAGATAAGCGCAGGCAATTCCAAGTTTACAATCATGTTGCCCAACTCTGACATATCATTGCGACACATCACATCCATATTCTGAAGCTGGTGAGCACAATTACACACACACAGTGGCAATGGGTGGGGAAGCAGTCATGTGATCAATTGCAGGAAAGATAATAATTTGTTTCATTCAGTAGCGCCCTAACCGCTGTGCTTGGAAACCAGTCTCCAGGGCCATTACATAATGGGCTAAGCTGTAGTTAGCCATAAAACTGTCGAGTGGTTACACATCACAACGATGCCAGGCCAAAGAGCTGCACACAGCTTTTAACCGCTACAATAGCAGAGCATATTGTAAGCCAGTAACACTATGTCTTTTAAAAAGTGATGACAGAGTATTAAAACTCAAAGTACGATGTGTTTGGGGAAAGTGCGTCCACCTGCTTGTGATTAAATTGATGCTAATAATAGGAATGCAGAGTAAGTCACAAAAAAAAACTTGGAGAATAAAAGCCAAGAAACACTACAGTAAAGGTCCAGAAATCTAACTAACTAGTAAAATGAAAGCCAAACAAATGCAAATAAATAAATATATATCTTTTGTATGAGCAAACCAGATTGAGCTAAAGGAAACGCAGCACCTGAAAAATCCAAAGGCAAACACAGCAACAATCCCAAATGAACACAACTGTATGATCTACTTTCAGTTTAAAAGCTTGTTTCTGTTTCACAGTGGGGTCTTTGATACAACAGTCTGTTTAACCCTACACCCAAACAATACATAACTGTGCTGCTGCTGGAAGCTGCTGAGGGCGGTTTTGATGTCTAGGACACAGCTTCTTATGACGGAAACCTATACTGATGGTGTGACTCCTAGCCTGGGGGAGGGTCATCTCAGGAGGAGGAAGAGGGAGATGTGGAAAGGGGAGGGGGATTAAAGAGAGGAAATAAAGACATGAGGGGCGAGAAGAAAATTGTCCTGTAGCCTGCAAGCCTTTCAGTCCTGCTGCCTCCAGTAAATGATGTGCCTTAATCTCAATCAGTTTTTTTTAGGATGTCTTTCCACCACCAAAGGGCATATGAGGGTGAGTTGAAAGGAGTCACTTACTTACCCATTATGTTTGAGTTCATAAAAGGTGTTGGGGACAATCCTTCATGGGACACTAATCGACTGTCACTCAAATGATCGCTGTAATGAGGGCTGTCTGCGAAGCCCTGAGGGAAGAGATCAGAATATTAAGCACATTAGTAGGCAACTTTGATAATTGTGTGCTATAGCGTACTCCTAATTAGCAAGGCGAGAACACAATTGATGCCAATAAAATCTGCAAGAGAAGCCCAAAAATTTGAAGAGAAAGATGGTTCACATTAATAACACTGGTTCATATTTAAACCCCCAGTATCTGCCATAAAAAATACAAGAACTCTATAGATGTTTTAGTAACCTCTCATAACAAGCTGCTATGTGCATTGCATTTTGTGATCTACTGGAAATTACCATAGTAAGGAAGGTTACACGAAATCGGTCAAGAAGAGGATGTTTTAGTAGCTAGCAGAAAACTACTAGCTAAGTGGTAGTGAAACTGTAAAAAGTATCAAGTAAATTGGAAAAGTAGAACTTCTGAAGTAAAAACTGTATTACCTCTCAACAAATAGTTGGCATCCTCCATGTAAACTACATGCACCATTCAAATGCTACTGACCAAAGCAATCACAACAAGGCCTTTGGTCCAGCATCGCGTACTTCTTTACGACCAGTCTCACTTAACGACAAGTCTGGCACACATTTTTCCACTAGCAACCAGTGACAACCAAAAGGTCCCTGTAAGACTGAGGCCTTACTGGTCCTGGGCCATCAGGCTGTTATATTAACCCAAGAGATTTTATCATGTTTTACCATTATTTTATGTACAGGGTGGGCCATTTATATGGATACACCATAATAACATGGGAATGGTTGGTGATATTAAAGTCCTGTTTGTGGCACATTAGTATATGTGAGGGGGCAAACTCCTCAAGATGGGTGGTGACCATGGTGGCCATTTAGAAGTCGGCCATCTTGGATACAACTTTTGTTTTTTCAATAGGAAGAGGGCCATGTAACACATCAAACTTATTGGTAATGTCACAAGAAAAACAATGGTGTGCTTGGTTTCAACATACCTTTATTCTTTCATGAGTTATTTACAAGTTTCTCTTTGTTCACAGCCATTGACATGTCGAAGAGGTTAACACGTGAGAAGCGGATCGAAAGTGTGTTGATATCTGGTGAACGCAGTAACCGGGTCATTGCAGCAGATTTCAATGCAAAACACCCTACGAGACTACCCATCTCCCATGCTACAGTTAGCAAACTGCTTGCTAAGTTTCATGAAACTGGTTCAGTGTTGGATTTGCCAAAATGTGGACACAAGAAAACTGTCACTAATGAAGAAACATCAGTGGCTGTCCTAGCTTCATTCAGCAAGAGCCCACAGCGTAGCACTCGCCGCATGTCACTGGAGAGTGGCATTAGTCGAACATCCCTTCGGCGGATATTAGCTACTCACAAATGGCACCCTTACAAACTCCAGCTACTGCAGCATCTCAACGAGGATGACCCAGATTGGCGCACAGAATTTGCAGAATGGGCAAAAAATTTGAACAGGACCCTCAGTTCACGCAGAAGATTTTCTTCAGTGATGAGGCAAACTTTTATGTGAATGGTGAAGTTAACAAACAAAACCACAGCTATTGGTCTGACACTAACCCACATTGGATGGATCCCTCCAAGACTGCTGGAACAACAAAAGTGATGGTTTGGTGTGGTATATGGGTTACAACGATAGTGGGTCCATTCTTCATCAATGGAAACCTCAAGGCCACTGGATATTTGAAATTGCTACATGATGATGAGTTTCCCTCTTTGCGCACTGAAGCTGCACGTTCCCTGAGTTTTTCCAGCTAGATGGTGCACTACCACATTATGGGTGCCAGGTCCGAGCTAGATGAACAGTTTCCTGGAAAGTGGATTGGTCATCGTGGGCCAGTTGAATGGCCCCCAAGGTCTCCCGATCTGACCCCCTTAGACTTTTATCTTTGGGGTCATCTGAAGGCAATTGTCTATGGTGTGAAGATACGAGATGTGCAGCACCTGAAACTACGGATAGTGGATGCCTGTGCTAGCATTTCTCCTGCAGTGTTGCTATCAGTGTGTGAAGAGTGGGAGAAGAGGGTTGCATTGACAATCCAACACAATGGGCAGCACATTGAACACATTTTATAAGTGGTCAGAAACTTGTAAATAACTCATGAAAGAATAAAGTTACGTTGAAACCAAGCACACTACTGTTTTTCTTGTGACATTACCAATAAGTTTGATGTGTCACATGGCCCTCTTTCTATTGAAAAAACAAAAGTTGTATCCAATGGCCACCATGGTCACCACCCATCTTGAGGAGTTTGCCCCCTCACATATACTAATGTGCCACAAACAGGACTTTGATATCACCAACCATTCCCATGTTATTATGGTGTATTCATATAAATGGCCCACCCTGTACAATAAAATATATCATGCAAACGGAATTCAAAACCAAACTCTTTAACCCTCTAACACCAAGTGTGTCATATATGATACATACTTTTTTTTCCCCTCGCCTAAAAATAAGAAAACATAAGAATTTGCACAATAAATTTTTAAGCAATAAATTGCACATAAATGTCAGATATAGCAAAAATTATACAAATGAAAATTCATACATGGAACTTCATATTTCCTCTCTTGTCTTTTTATTTGATTCAAGTTTCAATAAATACTCCAGTGTTGTTGTTGGGGGGGGGTTGGCAATTATTTCTTAGTTCAGGCTTTACATGGTTAAAACAGGTCTCCAAATTCCACAAACAGGCCACCGACTTTCTCAGTATAAGAATTCTGTGCTGTCATCTTAAACCCAACAACTCTTTACCTTAAATGTATCTATAGTTCTATAAAATCAAAACGTATAAATCCAGTTTCTTAAAGTATTCTGTCTTATTCAGTCGTTTTGTGCAAGTCATAAAAGGTCTGTATACCATTTCATGCTTGCAGATGGTGTTGTTTAACAGAAGAGGAAGAAACACAGAGATGCAATCCTCCACCATTTCCAGGTACCTGCAGCTTAAAAAAATTGCCTTTTTTTCTCCTGCAGCTTAACAGTGCCTTTTCATGACAGTTATCAGCTTCAGGAGCTCAGGTCTAAATATCGGTCACAGTATGGTTTTTGAAAACTTGGGGTCCCATGTAATAAAAGATGCTTCGTTACAGTGCTAATCCCAAGTCCTGTGAAAATCCTCCTGTGCTCCAGTAAAATACATCTTCCCAAACTACATTAACTCCCACCAGAGGGACCGAGCAGCAGTGGGCTTGCATTTGTATGGAGCTATTTTCACCAACTCATACCCATTGCATTCAACATACAGTTTAAAAAAAAAAAAAAGTAAATCTTATTATCCATCTTTTCTTGTGAGTGGATGGTGATGGAGTAATTTCAAAGGCAGTGGAGTGTTGTGCTGTGTCGAGGGATTCCTCAGAGATTCCCTATTGTGCTCCTGCCAGGCCGCGCTCACTGTTAATCACACCATGAACCGACTCAATAACAACAACAGCCCCGTGAGAAGCTCTAGCACACATACACAGACTTACACATACGGAAAGCATTCCTTCTCATATACAAGTAAAAAGCATCAACCTGACCACTCTCTGCAAGGTTGCTGACCAAACTATGAAATACTGAGCTATGGTCAGCAGACAGTGAAAACAATGGTTAAACAACAAAAATAGATTCTAATCATAAACATAAACATAAAACCATATGAAAAGCTCTACTTTTTTCTTCCTTTTTAAAATTTGTGCAAATATCAAGAAGAAGAAAAAATGTGTGGTTTCACAGAGACTTATAGGTTGAACTATTTCTTGGCTGGGAACACACCAACTTTCAACAGTCTCTGCTTGTTGCCTGGCAAAAACTGCTCATGGCCAGAAAACAATCTGACAAAAGTTGATATCAGACCAAATTGTCAGCTCGTTAAAACTGTTTTCATCCTCAGTCTTACTGCATCTACTCCAAACAGTTTCCAGGGGAGAGGGGATTTGGTTTTCCCTCGTCGATCACTAGAGACCAATATATCTGCCTGAATCTAACATGAGGTTAAGTCACTATGCCAACATACTAGTTTAGCCAGGACTTTAAAAGTGTGGCAAAGAAAAAAACAGTTCAGTAGCCATGCCTCATGGGTGAAGAAAATAAGTGAGCACTGGCAATTTAAAATTTCACTTCACGAGCACTTAGCTTGGCAACAAGTAGCAAATTGTACTTCCACTAATGGCCATTTGAGGCTGGCTTCAAAAGCGAGCTATTCCCCACAGACTCTCTGGCTAAAATGCCAAACTTCAGCTATGAAACAAACACGTTTAGAGCCTGATACAAACAAATAAGTTTTAAGGTTTTAAGGATAGATTCCCCCCTTCGTAACAACTGCAACAAATCCATTTGGATTTTATGAAGAAGTGAAGTTAATGAAGACATTATGATGTCCAATATTTGGAATCACTGAGCTGGACCTCTCACTAACGCCTGCCTTGTTGGCGTCTTTTTAATTTAATTAAAAAGACAAACAATAAGGCCAGCTGTGAGGCACAGCATAAGCAAGAAGTTTATGCTCGAGTTTTGCTGAATGAAATTCTAGTTTGTTTTTGTTTGTAAGTTATATGAATGCAAGGTGCACCCATAAACAACTCCAGGAGGGGCCAGTGGATGATGACAGGACTACATCCATATTTTATATACATTCTATGACTGACAGTAGTGTTAATCCTGCCCATGATGCTGACTGGGAATTTGTTGCTTACTTTTCCACTGAAAACTTGCAGTTTTATGTCCAACCACCTAAGGAATGAGTCTCATGGAGCAGATGGATTTAAAGGTCTGAAGCCAAGCCAAACCTGACACAAAATTTAATGTAAAATTTCAATTTTTTTGTTGTTAAAATACACAACATTTTACTAAACTTTAGAGCAATATCCCCCTGTTTTCACCCTTAAAGGTGAAAAGATATCTTTAACATACAGTGTTGTACAAACCTTTGCATTCAACTCCATACAGTTTATATATGTATATACATTTAAAAATATTCATGTATGTATGTATGTATGTAGGTAGGTAGGTAGGTAGGTAGGTAGAGAGAGAGTTATATATTTATATATATTTGACTCTACACAGGAAAGTTAAGCAAAATATCAAACTGAAAAGCACTTCCTTTCAGTTTTATAATTGCAAAGCAGGAAGAGACCATCAGGGTCAGTCAGCAGTGCAGGAAAAAGAAGTAGGAGGGTAACGGTCAATCCAAGCTTAGTGCATGTTTCTACATTCATCTGCGTGTTCACACTGGGACTGTTAGATCATCAATCAAAGGTCCCTCATCATTCCCAAACACTGGTGGCCTACATCCATCCAAGACACTAACACACGCTGTCATTGTGCCACAGGGCCACGTTAGCACTGGTGGCTAAATAACTGTCAGATCACTGTGGCAGCGTACAGGCCGGAGCCCATGCCTCATTCCCCAGTCGCTCGCCACAGCGTTTAAAGAGTCATCTCTTCCACACTCTGTGTTGCATCCCAGGTGAACATGTGGCTGCATGTGGCAGCTTGGGAAGTAATGATATGGTCATGATGGATGCGTGTGGGGTCGAGTATCAAGTTGGGGCAGGGCACTAGGGAAGTGGGGGTTGTTGTGTAGTGGCGGTGGGCACAGCCCTGCCTGTCAGACCGCCAGCCTACAGCCACAGCTGCCCAGGATACATCGAATGGCTGGGAGCCAAGGTCAGCACGCCAGGGCTCGGGACTGTTCACAGTCGACTGGTCACACACTCGTAGCAGCAGCTCAAACAAGCTCAGGGACAACACTGAATTCCCTTTGTAACACACTGAAAGATGAAGCACTCAGATTTTTTTCCACGAGCCTTGGACAGATACAATGAACAGAGAAAAACTGGGAAATCTTAGAAAGTAAGTCTTGTTTTTAATTTAGTTATTTGATACTAATTTAATAAGTTCTATAAATTACACTGAATCAAATCTCCAAAGTTTCGCCTGAGATAAGAACAATCCAAGAGTCTGTTCTACTGTTCTGTCTCTGCCTAAAAAAATTCAGGAAAAAGGGGAAAACAGCAAGATTTCTGCAGCTCAATTTAAAAATCTCATCTTCTGTAAAGATGCAGAAACATATAAATGATGGTTTAATTGCAAATAGATTTTTAAAAGTTTATCTTAGTGGAACAGCTTCTATAAATTGCCTATGCAAATATCAGGCTCTTGCTGGGATAGGTGATTCAGCAAATGGAACTCAGTAAACAGATGTATTTGAATTATATTATCCAGAAATCTCAGTCTTTACACAATATCTTTCACTAGATGGTTTGTAAATGCAAAGTTGGCAATCACAGAAATCCGAGTTACTCTAACTTTTACTGGCACCACCTGATTTTAATATCGGCCTGTTTTGGTTATGGTCTGTCCTGAGTGCTCAGGTTCAAGAAAAGACATTGACAAGTTAGTAATTCCCATCATCACAACAATACTCCCTTACTAATGCTTATAATTAATGATTACAATTAGGTTAAATTAGCCAAGATTATTCACTTTGTCTGTCTCTTGTGTGCAAATTTATATTAAGTTAAAAAACAAGGCTAGAAAATTGGTTACAGGAAACGTAAGACAGATTAGTTCTAAATGGAAAAATGGATCTGAAACAAACAAATTAAATGTTCCATTTATGAAAATAACAATGTTAATATTTAGCCTGTCTACAAATTTGCATCATACATCATATCCATTTCCACTGCAGGTGCCTCATTATTTTAAAGCTTTCATTTAGGTAAATTTAAGCAAAACACTATGCTAATCAATCATTATTTAGCTGTTATCGATTACAAAGCACATGAACACTATGGCTTCTTCAGTGAGTTCAGTACTGCCACACACAGTCATTTATTTAGTAGTGCTGGGGTTATTACTTCAGCCATGCTGTGTTCAGACTTTGGTTGCTGTGGTTTCCTTTGCCTGCCTGGCCAAGAACAGTGTTATGGTTTACCTACTAACAGCCCACCATTACTGAGACTCCTGTAGTGACGTCAGGGCTGCTGTTTAAAATGTAAATTAAAGCAGTGTTCTCGTAGCTATGCCGTGCAACAAGCACATATATCATGACATGAGGAGATTTTGCTGTGATATTAATATTTAGTGCAGTTATGCCTCAAAGTGGACCGTTATGCTCATGTGTGCCCCTATATTTTTATTCTTTCATTCTACTACAGTAGCTTTCCATGATTTCAAGTTTAAAATATTCCCTATTTTACCTTATAATTTTTCTTTGCTGCACCTGTTTAGTTCATTCACTGTCTGAAACAAGCTTTTTTAGTTCAACACTCTTTAAGCCAACATTGTGCTGCACCTTGTTAACATTAAGTTTCAATAGCAGCCTTTGGTGCCTGAGATGACCATGATATGGTTCAGTCATTCAACAGTAAAAACCTACAGCAACCTCCTTGTGACAGGAAAAATCAGTTGGCTGCCCTGTGACCGCACTGAATGCTTACTGCACATGCAACACCCTTAACCTCAGGGTGACCACTTTTGATCACAAAGTGATTGCACAATACGTAGCAAAGTGTCTCCAAAAAGTCATGGTCTGACTTGGACTGCACGCAATCACTCACAGATCAGTCTTGTCGTGTCTTGATGTACCAAAATCAATGAAAGACAGCAACAGACACCTCTCTTTACTCACCATTTCTTTATATAGCACTCTGCATTTAATCATTAGTTAGTGTTGATCATTTCCCTAAATCCCTCGTTTTGCACAGTGTTGATGGGAGCCATATCTTTGGTCAGGTGATAAGTGATAGCCTCCGTAATTTCTTTGTGCCTGCGGGAGTTCGACGGGTATAGGGAAGCGCTGCATAAGGTTCCCGTTATTGGTGTTTGGGTGGTTGACCGGGACAGATTTTCTCCTGTCACTTTCTCGTCATCCCTGACGTGCTCTCCGTTGTTTTTTCCCTGCTAATTTTAGCATCACACGGCACAGATTCTGTATCACGTGGTATAAGGCTCCGCCCTTGTCATTTGTTGAGCAGGAAGAGTGAGCGCTTGTTTTCATGCAGATTACGTCCCGGATCAAAATGCGGTACAATCGTCGTCGTCTTTTTTTTTTTTTTTTTAAATCGTTGTCATTTGGAAATGAGATCGCACATAAGTATGAATCGAGATCGCGATTTTCTAACGATTAAACGTGCAGCCCTAACTGATGATGTATTTATTATTTTCTTTAGGCTTTGGTTTTGTGAAATTTTTTGTTATTCGTTTTTAATTCAGTTCTTTCCTTTTATTTAGTTATTTCATGAGTATTTTTCTTGCGGTAAATAATAATAACAAAAAAACTTTTTTTTTTAAATATGCAGCTTTTCTTTGAATCTAATTAGGTCACCTTTCAGATGGTCAACAATGTTTGCGAGCAGACATCAAAACTATGTGAACTGTATTAAAAAAAAATCTCAAAATACATTATTCATTGAAAAACCTGAAACTGTCTGGACAGATTACTATAGTCTATTGAGCTTTACAAGAAAAGCCACTTCTTTCCTAAACCAGCATATGCGGGATATAATATTCTATAGGGTATATAAATCAAATCTGTAAGGTACGTACGCAGCTGTGTGTGAGTGTTGACATGCACGCCTTATGGAGGTGCAAACAGCTGTCTGCTGGCTGATGGTGTGCCTTGTAATGTCAGAATCACTCATTTATATGCACCTGGAGCAAAGATATCTCAAGCGTCTCAGTCTTATAATTCAAATCAAGCTGCCTATGTTACCATAGCCTGTAGATGTTCATTCGGGAAGGGCACAGAGAAATAAACAAGGTAACGCAGCTCGAGTGGCTCTGACATTTAACTGAATTCTAATAGAAAGTGACAGGAGATTGACATTAAATGAAATTCATACAGGGCATCTAGAACAACCAATGTGTGAGGGACAAACAAACGGGAAGAGCTGTTCACACTTGCTCACACAAACAGTGAGATGTTCTCACTTAAACAAAGAGATACAGTTTCACATGGAAATGAACATGCACACATCTTGTTCATTATTTTACAAATGAACTACACTTGAGAATATTTTGAAGATACGATTTACAGTGGATTAGGTCATCACAAATAAAGCTACATGACCTTTAAAATTTTTTAATTCCATGACATATCATGTTAATTTACACTCCTTAAAGTGACAAATTTAAACAAATTTCTCATTTCTACTTCACACAGGCCTGAGATCATAGGCTAAATTGTACTGAACTAACTGTGCATAGTGCAGGGTAGCAGAGTGCTGGATATCAGCAGATATTAGTTATGGACAGAATGAAGAAAATAACTAAAAATATTGTTTTCTGTAAATATCTTCGGATATGCAGCCATGAATAAGTTGATCCTTTAATTTTAAAGTCCACCATTTGCCATGATTTAAAAAAGGACTAACATTAAACATTTACATTTACAGACAGGCTGATTGGCCTGCGGAGATGATCACAAACCATATTTTCCTGCAATGCAGCTTATAACATAATAAACATAATATTGTCTTGTTTTCATGGAGAGTAAAGTTTTTAAATGTACGGCAAAAAGCACCTGCTTATTCTGAAGCTCAGTTTTCTGACTGAATCAGTGGATCAACAGATAAAAATCTTGCAACTATTTTGGTAACAGATTAATCCTTGGCATTTTACATTCTCAAATTAGATTATTTTGCCTGCATTTCTCTGTTTTATATGATTTAAAAATAAGTATATTTTGTTCAATTAACCAACAAAAGGAGAAACAAACCCATATTTAATTTAACATGCGGATATTTTCACTACTCTCAGTATTAGACACTCAAACTGCTGATTTAGTTTTGCAAAATCGTGACAGGGTATTTTTTTTAATCTTTCATTTATATCTTTAATTTAGTCATCTACTTTCTGACAGGGATTGGATTATTTTATCAATCCCTTTATCAAAAGTCTTATTATGTTATTGAAAAAGACCTTGCCTAATTGTGGAAATGAATAACAAGCACCATTTAAATATAGCCTGAACTGAAATATTTTTTAAACTAAAAGGAAGCTCAAGAATAACACCAGATTCCAGTGTTTTCTAACCTTTGCTGGTCCCGTCTGTCACACAAATACATGTCTATCATAGGTCCAACAGCAACAATGGTGCTGGGATAAGGTCTTTGTTATAGTAAGTGTTAAACGATGTGCTGTGGAGCAGAAAGGTCACTCAGGAGCATTATCGTGTGGGTCATCTTACCCGTGAGGACTCATAAGAAGGACTGGACTCATAGGAAGGACTGGACTCGCCACCTGGGGTCCAAGATGCTTGGGTGGTCCGCTCATCCATACCTGTCAGAAACAGAGAGCACAACTCAGTCAGAAAGTCACGATTACCCTCACAGTTCAGTGTACCCGTACCACATGTACCTGTGTCTTCACTCAAACAACCCCGGTTTATTTAGTGTCCCTGTGGTTGTGTTTAACACGACATCTTCTGTTTATAACTCACTGTATATAATGACCCTTATATTTATATTTGCTTTTGTAATCTTTTTAACTATAAAAAAATGTTTCTTACACATCTGTTCTGGCATGGCTAGAACATTGGAAATGTGTGGAAAATATATGAACCTTTTTTTAACATTAAAGGCTTTGATTTCTTACAGATTTGCTGGCAAATTTTTTTTGTTTTTGGGAATTTTCAGACATTTCAATTATGTAAAGAGTTTGTGTGTTTCCGCACGGAATATTTATTTTGTAAGTAGCAAAAGACAAGCACGAGAACAATCTATATAAATCTGTGTTTGTCCAATTTACGTTTCTAACTTTTTTTTTGGTATAAAAGTTATTATAATCCATAATGAATTAGATTACATTAGAATATGTTTTACAGATAAAGGAAAGAGTTCACGTGTGAACTAATAATATATCCAACTAATCGTACTATAACAAATTAAATTTCTTTGTCTCTGTTTGCCTGTGAATTCCTTCCACAAGATTGACACCTAATGAACCAAATTTGGCACATAGGTACATCACACAGATATAACTTTTATCCATGTGACATGATGCTATCATGTTGCCTGGCAACCACCTACCAGGACTAAAATGACCCATGTGCAGCGTTCATGCACTTACAACACCTTATAAAAGCATTGTATAATTTTTATTTCACAACAATAATATCCTACTCAGCAAATATCGAATGTAACTGTTTTTCACATTTTCCAATGGCAATGTTTAAATCATTAACATTACAGTATAACATCTGACAATTAAATACATTATACTATATATCCATCCATCCATTCGCTTCCGTTTATCCTTTTCATGGTCGCAGGGGGCGCTGGAGCCCATCCCAGCTGTCATAGGACGAGAGGCAGGGTACACCCTGGACAGGTCGCCAGTCTATCGCAGGGCCAACACACAGGGACAGACAGCCGGAGTACCCGGAGAGAACCCACGCAAACACGGGGAGAACATGCAAACTCCACACAGAAAGACCCCGGCCTGATGTTGGAATTGAACTCAGGACCTTCTTGCTGTGCGGCAACAGTGCTAACCACCGTGCCATCGTGCTGCCCTATATTATATATAATATACTATATATAAAATATATAATATATATAATATAGTATGACTCCTATATCTACCTATTTCTTTGTCAAAACAAATCTACCACCCATATTTTTTTTAATTTTCTCAACGTGATTAAGTTTACCAGTTTGACAACAGCACAATAATAATAATGAAAAAAAAATGCACTTCTCTTTTATTCTGGCTTTTCCAGCTTGAAATGTTTTCTGTGGGTTTTTTTTTCCTTTTTCAATTTTCATTATTAAGAAATATATCTGAGTTTCGGGTGGTTGTCTGAACAAAACAAGATATTTGCATATGCTGTTCATTTTCTAATATTTTATTCAGGAAAAAAAATCTGGAGGAAAATAATTCACAGATTTACTGATGACAGTAATTAGTGAAATTAGTTCTGAGCTGCAACACTTAATGTCCGCCAAAAAACATCTTCAGCCAGCAGCTTTGGATATAACAATGACCACAAATGAGCAAAAAAGAAAAAACAAAAAGAAAAACTTAATAACCTGGGTGGGTCACATAAACAGACTCTTGTCTTGCTTACAAGTTGGAAATGCTATTTAATTACAGGTGCAAGCCTTTGGTCTGATTAACACCCAGACTGCCATGACAGCAGTGTGATTTTTACAACAAAACAAAGAGAAAAGTGACTAACTGATATCTTTAAATGTGACACATAAATATATTTTTCCTTCAAATTCTCCTCATGTACCACAAAGCAACCAGAAACTTGGTAATCCGATGTATGGCAGGCTAAACAGCTGAGCACTGAAACGTGATAAAACTCATTTTCTAAATTAAAGAAAACCTGAATGTTTCAAAACTCAAACTGATAAACAAATAAAATCAATAACGCCAACCAATCTGCAAAGCTAGAGCATCTGGCACAGCTTGAAAAACACAATATCTGATTTTTACAATCTAATTTATGTGATATAGTCAGTAACAAATATTTGATGCCTCGATTGAACATTATTGTGCTCCTGTAATAGCCAAAGTCACCACAAAGAAAACATAACTGCAACGCGGGTAAAGCATCAATATTCTCGAAGTTATTGATTGTCCCTGTTGTAATAATATCTGTCCCAGTAAAATGCAATCCCATTTGTTCATTTCCAACTTCAAATAAAGAATATCAGATTTTATAAATATTGGGTATGCTCAGAAAAAATAATACAACAAACAAAAAAAACTTTTTTTTTACACTTTAACAGGTTTAACAAATTTAACAGATGATATGCAGCAAAGTTGGTCTAATAATCAAAAAAGCTGAATTTTTCCAAGTGAAACTAACAAACAACAAGTAAAAAGCAAAAGTTAATTATGCACAGCTAAAAACAAACCTATAATCACTGATCAAAACGTGTTTGGTGGTGGTCCTCTGATTCACCAACATCTAAATACAGCTCTGCAGCCCTACATATAATGTTCAGTTTCACCTAATGAGGTTCAGTGCAGCTTACATGGAACTTTTTATGCGTCACTAAAGCTAATAATCACAAACAAAGCCCTTTGGTGTTATCGGAAATTGATGAGGATGTGGAACAATGATTACAAGATACGGAAAAAATACCCAATCTGAAATGATACTGCAGTTAGATTTTTTTTTTTAATTTTTAGTGTCAATACTACAATTTCAGCCTCCATTCTGCCAAGAACTTCTTAGTCAGAAACCTGTTTGTCTAATTATACATTTTACCCGAAAGTCAGTGACATTTCTGTAACCAGAAATCACGCACCAGTGAGCAGCGCAACAAATAAGTTTCATCCTGACAGACATGGTGCTTTGCTGCTTGCACGGAGTAGATTCATTTCCTCTTCTTCAGTGGGCAAACTATAAAGTTAATTTGTCTCGCTTTTGTGATTTGTCGGTTTTGTCATCCACATTTGAGGCCGTGATACTCGTGTTACTAATTGAACTACTAGTGTTGGTAGTGTGATGACACGATGGTGACATGCTGTCGCCCAGCTGAGGCATTTTACACTGTGAATGTAACAATGGTCAGTGTTTGCAGTCTGGGCCACTGGTTGTCATCTTGTCTGATTACCATCTCCAAAAGGGCTCTAGGGTTCCCTCTCTTCTCGGTACACAGACAGCCACCACAATGAGATTACTCACTGATACAAGAGGATAAAGAAAACACACAAATACACTGGCTGGCTGCAATGTAAGCATAATGAAACATGGAGAATCAGGTTCACATTCATCATTTTTTTAAGAAATGTTTGGTCTCCGAGTGTGTCTCAGGGTGTTTTCCACTATGTTAGACTAGAAGTTCTTTACACTGATAGAAAGGGGAGTTTAACTGGTCCACCCGACTTGAGCTCAAAGTGGGCGTTATGTGGCCCGCAGTGTCCAATGACTTTGACGTCCCTGCATTAGACTGAGCTCTTTTTTTTTTTCTGTTCTATGACTTTAAGACCTGTCCACCTCATCTGATTTTTGTTCTCCAGCTTAATTGACCAGCAAATTTGTAGGAACATCCCTAATATTCAGTATGTAGTCCATCAAACCATTATCAACAACATGTTTTCAGTAGAAGGCTCTGGGTGAAAAAGCAAGCAGTGTGGTTGTAGTGGTTGTGTTTGTAATAACATGCTGACTCCTCCTTTCTTACCATCTCTACGGCATCATTCATGAACAGCTTGCACCAAACCTAGATTCAGTTAAAAGCCAGCCAATAAAATTATTTGTGCACTTTTTGTACAAATGAAAAGATTTGAGCATTAAGTTCAATATTACTGATGCAAGAAAATTCAACAAGGCTGTGAAAGTGTCTGCTCAGCAAACTGCAGGAAAAAAATAGCCAAGCATTACAGTTTGTATTTAGAATTTCACTACTAGTGACATTTGCTGAGATAGGAATCTATATCATCTTACTCACTTGGAGAATGAATACTTTCCATCACTCGAAAACAGTTGGCAGCACAACCACACGCCAAATGTTATGCATTTATTTTACAAAAAAGAGCATTTGGTCCTGGCAGTATCTGAAATACACTTAACATAACACATGGGGCCCATAATACATAAATTGCTCCTATGGGCAAAGACAGTGACACATTTTGTATACAGTGGTCCCTCGCTATATGTTTTGCGGATTTTTTTGTGCAATTTTGCATGCTTTTTTTTTTTTGCAGTGCAATCAATCAATCTCGTACCGTGTCTCCTGTACAGTACAGAATGCATTCAGCTTGTCAAATTTACATAAATCTTCGATCGCTAGCAGTGTGACTCTGAAGTGCTGTACTGTATGTTTGTAAGTTTTCTACCCAACAAACGCACCAATGCTGACAAAACTTTTATACACCATCAAAGGCATAACACATGGGGCCCATAATACATAAATTGCTCCTATGGGTGAAAAGTGTGAAAATTTTCATGCCTGTCTGAGAAAAGTGTATAAAATGTGTAGCCTTAAAAAAACCTATAATAGCCTTAAGCCTTAAAATCTATAATAATTGTCAAAAAATTAAGTTGGCTACTTTACGGATTTCACATATCGCAGGTTATTTTTAGAACGTATACATATATATATATATATGTGTGTATATGTATACATACATATATACATATATATACATATATATATATATATATATATATATATATATATATATATATATATACATATACATATACATATATATATATATATATATATATATATATATATATATATATATATATATATATATATATATATATACGTATGTATGTGTGTGTGTGTGTGTGTGTTACCAGTCATTTGGGAAACCTCAAGAGCTGTAGAGTAAGTTTGAAACAGTTATGCATGTACTTTCTCATACATTCTCATATTGGGTTCTCAGTTTTGGACCCTTGGGCTATATCTATTTCCATGTGTGCATCATGGCGTTACATGAAGAGCGTTGGCAGAGGAACAGAAAAAAAAAATCTAAATCAAGATGGAAAAAGGCTGCAGTAAAACTGATGGCCAACTAATAATGAGTTGGAGCTACTATATGGAAGTACACAACTGTACTAAACTGCAGGATTACAATTTGCAAAAGAACATGAAAAGAAGCTTGATGAATACTGGGTGTATAATCTTTGTCTATATGAGGCCGAGATAAATCTGTTTGACTCAGATGAGGTGTGTGGCATGAAAGTGGGCCGGACGACCACAGTAAATGAGATGCAAACAGTAACACACAAAAAGGACTGTGATGACCTGTGGCTTGTGTTTGTGTATTTGTCGAGTTATATTTTATTTCTTTGTACAGTTTTGCTTCTTATTGGGGGGGTAAGTACACTGAACTTGTGTGTAATAAAATCTTCTATATAACAAAACACTAGCTAGAAACATTATTTCCTGTCTCCAGACACAAGGTACTAGAGACTAGACGAATCTCCCATAAGTGCCCAAAGGAGACAGACAAGGTTCTGACAAAGATCTGGCCAGGTACATTGGAGCAACACTATTATCCCACTATCCCAGTAATAAAAAGGTTGACTAACGCTCATTACGCTTCTACCATGGGGCCTTTAATGCAGTAAATGAGGGCTGTGGATCATTTGATAATCAGATCTATTTTCCAAAGGGATGTATTCACTTCTGGCAAATGGTGCAGCGTGATATAGTTTCCATGTCTGTTAGAGTAATGCTAGGATTCACACAGGTCCGAGTAACGTAAATTTCTACATCGCAAAGATGATGAATGTGAGGCTCTGTGCAGACGTCCACATACCTGCCAATTTTTTTGTGACCACACAGACTTGTCCATGAAGACACTACTCCACAATACACAAGTACACATGGGGCCCCTCAGGGAGAAGGTTTTTGGGCTTGATGTCTAATTGATGGTTTCTTGTATAAATGATCTTAGAGCAGCCCAGTCAAAACTATGACTGTGCCAAATGTTTTCACGCAAATCACAATAATGTGAAATAGCAACTGAAATCAGACAAATCCAACTGATTCCAACAGGGATACACAGGGTTAACATCAACCCTCCATTACTCCATATAAGCTACACTTACACCACACCTTTTTATTTACCACAATCTTTTGCACTAGCTACAAACACTGGCTACAAAACAAACATGTCCATGATTACAGCTAGAAACAGTGAATTTCAAACACGCTGTTTCCTGACATAATCGACAATCTCAAACACTATATTTCAACAAATTTAAATTAAGACCTGTTAGCCCAAAATTAGGGATGCATCTAATCGGGACAGAAATGTTGATAATATGAGGTGTGATCAAGAGGCATGAAGCACAGTTCAGGCTGTTTGCTCTGAATGTTCTCCCTCAGAAACTTCAGACTGACCCCAGAGGAAAAGAAATTCTTATGCACGACCGTGTGACTATCAAGAAAAACAAACGGCACACTCGTGGATGTGCTCCTGACCTCACTTGCCACTTTTGTTCATTGACACTGACAATTCTTTAACTGAAACATGCTCATTTGTAGATGGACACAGTTTGAAAGAGAAGTTTAGGATTGCTCTCTGCACAAGTTCAAGGGTGTGTGCAGAAATCACAGAGCACACAGTGCAAGTGGTCATAGCGGGACATGCAGGAAGGAAAAATAAAAGTGGGGCTGAAAATGGTCAAGAGATGCACGTGAAGATAATCTTAAAGGGAGAGATCGGGTAAACTCAAATCAGATACGGTTTTTGATTTTCATGATCTGGTTTCCAGAACATTTTGATTACACCTCATAACATTCAGCCTTTACTCCTCCCTTTCTCGCAGGGAAAGATTACTTTTCTCTAGAACTTCTGCTCTACATCACACTGCCCTGATTCATTTGGCCAGAAAAATATTAACCACTGCAAATGTCTTATTTGGCATCTATATTAGATATGAGAGGAGCTGGAGCCTATTCATGAGGTGCAAGTCTGTCTATCACAGGGCCAACACAAAAAGACAGACAACCAAGTTATGGTTTCTCCAATTCTGCTATCAGAGATCAGCCAAACAAATATATTAAGGACTTCAAGCATCCACCGATCTAAGATAACCTGAGCCACACTCCAGCGAGTCCACATTCACAGAGCCACATCACCAGCCTTACCTTTATATTGAGAAACCTAATGATAGTAGGGACCTGATTTGTTTTGCATAATTCCTTTTAAGAAGTTTATCTGTCCCCTGGATTTTTATTTCTTTTTCAGGCGAATCTGAGATGCGGTCAGGTGTAACGGAGGTGAAGAACTGACATGGAATTACCCCCATTACAAACTAATATTTTATTTTTAGAAACAAACACGGTTATTTAACAGCAAATAAAAGATGTAGTGTTACCATAAAACAATAATTAGAGTTATTATAGTTCCAATTTAAAACTATGTGTGGAAAAACTGTTTAATTATCACACTCATATTCACACAAACAGCCAATTCAGAATCACCACTTCACCCAACACACATGTCTTTGGGCTGCGGGAGAAAGCCAGGGTACATGAAATGAACTCACACAGGGAGACTTGAGCCAGCCAGTGTATTCAAACCTAGGAGCCTTCCTGCGAGGTGACACCCTGCAGGGTATCGTTCCTTCATACACGGTTGAACAATTTTAACTGGCATATGCTTACATCCTTCAGGTATCTTCTCTGTAATGCATTTCTAAATCATTGAAAACCATCTTGACTTTACAGGCAAGAGTATTTATTTTTGTTAGGTGACATCAATCTGATAATTAATAACCAAATCTGATGCTTTGCACACAAAACTGACCTCAAAGTGAGGCAGCAGCAGTGACGCTCTCTTTGTAGCTACGACCGGCAATGAGACATTTCATTTTGGGATCCATCTGACTGACAAACCAACCTACAACAGCTGCTGGTCACAGTCAACAAATGTACCACTACATACCCACTAAATGAAAATTACCCATTTCACAGCAGCCCCACTCCATTGAAGAGTCAATGGCCTCATCAGATTTGCATCATCAACACAGCTGGAGGAGAGAAATGATGAATCTCCGTTAGAGCCACTTTGGCTATTTTTTCCAATCCATCTTTCTCTGACACACTTTTGAAGGGTCCTGCATGTCCCACTCTGCCTCAATTATCTGGCTATGCCCAGCTGAGATGCAATAATCCAAACCCTCATTCCCTGCAATTTCCACACTCATGACTGCACACTCACTTGCCTTAAGTTCACAATCACTTATGTAGGTGCTTCTTCCCCTACCTTGAGGATCAGAGAGACATGAGCTCTGGCTGTAGGCTAAAGGGAAGAGGGATTTACCCGCTATAGGTGTCAGTGCTGGAATATTTAAATTAGAACGTATACATGCATACATATGCAAACTAAATTTAGCCTCCTGAAATTACAATCCACTGCAGAGTCAAAGTTGTGCGGATGCTTGTTTGTTGGAAAAAAGTGGTATAGCTCATACGAGCAGTTTTTGCTACAAAAACACAAAATACTAAAGCAGACAATAAATTCCCTCTCGCTATTTAGATGTAAGACACTTTTAGTGGCTCATCTTCTCCATGATACTGCAGCGTGATATAGTTTCAGTAGTGAATTTTGCTGAAGTTCCACAGGAAATATTTAAGATGTGACTTAACAAAATTTGAAACTAAAAAACAGAAAAGCTAAAAAGCTATGGAAATCTTTCCAGAGTGTGTCTCTTACAGCAAAATATATCCTGTGACACGAAACCATAAATGGATGTAGAAATATCATGCAACTCAAAAACACTTGAGTGTAATCTCTCTGTCCTACATCTAATTATTTATCAATCAAGTTATATATCTATATAGATATATTTTTTTTTAAAAACACAGTGGATCATTCAATCTCAATTCATCCAATTAAAAAAAACCACCATGACATATTTTGAGTATAATATTAACAGAAAGGTGCTCTTTGTAAAATAGTTAATTTAGATTTAGTATATGGTGTCATACCTCAGAAATATCACAGTGAAGAAATATCAGTCCCCTACCTGCAAAGTTATGGTTTCTCCAATTCTGCTATCAGAGATCAGCCAAACAAATATATTAAGGACTTCAATCCACCGATCTAAGATAACCTGAGCCACACTCCAGCGAGTCCACATTCACAGAGCCACATCACCAGCCCTACCTTTATATTGAGAAACCTAATGATTGTAGGGACCTGATTTGTTTTGCATAATTCCTTTTAAGAAGTTTATCTGTCCCCTGGATTTTTATTTCTTTTTCAGGCGAATCTGAGATGCGGTCAGGTGTAACGGAGGTGAAGAACTGACATGGAATTACCCCCATTACAAACTAATATTTTATTTTTAGAAACAAACACGGTTATTTAACAGCAAACAAAGATGTATTGCAAATTAAAGAACAAAAACATCTGAAGTGTTACCATAAAACAATAATTAGAGTTATTATAGCTCCAATTTAAAACTATGTGTGGAAAAACTATTTAATTATCTAACACAAACAGTCAAACCTAGACTGTAGGGGGAATAAAAGAACTGAAACAAAGCTGCCTATTTATAAATCTGTACTTAGATAGAAATAAGCAAAAGGAGACATTAATACCTAATCTGAGCTCTTTAAATCTGCTCTAAACATAGTTCATGTCATAATAATAAAAATATCTGCAGATAGTATGTTTCTCACAAAATATTACATTTACAAATTGCAAATAAAATCTACAAAACATCTTGTAATTACACAGTCACGCCCACATAATTTTTATCATTTTTGTTTTTAACCAACAGCCCAGGTGTAGCCTTAGTTCAGTTTTGAAGAAAAAACTTGGTTACCAGAAGACACACACCGGTGCCAATGAGCTTTGAGCTGTAACTTACAATTCTCCACAGAAAAAGCACCAGGCTGGCCACAGTGTATTTAAGAGCACCTTCCTACAATAAACCACAACAGCACATAGTTATGCCTTACAGTGCACTGCATGGACAACACCAATGTTTAGTCATCCTAGTAAAAATGCTTGTTTTGCAGATAAATCAACATTAAAGAAACCTGTTTCATTTTTTGTCATCAGCTTGCTGCAGCAATGACAAAACAACCCGGCTGCTGAAAACATCCACAATTAGAGAAACATTCACTGAGGTTTCCACCTGTGTAATCTGACACAATCAAGTGAAAAAGCTCTGCAATACATTTCCTGTCTGGCACTCCTGGAACTTGTTTCAAATCGGCTCTGACTTCTCAGGGAGCAGATAGTAGTGGTGGCGGCATGCTCAGATTTATTATTTTTTATAAAGGTATACCTAAAACACTGTCACATGAAAACCTTCAAAAATATTGACAACGCTGTTGTCAATGTGAAACTTTGTGTTATTATTACATTACATGAACATATGCGTGGGAAGCTTACCAGAAAGGTGCGACTATTTGAAAATTCTCAGAGCAATTTCACTAGAATTTCTTGCCATTTGTTTTACTGAAGAGACCACACACACACACACACACACACACACACACACACACACACACACACACACACACACACAGCATCATCGTTACTTGAATGATTAGGTATTATAAAAGTCAGCCCCGCAGTTCATGTGTGACAGCTCTGTTCTTGTTTCTTTGTCATTTCTCCTCAGTGTGTGTCTTTCGTTTCGCAGATAACCGATGACAACGAGGCTTTGTGGATGCACACAAGACATGCTTTCACAATACATAAAGCTCGATTGTTGACTTTCTCTAGTGGCACATCAGACAATAGATGTGCTTCGGATTCATGTCCTGTAGCGTTTATAGATATAGGAAGCGATCCAGAAGCAGAAAAGCTTAACGCTAGTTATTACGACCAAACCACCTCCTAACCCTAACCCAAAGAGACCAGAAATTCATGGAAAACACACTTAAATGTATGCGTATATTTGAGGGGCATCATCAATATGCTCCTGTAATCTTGCTCAATAAGAAAATGTCACACAATCCCACTAGGGATATTAACAGCATTTTCCTGAAGGAAACCTTACAGCGAATCCTTAACCACAAGCTGACAAAAGAACTGCCTAATTAAAGCATCTGACAATGCGATGAAAAAATGAATAACACTCACATTAGATCAATAAAACATTTACACCCGTCTGTGTCCTAAACCAAGCTTTGTTCTACATCTTTACTACAGCACTGCACTACAATTCCAGGTGGAGGGCTCATGTTTCAAGCACCAGATGTGAAAAGCACACACACACAGAGGAGAGAGAAGAATCACATGCAATGCTGAAAACTAAGACAGTTTTCTTCCAGTCTCCATTTATATAAATAAGTCCAAACAGAACTCAAACAAATCAGAATCAGGTAAACAACCGATCTTCAAGTGCAGAATTATGAGTCATGCGAGCAGGGATAAAGAGAGACTACGTATCAGAGGGTTTACAGAGAGGTCTTTGGGACCAGGTCCTACCTGATGCACTGAACTGACTGCTTCCAAGTGTGGTAGGCCTATTTTTCCCTCCGCTTACAGGTGGAGAGAACATCTGAAAGGAGAAACACAGAAATGCATACCTACAATTAGAGCAAGTCAGATGTGCAAAAGCAACCATTCACATAATCCAGTGCCATGACACTAAATCAAGGTTAGCCTGTGAAATCATACTACTCGACATACTAACAGGAATTGATCAATTAGTCATTATTAAGCCTGTTTAATCATCACATGTCTTGGAGCTGCATGGCAAAGCGTTTAAAAAAAAACCCAACCTACCGCACTAAAGTCCAGCAGGTCACTTAGTTCCTTGTCAGTTCCGAGAGCGGCAATCCGCTGCTGGGGGTTCATCCTGGCGATCTAGAAAGCTGGAGAAGACAAAGTCCATCAGATTACATCTTTGCTGGTTTATTGAGCAGAGGGGACTAGTACCACATGAAATGACTGCCGCGGGAGGTATTTGTTATGGATGAAGAATAAAGACCATCACTGTGAAGTAAAGTTGACTATGGCTTTAACCTTCATGTGGCAAACACGGACAGAACGGGCGTATAATCACTGATGAAAGTGTGCAGAAATGTTTCTCTTTACTTGTTTTCTCTCACTGCGCTGATTAAGAGAGATGAGACCGTTAGTAGGAGCGCTCTGAATGGATGGCTCTGCTTGTTAAAGCCAGGACCTGCAGCATCGCGTTAGAGCGCCGTCAACGTGCCTCTGTTATCACTCCGAGACGTTTAAACGACCCTCTGCCCGGGCTGTCACTAACCGTGTTAATGTCAGTGGTCTGTGCGGCTTATTTTCCACGTATAACGATGGTTATCGCCTACTGTTCGCGGAGGCACCTAACGTCGCTTAGCTAAGCGGCTAACACTAGCTGCAGTCCCTAGTTCATATGGGTTGAAAATAGCTAGCGAGCTGCAGGCAGCTGCAGCGTTTTTAGTCCGTGTAGACAGCAGTACGGAGAAGACAATGCCCTCCGATAGACCGAAACGTAAATTACAGACCACTTCAAGACAGGCAACACAGATAAACAAATACTGTAAATGATAATCTCAATTTCCAGCTCCGGAATACAAAACGCAGTGATGGTCTTTCTCAACTCCCAACTTCTTTCACGGGTCCGAAAGCTTTTTGGCAAACTCCTTCTGATATTTTACCTGTTTTCCGATTAAAATCCCGACTAGGGTGATCTGGTGAAGAGTCGTTTTCTGAAAAGACGCCTCAGAACAGCGAAATGTGGGTTTAAACAGCAATTACTGGGGGAATATCCTCTATATATATCAGTTACGAGTTTCCCTTAGGCAGACATTTTTGCTTTGCAAAAGCCTCAGCACCACGATGACATTGGTTACTGTATCCCTCCGCCGAGCTCAGTGACATGATGGTCCCACACAGGGGGAGATGCTGCGGGAGTCAGCGCGAGCTGCTGTCCTGGGTCGCGCTGATGCACGACAGGTTTATCTGTGCGTTATTATCACTGACTGCTAATGCGAGTTTTAGCAGACTGTGGAGTAAAATTCAGAAATAAGGGCAATGAAATGATGGGAGTCTGATTTCCCAGTTTAAATAGGTTTTTATTAAAGATTAGCCATAATTGCCATATCAGAATCAGAATACTTTATTGATCCCTGGGGGAAATTATTTATATACTCCCTCGTTATGTTGTATCCAGTTTAATCACTGTCTGTTGTCTCTGCTTGTTTGAAAATTTACCTTTAAGGATGGATGGCTTACCTACTGCAAATCAACTGTACCTACTGGGTACAAATAACCTGAACCTGAACCTTTTATCTTTATCTTTCCTGCATAAACGTAGTACATACTAGAGCATCCCACACTTCCAGATTAAAAAAAAACAACCTTCATGTTCACTGCATGTAAGATATGGTCATTTTATTTGTTATAAATTTGTAAGACAGTCTAAACCAGTGATTAAAGTAAATCAGCAGCAGAGTGGATCCTGTATTATCTGCGTTGTGTGGTAAATGATACTTTTATTTAAAATCTGTTTACCCCAATCTTTAGTTTCTAAGTAAAGTATGCCCCTGTTTTAAAGTCACTTTATTCAAAGAGCAGGACTGCAGAGGTTTCACCTCAAAATTTCTGCTTTAATCAAGTTCTCATTTTTATAGATGTTTTCGGGGACTTCACTCCTTTATTTCTCAGTTAAGAGGCAGATTTATGTTTTGTTAATGCAATTAGATAAAGGTATCTGCATTTCGTGAATTACTCTTGGGTCTGCTTTTCTTTCACAGATTTAATAAGCGGATCAAAAGGTGTGTGTGTGTGTGTGTGTGTGTGTGTGTGTGTGTGTGTGTGTGTGTGTGTGTGTGTGTGTGTGTGTGTGTGTGTGTGTGTGTGTGTGTGTGTGAGATTCAGTTCTTTCCAAGAGAGAGAGTAGATGTTGACTTTTGTTTGATTTCTGAAAACTGTTACAATTGTTGTTTAAAATGTTCTTTATGTAACCTAATTATGCCAAAGCAGAACATTTTCATAAAAGTATTACTCCTTAAAATTTGTGTGTATTCTATATGTCTGAAATGATTTAAAAAATATTTCACTGGAATAACTTTTAGTAGAAGTTTGGAAAACATACATTACTTTTAAAACAAATGTGGCTGCTACATTAAAGGAAATAATTCCACGCTAATGACACATAACCAATAACAGTAATATTAGCCGTGTTCCTGTGAATTCTTTTCCAATGATCATCATGATGTAAAAATCTAGCAGACCTGTTCTGAACAACAGTCTGGGACTTTGTGACAGTTCCTTAGACCTTTCCTTTTAATGGACAGCAGGGAGCGACTCCTGTTGTTGCAACATGACTTCAGTTTGTGTAGAAGTCAGGGCGAAAACGGCCCCAGAGTTTCTTGCTCTATGACCTCTGAAAGCCTTTTCCTAATGAGTTTACGGGCTTAGTCACAGTTTCAGATCACAGTGAACAAAACATGAAGTCAGTTTTGTAAATGGTGGTCATTCTAACAATTAGAAAGGAGAATTATCCAGGGTATGTAGGGTATACTCAACACAAGTCTTCGTGGTTGGACTTTACCAACCATCTTGGTGGCTATGTCCACATATGAGGTGGGCCGGCATTGTTCATCTTCATGCTTGGGCTTGCTGATTACTTCTCCAATCACTTGATGGTAGCACACTCCAATCAGGGCTGTTTGTGTTTTCATGTTGAATTTGCAGCAAATTTTCACAAATGAATGATCATATATATTATTTAGAACAAGAAAGAGCAGCAATCCTCAAAATAAAAAACAAAGTGAAACAAAACTGGGGCAGGCTACAAGAGAAAACAAGTACAAAACACAGATCTGGTCTCTTCTAGATGTTTCCAGTTGGATAGGCAATTGAGCTTAAACTCTGAGATAATTTTGTAAGTGGGACCTGATGGGCACCGATTCTCCGTCACACTTGGGAAAGCGGTGGGTCTTTAACTGATTGACTGAGGCCACTGAATCCTACACACTGGTCCTTTAACACAAAATTAGCACCTCTTTAACCTGAACTCAAAGAGCAGATGCTTAAATCAAGAGTTAGCATTGTTTCTGTTTGACAGGTTGAGTTTGAGTGAGAAGGCAGTTAGGTGTGGGTGTTCACGGTTGATTGAAACTGTTATGACTGAAAAGGGAACAAGTTTGCAACAGAATTTTCATAGAGTGCAAAGCCGTGCAAGGGTGAGATCCCACACTCGCCCCTGCGTGTGGTGTACCTAAATCTGTCTCATTCAGCCAGAATCAAAGCTCTACAAGAGACATGCTCCTAGTTGCCTAAACAAGAACAAAATCTCCCAACTCAACATTAGTTTTTAAAGTTTAAGCACTTCATCTCGCAAACCGTAAACTTAAAAGCAGTATGTAAACAGCTACAAATCACCAACGGAACGAGGTGTCATAAAAGCCATGTGTGAACCTCATGAGGAGCAAAGAGGGGTGTGCATCACCAGGGCTTTCCCCTCCCATCTTATCCAGATGTTTTATTGAATGGGGCCTGTTCCACCTAAACTTCAGCTTCAGTAAACTTTGTCCCAGAACCACCCACACACTTCTGGCACTGTTCTCACTGATTCATGTAAAAAACTAAATAGACATGAGAGGCTGGGAAAGGAGGCCCACCAGGATATGGGAGGACAAATGTTTATTCCTTTCTTGCTGTGATTGTGCAGACTCCCTTTGGCTACATTCCGCACTGATATCTTGTGTTGCAAATTAAAATTAATATCTAGTCTTTATATCAGTGTTTATAATTTAAGTTTTAAGACTGTTTATTTGTTCTAGGGAAATAAAAACAGAGATACAAACTTCTCTTTAGACAGTAATCTGGCTGCTTCTTTTCTTTGAGAGATGTGAGTGGTCGTGTGCGGCATGACTTGCTGTGACACATAAAAGCTCAGTGTTGGTGCTGTGGGTTTCTAATTTCTACTCATTCTTATAAGAGGTTTTAAATGTGTGGGAAGGAGAGAAGCAGTCGACCTCCAAAGCAAGCTCATTTAAAAGCCACACACATAGGTGTGTTTTTTCTATATAGCACACGTGATGCACCGTAGCGCATACAATGTAAATATGTAAGTTTTAGTGCATCATCTGAGCAGTACTGCTTTAGATTAGGTCATAACATTGCAGCTGCAATAGCATGCACAAGTTTTTTTAGATTGTAGAGCGTAGAGAGCTACCATCAGGGAAAAGAAGAGCAATGGAACAGATGTCATGGCTCCTGTAGAGCCCTGATCCCAACATCATAAAGTTAAGCTAAGATTAAGATGCTGACAGCCAGTTTCCCAGATATAGATTAAGTCTAGTCCTAAACTCAAAGAAAATGTCAATGAAGTTTTGGAAAGAATGTGTGCAGGTGCAGGCTCGAGGTCTTCATTTTTTCTGTCAAATCAGCCTCATTTTAGTCGTGGTGCCTAAAACATTTGCGCTGAACTGTTTAAGGGTGCATCCCAGCAAACAAAAACATCTCAATACTGCTGCATGTGAACACTGGTGAAGGCTGCACATTTATTCTGAAGTCACATCTGGCACCAGCTTAGACAGGGTGACTTATGGGGTGCAGTGTAATGATAAATATTAGAGGCTTCACATTCTTCATCACTCGCTGACAAGTGGCCGACAACAAGCTGACCCCCGTGTTCACTGGATCGCTTTGATAAAGAGAAAGACCCGTATTTTTGCTCATTTCTAATCAGCACTAAACCTGTACCGTGGATTCCCTCGTCTCTCACTCTGAGACAGATTTTGACAAACCGCAATATGAATGTAAAGCCTGCGACACAACGATCTTAAAATGATAAAACACAGTCACTGATGTGACAGCAGGGCAGTTATTATTCTTATTAAACACACGTATTACAAGCTAATTAACAAAAATATGTCAAGTCATTACATGTTTAGACCAAGTGAACCATTTGTTACATCTGGCACAGGCTGCTGATCATTACACGGGTACAGGGCTGAGTTTTTTTATGAAGCCCCCCTGAATTAATTTGAGAACATCCACACTGTGTCAGTCACCTGCTTCACTGCCATTCATTTTCTACTCAGCAATTGGACATAAAGGATCCAAGCAAACAGAGCACAATGAACTCAGAAGATTGTAGACGAGAGATGATTTCCACATTGTGTAACTGAACATAGTGCCTCATATGATTTATTACCACCTGAAACACCGCTGAACCTACTTAATGATGGAAACTGCAGGGCTAAATTATCAACTTGTTGAAAAAAAAAAAACTTTATTTGAATATAAATGTATATTGAAGTAAAACCAAAATGTCTAGAAAACATGAGTTAAAAACATGAGTTAAAAACATGTTTTCTCATTGAGGATCCACTGAGAGCGCTCCTACCTTACATTATTAATTGCAGGCTGCCACCTGTTGGACAAACACAGATCACCCTGAACTTCCAATACAATTTTATTTATAAAGCACATTTAAAACAACATTTACCAAAGTGCTGTACTTTAACACAGACACCACAGACGCATGCACAGATACAATAACAATCAAAAAATAAAATGTCTGAAATGCTGTCATTTTGTTAAAATGTAAAGTGTTACATTTTAACCGGGCAAGTAAAATGTACTTGATTGGTGCACATTCGGTTTATACCAAGGATATTTTTCTTAATGATTAACTATTTACATAAATAAACAAATTATTATTCTTTGTTTATTGAAGGCAAAGAATCACAGTTTTGAGAGCAGCCACACAATAATAAACATAGCTAAAAGCCTAAATATCTACAACTCTCGCTCAGGGTTCAAGCCAAGCAATGAAACTGAGGCGTACTTTACAAATCTGCAAGAAGGGGGAAGTGGAACTCAATCCACAGTTTACAGGGCTCGTCCTGAGAAAGTTCAGTCCCTTCGATTCTTCAGTCTAGTCTTCAGGACAGAGGGGAGTTACTGGTTAGCAGATGTCAGTGACCTCTAATGAACATAGTCAAAGGAGCTTGGAAGGAAAGCGTCTGGACTTCTTTAAGTTGCTTGAAGAAGTTTCACCTCTCATCTGAGAAGCTTCTTCAGTTCTAAGGTCAAATGGTGGAGAGTCCCAGATATAAACCCAGTTTCACACCTTGGCTCAGGCGATTAGAGGATCATCAGGGGGTCCTTTTGTCCCTCTGTGGGGGGTTACTCCCACTAGGTTTATATCTGGGACTCTCCACCATTTGACCTTAGAACTGAAGAAGCTTCTCGGATGAGAGGTGAAACGTCTTCAAGCAACTTAAAGAAGTCCAGACGCTTTCCTTGCAAGCTCCTTTGACTACGATGACCTGGATGACTGAGAACCTTCACAGACATCTAATGAACATAAGGTGTTGAGAGGTCAGAAGGCTTTAAAAACATGCAATAAAATCCTGAAGGCAAGAGTGAAGGCAGGCCAGGAAAGGGGCGATACGCTCCAAGTTACAGGTTCTAGTAAGCAGGCAAGCAGCAGCATTTTGACCCAATTCGAGGAGTGAAAGTTAGCATAACTCACACAAACATAAAGGGCATTACAGTAGTCAAGGGGAATTGCAATAAAACCATGTATAACATTCTCAAAATTACAATAAGAGTAGAAGGACTTGACCTTAGAAAGATGCCTCATTTGCTAAAAACCTTAATACAGGATTAATCTGTTTATTTTCACACCGAGGTTATTTTTGAGCACTACTAGGTCATGACCTCAGTCCTGCTTTTCATTAAAGCTTAAAATAATTTAAGGGCATCCAGGCTATGATGTCACCGCCTATAACCTAAGTACCTCACCCAACAGGAGAAAGGTTCACAAGATAAGGTGATAAAATATTGTTTTGTTTTTAATTTCAAATATGTCGCAACCATTTAAAGCAAACATCAAATAAGTTAAAAGAATTTACCATTATCGTTATAGAGATATTTCAGGCATTGTGAGCAAACGTGCTCATATGGCATTTTTGTGCCATCTTAAACACATAGTGCATGTACACGAGGGTACGATATATCACAGGGCTCTTGCTAGTGTTAGGTCAGTGTAACAATAAAACTCAAAGGAAGGTTTCAGTTCAGTTCTTTTTTATTTCAAACATATACATTCACCAACGTTTCATAAAATCATTCCATACAGTTGTTTGAAAAGGAGTAGGCAGAAGTATATACTTATTTAGCCCTACCCCCTCAGGTTTACATCCTCATCATCTAAATTTGAACAACAAAAACGTATACAATGCCTTCAACTTAGAACATAACATCTCAAAACAATATTTTCACATCCCTCCAATTCCTTCCTACATGATCTAACCTAGCTGAGGCAAATGCATGCCTGTTTATCTGAACACATCGTAGAAGCATGTTAGAGGCTGATGTCACTGTTTTGCTATGTGCTACTGCCAGAAAAACCCCACCCCTGTTCTCTGCTGTCCCCATTTTGTTGGTTTTGAAAACACGAGGGCACACATGAGAAGACAAAGTAACCTTCTAGCTTTACTGAGGCCAGAAGACAGTCACTGAACAAGCTTGTGTCAAGCTAATTGGCAGGATCAGAGGAAAGGATTTGTTATCATCGTGGGTATCTGATCAGAATGAAAGAGAATACAGCTATCAACACTAAAAGGCAAACAAAAACACTATTAGGCTTCAAGTCTTTAACTTCCAACTTAGTTAAGGATAAATAAAGTTATTAGTTAAACCAACTTAATCTGTAGAAGTGGAAAGAGTGGGAAAGAGCCGAGTTCCTAAATAATGGAAATGAATGTGTTTATACAGTATTATTGTCTTTGACTTGAGTGTTGAGTATGAGGGGTTATGGATTTCTGTTTTAGTTTGTTTTTTGTTTTTCACGATTGTTCTTTTCCTTTAGCATTTATTACATCCTCTGCATATCCACTAGTTCATGTTCCTAGGTTATATTGTAGTCGAGTCCATGTGCCTTGGTTATGTAATATTTATTTGTCATCTTTTGCGATCCCTTTCCGTTTCCCCATTCATGTCGCTGTTTCTGTCTGGTCTCTCTGTACAGTCTCCATGGTTTCATCCAAGTCTCCATCTTGATGTTTGGTGTTCTCATGTTTTGATTACTCCCCGTTTTATTTTGATTGCCCCTCGTCTCTTGTGCACTGTGTTAAGTCTTCTTCCTTTGTCTTGTTTTACTCCAATTAGTTTCAGCTGTGTTCCCATCTGTCCAATAATCTGGTTGGTGTGTATGTATTGTCTGAGTGTTCCTCTGACCTTTGTTACTTCTTCCGTCATGCCTTGTGCTCTCTCACCTTGCTTCATGTTTAATGAGGTTGAATCTTTCCGTCTTTATTTGAACCTGCACAGCATTTCTATTCCTTGTCCCCTATCTCAAATATCCCAATATGTGGTCTACAGAGTGGTCAGCGCTGTGAGGTCTACGCAAGTCTTCTACTCTGTACAACAGACCTGAAGAGATGCAGAAAGTGGTTAAAGCTCATTCACGACCTCAAATTTGATGAAAGGTGGTATTTCATAATTTCCCCACTTGAACTATTCCCTTTAAAATTCTCAAGTCTATTTTGATATTGTCTTGCTTATTTGGGAGAGCAAGAACACCCGAACACATCTGAGTCAGAAGGTGGCACGTGCATGTGGGATGCTAAGGTAAATAAATGCATTTGGAGGCTTCAGAAATTGTAAAATAAATAAATAAAAATAGAAGTGTTGTGTGCTATGATTGGTGCAAACCAGTTATCAATACTTCAGACCCTGAAAAAGTCAGTTTTCAAAGAAATTTTTTATGAATATATATGAAGAAGTTAAGGATTGTCACCCGTATTCTACTCATTCACTTTCAGAAAAGTTCATATTAATTTAAGCAACTTTTGAATTTCTACCTTGTCAAGTTTAATAGTGTAAAAGTTCAGAGAGAGCTGAATACCAGCAAGCATTCTCCAAATACCTCCAGTGATTAGTGCTGTTAAACGATCTTGCAGGTTTTGTGAACTGCTGTGGAAGACGTTTAACATGATGACATCATAGCTGACATTATAGCCAAAGAGCCAGATGAGTATTGGAGGGGGATAAAGGAATATTTGTTTTAATAGTTTTTATTGCACCAGTCCTTAAGGCACATCACACTGTAAGGTAAATCCCCAGCAGTTTCACTTCCTACACTATTTGTCATTCAGAAAATAATTGTATTAAACATACCTTTCTAACCTACTGCCCTGAATGAGCCTGATAATTCAGGTTAAGCTTTAAATATACTAAGAGTCATTAAAAGCTTAATAAGTACTCCGGTAACATTTTTCATACACAAAAATAAATATAACAGAACAATTAAGTAATGAAAAAGGGTTTAAAAGCTTTTTTTCACGTGAGTAGTCTTGCAAGACCAAGTTGTCGGGTCTATATGGTGCTATGCTAATCCTAACCTTAATGCCACAGGCAAGCAGGGATCACGTGACTGGCATGCTGACTTACAATGAATGCTGCTGTGTGTGTGTGTGTGTGTGATGTGATTGATATCCATGCTTGTAACTGCTACATTTAAACTTAACCTGAATTAGACTTCTTAGACCAGAGTTCTCCTGGGCAGTGGGTCTCAAAAATGAAAAATATTGAAAGAAGGTAGGTCAACAAAAGCTTTTTCAAAGGAATATATCTTGAAAAGTGAAGCTAAAACCTCAGAGAGAGGACTATGTTTTTCCAAACTATGAACCATTCAATTTTGAGGCAAACTGGGGACCCACATTGATTTAGGATGGAGTGACCCACAGGCCCATGAATGCCACCTCTGGGAGACGTTTCCTGGAATCATCCTTCTTACAACTCTTTCCATTCCTTGTTTTTTGGAGGCATCTTTACACACTTCTTAAAATAGGCTGAACATCTGGACCTCCATTTCATGGAGGATAAAACTTCTCTTGAAGTTCAAGAGGTATGCCTGCACCTGAAACAAAGAAAATAACTTTTTAATTGCTTTATAAAAACAAAACAAAAAACCCAACAACTGTACTTTAAACTCTGACTGCCTCCACTCTAAATTAATGATAATATATACAGATGCAATAGAAATGCTCTAATAATGGTATTAGGCTCAGTCTAACAGTTTAAAGTCAGCTGCCTTAATATCCAGAAATGGAAAAGTTGGGCTACTTTTTCCTTTTCTAAGTAATTTGCTTCTGGAAGGTTAGTAGTTCTAGTTCTTGTTTGTCTTTCCTGCCGGGTCATCACCAGTGTAAATTATCTGCCTCCATCTAACCCCTCCTTTGCCTTCTCCTCTGCAACAACAACCCTCTACATGTCCTCCTTCATCCATGAACATTCTCTATGGTCTTCCTCTTTTCCTCCTACCTGGCAGCGCCATCTTCACCGTCCAACATTTTCACCATCCCTCCTCTGCACATGTTTAAACCTCTGTCCCTCTGCTACACTCATTTCTAATGCTGTCCATCTTGGTTACTCACAATAAAACTCTTAAAATCTTTAACTCTGTACGATCCTGTCTGACACTCTTCACCCCCAGAACACCTTTGACGTACTCATCCACCCAGCCTCTACACCAGAGAATGGTTAGTTGTTTGCAGATCCAAATGGAGAATGCAGGAGGGGGAAGGTTAAGAAAGCAACGATAGAAAAAATAAAACATTAAGGCAGAATCATGAAAATAAGCAGAAACTGACACTAAAGCTTAAACTTTTTAAAATGTGGCAAACAAGAAAAAAAACAATAACAAGCAAACAGAATATGAAATAATAGCAAGAATTCAAAGTTTATAACAGAAAACCCAAGGACTGTGACTTTACCTTACAGCATGGTAGAACAGTCAAGTCCACATCCCAACACTCTTCACCTTGCTTCCCTTCCGCCTGGTCTCCTGCAGAAACAATATATCTGCCTTCCTCCTGTCCATCATATCAGCTAGCTAATTTTAAACACCCTACTCTCACCTCCGTATACCTACCTTTCCTTCTCTCTTGTTGCCTCTTCCCCATAGCCTATGTGGTTAGAAAAATACATGGAGTACACCAAAGGTGGAGGATTCTTTGTGATGTAGAAGCAAATTTTATTTTGGGTCTGCATTTTCAGAGGCAAGATATGAAGACTCATATGTACGTTTAATATATTGGTACTCCTTCACCAAAGGAGTAAAAACGAGAAGGAACAACACAACGCCACCAAAATAAGAGTAAACACCAGCACAGTAGCCCTTCCCACATTCAAGGGTTGCAGAGAAAAAAGTTTTAAGAGCGATGCTGAAGTTGCCTGCTTTCTGCTTGAAAGCTAAGTTAACAAGTCAGTGCAAGTGTTGTAGCAGATATGAAGTTTAATGGGTAATTTCTCAAAAAAAAAAAAAAAAGTCTTACAGCCATACAACAATGTGGGGGAGAAAGGGACCATCAGGTTATGCCAAAGAAAAACAACAAGAAAACATCGAAGAAGAAAAAAAAGTCTTAGTCCTCAGCTTACAAAATAAGCTCAAACATTACGTGGGTGGCAACAACGTTCTTACCTGGTGTGTTTAACAGAAAACAGCCTACATGAGGAAATGTACAGGGTCCCCCAGACTTTAGACAAACAAAAGAAATGCACCAGAGCAGCTCAACACATGTGCCAAGCAACCCTAACCAAGGAGAAAAGAGCCCCCTCTAGCCACAGGTGAGTTTCCTTTTATAAGGGTGTCCTCACTCCCAGTTGGTCCATTCAAAGCCTCCTCCCTCTAATTAGGTGGAGATTCCCAAAATGACACCAGCCTGCAGTCTACCTTGGGAAATGGCTAGCAAAAGGAGAGGGAGAAAACAGGCAGTCTGCAGACACGTAACAGTTTTTTAAACATCTTTCATCCTGTGATGCTAGGATTCTGCGGGAGGGGTAAGAAAATAGAATTCAGTTGTTTGCAATCTCCTTACATTTGGCAGTAAGATTTTCCACAGTGTACCTTTAAAATTTTTGTAAAGTTTGTAATGAAGACCAACATGGATCAGTTATTTATATCATTAACCTTTTCCTTGCCCCTACTAATATACTAATCACAGATGAACACAGACATTTCCCTGCTGCAGTAGTTTTACTTACTACGTACTCTATTCATTATAATCAGAGACACTTTCATTCTCTGGGCTCTGTATTCTGGACAGGTGGGAGATGGATTTAACTGAGCCAGAGCAAATTTAATTGTACGTAGAATTCAGTTTTATTTATACTCTGCCAAATTACAGTATAAGTCATCAGAGGACAGCTTACAGTGCTACAGAGAGAAACTGAAAAAGGCCCTTGAGCTGTGGTGAGGGGAGAGCAAAGACTGAAATGAGGACCTTGATCTGAGAGTAGAATCTGCTGCCATGATGATAAATCTGCATCCCCTGATTTGAAAAGTGACACACAAGAGATTAGCACTGATGATCCCCAGTGGATATTGTCTACATTAAATTAAAATAAATGCTAAAAAATAAGAGGAATATAAATGTAAATGTGAACAGTTGTGTTTTCTGTCATTTCTGTCATTTCTGGATTCTCACAATGGTGGATATGAATATTAAACACGGCTGTAGTTTCAGATAACGAGGTCAGTACATGTATGAGTAATCCTTATGAGCCAAACACTTCAGTCTGTTCCAAACACTCAGATCCTGACGTTTTTTTTGTTCTTGTTGTTGTTGTTGTTTCCCCAAATCTTGGCTCTGTAAAACGTCACAGAAGGCATAACCATAATATGGTCAGGATCACGGAAGCCCCTCCCAGTTGCTGATGAAAGAGGTAGCCAATCAGAAGAAAGTTTCTTTAAGGGAAAAGCATTAAAAGGCCTTATTTCCGACGGTACATGAACAGAAGGTCTGCATCTAGACCCAGCGTGAGATAAATAAGTAACAATATAAACTGCGAGTCATGCAAAGTATCCGTATTCAGTACCTAACTGTCTGGACAGCCTCTGCCTGTTGGCTAAGATCTGATCGGCGCAGCTGTTTCAGAATGATGTAACTGGCTATAAATTGGAAAATGCGGTGTTTTATTGATCATTTGCTTTCCCTGCTGCACCTACAAGATCTGTAATATCTCAAAGAGTCGACATGTGTCATTTTGTGTCATCACTGTATTTTATCATTTGCAGTTTTGAGCAGATGGAGATCACAGTGGATAAGAAATTCTTGACTTGACTTGACTTGATAAACAGAGCGTTATTTTATGCTTTATTATGCTGTGTGCATCATGCATCACTTGATTCTATCAGCAGATCTGTTTTTAATCTAACGATCTGAAACAACTGCAGTGAGAGCTGCAGGAGCAGATGGCAGGTGTGGTGCAGTCTATGTACCATTAATTACTCAGAGGTAATTCAGGGCTTGTCAAAAAATGTTTCTTCAGGTAATAACGGGTAATCTTGTTTGTTTCTGTGAATTATTTTGATGAATAATTACTTTTCCATTACAAAACAGCTTTAAAGACAGCTTGTTATTAACCTGCAGTTAAATACACTTACAGATGTCATTAGAAGTTTGTATGCACTTATTTCTAATGCCACTAACAAGAAGTTAATAGGTCTCGGCCTTGCCCAGATAAAAGACGCAGAACCTTCAGCACCACCTATTAACAGATTTAAGGGAGTTTGTGTATATATTTAAGTTTGTATGTAAACTTTTGAACATATAAATTAGAGAAAATACGAGTGTGACTGTTCCTCTCCTTCCCGTCACAGCAGCTGCACCATGAGCTGCAAAGTCAATAAACTGACAACTAAAGTATGTAGAATAGCATTTTTAAATGCACAACATGTCAAACCTTGAAGCAGATGGGTCACGGCAGCAGAAGACCACACCGAGTGCCACTCCTACCAGGTAAAAACAGTTAACTGAGACAGTTCACATGGGCTCACCATAACTGCACAATAGAAGATTAGAAAAATGGTGCCTGGTCCATTGAGACTCCATTTCCACTGCGATATTCAGATGGTGTAAATAGTATGAATCCTTATTGCCTTGATCAGTGGTTCAGGCTGTTGATGGTGGTGTAACCATGTGAGGGATATTTTCTTACCACACATTGGGAAACTTAGCTACAGCTGAGCATTGCTTAATCCCACAGCCTGCTTGAGTATAGTTGCTGACCATGTCCATGTACCGATTTTTTGACGGCTGCTTCCAGGAGGATAACACGCCAATATGGACCACAATCACTGAGGAATGTTTCCTGCACCTTGTTGACCTCATGGCACGAAGATTTAAGGGTCTTTTAATGTCATCTGACATCATTTACTGTGTATATTTTTTACTTTAGTTTTTACCTCATTAAGATATTTGTCTTGTCATGTTGCATAGGAATTTCCTAAATGTGAGACAAAGTATATGTTGTTTTATTTTAATTATCTACACATCCCTTGATTACTTAGAAATATATCTAAAAGTAATGACTGAATAAAAATGCAGACCTAAACAAATGTTTATTTAATGTGTGCAAATGTGTCTTGCTGAGCTGGTTATTCCTTTGCAGGTGGAGAGAACTGATGGCGAGACCAGGAAGCAGTACATCACTGAAAGGAAGTTCCCAGCGAGGAGCACCGGGTATTGGTCCGCACACGCCGAGCTTTTCCGCCGCCTTTGGGCAGCGATACATCCCTTGGTGTGTGTGATGTGCACCCGCTCTTTCTGAAATCCGCCGTCCTCAGCTCAAGGACTGTGCCGAAACTGGTATGTAGACACAGCTTTTCCCCTAAACTGCGAGCTGGCAGTGAAAGAGTTGTGTTTAAGCACACGTCCTACCGGTGCAGGCTTTGTCCCAGAAAATGTGTGCATGCTAACCGATTCTGGCTAATGTTATGAGGCTTTGCTCGATGACCGGTTACTCTTGCAAAATAATGATACAATGATCTGACAGTACACTGTGCCGCAGCTCTAAAATCTGATTTTGCATTTAATGCTCTAATATTGTGGCAGACTGCAGCGGCCGAAGAGCAGGAGCAGCACTAGAAAACTGGACCTTAGCATTAGCTCTGCCGCTAGTGAAAAGAGACATTAACGTCAAACAGCGCTGCTCGCTATGAGGGAGCTAGGCTAACATGACGTTAGCTGTTCTGTTGTTGAATGTAGCACACAATAATGTCTTCATTTACTCTACCTGTTTTCATGTGTTTATGAAATGTGCACTGAGGTGAGCTCGCTTAAAATTAAAGACCTTTGTGCATTTGTGCATGCAATTTCAGTTAGTTGTTTGTCGCTATAAAAGCGTTCAGGCCCAAATAAGTAATGCATTAAAACGCGAGGCATTAGTATGACTATTATACAATAGAAACTGAGCACAGCTACACCAGCAGGCAGTGTTGTCACCGCCTTAACGTCAATTACACAGCTTTGTAAAACCTTCAGTTTATAAAAGCTCCTTTTAGGGTCTCCACAACACAAAAAACCAAAGCACTGAGACCCAGTTTAAATCCTGTTCACCAATAATCACTGTAAATAATCAGGGGTTTGTACTGTAGGGTAAAAAAACGGTAATGGTACCCACTAATGAGATTTTTCCAGATTGAAAATAACCTGAAGCATGTTTAAAATTTGTTTTTTTTGTTGTTTTTTTAAAGTCATGTATTCAAAGCAAAAATAAATAAATAAAAATCTAAACAAACTGGCCAAACATTGTGCGCCATGAAGTGAAAGTGATGCCATTAGGGCTGCAGCTATTGATTACTTTCAGAATGGAGTAGTATATCGATTATTCCATCAATTAATCAAGTAATCGAATAAGAAATACTTTTGTATTATTAATGAGAAATAATAAATATCAAAAAGATAAAAAAAAAAAATTCACGTCTTACCTTTACTCTGTCTTCTTAGAAGGCTTTCTAAAATTAATCGGAGGCAAGTTTTAATGCAGCTGAAAAAAGACACGATGTTGCAGATGTTAATTCATATTAATAATAATTCTGTGTCTGACCTAACAACCCTCAGGTCAGTGGCTCAGAGTTTAATGGCCCTTTTACATTTTAATTGGCTTGTGAAGAAAGCTTTTATTTTTAAACATTAATGCAATTTAATGAATAAAATATTTTATATTATTTCACTTTTAGTCTGAAAAATGTTATGAAAGCCTTGGAATAAGTATGGTCTCGTGCACCCCATACCCCCCTTTAGACTCACCCCTGTTTGCTGCAGGTATTGTTTCCATGTTAAAAAAAAAAAGGAAAAAAAAGCTGTATAATTTAACCAGTCTTGTATCAGACTAACTAAGTCACTAAGTTAACAGTTTATCTGCATATTTTAATACTTCTGGAGATTTATTGTAGAAATAAGCGGCGGTGGATGGATAAGCTACAAAGTTTGCTTTTCTTCACGTCCGGTGTCAAATGACTAATCACATACTGTATAATATTTAGGTACCTGTGTTTATGCGCCAGTGGCTGGTTCAAATTATGGCATCGGCCCCTTATTGTGGCACCCTCAGATGCAATGAAATGCCATGCAATTTGAGGGCTGGATCAAATTGTGGCATCAGCCTCTAACTGTGGCACCCATGGTGGAGGCTTACCATGTCATTTAGGGGTGATGCCATGGCTGCTTAGACTAATACCTCAATCTGTTGCGGCGTTTGGGGTGATGCTGTAGCATATGGAGATGATTCCGTGGCATTTTGGGGTGGTGCCGCACACTGCCAAGGCATTTGGAGAGGATAAGTCAGAATTGTTTAAAACCAAACCAGATGAAGTCATTTGTCTGAACTATGTTATTTTCTTTGATTCGTGATTTGGGTGTTTTCTTAGCTTTTTGTTTGATTGGTGTTAAATTGAAGTATTGAGCTAGTTTGTTGATCAGGTCCTTACGAAAGAGGATTAGGGCCACTGGGGGGGAAAAAAAGTGGGCACGTCTTTTTTTTTTTTTTTCTTCTTTTTCTTCTTTTCCTGAATTCGGTGAAAAAAGTCAGAATTCTGACTTTAATCTCAGAATTCTGACTTTTCTGACTCATTCCAAACCATGGCCAACCTAAAAACATTTCCAGACAACCACTATACATTGTGACATTCCAGTATTTCAAAAAAGCCACAGTAAAGACATTATTAAAAAAAACACATACCCACAACCACACAGCTGTGGCAGCTCAGCTGTTTGGACGAGGTATGTAATGGCACCGTCTCAAAAAGCCGGGATAGGTCGTGGCATCACCCTTAAAACGCTGTGGCATAACCCCAAGATGCCATGTCAAATGGTAGCATCTGAGTATACCACCAGTTTAGAATCAATTTCTAATCTAAATTCAAGGAAATCCGTTTGAATACACAAAGTCTCTTCTTATTAAGTTTAAGAAATCTAGCTACTTAACATGTTGAGTAATCGATTATCAGTTCTACTAAAAGCAGCCCCACTCCAGCTAGTAAAGCCCTCATCAGGGGTCATTTATTTTATGCTCAGCTCGTTTATTCTTGTAGAACCGAGTGCTGACCAGCTGTATGCCAAATGCAGATTTTGCAGTTTTTTTGGTGCAGACTCAGGCACCGGATGCTCAGATTGCACACCTGAATTGAATTTCTCCCAGTAACCCGTTTTCCATGCATTTGCTGCAGCGATTCTTATCGTTACTTTTTTAATAGGCATAATCAGAAAAAGTAATCACAGGTAAAGATCAAATGCCTGTTTCGACAGTTTATCATGAAATACTTTGGGAACACCATTTTTGTTTGTTTTTTTTCTTTCAATAATTAGATCATCCAAGGATCTGTACCTAAGTGGGCCACCATCAGTGATATCTGTGTTTCTTATTTCATCTCAAAGTGGCTGATGGGAGATACGTGTGTTGTTTGCTGAAGCAGTAACTTTAATGTTTTTCTGTTGTAGGTCCACAATGTCCGAACTTTTTATGGAGTGTGTAGAGGAGGAGCTGGAGCCGTGGCAGAAACAAGTTCCTGAAGTTCACTTGATAGAAGATGATGACGATGAGCCCATCTTTGTTGGAGTGCTCTGTATGTTACACCACATTTTTAGAAATATAAAAACGTCTTATTTTATTGTTTAAACTTTAATGGCACCAATGAATGTATGATAATACAAAAACAGACTGGATTCCTCCACCAAAGCTGAAATTTACCTGGAGAGCTTCCCTGTGCCCAGATCCAGATTAGTTTGTTAAATATTCGGGAACATCCGCACAGTATCGCCCAGTTCTTAATATGCACTTGTAAATATAGGATAACTAAATGTCCACTTTTAACCATTTGGAGACAGGATAAAAGTCCTTTCAAAGAAATTTCTGGCACCAGATCAAATATTGTCTCTGACATGTAGAGCTGTTTGTCCTGCTAGATTGTTTTAGTTTACTCTATAGTACTCATTTATGCCATCAGGCATACAAGATTCATAGTTTTTTTTAAATAATTGGGTCGTGTTTTCTGGAAGGAGACGGTGACAATGTCTGTAAATTTTTGCCTCAGTACGCCACCCTGTACACCATCTAGTGAAGTTATGAGGAAGTAAATGTGTCATTGACAAAGCCTACAATGGGAAAAAAAGCTGTCACGAATAGATGCAGTTCTTTGACTCGTGATCTGAAGCATATCACATCATCTGTCAAACATGATGGTGGTAATGTTATGGCTGCCACGTATGACTGCCAGTAGAACTGAGTCGATGGGGTTTGTTGATGATGTTACTGCAGATTGAAGTAGCAGGATAAATTGTTGAACTGTGTACAGGGTTATACTCTCTGCTCAGATTCACCCACATACTGCGGAACCGATTGGATAGTGCATTATAAACTGTAGGCAGAGAAACCCACAAACTGCAAGTTGTACCAAACACAGTTCGGACGTATAAATGTCCCTATATTGTCCCAGCATCCAGAGGAGAAATAGTGTACATTTAATTTTCTGTAACTCGCTATTTTTAGTCAATTGCAGCTCATTACAGAAGTTGTTTTTCTAGGGTTTTTACTTGTTGTCCAGCAAGTTGCACATATTGCCTGCTAAAATTCTAAGTTTTCAATGCTTTGACTTTGTTTCTGGTTGTTGTTGTTGAATTGCCTATTTTTGCCCCCCTTAATGTTCTCACAGCGAATAACCAGAAGGATGGAAAGCCTTCTAACCCTCCGACTCCTCAAAGGAAAAGTGCAGCGAAACAAGAAGTAAAGTGCCCCCCTCCTCAGCCTGCTGTGGTCCCCTCACCAATAGTGCTGCCATTGAATATACCTGGGAAAACAAAGAGTATTGTACCAACCAGTCTGACAACAGTAACTCCACAGCCTGTTATTGTCAATAATCAGGTATTTTTGCATTTAAGTGTTTCTAAATACCAAAAAACTAAATGATAAGCACAGGCAGAAGGAACAGAAGCTGATAAGGGTGATTTTTGTTTGTTTTTTCAGGGCTTTATTGTCACTTCTCCACAGTTAACAAATAGCAGTGACTTTATTGCCTCTTTTGGGGCCGCGTATCCCCCAAGACCATCAATTACAATCATTCCAGGTAAATCTCAGTTTAATATAGTAATCCTTTTGTGAGTAAATCTTCATTGCACTATATTTTGTTTGTTTATTTTCTTTAGTTTGAGTCTTGCAATGCCAAGTGCGTATCCTGTTGCTTACAGCTGGTCAGCAGCAGATTTTTCAGCAGGTCTCTCCAGCCACAGTCATACCTGGCGCTGTCCACAGGCCACAGGTGCAACAAATTAGCAACAATGTTGTGACACTGTCAAATGTCCAGAGTCCTGCTGTATACTCAACACAGCCTAGTCAGCTTCAACCAAACAGATCCACCTCACAACCTCTTCAGACCTTTTCTATGTCTGCAAAGGACACCAATAGCAGAGGTAACGCTCTAAAAGTTAGCTATTTTGCTTTTCCTGATTTTTTTTTTTTTTTTTTCTGCCACGTGTACATGTTTTGTAGTGGTGGTTCCTCATATTAAACACAGCCAAAGTTTCAGATAATGAGGTCCGTATTTGTGCAAATAGTCTTTATTAGTCAAAAGCTCTAGCTCACACCTTAATGAAGAGCAGTGAAATAGAAAAAAGTCAACTTTAAGGGGGGAGGAGATTAAAATGTATTGGTTCAGAAAGCGCAGGAATTGTTGGATTATTTTGATCTATGAATCATGTGAAGCTACTCTTGTAGAACTTAGAACATATAACTTTTATTGTCAGTATACAGTTGCTTGCACAGTGAAATTAAGTAGCAAGACCACAAAGATGAAAAAGTAAAGAAAACAATATACCTCTTCACAACCTCTTGCTGTGTATACCTCTAGTGTATGTTTATTGTAGAGTCTAGGGATAAAAATGTGGAACTGTGACAAAAAACAACAACTGTGTTTTTAGCCTCAGGCAGCTCAATTATCTCAATTGTCAATTGTTTTACATTTCGGTACAGATCAGAGCTTACTGAAACGAGGACTGGCACCACAGGAAATGGACAACGTAGCAAAAAAATCAAAGCCTGACTTGTGTAAGTTTTATTGACAATTTTTTTTTTTTAAACTCAAAAAGATTCTAATCCAAGTTCCTGCTGTATTTTATTAAGTTTAACCTTCAGTTCCTTTTCTGTAGCACCACAAAAAGTAGTCATCAGAGTGGAAAATGGCATGGTAAAGAGAAAGTGTCCCAATTGTCAAGAAGAAATTCTCACAGAGGAAGCTCTAAAATATCACATGATGGTGAGTAAAACTCTGGTAAGAATATGTTATTGTCAAATGGGATTATATGAAATAATTATATAAAATAATGTTTTTAAAAGCCCGTCAGTTTTAGCAAACAATCATTCGTGTGTTGGTTTCCATGAAACATTAATATGTTTAATCCGTTTATGTCAGAACTGCCGTGCCAACGGAGGAAGCACAGCTCCAGCGGCCCTGAACACGAACTCAAACAAGCGCATCATGCTGGTCGCAGATTTCTATTACGGTAACTTTGAGGGAGACGTGCAAAAGAAGGAGGCACAGAAGACCAACACCACCTTTAAGTGCCAGAGCTGCTTAAAAGTTCTCAAGAATAATATCAGGTAGGAAAATTTGCTTTCATTCTTAAGTAGATAGCCATAATTTTTCTTTATGAATTGTCATTTTTCCCACAAAGAGTGCAGACTTCTTGCTGATTTCAGCATTTTGCCTTTGTAAGTTTGAATTATTTACATTATTTTATTGGTTCCTATTGGCTGGCACCACATGTAAAACAACAGGACGCAAATACACAGTAATTAAAGCATAATGAATGGTGCACATCCATAAATGTCAGCAATGACTTCGGCCACTTGCGCAAGTTACATGAAAAGCTCTACAAAGATTCCCCAAAAGTCTAAATCAGACCTTACTCCTTGATTGGTACATATGCCACTATATTAATATGCATAATATCCTCCTGAGAACTGAGGAAATTGATTTTATGATTTCCTGCCTCTTTGGAGCTTAAAGAAGCCACCCAAACATATGAGATATCATTGGAAGGGCCAGCATGTCCTCTGTGAGCACATCGGCACCTAGTAAGGGTAGCTCAAACAAGTCATAAGATATAGAAAGAAAACAAATGTCCAAAATAGAGGAAAAAATGAATAGGCTGGGTCTCAGGAGGATATAATGTACTATACATTTACAAATATTGGTTTGTTTTTATGTGTGTTTCCTTGTCACTAAATAGAAATTAACCAGCATATATTTGCTCCAAATATCCATTAGATTGGGTCGTCGTGTTATTGTTTTATAGTAGTAATTGGGCTTCCTGCTTTAAGGAAGTCTGAGCAGCTCGGCTTACAGGTGGCTGCTCACCTCATAACCAGGCTAATCGCTTTCTGCTGGGGAACATCTGATTGTATTACAGTAATAAATAGGCAGGTTGGTCTAGTAGTAATTATTCAACTTTAGTATTCTGTTTTGCTCAGTAATAGGAAGGCATACGGATACTGATCTAAACTCCAATGGTATTGTTAATTTGTGGGAATTATATTTTGAAATCAACATTCCCTTCATGAAGGGGAGTAAAGGCAAAACCATCTGCCTTTTCCAACTCTAACATGGATTTGAATAAAGTATTAGTGAATATTTATGGTGTTTATAGACAGTGCTGTAGTGTTTGGCTTGTTTTGTCTACACACATAATGTTCAAAAACCAAACTGAGTTTTCAAGGACTTTGTGTCCAGTGCCAATAAAACAAAAGAGAGGATGGGGAGGGAGGTTATCTGCCTCTGCCCTAACTGCAGCTTTTGTCTCAGATGGATGACAGTATCTGACCATTTTCCCTCATGGGCGTAGAGATGAAAAATGACTGCTAGTTTAGATGGCGTAAGAAGTGCTCCTTTGATTAAATAACTTTGCTTCAGAACAGTGGGGCAAAAAAAGCTTCTGTAAGCTGCTTTTAATGGGAGAACACATTTGTACTGCAACCACACTCTCACAGCGGAGGTCAGAGATCAGCCACATAAAAATTTCTATTAGGGGAGCTGAGGTAGCAGAATGTGCAGGCTGAAAAATGGGCCATGCCTCGTCAGGGCAGCAGTGGCAGGTAGCTGAGGAGGTGCTCAGTGCAGCCGTGGGGCACTGTATCATTAAGCAAAACAAAAATCTTTGTGTAATTGCTGATATTATAGCAGCCATTATACATGCTTAGAAAGTGAAGCGCGAGCAGAGCGCTTCATTCATCTTAAAAACCTTTGGGACCTGGATCCGGTGCATGTACACAGGCCATGAATATTTAATTTTTCCCCCACAAAGCTAAAGTTGATGCTGTTTTAGTGCACCTATTTTCTCTTTAAAGATAAATCGTGATCAAATTTGTTCAAGTCCGCACTTGTGTATTTATTTATTCAACCTTGAGCTGTTTGTACTGACCAAACGCAAACATTGTTATGATGAATGAATGGAAGGGCTGTGTGGAAAATACACTTAAATGTAAAGTAATAGCTCACCTAATAGTTTCTGGCTTATAAATTAATTCTTTAATGTAGCAGCTTTGAAAATGTAGGGCTTAGACAACCAGCAGTATACAGATGTGGAGTAAGTTCAGTTAGCATGCACTGTAGCTGATCTCAACAGGTTTAAGCTGATCTTTAACTATTCAACAAATATATAAGTGGCCTGCCAAAATTTTCAATCAGTAGTACCAACACTAATATCTTGAAAATATATTTTTGTTATGGGTTAAATTTAACCAATTTAAATACATTTAAAACAGGGTTAATAATGAGCAAAAACTGAACTGTAAAGTCAGAACACCTGTTCATCATATAAAGTATATTTGTGAACAATTATAGAAACTCTTCCTTTCGTTTATAACCTGAAATGAACTTTTTTTAAATTAATTAAAAAAAATGTTACTCTTAGTTTACTCACTCCACCTTTTGTTTCTTAGGATTCAGGATTCAATATTACAGGTGCAACAAATATAATAAGACATGAATGGGGGGGAAAAAAGTTTGACTAATGTTTTCATATAATTTAAAGTATGAAAAGCAATTATTAAGATTAATTTTGCATTCCAGCAGCAGGTGGTCTGGGCTAGAATGAATAAATACGGGTAAATGCATCCATTTCATACTTTCTAAGGTTTCAATCACACAGGGCTAGAGACCAGTTGGCAACCTCCAGTAACTTGGTAACAACTGGATGATGAGTGGTTGCTGGCTGTTGCTAGGGGATATCAGTTGTAATGATATGATGCTACACTGAAAGCCTCATTGTGATTTCTTTGGTAATGAGCAGATTAACAAAAGTCGCAAAAGTCATGTCTGCAAACACTCAGCAACTACTCACTGATCTGTAACAAAGATGAAAACACGATGAAAACCAGAAACGGCCGTTTGCCTTATGAGCACAGTTGTGCCTCGACGCTAAAACCAAAAGGTTTCAAAACTTTTTCGATGAAGGCGATTGCTCTTTCTAGCCTGCTTCATGCTTTTCACAGGTTCAGTTCCACTCTGCAAATAATTAGTGTTTGCAGACAAGCTAGCATCTTTTATGGGCAAGCGATGCTAGCAACCAAAGCAATCACTAAGAATACATCTTTGTGACCAACTATTTGCGAACCAGTTGGGAACACCGATTTTTCTTAGCAACCTGTTCTGAGTGGTCTCTAGGTCTTTACTGAGGCCTGAATCGTCAGTTCAAATAAACGTCAGCAGTCTGTTCTTGATAACAGTTAAAAGCTGGCTAATTGTTCAAAGGCTGCCACATGCTAACGAGTTGGTTGACATTTCCGTGCTCTGTGTGTTTCCATTCTTCGCTGCAGGTTCATGAACCATATGAAACACCACTTGGAGCTGGAAAAGCAGAACAGCGAGAGCTGGGAAAGCCACACAACCTGCCACCACTGCTACCGACAGTACATGACCCCGTTCCAGCTGCAGTGCCACATTGAGAGTGCTCACAGCCCAATTGAATCCTCAAGTATAACACGATGATTCATGAAGCTCATTCTGGCTTTTTGGTTAGAAATTTATTTTCCATATCTGATTTTATTCTATTTTTTTCCCTTTTAGCCAATTGCAAGATATGTGAGCTGGCGTTTGAATCAGAGCAGGTGCTTCTGGAGCACATGAAGGGAAACCACAAACCTGGGGAAATGCCTTATGTGTGCCAGGTCTGCATTCGTCTTAGGGTTACAGTTTCTTTTAATGTGTGCAGAGAATCGGTGGCCAGTACTGAATTTGTGGTTTTACTGCTTCCACAGGTTTGCAATTACAGGTCTTCCTTCTTCTCGGATTTGGAGACACATTTCAGGAGCGTCCACGAAAACACAAAAGACCTGCTGTGTCCCTTCTGTCTCAAAGTTCTTAGAACTAGTCATATATACATGCAGCACTACATGAAACATCAGGTATGAAGCTAAGTTCACCCTCGGTTTGAGCGCCTTTCAGAAACAGATGTCAGTTTTAACTGCCGCAGTGCAAAATACAGTTTAGTGAATTCAGATTTTCTCCAGGAAATTTTAAACATTTACAGGCTTGGAGTTGTTTTTGGTTCCTGCCATTACCTCCAAGTTTGAATTGATTTAGGTGTCTGCCGAGCACACAAGTGTAATACATAAAAGCTTCCACAATAAAACCTGCTTCTCTTGCCCTACAAAGCAATAAATTTGGTTGAATTAGAACCAAAAAAAATTAATTGCCACTCTATTAATAGAAGTGAAATTAGTCTGTTTCGTACTTGTTAGACTCTTTCAGCGAATCCAAATGAAACATATCAGCTATTAGCCTCCCATAGAACCACTTATTAATCACATTTTTTTGTGTTTCTGCCCCCCCCCCCCCCCCCCCATTTCAGAAAAAAAAGATCCATCGCTGTGGAAAATGTAGACTGAATTTTCTCACCTACAAGGAGAAAGTGGAGCACAGGACTCATGTCCACAAGACTTTTAGGAAGCCTAAAGCCCTGGAGGGCCTTCCTCCTGGTACAAAGGTCTGAGGCAGTCATAATAAGATCTGTGCTATTATGTTAAATGTTAAAGAAATATAAATTTGATCCAGTGTTGTGTTCTCACTGCAGGTGACCATTAGAGCTTCCCTCACAGGAAAGTCACCTGCACTGCCGGTGTCCCCTAAGCAACCTGGTTTTGTCGTCAGTACAGAAAGTCTGAGTGTGAATCATCCAATAAAACCTCATGTTACTGTATCTAAGTCTAAACCAACCACCTCAGAAACAGGAAAGGCAAAGATGCCTCAGAGCAAGAAGCAAAACCCTCAGTCCAAGCACAACCTGGCACTCAGGAATCTCAGGTTGGCAACTTTTTCACACAGCACTCAGGAGCAGACTCTAAAGATGTGCAGCATGTAAACATCAGTGAAGATCAATTTAGATTTCAGAGTGTTCTTTTTCAAAACTTCACTTGGTATGATAACATTAGAACTGCCACGAAGGTTCAGCCATTTCTTCATATCTGAAACTCGAGCTATTCAGGTCCTCTGGATTTCGCTCTTTATTTGCTTGGATTAGTTCACACTCTGGACTCTTGGCTCATTTCAGCTTCAGCTACGCTGCTTCGCACAGCCAACAGCCTGATCAATATCTCAGCAGTCCTTATTATAAAACTTTTCACAGACAAAGCCATCACAGACTTTCTTATTTCAGGATTTAATGTGACCCATGTCTACCTGTTGTAGCTGTGTGTTGTCACCAGGAGGCGGTGTCAGATGTGTAAAAAAAAAAAAAAAAAACCATCTGCTAATGTTGGCTGTTGTTCCTCCTCTGCTTGTGGACTGCTATTCGTTTTCTTGTTAAAGACAGCTTTTTCCAACCAATCAGTTTTTGACATTTTCATGGCATCATTGCATCAATGCATCAATCGCTCTAGTTGTAGTTGTCTCTTGTTGCGTTCCACTGTAGGTGGTGTAAATAAATACATTTGGACTCTTTTAAACTATTGTGAAGTCGCAAACGTTGAGCCCTTAATACAATTTGAGCTGATGCAAATTTATTAAGAAGTTAAATATCAAGACCCTTTAAAATGACTGTAGTCTTTAAATAAATTAAATGTTTACACTGCAGTCTTCACTAAAGTGCAGATCATTTATCTTAATGACACAATGGGTCTTTTGCATGTGGTTAAAATTGCACCACAACCACTAACATGGAGCCCCACCTCTTGGGTATCCAAGGCAGGGTGGGAGCAAATTAATGGAGGTTATTAAAGCCCCGCAGTACACAAAATAAATGACTGTATTTCCAATTAATTTTCTGGACACTCTTCATTAGGCTGAGTAAAAATAACATGGAGTATAGCAGGATTTCTGTCTTTAAAAAAAATTAATGTGTGTGTGATATTTGGCTAATTAGGCTCAGTAATCAACAGCGATTTGCTGGCTTCAGTCACATTATTTGGGCTTTTAAGCAGATCAGACATAAGATGATGTAGTGGTACAACAAGTCGGACTGTACAATTAGAAAGCTACAGACCTCTCAGCAGACAACGCATCATACTAATGAGAAATTCAAATCATCATTAACAGTATCTTAAAGTGTTACATTTTGTGCTTTCAGTGCTAGCGGAGGGATTTACACATGCATCGAATGCAACGCACACGTGGACGACTTTTTCTCTCATTTCCCAATGGTTTCCAGTTGCGGCGCATGCAAATATCGTACAAGTTGCAAAGTTTCTATCGGGAATCATATGATAAGGTCAGCAAGACCCTGATTTCCATTGATATTTGAGTGACTTTTAGCATCTGCTGACTTTTTTTATGACAAAACTTTCTTTCTTTTTAAAAAAAAAAAAAAAATCAGATTTCACAGCACCATCACCAAGAACAGATTTTTGAAAATGGATCACAAGAAAAATTCATTGGCCTCAAAGTAAGAGTACTTCTCAAGTTATACTTTCACTTGGCAGTAAATCTGAGTTAAAATAGTAATAAAATTTCTTCTTCTGTTTTCAGGTTCACGTTGGTTTGTCTCAGCTGTGACCTTCTCGTCGATGCATCACGTGGCGACCTGATGACCAAACATTTAAACGATCGGCCGAATCACGTATGCAAAGTCATAGCTGAGAAAGGTTTGTGTTTGTCTTTCACTACCGCTGGAGTCATGGCCAGTGTTTAGTTTCACACGTTGCTTGAAAAAGTTGTTTCTTGTTTTTAACCCAGCAGATATGAAAGCCAAAGATCGTGTGTGAGTAGAAACCGCTCCCAACATTTACATGTTGTGATTTGTAGTGAATCTCTGAAACACACTGAAGACCTAAAGAAAATGCACTAAATACTTAAAGGGGCACTCTTTTCAATTTATAGTTTGCTTTCATGAAGTTGAACAACTTGCAACAGACTTTAACAGATTAAAATATAGTCAAAATAGAGACATAACAGAGATTGAGATATCTGTATATCATACACCTCGATTAACTCCAGCGTCTGCAAAGGTAGAATCTCTTATATTCTGTTATTCAGTCCTGTTATACTTTATACAAAACTGAAATAACCTCACAATTACATGAATCGTGGACAATAGTAACTGACTTGCTGTGGAGAATAATTCAGGGCTGAATATGTGTCTGTGTAGATGTTATCAAAGAGGTTAGGGGAAAAAGAGGTTTGTTAGAACTTTTTACCGTCATAAACGACATCAATTCATCCAGATTTGTGAATGTGATAACTTCAGAACAAAGTGATGTAGGATCTTCAAATTGATACCACAGGTGTAGTTACTAAAACTCTCAGACAACTTTGAATCTCTTTAAACTCATAGTTAGGGTCAGAGGTCAAATTTTCTGAAACTCTTGCAAATACGATGCGATAATCTGCTAGGAGGCAGAGGGATACCACTGGCCACCATCAGCATTTTTTATTGTGTCTGCAGTATTTGGCCTGCATGTGGTCATTTTATTTGAGACAATAACCTTCAGTAACCTTACAGTGTTATAACTGGTTACATTGCAGCTTATGTAATATCCCTCTCAACTAGTTGCATCAGATGGTTGAGTTTGGTTCATTCAGACGTTTCTTCCTGTCATCAAGTACTTCCTCAAAATAGGTCTTTTGACTGCTAAATTTTATAGTTAACATTTTAATATTTACACTGGACCTTAATTTGATACATTTTGTATTTACTGTCTTTTGCTTCTGAAGTTACATTGTGTGTGAAATGGAGTCTACACACACAATCCACGCTCTCTATAGTGAATGTTTGCAGGTGCATCTTTGAGGATGGAATTAGCAGAAAGATATACGATACAAATGCATTGGATTTTTTTGATTTTTGTGAGATAGATAAAATATGTGAAGTTTAAAATTTATAAATTACTTATTTGGAAGTGTGTGTAAGTAATTTTCAAATAATCAAAACTTGACACATGATACTCATTAAAACCAAAAACTACTGTTTGTGAGGACTGTATACATGACTCTGACTCTTTTCACAGCATTAGTCTTTTTTTCCCCAAACCTGAAAAAACTTGGTGGATGCAGCAATTTAAAAAAATAAAATAAAATCCTGCAATTTACACTTCTTCCACTAATGCACAAAGCTGCAAACATTGCAGCTTTATTTACAGCTCAGTCCAGAGCGGCTGTTTCATGGGACCGACAGGCGTTACTGAGGTCTTACAGTAGGCCAGGTCACTGATGAGGACAGTGTAGCAAATTAAGGCCTAAAACCGAACCAACATGCTCCGTCTTGTGATTTGTGACTGATAAACATGTGGACGTAGGAGTGCCCCTTTAAGATGACTTAGTAAAACATTAAGAGGCAAATTTATTATTAATAAGTGTGTCATATCTATAGATAATAGGGGTGCAACAATACTCGTATCGACATTGAACCGTTCAATACAGTGCTTTCGGTTCGGTACACATACAGTGGGGCAAAAAAGTATTTAGTCAGCCACCGATTGTGCAAGTTCCCCCACCTAAAATGATGACAGAGGTCAGTAATTTGCACCAGAGGTACACTTCAACTGTGAGAGACAGAATGTGAAAAAAAAATCCATGAATTCACATGGTAGGATTTGTAAAGAATTTATTCGTAAATTAGGGTGGAAAATAAGTATTTGGTCACCTCAAACAAGGAAAATCTCCGGCTCTCACAGACCTGTAACGTCTTCTGTAAGAAGCTTTTCTGTCCCCCACTCGTTACCTGTATGAATGGCACCTGTTTGAACTCATCATCTGTATAAAAGACACCTGTCCACAGCCTCAAACAGTCAGACTCCAAACTCCGCCATGGCCAAGACCAAAGAGCTTTCGAAGGACACCAGGAAAAGTATTGTAGACCTGCACCAGACTGGGAAGAGTGAATCTACAATAGGCAAGCAGCTTGGTGTGAAAAAATCAACTGTGGGAGCAATCATCAGAAAATGGAAGACATACAAGACCACTGATAATCTCCCTCGATCTGGGGCTCCACGCAAGATCTCATCCCGTGGGGTCAAAATGATCATGAGAACGGTGAGCAAAGATCCCAGAACCACACGGGGGGACCTGGTGAATGACCTGCAGAGAGCTGGGACCAAAGTAACAAAGGTCACCATCAGTAACACACTACAACGGCAGGGAATCAAATCCCGCAGTGCCAGACGTGTTCCGCTGCTGAAGCCAGTGCATGTCCAGGCCCGTCTGAAGTTTGCCAGAGAGCACATGGATGATACAGCAGAGGATTGGGAGAATGTCATGTGGTCAGATGAAACCAAAGTAGAACTTTTTGGTATAAACTCAACTCGTCGTGTTTGGAGGAAGAAGAATACTGAGTTGCATCCCAAGAACACCATACCTACTGTGAAGCATGGGGGTGGAAACATCATGCTATGGGGCTGTTTTTCTGCCAAGGGGACAGGACGACTGATCCGTGTTAAGGACAGAATGATCGTGTATCGTGAGATTTTGAGCCAAAACCTCCTTCCATCAGTGAGAACTTTGAAGATGAAACGAGGCTGGGTCTTCCAACATGACAATGATCCAAAACACACCGCCCGGGCAACAAAGGAGTGGCTCCGTAAGAAGCATTTGAAAGTCCTGGAGTGGCCTAGCCAGTCTCCAGACCTCAACCCCATAGAAAATCTGTGGCGGGAGTTGAAAGTCCGTGTTGCTCGGCGACAGCCCCAAAACATCACTGCTCTCGAGAAGATCTGCATGGAGGAATGGGCCAAAATACCAGCTACTGTGTGTGCAAACCTGGTAAAGACCTATAGTAAACGTTTGACCTCTGTTATTGTCAACAAAGGTTATGTTACAAAGTATTGAGTTGTATTTTTGTTATTGACCAAATACTTATTTTCCACCCTGATTTACGAATAAATTCTTTACAAATCCTACCATGTGGATTCATGGATTTTTTTTTCACATTCTGTCTCTCACAGTTAAAGTGTACCTCTGGTGCAAATTACTGACCTCTGTCATCATTTTAGGTGGGGGAACTTGCACAATCGGTGGCTGACTAAATACTTTTTTGCCCCACTGTATGTATCGAACAATACAAAATCTTTTATTTATTTTATCAACTTTTCTTCTGACGATGCTGTCTGTGTTGAGCGCTCAGTGGATCTGCGTTCGACTACTGAGCAAGCTAGCAAGACAGAAGCTAAGTTCGTTGCAACATGGCAAATTGAACCTCCCCCACCCTCATTCAGATCTGGCGTTTGGAACTATCTTGGTTTTCATGTGAAGCATGACCCTGATGGACAAAAGTCATGGACAAAAGTAAAACAGTGTGTCGGATGTGCCACGCAATCAGGGCTGGACTGGGACAAAAAAATACCTGACTTCTTACCTGAAGTTCAGTTCCTCTGCCACTATGACCGGCGGCCGCCTCGGGTCTCTCCTCCTCTTGCCTCCCCTTTCCCTTATCCACCTGCTGGCCTCCACCACTTGCTGATGTTGCTAAATCTGTGGAAGCTATGCCATAGCTACCGCCAAACAATTCAGTTATTTTTACACATTTGGCAGCGTCTGCCTGAAGGGCTTGTTTCTTTTTGGCCCTAATTTTTTTCTGCACCTCCTTTCCTTTTTTTGTTCTCCATTTTCTTTAGTTCGTCTATAAGATTGCTAAACAAGGGGGAGGGTGCATCCGACCTCCTCGGCTGTAATTGGTCCAGCCCAGAGTCGATCATGACCAATTGGCCGATCCAACACCTTTCATTATTTATACCCTTCCAAAAAAAAAAAAAATCGATCGGCCCATAAAAACAAAAAATCGCCAGCCCGATGGCCAGTCCAGCTATGCACGCAATGCTCAATTGGTGGGAACTAGTGCGTTAGCGCAGTTAGCTTGTTGACGCTGTCCAGCCTTGCGCATGGGGCGATCTGCGGTAACTTGTTAAGGGAGATTTGCCGCGTTATGGCGTTAATGTCATTTTAACGACATTAACGCTGACAGCACTAGTGGGAACACAACGAATATGACTGCACATTTACGCCGACATCATCTTAGTGCAAAGACAAGTGGAAGCAGACAAAAACAACAAGCACGCATGCTACAAACTTTACCCGAGTCATTTAGACAGCCGTTAGCACATGATTCTCCTTATGGGGACCTGATATGTTTAATACGCTGCTGAGAATAAACCCCAGAAGAAGCGGATAGTATAGCTTTTATTTTGGAAAGAGCCATTTCTCTGTAATAAACTCTCTTTGCCAAAGATGAGTGATTTCTTGATCAGATAGATTTTTATTATTATTTTGTTGTTTCAGCAACATTAAATTTAAAAACTGTACTTTTGAGTTAAAATATATATTTATAATTTTAATAAATGACAAATTAAAAAGGCATGAACTTTTTTTTTTTTTTGTATCGAACCGAACCGTGAATTTTGTGTATCGTTGCACCCCTAATATATAACTGTTCATGAGTAGGTTCATATTTTTTTAAATTGTTGGTAGAAAATGCATGTTAGCTGAACGTCAATCTGAAGTACGTCGTTATAATGCCGTCTTCTTCCCTTCACACAGGCAGCTCATCGTGGGGCAGCCAGCCAAAGTCCAAGTGTACGTCTTGACAGCCTCACCTGCTCAAAAACCAAAGGAAACGGACCCAAAACAAGCTGAATGTGTCTCATCTGGAGGTGCAGCCATCGGCACTGTTGACAAACCAGAATTAGAGTCGCCGTTACCAGCAGGAGATCAGAAGGAGATTTCCACAGGAACAAGTGTTATCCAGGCTTCCTCTGAAGATGACTCAAAGACGTCGGTGCTGCCCGCTTTACCGTCTTCCAGCACACCTGACCTCTGTGACGAGATCTCAGAGAGCAGAGATGAGGAAGATCAGCGTCCCGACTCTGTGTCTGCGGCAGAGAGTGCGACTGTGGACCAGCAGCCTCAGTCAGATTAAACCTGTACAGACTAACTAAACAATGACTTCCCGTTATTCAGAAAACACCTCACCAGTGTACTAGATGTAAAACGTCTTTATATTTGTGAATAAAAAAAAAAAAAAAAGTAGATCCAGTAAAGTTTTATTTACCCTGCAAAGTTGATCAGGAGTATTCCCACTAAATATTTTTGATTCTTTTGTAAGATCCTCCCAACACACAAAGTGTCTGGCGCCCTGCCGGCCTAAAGAGGGCAGTGATTGTCAAAAAATGTTGACATAAATTTGTCAAGACCACCAGATTTCCTTAAAAAGAAATCCCACTTCCCGGCACAGAATGCTCAAATTACTTATACCTAAATTCTGCATGTAGTCCTCCTAAAAATTTGCCTGCAAAAATATTGTAATTACTGAATGTTTAAGCAGCTTGGGCCCATCCATAGGTTTTCCTGGTGTTTTGTATTAATTAGGATAGGAGGAAGAGGATCAAGGAAGTGAGAGGCAGTCAAAGTGTTTTGGGTTTTTAATGTGTGGTTGCTACTATTGTGTATGTGCTTTTTATTTCCTTTCATTTTTTATTTGTAACGAACCTCAAAGCTGCTCCCTTTATATAGAGTCAGGTTGCTGTGCAGCAAGTGTAAAAATGTTAAAGTGATGTAGCACATATTTACCTTGATCACCTGCTGGTTTTAAGTAAGTTTATCAACACTAAGACATCTGATTTAAACCATTAGGAAAATACGTGGAATGTTTTTTTTTTTTGGGGGGGGGGGGTTCCCTCCCCACATGGAAAGTGATCTCAGCTCTGAAAGGTTTGCGTTTTAAAGGTGAACATAACCTGAATATTTTAGCATTGAGTGAAAGATTAGGTAGATTTCACTGTGTTAACAGAGTTGACAGATCCAGCTTATAAAATAAATACCTTTTGGATTAGGTACTAGATGGGTTTTGATTTACAATTACTGAGGGGGGGGGGGGATCTGGAAATATTTTTTACAATACTGTGTGTTTGTTTTACTTGGCTTGAAATGTCAGAAGGTTTGTTTAAAAAACAAAAAAACAAAAAAAAGATCTTTCACTTGTACAGTACAGCAAGTTTGTAAATGCATCTATGTCTATTAAGGCGCTATAAATGTACCCCCATCCAACCTGTTTTTAATACATTCTTATAAAACTATGGTTCCCCTTAGAACACATTTTCCTCTGATCAACATTCTTGGCTTAGATCCAAGTGTTCCTCTTCTTTGTTATGTAAATAAATCTTTAATACAAGCCAGTTTGAGTGTGATTTGTTTGTTGGCCACATACACCTCTTTTAATCAAGGAAATATTTTGATCTTGAAGCTAGTGGTGAGATTTCTTTAGGAGGAAAACTAAAAAGCCATACTTGGAAAAAACATTTGTAGTCACTTTGGTCAGACTTGTTACTATGAGCAGGGCTGGACTGAGACAAAAAATTGGCCCTGGCATTTATGGTTCTCATCTCTTCCTCACTTCTCTACAGCTAGTGCTTGCAGCAGCAGCCCCCTGTGGTAATGAGACCTCGCTACTAGTTGTTGTTGGTACTACCGTTCACAGAGTTCCGAGACCTAATCAAAAATTAATGAAACTAAATAAAAATATTAGAAGCTAAAATGGAAAAAGCAATGCATCTCCTAAAGCTAACCTCAGCTGAAAACAACTGAAAACTAAAACTCTAAACTGATAGCAAAAGTATTCCTATATCAAATATTAACGTGGAATCTATTGTTATTTTCTTCTGACAATTTATTAGACACATTGTTAACACTGTGATAAACATTCACCTGCCTTCAGAAGTGCGTCAGTTATTCATGGCGTGTATCCTAGAAACAATCCTCCATCCTGAAACCGGTTTGAGTTTCCCGGGCCTGACGTCACTGCCAACGCTCACTCATTGGCCCAGTTTAGGAAGACCAAGCGTTCCCAGGACAACAAAACGCTAAACAACTGACCGAGGTAACCTGCGGCAGCTACTGACCCGCTCAGAAACACCGAGGATTAACATTCGCTTCAGTACATTCGAAGTTTTCTGCGTTAAAGAAAGTTAAAGGCTTGAGTTGAGAAAGCGGGAATCCAGGAGAAGAACCTCAAACATGGTAAATCCTAGAAGCGAATTTAACGTTAGCTTGGCTGCTAGTTCACGACCTCAAAGTTAACATAACGCCGGTTTCTGGTCACGTGTTTTCTCCTCCCGTGTTATTGTTGTGGACACAGAGTGGTAACAGGATGTACAGCCACCAGCAGAGGTTAATGGCTCAGCGGCGGGTCCAGGAGCAGCACCGGCAGCAGGAGGCCCAGCGGGTGGACAGAGAGCGGCAGGTCCAGGCCAGCCTGAGGGAGGAGGAGGGCTTCGAGAGGAGGAGGTACCTGCGACAGGTGCAGCAGGAGCTCAAGGAGAAGCAGATAGAGAGCGCACTGCTCAAGGTTTGTGTGTCTGTTTCGGGGGTGACAATTGACATTTAAGCACGCTCTATTCGGTTTTATTTTTCTGAATATATTGGTTTTCACTTTTACAGGTGAGAGATGGATCCATTCTGAAATCTGGTGAAATTTTTAATCAGAAAAATCCTTTCAGCATAATAGCAAATACTTCAAATGAAAAACTAAATAAAATTCTTCTGGAATTAATTAAAATGCATGTAAAGTATCCAAATGAAACTAAATAAAGCAGTAGTTGTTTTTCCTTGCAGCATAAATAAAGTAATGGAATACATCTAGTATAAAGGCATAGAATAAGAGATTTTGAGACCATCTCCATTTACATATATAATCTTCTTCTTTCACTGTTCCCATCACCACAGTGGATCAACTCCTATCTCACCATAGCACCAACCCTCCGTCCTTAATTATAGCCATGAATTCCCCCTAAGATCTTCCTCTTTTCCTCCTTCTTAGCAGCTCCATCTTCAACATCCTTTGTCCAGTATATCCAATGTCCCTCCGCTGCACCTGTCCAGACCATCTCAGCCTCACCTATTGGAATTTGTCTCCAATTTCAGATCTAATATATTTTCCATTTCTGATTTTACATCAGACCAGTATCTTTGCAGCTAAACTCTTTACAGTCCAAAATAAGACATGCTTTTTAAAGTATTGACCAAGTCTTGATCGGATTAAGATGTGAGGAGTTTACTGTCCATGGATCCAAAATGTTAATTCAACTAAAAATGTTAATTTTAATGCCTTGTGACTTGATACTTCGCCATACTGGAAAATTCAAAGGTTGTTCCCAGATTTCTGCTTGATTACTAGAAGAACTTGTTCTTTGAGTTTGTTTTTAGTATAGTTAATCCTTAAAAAGCCAATACTGACAGTGCTGACAGGAACAGTGCCTATTGGGCACAGACTCAAGCCCCTAGAGCATCAGGCGGCACTTTGTCTTATCCTTGAGTTAAAATTATATGATATTTACCCCCTAAGAACAAAAAAAGAACAAAAGATCACAGAGAGACAGCAGCACATGTTTGTGGCCAGGAGTTATTTTGTTTCATAATCAATAACTGACTACAGATTTTAGATCCAAACTTTGAAAAAATATCCCTCTGACACTTTTCTCTTATCTGAGCTTTAAATGTGATAAATAAATGTGATTCGCAGGCAGAGGAGGATCGAGTTAACCGGGAAAAGCAGCTTGAACAGGAAGAGAGAATGGCCAGGGAGCTGGCCCGCATCAACCACGATAAGCAGAAAGAGGAGAAAATGAGGCAGTATATCAAAGAGAACAGGTACACACACACACTGACCTCGTTACCCTGACTTACTGGAGGCTCTGGGTCAGTAAACAAACACATTTGACATTTGTCACTTTCTGCCTGTTAAATATTTTCTCTGTGTATTTTTCAGCACGGAGCTTCGAGAGCTGGAGTTGAAGCTGAAGTCTGCGTACCTGAACAAGGACAGAGCCGCACAGATTGCTGAGCAGGAGGCCATGAGGTTTGAGACAATGGTGAGTCCTGAGGGCAGACTTTCTTTGAATATAACAAATACTCTTGAAGTGTGGAAATTTTAACAGAAAACACCCAAAACTCTCCCCACCCAAAACTACTACTTTTGGGTAAGTACAAAGAATACAAAGGCTGCTCTGAAGTCTGTAGGTTGTATAAATATGATGTGTCTTTTAGCGGGAAGAGGCAGACTACGCTCGCAAGATGAGGAGCGACCGGGAGCGGGTAGCCGTTGAGCAGCAGAAGCTGCAGCAGAAGCGCCAGGAGGAGATGGTGCAGTATCAGAAAGAGCTGGAGCAGCAGCTCATGGAGAGGGAGCGCAGGAGACAGGAAGCGTATGAGGAATTCCTCAAAGAGAAGCTCATGGTGGACGAGATCGTCAGGAAGATTTACGAGGAGGATCAGACGTGAGTCGCTACTAATTCATAATCTCTTCATGGTTAGTTAAAAAAATACCTGCAAAAAACAATAGCAAGTGTCTCAGACAACAGCTTCCTTCTAAACGGGATGCAGAGGTAGCACAGGATGAGTGACTTTTTGAAATGTTTTCCTGAAAGGGAGCGGCAGCTGAAACTGGAGAAAGTCCGAGCCACTCAGCAGCATATCGAAGAGTTCAAGAGACAGCAGGCCGAGTGGAGGCGCATGGAGCGAGAAAGGATGGAGGCCGAGAACCGGCGCATCATGGAGTTTGCCATGCAGCAGCAGCACATGGAGAAGGACAGGATAGCCAAGCTCAAAGAGAGAGAAGAGGCGAAGGAGCATCTTCATAAATTGGTGAAGACTCTCGGCTTCTTAACTCTTTGGTGACGACGCCGGAGTGCATCTGTAACTAACGTCTCTGTCCTCTGCAGCTCTGCGTGAAGATTGAGGAGGAGCAGCAGCAGCGTGAAGAGATGGAGCGCGTTCGTCAGGAGCTTTATTTGGAAGAGCAAGAAGAGGCTAACAGGCAGAGAGAAATCGTAAGGAGCTTTACTCTGCCCAGCTTCCTTCCACAGGAAAAAGAGTGTGTTATGTTGCGATTTTGAATTGACTGTATGGTGTGAATGCTTGTCTGATTCTCTGTGTGACACTCGCTCTTACTCTTTTGTGTAACAGGAGGAGATGGAGAAGAAAATCAGACAGAGGCTGATGATGCAACAGACCTTCCAGGAGCAGCTGGCTTTCAAAGAGATGCGAAGGCAGGCTGAGAAAGAGGAAGAGGAGGCCTTCAGGAAGATGATGATGGCCAAGTTCGCAGAGGACGACCGTATAGAGCAGATGAACGCCCAGAAACGACGCATGAAGCAGCTTGAACACAAACGTGAGGTGGAGAAACTAATAGAGGACAGAAGACGACAGCAGGAGGCCGACATGGTGCAAATTACTCTCTTTGATCATTTTTTTTTATCTTAATGTATACTTTTAATGATGTGCTTTGTGATATTTTGATTGCTCTTCCAGGAGCTGGAGGCTAAAGAGAGAGCGATTGAGGAGCAGAAAGAGGCATTGCGGAGACAGATCGTTGAAGAAGAGAGGCAGAGGCTTCTGAAGCGTCATGCGACACAACTCCTTGGATACTTGCCTAAGGTGTGAGGCGGTACACGAGTCACAAATAATTTTACGCAGCTTCAGATCAAACACATGTATGACCGCTTGTGTTTTGTTTCCAGGGCTTGCTGCGGGAGGATGACCTGGAACACTTAGACGAAGACTTCAGAAAACACTTTAAAACACGTCAGGCTGATGCGTTCTCTGATGATGGCTGGGAGGCCAACGATTAGATGCTTCTCCTCCAATCTGCCACTAGAGGGCAGTGTAGAGTTACAGAAGTATAGATACAAGGGACCGATTCAGGGACATATTTTTATTAAGAGGTGCTGACAGGCACTGAGTTAACATCATTCCAAACAGACGTGGCAACTCAGTCTGCCAATGTTTAACTGAAGAGACAAACCAAATCTACTTATCATTTTTTCTGACAATGTTCTGAGAGACAACTGAGGCCTACAACACAAAGAAGTATCCTAAAATAACAGTGACCACTGTTAAGCTTTTTAGCTTTTAAAAAATAGAAGTGGAGACATTCAGTGGTTATTACTTCCCCCAGTCTAGAGCCTTCATGAATTCTTCTTCTGTGAAGCTCAGCAGCTTAGCAGCTTCAAAATGCATCTGCACACACACAAAAAAAAACCCCTTAAGATTAAAAACTAAGCACAGTATCCACTAACAGAGTAACATGATGACTCGTACCTTTTGCCTTTTGAGAATGACGATTAGCTTCAGTTGTTTCTTGAAGGCCATGATGAGTTCAGCTTTCTGCTTTTTTAGCATTTTGTTTTCAGCCAGCAAATTTTCTTTACTCTGATGTTCCTCAGTTATTTTGTCCTTATTTATAAAAGAAGGCAAAAAGCAGAAATTAGTGCAGGCTCAGCAGGACCTCACCTTGTTTGTGCAATCGGAAGTTGTCAGAGCAGATATTTTAGTGTGCGGCTTAAAATTCAGTTCTATGTACATGTGAAAGATCTTCAAAATAAGATGTTGGTGTGAGGGACATAATAGCATTACCTTAACTCATATTTTTTCTCTGTATCTTTAACTACACCTATGAATTCATGTCTATAAAAGTTTTTCTGCTATGCCTCTTTAATTAGAATAGCTGATATACAAATAAATATAAGACACTTTGTGGCTGTTGTGTCTCTATAACAAGATTTAATGATTACATATTGGAATTTTGTTTTTGTTATCGGTTTTAAACCTCTGTATTTTAAACAAATGTTTTATTTTGATGGTAGTGTTTATACCTGCAATGGAAGTCTGCTTTTTAATAGGACTGGACTGGAAAAAAAAAATCTGTCCTGGCATTTTTGATCCAGGCGGCCCAACATGACCACTCGAAAAAAACAAAAATCATTATATATCCTGCATACACATTATATATATATATTCCATTTTACTTGATTATAGATATTGAAGCAGATAATATAAGACTATAAAACAATAATTAGACCCAAAACTAAAATCATAAACACTGATCTCAATCACTGTCAGAGCGACGTTAGGGGCTTCTCTCTTTTCCCGTTTGTCTCTTACCCTGAACAAACAGCCCTTTTTATACCTACTGCTTCATTGAAATGGTCATCCAGATAGAAATGTACAGACACGCAAGTCATATAAGACCAACTCAGTGTAGTTGGTGACTTGCAGAGTACACATCACAAGTTTGCAGCATGCAAATGGCATGCAAAATTAAGAAGAGTTATAAAAAGCAAAGCTCTGGATAATTTCTTTGAGGAGATAAAACAGCACAGCAATATGGATGACCCTCTTTCTGAGGAGGAGGATAATATAGATTATCAAGCAGAGGACAAAAACAGATCTGATGAGGAGGTCACAGGTGCGAACCTGCTCGTGTTTTGATTTGTTCATGCCATTGTCACTAAAAAAAGTCATCATGGCTATCACAGCCCTTGAAGGAAAAAAAGTCCACGGTGACATTTGGAATGACAGTGATGAGGAATACCTGAATGCTTATAATGGTGCCCTTCTTGCTGCAGTGTACAGATGAAGCAGCGAGACCAAGCATCGACAGGCAGAACTATTTTTCAGGCAACAATGTTGCTTCAGACCTTTATAGTCCTTAGATTTTACAGCAGACATACTAGAGCAACATCTGATATACTTGCTCCCATCAAGGATGTATAGGAGAGATGGGTGCAGCTCCTTCCACTGAGGTTCAACCCAGGGCCACAGGTGACCGCTAAAGAATATTTTGTTCCTTTCCATATAAAAGTGTTACTATAGGCAATAACACTTCTCAGTAATAGTAGGTAATATAACCTTTTTTTTTCTAAATTCTCTTGAGGTTTGATTTACAATTTTTTTTAGATAGAAACAAAAGGTATGCTGAGGAGAGAAAGGACCTGAAAGGCCATGCCAAAAAAATTAAAACCAATATTGTCAGACATAAGGCAGCCTAACAAGGTAACTGATAGGCAACAAACACACTGGATGATTAAACACTGTTCTGAGGCTATTTTCTTTGGCTGATTTAAGACACGGGTCAAAACTGACCTGTTAACTTTAGAGATAGTTACAGAAGCTATCACAAGATGAAGGTTAAAGTAGCGTTATTCAGTACAGACACTGGAAAATCACCACTGTCACTCCATAGACCTGTACACAAAGCAAATTGGTAAGAGAGTTGTTTTATATTGAATTGAATTCATACAAATCCTCCCTTTATTATGCAGACTCAGAGCAGAGCCCTCAGATAAGATGAAGAGGTAAAAAATGTCAGCAGCCTCCACCTGTAAAACTATTACTGTCTTGGGCTGTTGTCTCATTGTTCCCTTTCTAGTGCATCTGCTGTTCATTTTATTAACACCAAAGCAGCTGAAACTGATTAACAACCCCCTCTGCTACTTAACTGACCATATCAATATCCCACAAGTTTAACTGACTTGATGCTGTACTCTGATTAAAAAGTATTCCTTTAATTTCTTTGACTAGTGTGTATTTCTGATATAAAGACAAACATAGAAAACACAGACATGTTTATACAGGAATCTTTGTTTTAATGCTGTTACCTTTTTCTCCTGTTTCATTTTGTTCAATTGAGTCTTCAGCCTCTCCACCTCCTCTAGAGCTCGGTTCAGGCGGACCTCTACCGTGCTGTGGACAGCTGCTGCTTGTTTGTGGGATCTATTCAGATTTTCTATCTCCTACACAGAGCACAAAAACAGGTGACACACAACAGCAGCTCAGATGAATTACGCTGTCCAGTTTTACTGCTTGTTTTAAAGAAATTGTTGCAGTAGTAATTTCCTCTGAGCTGTTGGCGACACACACCTTGCTCAAACCAGACACTTCCAGTTGAAGTCCATCACATTTTTTGTTGGACTCTGCGGCTAAAGCTCGGTGCTTCTCGATTTGTGTCTGCTGAATGCTCACGGTCTTCTGCAGCCGGGCTCGATCCTCCTCCAGCTCCTTAATCTTTGCGCTAAGCTTTGTGTTTTCATCGTCCTGCAGAGACACAAGTTCAGACACTTCAGTCTGAGCAGTAGAAAAAACAATCCAGATACAATAATACATCCATGCTGTGTTAAACGATCTAAGGATCAGGACAAATAACCCTATATATTTTACCAAAGTAACTTTTGTTTCTCTAATGTAAGGCATCAGCAGCAACATTTCTGTTTATAGTTGTATATATAAATATTTACATTACCTTCTTGTAATATTCACATGAGATCTGGTCCAGTTCCTCTTGCATAATCCGGAGTTTTGCCTTCAGGACTCGTATTTGAGCTTCTGAAACTCCTTAAGCGACAACAATCTGATTTATACGCTTGTGAAAAAATCTATATAAGCATATGAAACTTATCACATGAATTAAATAATCTCAAAGCTCCAGTTTGGCCTTCATTTGGGATTCTCAAGGGGCAAAAATCATCTGACAGAAAAAAGCCTATTCGTGGAAAACTATACATGTTATTTAGTCATTGTTCCCACTGAATAAAAATGTGGTTTATTATTTTTTAAGTGAAATAAGCATTACCTGATCCTACATTGTCTCCAAAGTTAGGTATTTCATCCACAGCATTTTCATGAACTACAGCATTGTTCATTTTCTCCTCCATGCTGTGAATTGTCTTTGCCAAGAATAAATTAGCAGAATCTTCTACAGCTTCAAAATCATCCTCTGAGCTCCTGAAACAATCAAGCACAATTTCGTGAAAACCTGTAAACTGTGATTCCTCCTGGAGAATAAATCTCACAAAAGATTTATGAGCAGAAAGGCTTGAAATGGATTTAGAAATTATATACAAATAAAACTCACCCAGTTTTAAAGTGGGGATCTTTCACTTGTTTTCCACTCAGCATATTTTGTGATCTTGATGCAACAATTCTTTTGGTCGCCTCCTAAAAGAATTACACAAAAATACTGAAGTGACCTTAAAGAACTTACAGCACCTTGTTACCCCAACAGGACACTTCTAAGGTGACCCTGAGAGGTCAAAAACACTGCAACTTAAGAAAACACCAGCAAATAGAAAAATGTGCCACAAAAGCTAAAAAAGCAAATTCACAAAAGAAGTGTATCTGAAGAGACGATAAAGTAATGGAACAGCTGCAGAAGTGCTGGAAACCAAAACATCTGGAGGATTGCACTGAGACATACTTCAAAGAAATGGAGGATTATGTTTTGTGTCGTGGGGTTTCAACAAGATTCATATAATGCTGTCCATCGATGTTTGCTTTTAGCTTTTTACTGTTATCTTATCACTTCTGCTGCTGTTCTTTACTTGTTCATCCATGAAGTTACTGTGTGTTTGACCACTCAGGGCCGCCGTACACTTCACTCACAGATTGCTTACTTGTTGTTTCCAAGGTATAAAAAAAATAGAAAAGAAAGAAAAAAAAGTGGAATGGGAGGCAGAGCTTTTAGTTATCAGGCCCCTCTCTTGTGGAACCAGCTCCCAGTTTGAGTCCAGCTGACAGTCTCTCTACTTTTGAGATTGGCCTTAAAACCTTACTTTTGAATAAAGCTAATTGGGCTGGCTCACGTGAACCTGAAGCCTCCCTATGCTAAGCTGTTAAGAGCTTTGGTTGAGGGGCGTTTTCTAAGATGCCCAAGCAGTTTTCTTCACTCCCCACTGGCTGCTCCTCCGTGAGGTCTATTCCTGCTAAAAGGGAGTTTTTCCTTACCACAGTAGACAAGTGCTGCTCATATGAGATCATCTGATTGATGGGGTTTCTCTTTAATAGTACTGGGCCTTTTTTCTTCTTTAAATACCAATATAAAAAACCTTGTTTTCAACTTCTGCTAAAAAAAATAAAACTGAACAGAGCTGAAAACGTCCACAACAATAATACAAACTGCTGAGCAAAATGCCTGAGATACAGACCTTCACACCAGGCTGCTGCACAGCACATGTGTGAGTCTTTGTTATCCTGCAAGTGAAAAGTTAAACAGAGAGATGCAAATGTACATGAATATAAAAAAATATCTTTCTTTTCAAGGAGGTTTTGCTAAAATTATATATCCGAATGATCGGAGATAAGGAAATCAAACCTTTTACCTGGACGTCTCTTCTTCTTCAGTGTCTGTGAGCAGGACATTGGATAAAGGCTTTGAAAGAACTTCACTTTGTTCTCTCTAAAATAAACACAGAGTTTTGACTTTAAAGTAAGCATGCTCCCTTCTTAACTTCTTTCATCTGACTTTTTTAGTGCTACTGCGCTCACAAATTTTTTTTCTTCCAATTATTGAATGCAAATCTGTTAATAACTTACCATAAGTTGCTCAGCCTGTCTAACTAAATCTGCTGTTTTGGCTTCCAGCTCTGCATTAAGGAGTCTGTTGGAAATAAAATAATGAATAAGCAGATTTATATAAACAACTTTTAACAAGTTGAAATTTAGTACTGCAGGATTGTTGGTGATACAAGTGGGTCACTCTATCTGGAGTTACTTTTTTTTATTATTATAGGTAACCAGTACTGGTCAGTGCCCTAAAGAACTACTGATTAAACAAGTGCAAGAAATAGTCCACATATAACTTATTCTGACAGAAATGAGCAACTTAGACTAAAATGCAATGTTAAAATTATCAGAAGGGTTAGTGCAATTACTATATACAAAAATAAAGCAAGCAGGTGTGAGAACAACTCCTACTTATACTCTTCTTCTTTGGCTAAAAGTTCATCTGTGTGCTTCTTTGCCTGACCAGAAGCAGATTTTGACTGTGCCCTTAATTCAACTCTTTTGGACCTTTCAGCCTTACTGGTAGAGGATGGACGTTTCTTGACCTAAGCATCAACAAAAAATGACATAACAGGAGAGTTATCAACAGCTATGAAAAAAAAGTTTTCCTTTGACTTATTATTTTAACATAACTCAAATTTCAAGCTATTTTCTCAGCTTTGAGTTATTTTCTCAGAAGTTTCAGTTAGTGAGTCGAAATAATGTTTTATCAGTGGCACAAACAAGCATCCATACAAAACCCTTTGAAGGACAAATTTCACTTTCCATCTGATACAACAATACCAGCATTTATTTGTTAGATTTATACTCGTTAAGCTCTTATATTCTACTTTTTTCTATTTAACTATTTTCCACCTTTTGTACTTGTTTTTGCTAGTTTACCTGCTTTGTTCTGTACTTAGCTGTTCTAATTTCTTTTTATAAGTGCTGCATTATTTTATATTATCACTATCAGAGGTTATCCAGTTCACTAGAACATGGCTATGCCATATTATAAGGCTCTTTTTTGTAACTTTGATGTGCAACAGTAAGAATGAGACTGTGATGTTATGTTTTGGTGTTTTTTGTTTTGTTTTTTTGTATGTATTTTTTTGCTTTGTCAGTGCTCCTGTTGGCGGAAGCAGAAACGGTTGCCATAGTTACTTCAGTTAGTAAAACATTTTGGTGAGGCACAACTAAAAAGCTCAGCTTAATGGTCTGAGAGACATTAACATGAAAAAGTAATGTTACAAACCTGCGAAATGAAGGGCTGGACCTTTTTATCAGCACTTCTTGCCGCCATCGTGTCGCAGACCGAAACGACGCGTTAATGGTTGCATAGCAACAGCTGGTACACCGCGGGCACAGTACGGCAACCCATGAAAGACAATTACGGAGATTTTTAAACGATTACAGCAAGTCATTGTTTATCGACGTTGTGCTAAAATACTAAAAATAATGTTTAAAAAGGGGTACTCGGATAGTTGTTGAGTTATTTGTTATATAAAAAACATTTACTGACACTTAATATTCATTTTAATACACATAAAGGAAACCTAGTCATATGTTAACATTTTATTTCATGCAGACTCAATGTGATTACATCAGAGGGTTGAATGACAGAATACGGTCCGTGTCTTTGTAATAACTAAGTATAGAAGCAATATTTTGGCCCAGAGGCTTCCCTTGAAGACATAACTGGTTAGATAGCCACCAACCACACCTAACTCAAAAGTCATTCTGCACTCTGCAATGTGTTTTGCAGTGTTGTCAACTCTTCAGTAAGGATAATCGGTGTCCTAAAAGTCGCTAGAAGTAGCTAAGTGACGTCATCGCCCAATTTGCATAATTGGTCCTGCCTATGTAATTGTAACAGACGCTGTAGGAGAGAAATAACATCGTGGAAGAGACAGAGTGATTTTTAAAAAAAAACAGCCTAAAAGCATTTGAAATATATTTAGAACTACAAATTATTTTTTTCTTTTCTCTTGTTACTGTTTTCAATAATTCCAACCCTCCTCCTTTATCCGGACTTTGGACCGGCAAAAGTGATCAGAAATAGGCACTCTGGCGGAGTTACTTTTTTTGGTGTGTGTGTGTGTGTGTGTGTGTGTCTTTTTAAGTTGTATTAAACCTTGTCATCCACAAAAAGTAACAGTAAAAGAAGAACATTTTTAACCATTAACAATCAAAATGGACATAGCAAGCCTCACCAGACAGCTTCAGTCGAAATCGGATGTACAAGATGGAGTTATGGCTCTGCAAGGACATCCGATTTCTAAGTTTGCAATGATTGGGCTGATGTATTTCACTGCATTGATTTAAGAATCAATAGTTCAATAGTAAAAAAAAATTACAGTGTAAATGTAACAGCATTGTTTATACTTGTAACTTCAAAATAAAAAGCTTACAGTTGCAATTAACAGTAATGTATTACCCTGTAATTAATAATATTTTTATACATTTTACGCATTAACCCTCTGGTCTCTATCCTGGCCATTTGTGGCCACTTCTTTCTCTTTTTTTTTTTGTTGACCATTTTTGCTGTGTTTATGCCAATGGAATGAAAGGGTCTAGTTTTTTTCAGCTTTAATAATTTTCAGCTTCTTAAATTCATCAAAAATATATACACTGAACATTGTTCCTCTTGCCTCGATCATGGAAACTTTTGGCCACCCGAAACCCATTATTATGAAATTTTAAAATTCCTTGTTATTGACAGTGCTAAATCATGCAATTTCATCATTTACCCATTTTTGGCCAACAACCAATTTCATGTAATATTCTTAGTTTCATATAGGGGCTTTTGATGACTTACTACACTGCAATGGACCAATAGAATGACACAGGTTTGATCTTAAGGATCTAATAGTTTGTACATGACATTACAATTTGCAAGATACACTGGAATATATTATCATCAAATATTACACAGGCTGCAGTGAATTTCTGTTGATGCAGGTTATTGACCTTTGAGTTTCCCAGTCAAACTTAGCTTTGAAGCACATGCTAAAAACACTTTTACTCTTGTACATTTCATAACAAGATACCATGGCCAAATTTTTAACTCTCCAAAAAAAAAAAAAAAAAAAAAATTCAAAGCTGCAGCTGTAGCACATACAGTAACAAACACTGCTAGTAAATGTGTCCTTTATGCAGGTGCAGAAAGTGCTACTGCTGTAAGTAAGCCTGACAGCTTCCAGATCACTTATTTTTCTAGAAAGATGGCAACGGACTAACGGACTGGTGTAAGGACAACAACCTGTCTCTGAATGTTGACAAGACAAAAGAGATGGTTGTTGACTTTAGGAGGACACGAGGCGACCACTCACCGCTGAGCATCAACGGCTCCTCTGTGGAGATCGTTGACAGCACCAAATTCCTGGGTGTACACCTGGAGAAGGACCTCGGCTGGTCCCTCAACACCAGCTCCCTGCACAAGAAAGCCCAACAGCGTCTCTTCTTTCTGAGAAGACTGAGAAAGGCCCGGCTTCCACCACCGATCCTGACCACCTTCTATAGAGGAACTATTGAGAGCATCCTGAGCGGCTGCATCACTGTCTGGTTTGGGAGCTGTGCCATATCAGACCGCAAGACCCTACAGCGGATAGTGGGAACAGCAGAGAAGATCATCGGGGTCTCTCTACCCTCTATTGAGGACATCTACACTACACGCTGCATTCGCAAAGCCACCAGCATTGTGGCTGATCGGACACACCCCTCTCACACACTCTTTACACTCCTGCCATCTGGAAAAAGGTACCGAAGCATTCGGGCACGCACATCCAGACTGTGCAACAGCTTTTTTCCACAAGCCATCCGTCTCCTCAGCAAAAAGGGACTGACTGATAAACACGCACACACACACATACACTAACATTATCACTCAGCTTAACTCAAATACCTCAAAACATTGAGACTGGACTGACTAACCAACACAAAGCGCAAACACACTGACCTACACCACCAAACCATCGCACACACCAACCTGTAAATGCTCTTTTGCACAATATTATTACTAGATATATTATATATTATTATTTTTTTTGCACTAACTTGTCTTGTAGCACCTTGGTTCCTGGAGGAACGTTGTTTCGCCTCACTGTGTATTTTTAAACTGTATATGGTTGAAGTGACAATAAAGTTGAACTTGGAACTTGGAACTTGGAAAAGAAGGCCATTGCTGCTCATTTCTACAATCTCCCAGATGTCTTGGAATACAATGCCTTTTTCCCATGAAAACCACTTCACAGTAGTAGGAGTCCTCTAAAACCTACAAATGAAGAGTGATCCTGGAAGAAATGGGGAACACACTAGTGACCTCAACAATTGCAAGACAGCCTTGTCCCTGATGCTCAACTGAAAAAAATAGAAAGTTTCATCAATTATATGGTGAAAAAAATTAGACCTTTATCCCCTTTTTTCTGAAAGGTTACTGGTAAATGGCCTGCATTTGTATAGCGCTTTTCTAGTCCCTAAGGACCCCAAAGCGCTTCACACTACATTCAGTCATTCACCCCTTCACACACACATTCACACACTGGTGATGGTAATATATAATCTCCGTGGAATTTAAAGGATAAAAAATGAATTTAGATAAATGTCTGGTTTTGGTGACAAGGACTGGTGCTAATTTAAAGACTGAAGTTGGTCAAAGTAGAAAAATGTTTTAATATATCTAAATTTTATAGCATTTTGTGAACGTAAACAAAAGGTGGCCATTTTTGGCAACAAACAAGCTGAGAGGGAGTTTTGTCTATTTTGCTCTCCTTGCACAAAAATAACTGCATAATAATCAATGTGATGTTAATGACAGCTGGGATAGGCTCCAGCGCCCCTGTTATGCAGAAACTGACACTTTTTGCCACAAAAAAGCTGAAGGGATAGTGATTTTTTTTTTAAAAAAAAAACAGGATTGAAAAACACTTTATTTCTCAGCAGCATCAATAGTAACAAAAACACAATTTAGTTTTCACTCTCAAAGTCGATTGTTCTTATCTATTTTAAGTAGATTCTATATTTTTAAAACCTTTTATTCCAAAATATTGCAATACAGGATACGTTTTATTCAAACAAGAACTTTATTGAACAAACAATGAGTATAAAACATACAAGCAGATGAAGTATACAAGAGAATAGAACATGAATACAAATAAACAGGGTAAAAAAAATGAAATAGTTATATAAACACTAGGGGTGCAACGATACACAAAATTCATGGTTCGGTTCAATACTTTGGTGTCACAGTTTCGATATTTTTTTGATACAAAAAAATGTTCATGCCTTTTTAATTTGTCATTTATTAAAATTATAAAAATATATTTTAAATCAAAAGTACAGTTTTTAAATTTAATGTTGCTGAAACAACAAAATAATTTAAAAAAAGAATAAATCCATCTGATCGAGAAATCACTCATCTTTGGCAAAGAGAGTTTATTACAGAGAAATGGCTCTTTCCAAAATAAAAGCTACACTATACCCTTCTTCTGGGCTATATTCTCAGCAGCATATTAAACATATCAGGTCCCCATAAGGAGAATCATGTGCTAACAGCTGTCTAAATGACTCGGGTAAAGTTTGTAGCATGCGTGCTTGTTGTTTTTGCCTGCTTCCACTTGTCTTTGCACTAGGATGATGTCAGCGTAAATGTGCAGTCATATTCGTTGTGTTCCCACTAGTGCTGTCAGCGTTAATTTCGTTAAAATGACATTAACGCCATAACGCGGCAAATTTCCGTTAACGAGTTACCGCGGATTGCCCGTACATGGGGCTGGACGGAGTCAACACGTTAACAAGCTAAGTCAAAGGAGCTTGCAAAGAAAAGCGTCTGGACTTCTTTAAGTTGCTTGAAGACGTTTCACCTCTCATCCGAGAAGCTTCTTCAGTTCTAAGGTCAAATGGTGGAGAGTCCCAGATATAAACCTAGTGGGAGTGACCCCCCACAGAGGGACAAAAGGACCCCCTGATGATCCTCTAATCGCCTGAGCCAAGGTGTGAAACTGGGTGTGGGTCCCAATCAGCCAGAGTTTCGAGTGAGTTCATTGTGAAACCTGGCCCCACCTTATCATGCGAATTCCTGAGGTCAGATGGCCCAGGATGTGAGTGGGCGTTAAGGCGTCTGGGAAGGGATCTCAAAACTGGATTATAGATGGCAGAGAGTTGGTGTCGTAAACCCCCGCCTCTGTTCAAAGATGGTCGCTCACAGTGGACATAGATGGCTTCTTTCACTCCTCTTTCAAACCATCTGTCCTCTCTGTCCAAAATGTGAACATTGGCATCCTCGAAAGAGTGACCTTTGTCCTTAAGATGCAGATGGACTGCTGAGTCTTGTCCTGTGGAGGTGGCTCTTCTGTGTTGTGCCATGCGCTTGTGAAGTGGCTGTTTGGTCTCTCCAATGTAGAGGTCTGGGCATTCCTCGCTGCACTGTACAGCATACACCACATTGTTAAGTTTGTGTTTTGGCGTTTTGTCTTTCGGGTGAACCAGTTTCAATAACCTGCTCAGACAGAAACTGGTTGTCCATAACATACGCCTGCCCATACCAGAACCCCACCGCCACCATGGGCCACTCGATCCACAACGTTGACATCAGCAAACTGCTCACCCACACGACGCCACACACGCTGTCTGCCATCTGCCCTAAACAGTAAAAACTGGGACTGTGAACAGAACGCCTCTTCAATGTGCCAAACGCCATCGAATGTGCGCGTTTGCCCACTCAAGTCGGTTACAACGACTAACTGCAGTCAGGTCCAGACCCCGATGAGGGTGACGAGCATGCAGATGAGCTTCCCTGAGACAGTTTCTGACAGTTTGTGCTGAAATTCTTTGGTTATGCCAACCGATTGTTGCTGCAGCTGTCCGGGTGGCTGGTCTCAGGCGATCCTGGAGGTGAACATGCTGGATGTGAAGGTCCTGGGCTGGTGTGGTTACATGTGGTCTGCAATTGTGAGGCCAGTTGGATGTACTGCCAAATTCTCTGAATCACCTTTGGAGACAGCTTATGGTAGAGAAATGAACATTCATTTCACGGGCAACAGCTCTGGTAGACAGTCCTGCAGTCAGCATGCCAATTGCACGCTCCCTCAAAGGTTGCGACATCTGTGGCATTGTGCTGTTTGATGAAACTGCACATTTCAGTTTCATCAAAAAACAGGCACACCTGTGCAATATTCATGCTGTCTAATCAGCCCCTTGATATGCCACACCTGTGCGGTGGGATGGATTATCTTGGCATAGGAGAAGTGCTCACTAACACAGATGTAGACAGATTTGTGAACAATATTTGAGAGTCATGGGTCTTTTGTGTATGTAGAAAATTTTTCAGATGTTTGAGTTCATCTCATGAAAAATGGGAGCAAAAACAAAAGTGTTGCGTTCATATTTTTGTTCAGTGTAGTTAGGTTGCTTAATATTTCCACTAAGTACTCTTTAAAATACAAGAATAGGGAGAATGGTGTAGGTTTAAGTTTATTCGACTGATCAGTGTTGCTGAACTATGAAATATTTTGGGTGTAGTGTATTTTTTGCATACAGGTATAACAGAATAGCTTTATTTTTGTTTTGTTTTGTTTTTTTATAAACTTGAGTATGAACTTATACAAAATGCAGCAAAATATTAAAAAAAATGTTTTATTGATTACAAAATGTGCTATATCAGATTTATATCTGTATCGGCAGATATCCAAATTTATGATATCGTATCAGTATCGGACATAAAAAAGTTATATGTGCCATCTCTATTCATTATAATAATAACATAGAAATGTAAATCACATGGACTTATTTTAGATCAGGGATACAGTGTGGGGATGACAAATGAACCTGACAAGCTTTTTGCAGCAGCAGCTCTCTACAGTTAAACCTTTTATCACCTTTTGTGACTAAGAGTTTTATGAGTTTGTGAGCACTCGCCTTGATTATTGTAATGCACTTTATGTCGGTATTAATCAGGTCTCAATATCACACTTACGAATGGTCCAGAATGCTGCTCTTCGTCTGCTGACAAGGACAAGCAAACATGAGCATATTACTCCTGTTTGTGCTTCTTCACATTCGTTGTCTGTCCATTTTAAATTTTATTGTTTGCTTTTAAAGTTTTAAGTGGCTTGGCTCCCACTGACTTGGCATACTTTGTACAAATACACAAAGGTCTCTCCGATGAGCTGAACAGTCACTCCTTGCTGTCCCCACATCAAAACTGGAACAAGGAAATGAGTTGTCACAACTTCAGGTTTTTAACACCTTTCAACACCTTATCTCCAGGGCACTTTAGGAGAAGTACCAGAGTTAGCTTCAAGTCAGTTTTAGCCAGCTGTTTTGTTCACTTTTTAATCTTTCTTATTTATTGTCCATTTTATTTCTAGTTTTCCATGTTTTACTGTTATATTAAACAAAAAGGAATATTAAATATGGCTTTGTATTTTATCTGTCTTTTAACTGAAAAGTAACTATGTTTTTTGTTACCTTTCTGTATATCAAGGTTCAAAGTCATTTACCCCTCCTAGAGCAAAATAAAATCTGTAGAGGATTTGTTATAATTCTTGTTTTTAATAATAATACTATCCTATTACAACTGCTACTGTTAATAAAGACAATAATGCTATAATAATAATGAAACTAGCACACATGTAAAGCAGGAGTGTGTTTATATAAATGCAGTCTGGCACGGTCAGTGATGTCTTCTGCTTACATTTTGTTTTTAATGCTGAGCCTCTCAATGCGCATGCGCCTGCCAGACAGCTACTACTCACCATGCACATGTAGAGCAATCATAACGTGCGGGGCAGGCGGAGCACACCGGAGGGACTAGCTAGTTGTTTTGCAGCTGTCAGGTTGCCTGTTTACTCTTGCCTTTATTTATATTCATGTGTTGGCCCGTGTTTGACAGCGGCTCGTAGTTCCGCTCCACAGGCGCCAGTACTGACCGGCAGTCCGGGCTCGAAGCGAGCGATGTCGGAGGAGCGCAGGGTGGCAGCCACAACAACAACAGGGCGCGCTGCTGTCCCCCTAGCATCGCAACGTCCTCCGGTCCATGTTTAACCCTGCCGGGCGACTACACCTGTCCTCGCCTCCCTACCGGTCCACTCCCGTCCCACAGTGACCTCCAGTGATGGCTGATGAGGACCCCCAGCAGCAGCAGCCGCCGCCGGAGAGCGGGGCGGGGAGCCTGCCCGGCCTACTCCCCGGGCTGCAGGGCGCTGAGGCCAGCGCTCTGCAGCTCAGGATCAAGAACTCCATCTGGTGAGGAGATGTTTACTTCACACACTGTTGTGCTGTGCATACGCACAATTTGATGCTTAAAGGGAAACTCATCACAACATTTTTAAACTGCTCTTATCATGCTTGGACGCAGTCGCATCTTCACTGCTTAAATATAATAGTAAGTAAATAATAACAACCGTAGAAGTCCAGCATGTTAAATGTTAGACACATGCACGAGCTGCAGCGTGTGCTTGTGATAAAACAGCCGGATAAACCTGGTAGAGTAGACACTGTGCAAATGGAAAAATTAAATAACTCAAATAAAGCTTAAGGAACTTGTTTTATGCTTGAGTAACTAATTACTCGACTCCTTGAATAAAGGTATTTCTTTTTACATCCCACCACCGTGTTTATTCCAGTAAAAGTAGCTATATTTAACACAGGTATCACGAGGAAAATGCTCTAGAAATAGCAAAAGTAAAATTACTCTGTATGGCTGACATAATGGTCTCTGTCAGAGCAGCACATTGTATTCTAGTGATTATTGAGTTCTTATTACTCTTACGTGTATGGCAACTTTATTATCATTTTTATTTTGCATTTATTTGTTTTACGGTGTTCATTTATCTGAAGCGCTGTCTTATATTTTAGTTTTATATGTAAAATGGGACAGAAAACAGTGTACACTTAATCAGGAATTTGAAGACTGATTCCTAATGCAAGAGAGGAAGGAGTCATATTTCCCCAATATCTTTCTCTCTTTCTGTAATATACAGTGCTGTAAAAATGATGAAGTTGAATGATGAAGCTGATTTCAATTTCACCAGCAACACTGAGACCTGCTGAATCAAGAAATCAGTACAATAGAACCTGTCTAAAAAAAGTGAAGCAAGCCTAAAGCAACACATCATGCCACAATTTAAGAAAACAATCGAAAAACAAAGTTATTGACATCTATTAGTTTGGAAAGGGCTGAAAAGCCATTTTTAAGGCTTTGTGAACCACCTTAGAGTGATTATCCACAAATGGAGAAAACTTGGAAGAGTGATAAACTTTCTTAGGAGTGGTCAGCCTACGAAAATTACTCCAAGAGCATATCAACGACTCATCCAAGAGGTCATATTAGAACCCAGAATGACATATAAAGAACCGCAGGCCTTATTTGCCTCAGTTAAGTCAGAGTTCATGATTCAACAATAAGAAAGAGACTGGGAAAAAATGGCATCCATGAAAGAGTTCAAGGGAAAAAAACACTGCTGAACAAAAAGACAAAGGCTCACATTTGCCAAAAAAAAAAACCAATCTTCATGATCCCCAAGACTTTTGGGAAAATATTCTGTGGACTGACAAGACAAAAGCTAAACTTTATTGTAAAGTTCAAGTCCTGTTACATCTGCCATAAAGTAGCATAAACACAGCATTTCATAAAAAGAACATCATACAAGGAGTCAAGTGGTGGTGGTAGTGTGATGGTCTGACTGCTTTGCTCTGGCTGGATGACTTTCTGTAATTGAAGGAACCATTAATTCTGCTCTCTACCAAAAAAATCAGTGGTACTTGGGTCAAGCAGCAGGACAACGATCCAAAACACACTAGCAAGTCCACTTCTGAATAGCTCAAAAAAACAAAATAATAAAAAATAAAGAAAAAATAATAACAAATCAAGAAGAGGCAAATCAAATTTATATTTTTAACCAGTTCTCAGTTTGAGAGTCTCTGGCAGACTGGAGCCTCTCTCAGCTGTCATACTGGTAGCCAGTTTGTCACAGCTCTAACACAGACAACCAGTCACACTCACACCTGCAGCCAATAGATTTGAATCCAGGACCTTCTTGCAGTGAGGCAACACTGCTAACCTCTAGGTTCTGCTAGTGAATCCTGAGAAAATACCAGCGCCTTTCTGTGTGGATTTTCCATGTTGTCCTTGTGCCTGTTTGGGTTCCAGCTTGCTCATTTAGAACTGTTGATTCTAAATTGGTTATGGCTCGATAAGAGGCTTAATGTGAACAGAGTAAAGGAAAAGACTTGATTTCTTGTAAGGCACGTGTTCTTTTGTGTCTGCTACTTAAGGTCCTGTTCTGACCTTTTTTTCTGAATGAACTTAAGTTCTATCATTTAAATATCAGACAGCAAGAAAATGTCAAGGAGCTGAACAACCGGAAACACAGAAGTTCAGAGTTCAAATCTCTTCAGGAAATACCTCAATAGAAACTTCACGTCACTGTGCTGCTAACAGTTTATCAATAACATGTTAGGATCCTGAACGTTTGCCCAGCTCCATACAGGTTTAACCTTTGAGAGGAGTAGAGCATAAATATTGGCATTCACCTCAGTGACCTGCTTCTGGGTGGCTCTTGGTGAAGTGATACAGTCGTAGTCTGGGTCAACAAGTTCACCTGCAACATACCGTCACTCTGTCTGCACAGGAAGTCTGGACAATCAAAGCACTGATTTTCAAAACCCCACCTTTGATGTTCATGTTAGCTTAATCGAACTCATTTTAATCTGGATTGTTTACTTGCTAATTAAATAAAGAAATTATTAAACATAAATTTCCCCTAAACTGCAGTATGTTACAGGATCTTCTCTTACTGAAATAACTGAAAATAAAGTGCTGAAATGAGTTGCTGTACACCTACCTTTACCTGACATATTTTACCTTACTAAATAAAAGCAGACACAAATCTTTTTATATAACAAAACAAATGTCATGTACTTTCTTAATTTTATAGCTTCACCAGACAACAGGACATTGACCCTTTTATCTTTTTCACTCCTAACTGCTTTGATTGTTTGCTAATACCGAGGCTCTTACAGAGGATACTGACTTATGGCTGGCTTTGTATTGTGGATGGCTTTAGCTTTAGTTGCTTTTCATTTGTTTAAAATGTGCATGTTTACATGTGTCATTGGGTTTGTTGTTACAAACATTTTTGTTTCCCCATTGTGGTTTACTTTAGCAAACTTTTTACCTTACTCACTTCCATGGTAACAGCGTAGCATGTGGCTGTGAGCCACATGTCATTGTGCACATGTTGTGTATTCATAAAAATGAGTGGGCTCGTAATAAATCATATCGAAGGCTGACCAGCCGCTCACCGGTCCAGGCCGAGAACACTGGAAATCATCCAGTTTTGGTCCATAGTCGGTCAATTGGTACATCTCTAATCTACTCTAAAACTATACTATTTAACCCTTCATCCAACAACAAATTTCATCTTTCATCTCTAATTTCATTTCTTTTTTGTTCACTGTAATCTTGCCTTTTAAAATGCTAACTGTAGCAGCTAAATTGTTAGCCGTTTCATCTGTCCATAAATTGTTAGACCACTATGTAAGCCCTTCGTCCATTCAGTTAGTAGTAGCTACTACTCTATATAACAGCTATTCATTTAATCAGATTTCATTAATTTATCCCTAATATTTTGACAATTGTTATATTTCTTCTGTTAATCGACAATTTCAAATATTTATCCTGTAACTTCTAGTAGCTAAATGATTAGCTAGAATTATTGGCTGTCCATAAATAGTGGTTTACTAATTTAAATATTCATCCACTAAATTAGAAGTTACTATTAGAGTCACTAATTTTTGATTTAATTAAACTCGGTGACCAATTTTATGTATTTATCGCTTATGTTTTTGCTGTTTCTTTTGTCCTGTTTTAGGTATTCATTACTTATTAAAGTGATAGTTTTAGCAGTTACCGTAGCTGCTAAAAGCATATAAGCTAAACAACTGACAACCTTTTGTTAATGATAATTCGATATTCTTTTCTTTTCTTTGGTTAGGACTACTTTAATTAGCTGCTTTATCTATTTATTTATTTTAAAGACTTTTGTGATTTGTTTTTTTCCTGCACCTTATCCACTAAAATTGATCCACTTTCACTGCTCCCTTGTCACATGGGGTTATCACAGCAGGTAGCTCTGCATGTTTGAGTTGACAGATGCTCTTACTGGCACAACCTCAAACTATGGAGCCACTCTGCACCATAGCCACTATGTTTAGTTTACTGTAACTGCTTCTGCTCCAACTTGTTTGTTTGAGGATTTTTAATTTTTATAAGTTGAACAAATTTTTCCATGAACCCCCCCTAACTTCTGTATAAGTACCTACTGGGGTACCTTTAGCCCTAATTAGGAATCACTGGTCTGGGGTTAGGTGTACATCTTGCTGGTTCATCAGCAACATTTGTTTGTCTTGTTTCAGTTCTTTATTTTCAAGGCTTAGGTCTTGTAGAAAGTTGCGTCAGGTGTCGTTCAGTTTATCTGCTAAGTCTGCCTCACAAACGGCTTACTGACGGTCTTTCAGCACTGGGAAATCCTCAGCCCCCTGGTAACAGTCAATTAAAGTGAACTGTTCTTGTCATGGCTTAGAGCGTCTCCTGATTCTGACCTGCCCAGCCCAAGTAATAGTCTTTAAATGTGACCTACCTTCTGCCCCACAGTCATTGACAGCATGTTGCCCTGTCTGTGGATTACACATGAAACCTGGACTTTATTCCTCAGTTTGGTTTTTCTGTCTGCAGGAGTGGACCTAAATAGGAGCGACTAATTGTGATCTTTCCCACTATCAAAGTCTGTTTGATTGTATGTTAATTTTAGCTGTAGCCTGAGCATCATTCCAGTCACTCTTGGATTTTTGTAGTGATCTTTGATAGTTTTTAGCTGCAGCTCAGCAGTGGCTGTTTATGAGCCTCAATCAAATCTTACACTTCTTCCAGATTGACCTCAGGTTAAAACCTACATCATTAAAAGTCAATCAGGAAGAGAATTTCATGCTTCCGAGGCCTGTGTGAGATGCTAAGGCAAAAAATAGAAGTGACACATGATCATGGTGGGACACAGGGAAGCAGTTACATGTGTTAATATGTTATTTTTGATTAAGTTTTTAATTTAAGTTAGGCTTTCACTAAAATTTGCCAGAACTTTGTATTGTACTGGTAACCTTTCTGTTGAATATAGAATAGGAGTATGAGAATAAAACCTGTAAACACAGAAAAATATTTGGGAAAACTGTTGATAAAAAAGATCTTCTGTCCTAAACAATGTTCATGTCCCTGTTTCTTTTTACATATGACCACATGTGTTTGTGGTGGTGGGATACATGACCTGAGAGATCCTGAGGGGAGGGTCGTCTCATACCAAACATTCCTCTGCTTTATAAATAAATATACTTCAGACACAAGTGCTCATGTTACACCGGCTTCATGCTAATTTGTACTATGTTTCTGTTTTGCAGCAAATCTGTTCAATCAAAAGTGGAAAACATTCTGGTGAGTATTCCTGACATATTTGTGATCTGCAGATAACAACTTTAAGGACATTTTTCATACTCTCTGTTCAGATATTGTCAGAAGATTATTAGTGTTCCCAATAGGTTGAGCAGAAAAAACATTCCTACCATCCATGTATAGTTTAAAAATAAAAATAGAAGATCCGTTGGTAGCAGTGTTAAGCATTAACCTCCTGAGAACCAGCCTATTCATTTATGGCTTGTGCAATGGACGTTTTTGGATGTTTTTGATCTATATATTTTGACTTATTTGAGCTACCCTAATAAGTCTTGTTGTGCTAAATAGAGGACATCCATTCCATTGCTATCTCATGCGTTTGGGTGGCCTCTTTTAGCTCCAAAGAGGAAGGAAATCAAAAAGTTCAATCGGAAGAATCTCTTTTCCTCAGTTCTCAGGAGGTTAAGGGTATATCGGAAGGCTGAAACATAGACTGTATAACAAAGATGGTTTCTTTGTCTTATAATATAGTCTGCATTGCATCTATGGGATGTGCAGTCACCTGCTAGTTAATGTGAATTAACGAACAAAGAAAATAATTTCACTACCAAAAACCAGAACACAGACTTCTTGGACAGACTTTATATTCTGTTTATAGCACAGTTAGAATATACAGTTCAGTGTCTAAAATTAGCAGAGGTGAGGCCTTGCTGACAGCTAGCAGCCACACCTCTAAGAATCCCAGTACATCCACCGCATTAGTTGCTTTGCACGCTAGCGGTGACGTCACCACAGCTTTGTTCCATGTACACCAGTGTTTAGGGCATGGGTACCTGCTGCAGTATTCTCCTGAACAATAGGTGTCTCCACTCACACAAAATTCCCACACCAGTGTGGGTATAGGAGGAGAGGAATTCAAAACTAGAAGGAAAGAAACTGGTGAGTTTTTTTTCCCCCTCCACAAAATGTAATCTTTCAAACTGTTGCTGCATCTCACATCCGCCATACGTCACTGTTCAACAGGGTGACAAGGGTAGGCATAATGGATTAACACAGTTTATAATTCAGTCCAATAACATAACCTTTTTAAGTCGTTAAAGACAAATGAACCAGAGCTGTTTCTTCTATAAACTTTAAATCTTTCCACATTTCTTTGTAGCTAGCCTCAAGTGCTCATTTTGATGTGTTGGGGTGGTTCACTTAATTTCTTGTTGATAAAACACTTTTGATTTAAGTGGGAAATTTCTATTCTAATGTGGCTGCTATGTGGTGTTCCACAAGGATCTTGTTGAAATCCCTTTTTATTTTCATTAAATTATATTCTGCAAATGTTTTTGCAGCTTAACACAGACAAGACAGTCTCTAATTATTGCTCTGGGGAGTATTTTCCCCCCGTATTAGACACACCTGGTTCCTTTCTGATCCACTGTGACCAAAATTGAGCCCAATAATCTATTCATTAGCTTTCAGTCTTTAACCTTTGATGCTCACATCAAGTCTTGGACCGGCTCTTGCTTTTTCTATTTAAGAAATATCGCTAAACTCAAGACTGTTGTCTCAAAAGTTAGATTAATCTTGTCCTGCTTAGAATATTATAATGCTCTGTTTTCTTGTCTGTTGTATTAATTGTGTCAGTTTGTCCAAAATGCTTTTGCAAGGCTTCTAACTCCTACTTGCGTTTTCTTATATTACCTCATTGTTAAAGTGTCTGCACTGGCCTCTTGTGAGGTTTAAGGATGAGTTTAAAATCTTCGTTCTTGCTTTTATGGTCTTACGAGGTGAGGCCCCCACTTATGTCATCAGTCTACTCCACCCCTATTCTCCAAACTTTACTCCCTTTCAGCTCTTGCACCCTTGCAAGAGGGTACAAGAGCAGGTAGCATCACATGTTTTAGTTTGCAGATTTTTCAAACTAGGGATCTCGTGCTTCTTAGGTGAATGTGTAAACTATTATACTATAAAAGGGTTGCACAACTACTCCCGAGGCCTACATGTTTATATATGTTTTATGCAACAATTTAGTAATCGTTTGTTTACACTGACACAGTGATCTGACTCTATAAATGCACTCTTAACAAGTCAGCATCAGCTCAGTGGATGGAGTATGAAACGGTGCGAATCAGTAAAGTGTCAGATTAATGTCTGAATATGATTTTTATTCTAGAGCCCCTTTAGCGTACATCAAAACAGGCACTATATAATTTATGCCACAATATTTGCTTTGTTGATTAATGGCCAGTCTTTTATTTTTCAGTGCAGTCTGACAGCAGTTTGTTAAACATTCACAATCCTTAAGCTCTTAAACAGAAAATATCAAACAGAAACTGAGAGTCCGAAACTGAAAACGCTGGGTTCAAAACCCACAACACCCATTATTTTTGTTGGGGGAGGGGAAATCCACATTTGGAGGTTGGAGGGGTTGGTGGTGAAGCTCACACTTCTACTATGCAGAGGGAAACAAGTTCAATACTTGGTGAGGATCAGGCATTACTATTCAATTTAATTTAATTTATAAATAAATATCTATATATCTAATATATATTATATAAATAGAAATAGAATATATGTATTTATATTTGGTACGGTAATATAAGCAAGCACTTGGTGACGGTGGGAAGGAAAAACTCCCTTTTAACAGGAAAACCTCTGGCAGAACAGGCTGGGAGTGGGACAGCCGTCTCCTATGACTGCTTGGAGGTGAGGGGAGGAAGACAGGATTTCTACTACTGGGTTGGTTATGAAAGCTTTGTCAGTTGCCGTGGTGATGTAGCTTCACTTTGTCTTAATGACACACAGCAGGTGTTTCTGACACGAATGTGCTTCCTATTGTAATACATAGTTTCCTGTTGACTGTTGTGAAAAAAGGCATCAGTTTGTATCTGTGAACATGAACAAGTAGATGCTTTTCATGATTGCTTGATGTTTTGTTATGGTCTGTTTAAGGATAAATTGGTGAGGGCTGAAATAATTTATTTATTTATAATAAATGTCTTGGTTTGCTTGGAATAGAAGAGAGAGTTATTAATTTGAAGCATTGGTTTTGGTGAAAATCAATTCCAGTGAAAGCACGCTGTTGCTGTTCTTCAGTTACTGATGTAAAATTTACAGCACGTCCTGAGAGTGATGCTAAAATCAGTCCTGCTTAGGCTAAAATGCTGCTTATAGAGCTGTAGCTAACATATTCAATTACTGAGAGATGACATAACACTTTATTAGCGAGTGATGTTTTAACTTAACAGAAGACCCCGCTGTAATGTTTCAGCTTTAAAACGTTAACTGTGCAGCTGAGGCTTGTGCTTTTTTAAGATAAACAAAACAAATCTTTATATTAAGATTGCATCTTGGGTTAGTTTGTTATTTCCACTATGTAGTCTTCTTGAACTTGTAAGTCCTGAATTGTCAAAGAGCCTCTTTTCTCCTTTGACCTGCTCCCTGGCTTAAAGAATAGCACTGCATTCTGTTAATACCTCAAATGATCTGTAACAATTCAAAAAATGTATTTATTATGCTTTTCAGCCTTTAACCTAAGCTCTTGTTTGGGATTCATGGGATGCAACAGGTCTAAGTATGAGTGACTGAAGTGTAATGTGCAGAAAAAAAAACCCCACATGCAATGTCCGCGTGTAAGTATCAGTCTCAGGAGGTTAGAGAGCTTCAGCAGAGATGAGAGGTTGATTTTGTTGCCTTCAGACTGAAACTTTAACTGTTCCCCTGAAACCAGCTGCTGGCTCAGACTGATATGTAACAGACAGAAAAGAGAGCGCTATCAGTGCCATCTGGATGCATGCAGTGGGTGGCCAGGCAGCTCAGCCATGGCTCTGTCATTGTTTCAGTGTTTACTGGAAAGACTGAAGATTTTTCTTGTTGTAAGGATGCTTTGCTTGTTCTGTTTGTTGTCTAAATCGTATTTCAATTCATGCTTAATGCAGACATTTCTATCTGTATAAAAGTGTAAGTAAGAGGAAATCAAGTATGGTTATAGGAGAGGGGTGACACGCAAAGGCTAATGGACTAATAATTAGACATACTATTGTTTTAATAATAATACAAATATTTATTCGTTCAAATAAATATTTGTTCAAAATAAACATAAAATAATATTATGATGATATTTTGAACAAATAAATATTTTCTAGTCTCACCATCTCAAACAATATTTCACATTTTTCTTTTTCTTATGTTGTAATGATTTTATGTTTTATTGATGAGTCCGGCAAAATAAGAACTACGTTATTAGATATTTTAAAATTAAAATAATGACAGAGTAGTTAGTAATGAAAAATAACAGATGAAATGTTGAACTTGTAAATAATGTCCCTTATGAACTATCCTAGTCCTGCTTTCATTAATGCATGTGCTGCAGGTGTGACCGACCTGCTTGTTTAACCATCTTTGACTTTTTGTTTCTACAGCAAGATGTCGAGAAGTTCTCAGACATCGAAAAACTCTACCTCTACCTCAAGTTGCCTTCTGGTCCGAGCAGCAGTGTCGATAAAAGGTGAGGATATACTTGTTTCTAAATGTTTTTATAGAAAACTGGACAAAGGGATAATGCTTACAAGCTTATTGAAACAAAAATGCCTCGATTAGCGTTGGTGTCATTTATCAGGCCTGAGGTGACAGTAAGCACTGCATTGTTTGTCTTCACAAACATCACTGACCCACATCTTTGTGCAGTGACCAGAGCGCCCTGTCATCGAGTCGCACGCAGCAGATGCACGCATTCACCTGGATCCGAAATCATTTAGAGGAGTACCCCGAGACCTCGCTCCCCAAGCAGGAAGTCTACGACGAATACAAGTAGGTGTAAAACAGAAAGGCGGAGTTTAGTTTCACTGCATAAACCCAGTTTTCTTGGAGAAATAAAGTCATTGTTGACGTTCACCTTTTGCATAGATAGCTGCTTCCAATGTTTGAGCCTCTTTCTCCTCCAGTTTACTGCAGGCAGAAGCATCAGTATAAATAGATGCTGCAGGCATGAGAATCACAGAGCCGCATGTGTCGGTAATATTAGAATGGAAAGTGTGAGACAGCCATTGAAATGTTCTGACGCTGTTATACAACTGTCTTTTTAACTCAGCTAGAACAAAAATACAGCGTCCTCCAGAAATATTGGCGCCTTCAGTGCAGACAGGTCAAAAGGCTTTAAACAGACCTAACGTGCTTCATGTTTTTCACAGTCAAACAAGCACATAGGACACAGTCACTGTGTAACTTTGGTGCTCCACCACTGCTCAGGTCTTTATTGGCTAGCTGTTTTAGCAGATGCAGATGTTTCTACTCAGAATAAATGATATGAAATAAAGGTCATCTGTACCTGCTTATCGAACAGCAAGATGTTAAACTTTAAGTGATTGAGTGGGGTCATATGTGCCATTGACATGTTTTATTTTTCATTAAAAAAATTCTGACTACCATGAATCTGTCTGCTTTTACAACAGGCACATCGGTCTAGCAAAGATAATCAAAAGTTGTGTCGTTTATGATCCTGAAAATATATGTATGGGTTTCTTTTGGCATCTTAGGTTATGATTTTTTTTTGTAATTTTCCACTTCTACTCATCACATTGTTCTGAAGTAAACCACGGCTAACAGACCTTAAACATGAGAGAGATTCAGACAAGCTTGCTGCTTTCAGGGTTTTGAAGACGTTGCTAGCTCAGTTACCTATATACTACATACGGTATATTACTACTATACTTGTCAAGAAAAGAAAGGCAGCTTTATGTCATGAAATAAGTTGTGTTTAATAAGTGTTTTAAATCCTTTGCTATACCTGAAAAATGGCACATGCCTTTCACCATCAGGAACATAGTCAGACACTTCCTTGGGAAGCATTTAGTCCTGATATTTCAACATCTGTGTAACTGCGAAACCTCCTCTTTGCTAAAAAAAAAAAATTAAAATCTCTTAAATTAATCCTGCAAGATTCACAGCTACAAGTAAACAAAAGGTGAACATTTTATTAATTTCAGAAGTCCAGAAAAGTCTAACAGTCCAGAAACAAAGGAGGCAACAGAATTCAAAAACCAGCAGGGAGCTCACAAAGAAGACAAACAGACAATCATTTCGTCGCTAGTTGCTAACTCGTACAGAACTTTGAACATCTATTGTGTCTATCGCACAAAAGCATACATGGCTACAGAAAGTTTTTAGCTCAGACTTGAAAGTCTGCTTGTTGGTTGGCTCAGGTCAAGGTCGGTCACGTTCACACCATAAACAAAGTGCTCTGGAGTTCATTTTGGAACCACATCGAGACCACCCCCTCCATAGGGTCTCGGTACAGTTGTTTAGGTCCCCACCCTGGTTAGTGTGTTCACATCTGCACCCAGAGACAATGACAGCCTGGCTATGATGCTGACCTGCACTGTGTTCCTAATTAAATAAAATTAATTGTATTAATTCTGTTTCTGTGTTTCAGGAGCTTCTGTGACAATCTTAACTACCACCCACTAAGTGCTGCAGACTTTGGGAAGATGATGAAAAATGTATTCCCGAACATGAAGGCGCGTCGGCTCGGCATGAGGGGAAAATCAAAATATCCTTTACTGGAAAGGAGTGTAGCAGTCTGGCCTCTGTCTCTGGTCACAGACCATCTGCTGCTGCAGTTCATAAGCTCGCTAAATATAGACGTGAAATGAAATAAAGCCCCCCTCTGCCTTCGAAGCAGAAGCATAATAATGCAGAGACCCTCAGGGGAGTCACTGTGATCTTGACCTTCACGTAACATTGTGATTTTATTTTTTATATTTTTTCTGTTTAGCTCATGACGTCTAATGGAACATCTTGGTTTATTGTCATGACCTTTACCTGCGTTATAGTCTTATTAACTTTCAGGTAAAATGGTCTGCTTAGAACTCAGCTCCTCACGTCAGTCCTTATCTACATAATCTACAAAAACTAATTCTGTGCCAATGTTTGAAAAATGTGAAATTGTTTTAAATTAGAAATTTGTCATAATGTGTTGAAAGACAGGATCCAAATGCAGACTCAAAGTCCAAACATAAAAAAACAAAACAAAAGGTGTGACTGAGACTTTAAATAAGCAGGAGGTAACAGAAGTGGGAGCAGGAGGGAAGCTAAACACAGCTGAAAACAATCAAGGTAATGTACAATGAAGTAAAACTAAATACAATACACAAAAGACCACTAACTATCAAAAGTCAACTACCAAAACAGGAAGTGAGAATTGTAAGTAGACGAGGAAATTGACAATCTTAAACTTGACATGGGGGAAAGACACTTAAGTGAGGCAAAAAGAAAACTAACAAACTGATACCAGCACCAAATTCAAGTAAGCACTAAATGCTAAAAATCTAAGATAAAATGTAAATAATTAACAAACTAAGAACCAAATATTGGATATGTAATGATATAAAATATTTTAAAGTGTATAAACTGAAAAAAAACTAGTTCAAAATCCAGGACTATAACATACTTGCGTTTAATTTATGCTTAATTTTGTTGTAGTTAGTTTTAAATTAAACTCTAAAAAGGGTGGTGGGCATTTTTTCATACATCTTGTAAAGAATTGTTTAAATTAAGGGTATTGATTAATGGCATGAAATTTTTAATTTAATATTAGACAAACTGTCTGGGAAAAAGTAATAAAACATATTAAAATAGGTCAAAAAAGACTGAGAACAAGAATAATATTCAATATGATTCCAATGGAATTATCATAAAAATTTAGAAGTTAAAAGAATAAGATGAAGTTAAATCTATACTAAAGTTTTTTAAAAAGCTTTACGATATAAATGAGTCTTAACCCCATAAAGCCTGAACTGTTGAATAATTTCCAGAAATTCTATTTTTTTTTTCAACTGAAATGTTTATGAAACCTGACAAATTTAAAAAAATAATAATAATTACTTGGATTTGTTGGACTTTGTGAGCTTCAGAAGCAAAGTATTTGCTGCTGCTATTCACAGAACCAGCTGTCAGTGTCACTTTTCACTACAAAGCCCATCCTGTTATTTATTTATTTATTTTTATGCCTCCACTCCAGCGACAGCCATGCAAGAGGCTTTAAATTTTAAGGTTATCTGGTTGTCTGCCTTATTCTTGTAAGCACCATCACTGTTAATACGCCATGAGTGGATTTGTTTAAATGTGGCTCAAACTTTCACTTGACCTCAGACTATAAACTGGTTACGATTTGGGGATTAAAGGTCACTGTGACCTTTGTTAAGTACATTTTTGACCATAATTTGTAGACTTGGCTCCTTTTATTACAACATTTTTACACACAGATGTCTAAAAAAAATAAATGCATTGTGAGTCAGGTACAGAATGGGAGATTGCAACTACAGGGTGGGCCATTTATATGGATACACCATAATAAAATGGGAATGGTTGGTGATATTAAAGTCCTGTTTGTGGCACATTAGTATATGTGAGGGGGCAAACTCCTTCTTCACACCATAGACAATTGCCTTCAGATGACCCCAAAGATAAAAGTCTAAGGGGGTCAGATCGGGAGACCTTTGGGGCCATTCAACTGGCCCACAACGACCAATCCACTTTCCAGGAAACTGTTCATCTAGGAATGCTTCAGTGCATAAAGAGGGAAACTCATCATCATGTAGCAATTTCAAATATCCAGTGGCCTTGAGGTTTCCATTGATGAAGAATGGACCCACTATCGTTGTAGCCCATATACCACACCAAACCATCACTTTTGTTGTTCCAACAGTCTTGGAGGGATCCATCCAATGTGGGTTAGTGTCAGACCAATAGCAGTGGTTTTGTTTGTTAACTTCACCATTCACATAAAAGTTTGCCTCATCACTGAACAAAATCTTCTGCGTGAACTGAGGGTCCTGTTCAAATTTTTGTTTTGGCCATTCTGCAAATTCTGTGCGCCGATCTGGGTTATCCTCGTTGAGATGCTGCAGTAGCTGGAGTTTGTAAGGGTGCCATTTGTGAGTAGCTAATATCTGCTGAAGGGATGTTCGACTAATGCCACTCTCCAGTGACATGCGGCGAGTGCTACGCTGTGGGCTCTTGCTGAATGAAGCTAGGACAGCCACTGATGTTTCTTCATTAGTGACAGTTTTCTTGTGTCCACATTTTGGCAAATCCAACACTGAACCAGTTTCATGAAACTTAGCAAGCAGTTTGCTAACTGTAGCATGGGAGATGGGTGGTCTCGTAGGGTGTCTTGCATTGAAATCTGCTGCAATGACCCGGTTACTGCGTTCACCAGATATCAACACACTTTCGATCCGCTCCTCACGTGTTAACCTCTTCGACATGTCAATGGCTGTAAACAAAGAGAAACTTGTAAATAACTCATGAAAGAATAAAGTTACGTTGAAACCAAGCACACCATTGTTTTTCTTGTGACATTACCAATAAGTTTGATGTGTCACATGGCCCTCTTCCTATTGAAAAAAACAAAGGCGGTATCCAAGATGGCCGACTTCTAAATGGCCACCATGGTCACCACCCATCTTGAGGAGTTTGCCCCCTCACATATACTAATGTGCCACAAACAGGACTTTAATATCACCAACCATTCCCATTTTATTACGGTGTATAAATGGCCCACCCTGTATTGTTCATCTTTGTTTGAATTGGTGACACTGATGCTTGGTTCCCACATACAGTATTTAATTTCTTGACTACAATTATTACCTGACTGGACAAACATGAATGTAACGTGTAACTTCGCTGACTGTTGGAGGTGTACGATGGCATACCAATAATTCTAGTTATTTGTTCTAGTAACAGTCGGCAAAGCTTTCATCTACAATTAAACAAAGCCTGAGTGTAGCATGAGACAAAGTCATCAAAGAGTGTTACTTAAAAGTATAAATCAAGCTTCATCAGAACTGAATCTTTAACAAAAAAACATCTTTGAAGTGTGTACACACTCTGTCCCAGCCAGTGAATACTATAAATACTTTTTTCTGCTGTTTTGCACTGGTCTACTCATCATATATTATCATCGTTTAGAGTAGCAGAGCCAAATGCAGGTTGCTGCAGGCAGAGGATTCAAACAAAAAGTAAGCTCTTTATTTCCAAAAGAAGCATAATCCAAGGAGAAAATCCAGAAAACATAGGGATCAAGAAACAAGAGAACTTGCAAAGCAACAAAGAACAAAGGAAAGACACTCAGAGGGTAATTAGGGGAAGTGAAAACAGGAAGGTGACAAGAAAAGGCTGAAAGTAATTGGGATTAATTAACAAAGTAAAACAGGAAATAACTGAACACACAGACAGGATACAGAAAAGCTGTGGCCCAACCAAAACACCAGGTCCCTGTACTGCAAAGCCAAATCAACATACCCAAAGTATCCGTTATCTGGATTCGCTTTACCCAACATCGAAAATCAGGACGAGTGGTCGGGCAAAGGTGGTGATCAACCCAGGCTTTGTCAGTCTACCTTGATAAAGGTAGATTGGAAGGAGGTAGAGCGGGTCATATACTAAGCAGAAGGCTGGTAGTTTGCATCTCCAAAGACAGTGCTTGTGTGAACGAGGCAAGTTATATAGAGTGCTCAGTAAGAGTAGAAAAGCTCTATGTAAGGACTTGTAAAGACAAAAGTGTGTCACTGGCAGCATTGAACCAATAACAAATATGAAGTGAACTGGGAACAAAGTGACCAATCCTACACAGGGATATGAAAAGGTTAAGAACATGATACAGAATCAAATCAAAGTGGGGGGGGGGAAGCTGCCATATTAATAACATTGAACCTGTTTAAAGGCTGGAAGGACAGTTGGCAGAAATGCTGACTGTAGAAAGTAAAAGGCTTATCATTATCACAGCTCTATCATTAAGATACACGAGAATCTGAAAAATTATAATCATGTACCTGTTTTAGGATCATGTATTAACTCTTATAGAACAATAAAAAAGTGGAGTGACTTATTTTGCAGCTGACAGGGAAAAAAATTGGGAGTAAAGAAGCGGCTAAGGTTCTATATTTTTAATAAAACAAAAACTTCCGGCCCTCCTACTCCCCGTACACAGAGGTCCAGATGATCTTATAATGCGTTTGTAACACTGCAGTCGTGGTGATTCCACACCCTTTGATCTCTAATCGGGTATATAACCTCATTAACTGCCGGTTAGGGCTGCGCCAAATGTTACTATAGTGATATGTCCCATTAAAAAGATCCACCTTGGATTTGGCTGGAGAAGCCAAAATCCTGCTTTGTAGTACGGGACTTTGGAACAAAATGAAAAGGAAAACAATAACAACAAGACTTAACAAGAACAGATAAAAAGTAACTCCAATAAGATAACTCAGTAATACTAATGTAAGGCTCAGGTAACACAAAAGATAAATATGGAAATTTGGATGCAGTTTACGAATGAGAATTGGCGCTGCCAGTTTTCTGTTATGACATGGCGTATTGAGCTGCTAATACTACACAGGCTGTGTTTTATTCAGGGTTTCCTCTGTATAGTTGTCATATGTATTCTTCGGAGATCCTTTGAGATTTTTTATCTTAACACTGACTCACATACTGCTATAGTGGCCTAAGGAAGAGACCATTTGTTCAGATGCCGTCTTTACCAACTCTGGACCTCCATAAAACAGGAGATGGAGTAAGCACATTTATTTACACTTATTTTCATATTGATATTAATATTATGTCTTTGGAATATGGCTTTTTTTCCATATATATGTGTCTATATATGAAACTAAATGTCAATTGTTTGCAGCCCCAGTGTGATGTGCTCGACTCCCCGGGCCAGCTGAGCAGTATTAAGGAAGAGGTGCGGTTTGCAGCCTGTGATCTTGTGTGTGAGTGGGCTCAAAAGGTGCTCAAACGCCAGTTTGATGCTGTGGAGGACCTGGCTCGCTTCCTAATCGACAGCCATTACATCAGCAACAAGTCTTTGGCAGCTCTCACCATAATGACCGGCACAGCAGCAGGTAGGACACTTGACAACTTGATGTTCCCAGAGTGCAGAACATAAAGGTCAAGAGTGACTTCTGGTGGCAGCTCGCTGTTAACGCACCTATGGCTTTATCCGTCTATTGAAGTTCTGTCTCTACACCAGATTAATGTTGTTCTTGGACTCTTATGCTCTGGAACATCAAGCAGTCTAACTTGCGAACCTTGCAATAAATCTTTACAGCGATTATAATCTTCAGTTTTACTTTAAAATAAATTAGAGAACTTTTTGTTCAACTGTGTGATCATTTCAGAAAAAAACATGTTTGTGTTTGTTAAATACTCAATTTACAGTAAAACTACTTAAAATAGGTTTTCTTTATAAACCAGAAGCAGTATATAAAACTCATGGGCGATCATTTTTGCCCTGAAGCTTGCATACCAGTGACAAGCTCAAGAAGACAGATTCAGAGGTGTCTCGGGATTTCAGGCTTCCCACTTCAAATGGAGCGTAGCACAATATGCATTTTCCACAGAAGTGTGCAAAGATCTAAGCTGTTCAATATATAATATATTACTTAAACATGTAATTTTGATGAAGAGCACTTTGTGATTGAATCAATGCAAAGAAAAAGAACAAAATAATAATGTCTCTGAATTGTCACATCATTTTAACATAAACTGAACAGCTACCTTCGGCTGCTCCTTTATTCACTAGGGCTCACTTCAGCAGGTAGTTCTGCATTTTTATTTTGGTAGATCAGCTTTTCACTTGTTAGGCTTATTAAACCACTACACAATATATTTGTATACCTCATAAACTGGAAGGTTCAGTGTTGAGATTTAAGTAAAAATAATTGTTTAACAAAGAACCAACAAGAAGCTCCCAGACACTGAAATGTACAGTGAGGATGCAAAGGAAACATGTGGGATATAAGCATAACTGAGCCAAGAGAACAGCAGGAATCTCTACTGCTGTTCTCTTGCTGTAATGTGCGATGGTTGAAATAAAGGCCCATCATCTCCTGTTAATTTACCCTGAGATTGCACAGTTCTTTGATTCTGTGATTTAATCCCATGTACAAAGGCAGGTGGAGAGGCAGACTGCCAGGTTTTAAGAATAAGTTTCTTGGCAACCCTTCCTAGATGCAGAGCAATGTGGATGTCAGGTGGGAGCTCAAGGGGGACTTTTCTTTTGTTAGTCCTTGTTTTTCATTTTAATGAGCTATTGACTTTTTTGTGTGATGATATCAGGGTTGCACAGGAAAGGGACCCAAATGCACACTGCTAAGTCAAACCTGAGAAACGTAAAACAACCTTTTATTAAGGCAAAACACAAAGTACACATACGGAAAAGTTAAATAAGTGAATAAATCCAAACAGAAATACAGTAAACACATAAGCAAGTATGACTCAACAAAGAATTAAGGCAACCTTTTCAGGTTTTAAATAGACACGTGAAGTAATCAGGGGGCTGGGAAACGCCAGGGTAACAAGACATAGCTGAAGCTAATTAAGACAAAGGAAGTAAAAGTGATGGGAAAGCACAAATGAAACAGGAAGCTACTAAAAGGGGAATCACAAAACAAAGACAAAGCCTTAACAAGATGCAAGAACACACTACAAAGACCAAATTAAAGTAAAAATACGAGGAATCCGATTTATAATAACCTAAACCCAAAAGAAAACCAGAATACGAAACTAAAGAACAAAAGACTAGAAACAGAGTTAGTCAGATGGATAATAATGAAAATAATGATGATGATAATAATAATAATAGAATGCAGGAGTGAATGTGAGTGCGAATGGTTGTCTGTCCCTGTGTGTTGGCCCTGCGACAGACTGGCAGCCTGTCCAGGGTGTACCCCGCCTCTCGCCCTATGACAGCTGGGATAGGCTCCAGCGCCCTGAAAAGGATAAGCGGAAGCGAATGGATGAATGGAATAATAATAATAATAATAATAATAATAATAATGCATTTTATTTATAGGTGCCTTTAAAGACCCTCAAGGTCACCTTACAATATTACAAAAAATAAGTAAATAAATAAAAACACAAGGTAAACATGGAAAAAACAAGCATGAAAGTATAAAAGCTAAACAAGGTAAAAATCATGATGCAATTTTGAATAGAGTTTTGAATAGTTCGGAGTGAGTGAAGGACAAAGGCGGTTATTGAAAGATGAAAACAGGAAGACCGAGTGATATTATTTATGTGTTGTGAAGGAAAGAGTGCTGTCGAGTATGACATCAAGACTCTTAACCTGAGGGGAAGGTGTGACAACAGAGTTATCAATGGATAATGAAAGACATCTGGTTTAAAGTTTTGATTTGGTGCCTATTAAAATAAATTCAGTTTTAGTGCCATTAAGTTTAAGAAAGTTGTGAGCAAACCAGACCTTGATTTCACTTAAACAATCAGAAATAGATATGGGTGGGAGAGTAGCTGTGGATTTGGAGAGCTGTAGTAGAGCTGAGTGTAATCTGCACAGCAGTGAAATTGGATGTTATATTTCTTGAAAATAAGAAAAAAACGGAAACAAGAAAATATGAACATTTCACTTGCACTGACAGAAACTTAAATACAAAATACAACAACTAAAAGCTGTGAATCCAAATGCTCAACACAGAGTGACTAACAACCTGATACACAATACAGAAACCCACAAATACTAAGGAGTAAGAGAAATAGGTGCATCTACTAAAAGTCTCAGATGAGTTTGAATCTCAGTGATCTTGAACTCAAAGTCAAGGTCAGGGGTCAACTTTCCTGAAAATCACCTTGGATTTTCAAAATTATACCATTGGTACATCCACTAGGAGGCTGGGGTAGCGCTGGTGGCTGCCAGGTTTTAATAATAAGGAATTCCCTTTTGAAACCAGTAGAATTACATCTGAATATATCAGGGAACATGCTGCAAAACACTCTGCTACCTCAAATGTAATTGTTTTTGCAATAACTGAAGATGTACAGTACTAAGTTCCCCTGCATAGTGTTATATATTCTTTTTGTAGGAGCATTTGATGTATACTGAATACAAATTTCTTTTGATTTTCTTCAGAGGTGAAAGGTTCACAGACCGTCTCAGCCTTCGCCCCGGCTGCAGACGCTCACTCCTTCCAGCCTCATGTGACCATGCTGTCCTCTCCGTCTGTTGACGCAAAGCAGCAGCTCCAGAGGAAGATCCAGAGAAAGCAACAGGAACAAAAGCTGACATCTCCTCTACCCGGAGAGGGACAGATTAGGAAGGCAGACGACGGTGTGTCTTGTGGTAGTCCCACCCCTCCGTCGCCTCAACCAACTATAGGCATCGTGGTTGCTGCCGTGCCAAGCCCGATCACGGTGAGAGAGAGAGCTGGATCACACCATCATGTGTCATTTCTTTCCCCACTGAAGGAAAGATTAACTGCACGTCATGAATGTTTAGAACATAATGAACCCACATTAGATAAAAAATATACCCTTTTCTAATCTATTAATTAGCTACAACACGTTGCTGCAGTTACTGTTGATTTACATTCTTATAGATCACTGAATTTTCTTTTCATCAATATAATAGTCAAACTTTCATTTATCTGAGGTCACATCACATTTCTGATCTTATTATTTTGTGTAGTCTGAAGAAGAGATAAGCCAGAAATGATAGTCCACAGAATTCATCAGTAGATATTCCAACACATTTTTGTATCCCTTTTAATGTCACCAAGGCTGCTTTATATATTTAATGCAATATAAAATCAAACACTTGGGATTAAATAGTTGTTTTTACCAATAAACAAAATATCTACAACATAACTGCATGGATAGCTGTAATTCCAGCTGTTTCTTAAGTGGACTGAAGTGGCAATGTAAAACAAAATAACCATAGTTAAAATCAAAAAGGTGTCAAAACTATCAAAAACAGTAACACCAAGGAGAAAAGTAATAAGGCACAAGGTGAACTCGTCAGGCAATGACAGGGGAGAAGACAACAAACATGCGAGGTAAAAACACAGTAAAAATATCCGTTGAAATAAAGCCTGAAGTAAAAAGAGACGAAGGATATATTCATACAGACGTGCAGGGAGTCCGAAAAGGAATCATTAAAAAAAATGGTACCATAAAGCCCCCTCTATCTCTCTCTGTCAAAGACAGGATCTAAACTTTGATTTCATGATTCCTCTTTTTTCCCCCTGCAGGTTCAGAGGAGTAGGCCGCTGATGTCCCCGAGTCCAGTGGGAACAGTGGAGAGCAAAGTACTGCCCATTAACATCCAGATGGTGACCCAGCCAGTTCAGGGAGTGAAGCAGAGCCCCAAACACCCCCAAAATATTCTGTCCAATCCAGCGGGGGAGCGCGCAGCTCGGCAGCGCTACGCTCAAATCCTCCCTAAACCTTCAGCCACCACTGCCATCGCTTTGCGCTCGCCCTCCACCATGATCATCGCTAACAGCCCCATTAAGACTGTTGTAACGCCATGTCATGTCAGCCCAGTCAGTCTGGTCAAAATGGCAGCCATATCGCTCGCACCCAACAGCAGTGAAACTGCCACATCCTTCACAAACGTGCTGCGGCCGGCATCTGCAGACATCAACTTTAAAGCTACAGAAGACGCCAGCTCCAGTCAGAGCGCGAGGAGTTCCTCAACGGTCCCCATTTTGGCCCCGGTGGCCAGGCAAGGGCAGACTTCTAACACTCCAAGCATCGATGTTGAAATGGAAGTTGAAGCTATACATGAAAGCAGCCAAATGCAAAATTTGGGCAGTCAAGTTTTGCCACAAGTGGCAATGACCAATAGAGTCAAAGGGGCTGTACAGAGGGCCGCCAGTGTGCCCATACCGCAAACTAGAGGCTTCTTGGGTCTCGAGGAAACGTCCAGCAATAAATGCAGCAGAGAGTCCTCCTCAAGCACTAATACTGTGGCCACAGGCGACAGTGGCAATAATAGCGCTAAAAATACAAGCACTTTGCACTTAAATCCCTCCACTCAGAATACCAGCACCGTGTCTCTACTGAACACCAGCAGAACATCTTCATGTGGGGAAAACAACCAAACAAAGCAAGGCTTCTTGTCCACTAAGAGCCTCAGAAAACGTTCAGGGCTCAGTCCAGACCTTTCACCAATCAAAAGGGTTTTTATACCCCAGCAGCCAGTAGAGGGTGCTGCTGGTCCAGGGTATGGTATCAGAAACATGACGGGTAATGTATCCAGGCCAGGCGCTCCAGCTAGACCTGAAAGTGCACCAGCCACCAGGGAAGTAGAAGTGAAAATGACCACTCAAGTCCACGCACTTGGCACTTCTCCTTCTTTCAGAGCGAGTGGCTTTTACTCTGTTGCCAAAACACATAGTTCATTGCAGAGGAAAAACATTTCTGCCGTTATGGAAACTGGCACTTCAGTCAGTCACGCATTAATACAGCAACATCAGGGGCACGCAGCAGTTGACGCACATGCTGTGCCCGATAATCCCAGTTTTCCAAAGCATTCAGGTGTGGCTTCAAACTCAAGCCTGGAAGGAGTCCGGCAGCAGCCCTGCTCTCAGTCCAGTCCTGCTACTGAAACCTTAGAGTTTTTGAATCACGCTTCATCATCCGGTCAACTGCCCATGCAGACAGACATGACAGATTACTTTTGCTTTGATGATGATGTGACTCAGGACAGCATAGTGGAGGAGTTGGTGCAGATGGAGGAGCAGATGAAACTTAATAACCTGCAGCAGTTTGGAGATTCTGTCACGCTGCAGGGCCAGCAGGTTGCGATGCCAAACAACATGACGTCCGCTAATAAGAACATGGCTTTCTATCATGCTGCGAACAACAACAGTAACCCAATCCAAACAATTCAAACGCCGACACCTACACCCATGTCGGAAATGATGGGAGGAGCCCAGGGACTGACAGGAGAAAGCCCCTGCTCCCACATCGCCTCCACGACCCCGGTGGACAGCTCGCTCGGAAGCAGTCGCCACACCCCGGTTGGGACGCCACACTCCAACTGCAGCAGCAATGTTCCTCCCAGTCCAGTAGAGTGCAGAAACCCGTTCGCGTTCACACCCATTAACTCCAGCATCACTGGTTTCCATGACGGCAGCACCATCTCCAGCAGCCCCGTGAAACCGATGCAGAGACCGATGGCCACCCATCCAGACAAGACCAGGCTGGAGTGGATGAATAACAGTTACAATAGCAGCGGCGGGACCACCAGCAGATCCAACAGCGGAATGGAAATCCTGCCCGGCTATCACAGCCTGATAGACGACCATTTTCAAAAACCTCACGCCTTCGCCGTTCCTCACGCGCGGCACCACGACAGCCATTTCGGCCGCTTGACTCCCATCTCGCCCGTGCAGCAGCAGGTAGCGAGCATGGCCAAACAGGAGGGTTTTGCAGTGCCTGCCCCTCTGGATAATAAAACTGCCAACACATCTGCTGCAAATTTTAGGTGTCGCAGCGTGAGTCCCGCTGTACATCAGAGGAACTTCAGCGGCACAGGAGCAGGAGCCAACCTTTCCAATGCCTCCCGATCGGTAGTGTCTCCCTTTAATTCTCCTGTGACGGCTGAGGTGTTGAACATCTTCGCAAACAGGCAGACAAACCTCGGCGTGAACAGCATGGCCCAGAGGAGCCGCTCTGTGCCGCTCAACATCATGATGCAAAGCGAGGCCCCGCCCACACCGGGCCAGCAGTGCAGCATCAAAAGCATCGCCAGCGTCCTCCTGAGCAAGCTAGACGGAGATCACGAGAATAGTGTGCGGGGTGTGGGAATCAATAATTTACTTCCCACCTACACCGCTCGTATGAACCTGACCCAGATCCTCGAATCCAACTCCAGCCTCTCCTGCACTGACAGCCTGATGACCTCCGACTCCAGCAGTACCTGCAACCTGCAGAGGCCCAATTACCTCATGGAAAACTCTATCGGTGAACAAATGATTCTCTCGGCAGGTCAAGGCCAAATACAAGCAGCCGGTGGAGAGCAGCATCAGCAGCAGTCCATCATGTCAGCTTTGAACTCACAGCAGCAGCAACACCAGCAGTTAGACTTCAGCACCTCTCAAGACCTCCTCGCTGCTGGCAATCAGCTCATGGAACAGGTGTCAGAGCTAACAGCAGGCGGGGCCGATTTCCCCGGTGAAATCAGAATGACATCGGAGCTTCCCAGTAGCATCAGTGACCTTAACGCATTGGACACAAACCTGCTGTTCGACCCCAGCCAGCAGCAAGGCCAGTATCAGCACGCCGCCCCAGAGGAGCTGGTGGACGATTCGCTGTTTCAGCAAATCACCAGCGAAGCGGCTCATTCAGGTGGTCTCGACTGGTTGGAGAGCAAAGATCACCCAACTGTTGGGCTGATGGGCTGAGAGCAGAGCTTTTTATAGTAATGTTGAACATGTTAATCTGCGGTTGATGTTTGTTTTATTTATTTTCAGGCATTTATAATGCAACACTGGATACAATGAGGTCTGTCCAGATTAAGTGCCAGGCTAAAAACTGAGCTAATGCTGCAACACTCACTGAAAATGCTGGTCATTTCCCTTTAATGAGAGAATATTGCCTCACTTTGTTTGATCAAGAGAATTGTCAACAAGAAAACACACACAGAAAAAAGCTAGTTTTCAAACAGCTAATTTTATTGAACAGTCAGATCAATAACAGAGCCGTGGATCAGTGTGAATAAACCTTATGCAACGCTACTTATTTCTGTCACCGTGTATGAACTGCAGGCTAAATTAGGTGCAAAAAAACTAATGATATTTAATCCTAAACTAACAATATGTGTTTGTTGTGTAGCTTTACTTAAAGAAAAAAAGCGCTTAAAAGGTTTTGAATTTAACATTAAGATATGTGACGTGTACACACATACATTAAATTATTATGTATTCACAAATACACAGAATCAAATTCATCCATGTAAATCCATATAATGTACTCATAATCTTAATATATAAATATACCAATATAAATATATGTATCTCTTCCCAAACACAGCACTGGCCTTTACTGACTCATTTTGGTGAAATATATAAATGGTATTCGGTAAAACTTTGAACTGTAAAATTCAGCAATATAAGTCTATACTGTCTAAAGTTTCTAAAGTTTATTTTAAATAGACTTTGAGTCTCTGTTAATCAGCTGATGAGTGTGAAGAGCGACGTTAACCTCTCTTCAAACCCCTTCATGTAGATTAAATAATAATACAAATATTATTAGTCCTCTTTTAAGTTGCATTTAAAATAGGTCTTGTATACAGTCATGTGAATAACTAAGTTCACCCTTGTTATCATAGGTGAGCACCTTTAAAAAAGCAGCAGTTTTGGTAGTTTGGTGGTCTGGTGCGTTCAGGTGTGAGCTAACACAATGACACAATCTTTCCAAATGTTAACGTCCCAACAAGGCCCGACTGTAGAAATGCCTCAGCTCTACAGGCTTGAGCTAGTATGTTAAAGGTTAAATTTCATGAAAATAGAATTACAAGACAAATATGGCACGAAGGAATCCCAAGAGAATATCTCTTCCCTCTGAAACAAACATGGCAGCAAGGTTTGCTTTAGGTTTGCCAAGCAGCATCTGAACAAACCACAGATGACACCAAAGTGGAGACAAAACCAAACAGGTCAAGAGTCAAGCTTGGCCTAAATTAGGTTATGTACTGTAGGAGATAAATCACCCCAAACACAACAAAATGAAATGTATCATTAGAATGGCTGAAAGTGAAAAAGAATGAAGGTGTTGCAATATCAAAGTCCAGACCTCAGCCTGCTTTGGGGGGACCTTAAGAGAGCTGTGCATGAATGCAATGCTGTAAAGAAGAGTGGGCCAAAATCTCTCCACGGTAATGTGAGAGCTGAGGAAGTCATACAGAAAACTATTACTTCTATGTCATTGCTGCTAAAAGTTGTTCTTCAAGCTACTGAATCACAGGGTGCACTTAGTTTTTCTCAGGACTGTAATTGTGATTATAAAGATGTTCAAATCTTAATCAATCTCTTTAAAGCGTATGCAAAATTTACATGCAATAAAAGAAAACAGACAAAAACATCAAATATTAAACCAGCTGTTCTCAAACCGGCATGGCCCCGCCACCAAAATAATTCTCACCTTCAAATTTTATCGATCTTTATCAACAGCAACAACACAAAAAATGAATTAAAAAGAATTTAAATCAGCATCCACACCACTCTGCGGCAAAGAGTCTGTGTCCCACCAGGGGGCCATGCCCCATAGGTTGAGAATCACTATATTAAACCAAGAAAGATGATTTGCTGATCAGCTTTAATTATGCTATCAGTCTTTGTATGGTTACATGTAGGTGTGTCACACAGACCATTTTATGGGATCTGTGTTGCAGCCCTTTGAGCAGTGAAAGACGAGGGCTCGACCGCTTAACCCTTACAGGACATTTATGATAAAATCACTTACCTAAGAATTAAACCAAACCTCTCTGACGGGGTCTTCTTTTGCACTTGAAAAATGAACCGAGAGCTTTTTATCACTATTTAAATGTATTATTTATCGCGTGCAGATCACTAAAAAGGAAGACATGGAAAGTGAGAGGAGCCTAATGAGCATGTATATTACACTTATTCTAATGCACTGACAATCTATAATCCTTGTGCTTTATAAAGGGGGGAAAACACTGTTTGATTTGTGTGGAACAATTTTACTCTGAATCCTGAGGTTCAAATGAAAAACAGCTGCCGATCAAATGTGGAAGTCGAGCTTTACACTGACGTCGAGCATCGGGTAAAGAAGTCGTGCAGCCGCTGACTCTAAGCTGCGTCTGAGGGCTTTGGGTTTCTGAGCCTTATGTCCTTATGCCAAAGATGTAAGCTGCACCGTGGCCACGGGTGTAACATAGCCTCCAACGTGGTGGGCTCTCTGACAATAAAGTGCTTGATGACGCCTGTAACAAATGTATTCAGAGGAAAGGTGAAAATCTGTAAATGCTGAGGGTTCCTTTGTTTACTGTTGTTGATGCTTTTGTAACCCGCACCCTTCCAACAGGTTTGATGTTTTCACGGCAGCATCACAGTTGTTTCGCTAAACCGTGTGTGTCTCTGTGTTAGCAGTAGATCTCTTGACCGTGTATTGTTGGTCACACTCACTTCATTTGTTGTACAGATTGGGGGTGTGGCCAGGTGTCCGGTGCTCTTTGGTTTGTTTTATTACTATTTATTATTTTACATTGTTCTATTTGTACAGGATATGTACTCTTGGAAACCATATAATTGTTTGTTTGTGTGCGTGCGTGTGTTCACAATAACCTGACTTGCACTGTTATGATGTTTTGTAGCATACGCTTTAAGTGTCATAGTGTGTTACCACGTATCACGTGCATTATCAAGACTTTTCCGAAATTTGGCAGTGAATAATGAGAAATTGAAGAATCACTAAAACCTCGCAGAACTGGATTTTGACAGGAATTCACGCCAGAAAATGTTTGCACTTGTTTTAAAATGTGGAAACGGCACTGTTCCTTAATATATGGTGCGCAATTGTGCAATTGTACTTCCCTTCATGAGCTTGAAAGTTGTCCCTCTGTGACAAAAAAAACCAAACATTTTGAATGAACTAAATTAATGTCTGGATTTAATCTGGTGATTTTATACAGAATACTGTATTTTTAACTTCTTTAAAATCTGATTGTATCATTGTAACATCTAATTATTTTGAGTACTTTTTTTGACCTCTGATCTCTCTCAGTTTCGATGTTTAACTCCATTGTGGGTCTGTGTGTTTGTTAGCACTGATGTTTCTTTATGAAGAGTTTACCCTTCCTCTTGTAAGTGGCTAGGAGCTGTAGAGCCGCCCTCCGCTGTGTTAAGTTGCTGTGGTTTTTAATACAAATATTTTCTTTTTGTTGTGGTTGTTGTTTTGCATTTTATCAAGTGCTTTTATAAGGGGAAGTGCTTGTTGATACCAGTTTTTGAAAACTTTTTAAAACTAATAAACATTTTTGAGTACATCTACTTCAAAGATGCTGTGCTGTTGTCTGCCCAGGACACAACTGGATCTTCACCTCTGAAATTTTACATACAAAGCCAATAAGTAGCATAACTTCACCCATACTGATGTTTTATGGTATTAACCAGAAGCATTCAGATGAAATTTGGAAGTTTAATAAGCAGCAGGAAAATTTATTTATTATGAAAACAATACAACAAAATAAATGAAATGCAATAAATGCAACTGTGGACACAACTGTTTAACTTCTAAAACTCCAAACTCTAATTAAATTTAATTTAAACCTTAAGATATGAGTGAATTATGCTGGCATCACTTTAATACCAGAAAACTAAGCAGGTGGGTTCATAATACTTAATATGATTATAAACAGCAAATAGTTGGGATTTTTTTTTATCCTTTCTTACATACATGCTTCTCTTTAAAGAAAAAGTTAAAGACTTTGTTACCGTTTCATATTTAAGCCTGAAGCATGAAATAATTATCAGAAAGTGCTTGTTTTTCTTCAACCTTCTGACATTTTTTAATTATATATATATGTGTGTATATGTGTATATATGTGTATATATGTGTATATATATATATGTGTATATATATGTATGTGTATATATATATATGTATATGTGTATATATATGTATGTGTATATATATATATATATATATGTATATATGTATATATATGTATATATATATATATATATGTATATATATATACATATATATATATACACATATACATATATATATATACACATACATATATATACACATATATATATATACACATATATATACATATATATACATATATATACATATATATATGTATATATATGTATATATATGTATATATATATGTGTATATATATATATATATGTATATAAAAAAAAACAAAACACCCAGCACGCCCCTGCGGGCGGTTTATCCTTCAAGCTCGGGTCCTCTACCAGAGGCCTGGGAGCTTGAGGGTCCTGCGCAGTATCTTAGCTGTTCCCAGGACTGCGCTCTTCTGGACAGAGATCTCCGATGTTGTTCCCGGGATCTGCTGGAGCCACTCGCCTATCTTGGGAGTCACCGCACCTAGTGCTCCGATTACCACGGGGACCACCGTTACCTTCACCCTCCACATCCTCTCGAGCTCTTCTCTGAGCCCTTGGTATTTCTCCAGCTTCTCGTGTTCCTTCTTCCTGATATTGCTGTCATTCGGAACCGCTACATCGATCACTACGGCCGTCTTCTTCTGTTTGTCTACCACCACTATGTCCGGTTGGTTAGCCACCACCATTTTGTCCGTCTGTATCTGGAAGTCCCACAGGATCTTAGCTCGGTCATTCTCCACCACCCTTGGGGGCATCTCCCATTTTGACCTCGGGACTTCCAGGTTATACTCGGCACAGATGTTCCTGTACACTATGCCGGCCACTTGGTTATGGCGTTCCATGTATGCCTTGCCTGCTAGCATCTTGCACCCTGCTGTTATGTGCTGGATTGTCTCTGGGGCATCTTTACACAGCCTGCACCTGGGGTCTTGCCTGGTGTGATAGACCCCAGCCTCTATGGATCTTGTGCTCAGAGCTTGTTCTTGTGCTGCCATGATTAGTGCCTCTGTGCTGTCTTTCAGTCCAGCTTTGTCCAGCCACTGGTAGGATTTCTGGATATCAGCCACCTCCTCTATCTGCCGGTGGTACATACCGTGCAGGGGCCTGTCCTTCCATGCTGGTTCCTCGTCTCCCTCCTCTTTCTTGGGTTTCTGCTGCCTGAGGTATTCACTGAGCACTCGGTCAGTTGGGGCCATCTTCCCAATGTATTCTTGGATGTTCGTTGTCTCATCCTGGACTGTGGTGCTGACACTCACCAGTCCCCGGCCCCCTTCCTTCCGCTTAGCGTACAGCCTCAGGGTGCTGGACTTGGGGTGAAACCCTCCATGCATGGTAAGGAGCTTTCTTGTCTTTATGTCAGTGGCTTCTATCTCCTCCTTTGGCCAGCCTATTACCCCAGCAGGGTACCTGATCACGGGCAGGGCGTACGTGTTGATGGCCCGGATCTTGTTCTTACCATTCAGCTGACTCCTCAGGACTTGCCTGACCCTCTGCAGGTACTTGGTGGTTGCAGCTTTTCTAGCGGCCTCTTCATGGTTCCCATTCGTCTGCGGGATCCCCAAGTACTTGTAACTGTCCTCTATGTCTGCAATGTTGCCTTCTGGTAGTTCAATCCCCTCAGTTCTGACTACCTTCCCTCTCTTTGTTACCATCCGACTACACTTCTCCAGTCCGAACGACATTCCAATGTCATTGCTGTATAGCCTGGTAGTGTGGATCAGTGAATCGATGTCTCGTTCACTCTTGGCATACAGCTTGATGTCATCCATGTACAGGAGGTGGCTGACAACTGCTCCGTTCCGTAGTCGGTATCCGTAGCCAGTCTTGTTAATGATCTCACTGAGGGGGTTCAGGCCTATGCAGAACAGCAGTGGGGACAGAGCATCTCCTTGGTAGATCCCGCACTTGATGGTGACTTGTGCTATGGGCTTGGAGTTGGCCTCTAGTGTTGTACGCCACATCCCCATTGAGTTCCTGATGAAGGCTCTTAGGGTCCCATTGATCTTGTACAATTCTAGGCATTCCAGTATCCAGCTGTGGGGCATTGAGTCATAGGCCTTCTTGTAATCAATCCAGGCAGTGCACAGGTTGATCAGTCTGGTCTTGCAGTCTCGGCTGATTGTTCTGTCTACCAGTAGCTGGTGTTTTGCGCCTCTGGTATTCTTGCCAATTCCTTTCTGTGTCCCGCTCATGTATTGACCCATGTGCCTGTTCATCTTAGCCGATATGATGCCTGACAGGAGCTTCCATGTAGTACTGAGGCAGGTTATTGGTCGGTAGTTGGAGGGGACCGGTCCCTTCTTGGGGTCCTTGGGGATCAGGACCGTCCGGCCTTCAGTTAGCCATTCCGGGTGTCTCTCGTTAACTAGCAGCTGGTTCATTTGTGCTGCCAGACACTCGTGGAGTGCAGTTAGCTTCTTCAGCCAGTAGGCGTGAACCATGTCGGGCCCTGGTGCTGTCCAACTCTTCATACTGGAGACCCTTTCTTGGATATCTGCCACTGTGATGGTTACTGGACCCTGTTCAGGGAGGTCGCTGTGGTCTGCCCTCAGATCCTCTAGCCACTGAGCATTGCCGTTATGGGTTGCATCCTTCTCCCATATGCTCTTCCAGTATTGCTCCGTCTCCAGCCTTGGTGGTGCTGTTCTCTTATTGTTCCCTTGCCACTGAGAGTACACCTTTGCTGGTTCTGTGGAGAACAGCTGGTTTATTCTCCTGCCTTCTATCTCTCTGGTGTACCTCCTCAAGCGGCTGGCCAAGGCTGTGAGTCTTTGCTTGGCAGTTTCCAAGGCCTCAGGTATGGACAGCTTGCTGTATTTCTTAGGCACCTTATTCGTCGCACCTTTCTGCAACTCCGTTAGTTGGCTAACCTCTCTCCGTGCTACTTTGATCTTGCCCTCTAGCCTCCTTCTCCATGGAGGGTACTGCCCCTTGTGGCTGTTCAACTTGTAGCCAAGCATCTCACTGATCACTGCTGCCGTATTGTAGATCAGCTTGTTAGTGTCGGTAATCGTGGTTGTAGGTATTGCCCGTAGTGCTGCATTAACATCATCTAGCAGACCTTCTGAGGGTACTTCACGTAATCTTGGTAACCGGCTACGGGGGATCCAGGTTTCAAGCTTGGCCATGATCCATATATATATATATGTATATATATATATATATGTATATATATATATATATGTATATATATTATGGCTATTATCTTTACTGACTATAACAGGCTCCACATGCATGCATACATGCATCCAACAAAACAATAAAAGCTTACATAAAAAGACACATACCCTAACCATAAAGCATAATATCAACATCAGGCGGTTGAGACTGAGCATGTGCATTCCCTCTGCTCAGTGTCCACCACGGCTGAATTCAATGTACTAAACAAGTTTAGGCTTATCTATTTTTTAAAGACTCTTCTGTGGGACAAAGACATTTTTCCAACCTTGGCGATTTTTAGGTGAATGTAAGCTGTTCTTTAGTTATAAAAAGAAATGTGACACACCCAGGAAATTAGATTTATTGGACGGGTCCCCACTTGTCACAAATCGGGTGGCACAGCCACGAGAACTGGCTTGATGAATGCAAATGGTTTCTTTTCAATGAAAGAAACACAAAGAAAGAACTTAAACAAACCAAGGCATGTGTACAGTAGCTGTGTGACTGCAAGAGTGATGAGGCCGTGAATGTTTTATTGTTTAGTGCGAGGAAACTTGTGTCTCAGGAAGGAGAGCCACATGGTAACTGAGCCATAAGTTCTTTTGTACATTATATAAGCTGTGATTACAACAGCTTATAAACGCATTTAACAGGGTACAATTACAAATGCATATCAAAAACTGAAGCAGCGTCTGCATAAGGTGTGGGCTGACCGGACCCCAACAAACTAAATGTGGGGCAAAGGGCATGTTTGTGTGGGACAATGCAGGACACATGAAATTTTGATATAAATAAAAAAAAACTATGCAGGTTAAAGGCATGGCATCGACAAATATACTGCATTTTATCACAATGAACTTAATTTGTGTAGCACTTTTAGAAAATACAACAACACAACAAAGAGCTTGTTGCAATGTTACAACCCAAATATATATAAATTACATTACATTGATACACACACAAAAAAGGAAAAACAACAAATCCTCACATTTGAAAAGTGAGAAACAAAATCTTGATTATTTCTGTGAAGAGGTGAATACGGGAATTTGTGATTCACTGATCAGTTCCAGTTTTGACACGTTTTGACAGCTACAGCCTCAGATTCAGCAGCGCGTAGAGCCACCTTTAGCAGCAGTAACTTGGAGTAACTGTTTCCTGTATGACTTTATCGGTCTCTGACATCATTGTGAAGGAATTTTGGGTCACTCTTCTTAATAACAAAGCTTCAGTTCATTGATTTTTGCAGGAATTTGTTCATTCACAGCTTTCTTAAGGTCCCGCCACAGCATTTCAATCAGGATGAAGCTTTAACTGAGCCATTAGTTCTTTTGTTTTTCAGCCATTCTGATGCAGATTTGCTGCTGTGCTTGGAATCATTGTCCTGTTGCATGACACAATGTGGACAAAGGTTTAGCAGACAGACGGCCTCACATTTAACTTTAAAATACTTTGGCATACAGGGGAGTTCAGTGACTCCAAACTGCCCTGGCTCTGTGACTGTGAAACAAGCCCAAATCATTGCCCTTCACCAGTGTGTTGGCATTTGTGCTGATATGCTATGTTTAGTTTTCACCAAATGTGATACTGTGAATTATGCCCAAACATCTCCACTTTTGTCACATTGTTCCATTTATTTAACACGCTAAGTGAGGCCTGTAGAGCCTGAGATATGGCCCTTGAGTTTTTTGCACGGTTTGACCTTGGGGACGTTCAGGGCTGGAAGATTGTGCCACGTCCTCCAGTCTCCAAAAAACACAGAAGGACTTTTTCTGTGTTGAAAAAAGAAGGAACTTGAGTTAAACTTTGTGTTATAGATGGTTTACATTCCTAAAATGTTTACATCTGCCTACATTTTTATTTTCTCTCCTCATTCAAATTAAATAAAGGCAAGTGTACAACATTTTTAAGCTTTTTTAAATTTATATTTATTTCATATTTAATTGTGTATTAGTATCATTGTAGTGGATGTTTTGACTTTTAAGCATGTTTAGACTTCATCTCAAACATGAAGTGAAATCATTAATTACTTCTAAAAATAACAACAAAAACAAAACAACAACAACAACAGCAAGCAATTAATTGCTTAGTTATAAAAACTCTACATGTGATGTTTTTTGTGGCTTTCTGGATCTGTAAATGTTCACATGATGAAAGCAAATCAGTGAATGTGGAAAAACTGAGACATGTAGTTATAAAGCTTTTCCTGGGCGTCGGTATAGCCCACCAGGTTGAGCAGGTGACCAAATGTGATAAGAATATTGCAGAAACCTGCGTTAGAGTCAACCCTGAAGCCATTTACTGTAAGTTTCTTGTTTCAATAAAGGCTAAAAAGCCCAAAAAGAAATAGCTTTTTCTTAAAACGTCTCAGGTTGTTCATCATTTTGGATCAGTTTGACTCATTAAATGTGAATGTTTTCAGAATGTACTTTCACTAAAATGAAGAAGTGAAAAGCTGTTTTTTTTAATTATGTATTTTACAATTGATCAAATTTGACGCCATATAACTCCTGCACTAAAATTAGTTTAACAGCCCTATAAACATGTGAGACACTGTCAAAATAATTTGGGAAGAATCGGATAAAAATGCAGAGCAGCTCAACATGCCATGTGACACCGAGTCACCACTCTTGTAGTATTTTTCCATGGGTGTCTAACAGATTACTCCTTCCACCTCTTCATCTGTAAATTTCCTTTATTGTGATGTTATAATCTTAAGCAGTGTCGCTGATCTTACAGTTTATGCTTTTATAATTGCGTTCACGTGCATTTGTATTTGTATTGGAGTTTTATTGGTGTTGTATAAGTGTTATAGGTAACTACACCTAAACTAAAATCTAGAACTACCGTACAATACTGTGGAAAGGTCTTGCACCACATCAACTTTCTTGGAATTATTTTAAGGTGCTCTCAGGCTTTTTGGAGCTTTTTTTTGGAAATTGGCTGCTTTTTCACTCACTTCCGGTGCGGTCCTTGTACCTGATAAATTGTAGAGGAATGTTTGTTGTTGCCGTTATTGTTTGTTAAGCCACTTAACAGTAACCTATGAATCATTCTGACATTAAAAAAATGTTGTGTCTAGACATAACAGACAATTTAGCAAAGAATAAATTTAAAATTCTATCTTTAGGCACTTTGTTATAAGCACCTTATCACAAAACACATCATTTGTTTCCATTTCTGTAGTTGAATCAAAGAAAAATCACACCGTTTGACAGATAAAAAAATAGTTTGTTTGTTTTTTGTTTGTTTGTTTTTTTTTTTACCAACAAGGTGAATCCCAAAGATCTATTAGCTGAAAGCTTCATATCTTGGCATGGTGTGCATTTTGTCCTTAAAAAATGGAGAAAGCTGGACATATGTAGGACAAAACAAGAAGTGTCAGGCTTAAAATGTTATCTCACAGCAGGTGGACATTATGTAAAAGCCCTGTCCTTGTGGAAACTGTTACGGCCGAGAGGGCCAGGCAGTGGGTGTGACTCAAATGCAGACACAGAGGGAGGCAAAACGGGCGTGAGCACAGAGTTTATTTACAGAGCTGAGCGAAGTTACAAAACAGAAAACTAAGAATGCTATAACCTATGCATGCTATGAACTGTGAAAGCTATGAGCGGAAAACTGTGAGGCAAGACTGTGAACGAGAAACTCTGAGGGCTGGATTCCACAGAGGGATCCGGGGAATGGAGAAAGGGGTCAGCGGCTTGGAGGGAGGTGGGAAGTCAGCGTTGCAGATTTGGGGTGTCAATCGAGGAGGGAGTGTCCAGGGGGTTCCGGGTGAGGAGTGTCCAAAGCAGATCCAGAATAGGCTTGGAGTGGGGAGCTGAGCAGGGAGGCAGGCAGATGGGTCCTATGGCGAAAAAGGAAAGAAAACACGGTGAGGAGAAAAAACAGTAATCCAGAGTTCTCGCAAGGGCTTGGCGGCCTAGCACTAACATGTGTTAGCAGAAGATCTGGCAGGGGTCTGTCGTGAACGCTGGTCTTATATGCAGGTGACTTGATTGGAACCAGGTGTGGAAGCTGATTGGAGTCTCCGTCTGAAGGTGGAGCCCAGCAGAGTGGAAACACCCCGTATTCACCCGGACCATGACAGAAACACTTCTTACAGAGTGATAAATGCAAAGTTTTTGGTTCGAACTGTTGTTAATGTGTATGGAGGAGGTCAGGATAGAGGTACAACAGTGACTGTCTACAGCACTGACCAGTGAAATCATCTTTCTGTCAGTGTAAAGAAGTTTAATCACAATCAAAAGAAGCGCAATTACACCAATCTTTTTGTATGATACAGAAATGCGCCAAATCACAACAGTAGCTCAACGTGCTTCCTGAAGACTACTTAAAGAAATTACAACAAAGCTTGCCTAAGAGTGTTCAGATAGTACTGTCAGAGAAAGTAGGGCTTTAAAACGAAACTAAAGTTAAACTTTTCAAACTGAAATGGGGAAGTGGAAACCCTTGGGAAAAAACTAAACTCAAAACTAAACTAATTTTTTTTTAATCGGGTTAATTGAATATATTATCTTTGTTTCATAACACTCAAATATGTGCTTTTTACTCTCTATCAGTGCGACCAACCTGTTTAATGCCTGTCTCATTTACGTTGTAATAAACATGTATGGTTTCTTTTAGATAACGCACGCACTGTGACATTACATCGATCTCTAGGAAGCTCCCTCTGGGTTTCCTCAGGCTGTGACAGGGGGACCCAGAGAGGAAGAGGAAGCATGAGGAGGAGGAGGAATAGAAGGCGGAGGAGGAGGATGGATACAGAGTGACGAAGGTGTCACAGCTTTATCAGTAGGTTAGTTTCACGCCATCCAGCAGGGTAAACACACGGAGGGAGTACCTCACTTACAGCGGAGTGGAAAAGCACACCTTTGCGGAGCACTGACTGTCGCACCGCCACCTCCTTCTTCTTCTTCCTCTTCTTGTCGCTGTGTGGGAGGAAGAAGGGCGAGGATACTATTATGGCTTCAGTTTCTTCACAGATCTCAGGACTTCAGACAGATGAGGTAAACTTGGGGGGGTTTATAAACGAGGCCGCTGTCGTTAGCCAGCTAACCAACGGCAGCTAACCTAGAAACTAACCGGAGCGTCGAGTTAGCGAGCTAACTCTCCCTAACTTACCGCGTCTGTTCGCTTCGGAGTTTCGTCTCCGCCAGATAAATGTGTTACCTATTAGCAGACAATCGATGTAGTTTGAAAATCTCCCAACTACTGCCAGGCAGTGTTAGAGGAGCCTTGAAAATAATAGAGCTTTTGTTTTTCGTGGGCAGGAAACCCGTCGTCTCCTGGGCTGTCAACGCCTTTTGTGTTTGCTCAAGATAAACAAAACAAAACAAACAAACAAACAAACAAAACTGAGCTCTACCGAAGCAGCAGATGTCTGTGAAAAGATTCAGAGAAGGACAAGAAAGCAAAACGGGGAATGCAGAGTAAGGAGCTCGGGTCAGTGTGACAGGTTGCGAAATCTCCCGATGATTCACTGATTTTACGGTAAAAATGGGGCACAAGAGCCAAGTGTTGTGAGGATGTTACATCACCCTGAGACCACTGCATGCGTGCTTGCACGGCGAGCTGTGTGCGTGCATGCATGTGGTAACGATCAGACTGAAGCCACACTGCATCAGTGCTGGTACACTCTTATTATTGCCTTTTATCACTTATTGGACACCTGTTGTCATACAAGTCATCGGTATACAGTAGACTGCCCATGCGCAGATTATTACTATATTATGAAGCTATAATAAGAGTGCTTTTTGTGGGTTTTCTGTTTAGTTTGTGTTGTATGAAAAGGTGAGTGTCAGTTTAGTGTTCATTAGTTTTAGAGTTATTATAAACTGGGCAGGTGGAAGATTTAAGAAGTTTAGGTCCAGTGTTACAATCCAAACTCTTGACTCAGCGACACAGATAGCTCAGTCTTAATAATCAAATACACCTAAGTCGCCTCATGCTTGTCCTCATCCATCCATGCATCCATCCATTTGTTTTCTTCTGCTTATCCAGTTTAGGATAACTCTGGACTGGACTGAAGTCAAAGTCAGTTCTGCCATGTTTACAGGACACGCACAGGAGTGTAATATCATTACACTCTCGACCCACAGTGTGCAAACAAGACACAAGTTAAAAATAAATAAAAAGTCAGAAAACTATGATTACTGAGTAATATTGCCTGTGTGTGTACATATGTGCAGCAGAAGTCAAAGCTATAGGCTGTATGCAGTCTCTGTCCCTATTTGTATCTTACTGTACTGTAAATAGACTTGTTTTATTTTATTTTGTTGATTCAGGAGGATAACAGAATCCTGAAGGTGAAAGTCATTGCTGGAATTGGACTGGCCAAAAAGGATATTCTTGGAGCCAGGTAAGCTGAAGGAACATGGTCTGTTTTTCATGCCAGTTTGCTCAAACAACAACAACATAATTTCACCTGTGCCTTAAGTGGGCATTCTTAATACAGCCACTGTTTTCCAACACAGGAAGTGTTGGAAAAGTCTGAGACTCAGGGGTCAGGGCATTGTCACTAATGTGTTTTGCAATCTAACCACATACCACATGACCTTCAGAGCTCTTCCTTTATGAAATTAGAAATAGGATTATCAACTGTCGTAAACTTTAAAAAATCACACACACTTGTAGCAGAATTAGAAGCCTGAACCTTTAAAATCAGAAGAGTTACAGGTTGTTCTCCAGTTTGATTGATTAGACTAATCCACTGTTTTAGAAATATATGACTAATGTTTTTTATCTTCTAAATAAATTTCCCCAAACCTCAGTGTGATTCTTTGGCATTTCTCATTTAGTTTTATCAGCGATTCAAAATACAAACATATTTAATGTGCAGCATTGCAGGACATCTAAAGAGAAAAGCAACATGTGCTACTTGTGTTAGGATGCCTGGGTCGTCGACCCAGGGTTTTTGAGTTTTTGATATTATTTATACTTCCTAGTTTTTGGTTTCTTTGAGTTCTGTCTTATGGCTTATGTCTCTGTCTTCTTTAGTTGCTCTGTCTCCCCTATCACCTGCATCCCCTTGTCTAGTTCGCGTCTATGTGTATCTTAAGTTCCTATATCCCCGTGTTCAGTCAGTGTTTGTGTCTGCCCTGATCCCACGTCTCTGTTCCCTCTGTAGTGCCTGCATGTGAGTCTGTTATGTGTTTCCTGTTTTACTTTGAAGGTCTCTGTCTTAGTGTGTTCAGTTTACGCTTCCTTTTGTCTCGTCAGTCCTGATTTGTCCCAGCTGGGTTTCCCTCCTGTTACCCATTCCCTGATTGCTCCCTCTGTGTATTTAAGACCAGTGTTTCTCTGTGTCCGTGTCGCGATCTACCGTTTTCTTAGCTGTGTGTTCTGTCATTTCTCCAGTTTAAGTTTGTTTTGAGTTTTTTCAGTTATGTTATATTTTTGAGTACCTAATTAAAGCCTTTTTGAGTTCACGTCTGTCTCCGGAGTCTGCACCTTGGGTCCTATTCCTGCCTGCACACAGCCACACCTAACAACTTGACAACCATACAATTTCTTTGTGATCATTTATTTAAATAAATCGATGATTATTAAAAATGTTCACAGCAGATTTGAAAGAAATCTTAAGTCACCAACTTCCAGAGCACAGGGGGCACTTTGTTCCTGTCTGTTTCCTCTTTACATTACAATCAGAGCTTACTAGAATTTGTGAATCACTGATTCATATTAAATCCTCCATTTGTTCCAAAAAACAGAAGGACTTTGTTCTGTGTCATTTGCAGAAAAGCTTTAGTTAACCCTTTAAAGCCGGTCGGAGCGGGCACGCTCTATTTTGCATAACTATTTTTAAATCCCGGTAGCACTGCAACCATGTAAGCTAGCGCAATAAATTTTTTTGCATATGAAACCGGAGGAGTTGTACTTACATCTTATGCCATCAGCTTGTCCTCGGTCACAGTTTCCTTCCACATATAGCTTTGCAAAAACTGCATAAAAAGCACTTGCAGCAACAAAAACATAATATTCCAGAAACACGCTTTGCCGATCCGATCAGCTGTTTGTAACACTTCCTACGTCCATCGGCGCGAACTATCGCATGTCCGCCATGACCTGCCCAAAACCGGAAGTGACATTATTTTGCGGAAATGTAGTTTTTTACCATCAGGGCCTTATGAGCCTATACTTGTGCTTTTAAAAGTTATGTTTGACTTTATGACTTTCTGTGTCGTTTCTGGGATGCTTAGGACTCATATTGCACTGCTGGAAATAATTTATTGTGATGCATATGCTGTTTTTTTGCAAATTTCCATTATAATATTTATTTTCGTTTTTCCTGCAGTATATAAAAATTGGTGTATTTCAAAAATAAAACTATGAAGACACTTAAAATAAAATTCCTGTGGTGGGAAACTATTTTGTGCTACTTTTTTGTATTTACAGTTTTGAGGGATAAACCTCTTAAATTTCTCTAACTAGAAATATATGTTAAAGAAAAACGATTTTCAATTTTTTTGTAGTTTATTGCATTTTTTGCAATTTATGTAATTACTATGAACTTAATGCATACATATTATTCAAATTTGGGCTATAATGCTTGTATTGATGTATATCAACTTAAAATGCTCCCAAAAATGGCACTACAACATGTAAAAATATAATATAAGCTCTGGCGGACTTGGTTCTATGCTAGGTCTTAAAGTGTTAAACTCTGTTTTCTGATGGTTAACATTCCTCAAATATTTAGATACAGCTGGCTACCCTTCTTATTTCCACCCCTCATTCAGGGTTTTTATGGGGATTTGTTGTACTGTTGTAACTCTGGGACTCCCTCCAAAGAACCAGAAACCAGTGTGTCTACAACACTTTTCACTCATACCTTACCCCCACTTTTAGTTTTTTAAAGTTGAAAATAATTCCCCTAACTTCCACATAGCACGGCATACAAAGCAAAGACGCATAATTGAGAGCTTCTGTTGATTTTGTTGGTTGTTTTGGGACTCTTCTGTCTTTATGTCCATTTCGTGTTTAATTGTTCGCGTAATGGCCAAAATTGCTCTATTAGTACCGCTCTAGTGGAGCGCTCGTCATTTAATGCATCACTAATGCTTTGTTAAGAGAGAGCAATGAATAATACAGTTTCTTTGATGGATGTGGTTTCTATGCACAGTTCCTAGAATTATAATAAATTAGAAACTGCAATTATGAGCATGTCAAGCTGGAACAATTTCGTTAATGTTTCTTACGTTCTGAAGGTAGAGGCTGATATTAAGTGTTTTGAATAAACCGCTGAGGGCAGGAAGCAGATCATAACTGTTTGAATCTGTATAGACCAATGACTTAATGAGTCTCTGTTTTTCCTTTGCAGTGATCCCTATACCAGACTGTCCCTGTATGATCCTGTCACTGGAGAAATCGCAAGCCTTCAGACCAAAACCATCAAAAAGGTAAATGCGTGAACACCTGCTTTTGAAGTCGTGCTCATATCTCGTTGATTTATTTTATTCTTTTCTCTTTTCATTTGACCCGAAGACACTGGACCCCAAGTGGAATGAAGAATTTTTTTTCAGAGTAAGTGAAATGTGATTCACATTAAGCACATTTTAAAATGCATGTAATGTTTTTTTGTTTTTTTATAAAACGAATGTACTCTGATGCGATATCAGTCAAATCAATGCTTACTTAGAAAAACATGATTCCAAAATCAGATTTAAATCAAATGTAGCCATAACATGTGACGCTTGAATTACTCTGGCAGTGTTGTCCACGCATCTTGGTTATTGTACTGGTCGATTAAGCAGCTTTGACTTTAAAGTGTCTGTCGTGTTTCAGGTTGATCCCAAGAAGCATCGTCTGCTGTTTGAGGTGTTTGATGAGAACCGGCTGGTGAGTTAGTTTTAATTATTTATTTTTGTTTCTGTATATGATCTACACTAAACTGCATTGGGCGACAAATCTTATTCTTTGAATTCAGGTGCTTTTAGTCACATTACCACAGGTGTATAAAATCAAGCACCTAGATGTGCAGTCTGCCTTTATAAACATTTGTGAAGGAATGGGTTGTTCCGATGCGCTCGCTGAATTTGTGAAACTGTAATTAGATGCCAGCATTGCAACAAGTCAGTTGGTGAAGTGTCCTCCCTCCGAGATATTCACAACCAAGCTATACGTTATAAGCTATGCTACTGCAAACTTTAGGTACTACAGCAAGTCAACCACCAAAGTGTCATACCACGTAAAGTTATAGAGTGCGGTCGCTGACTGTGTAAAACCTGGCAGACCTTCAAACCGCCTCTGGGATTAACATCAGCACAAAAATTGTCTGCCAGGAGCTTTTGGGCATGGGTTTCCATGTGTGTGTGTGTGTCAGTGCAAATGTGAAAACAAATGTGAATAAGTGAAAATAAGTGAGCAGATCAGCAGCAGATCTTTATCGTCAGTATTTCCACACACAGTGTAAAATCCACGTGAAATGTGATATCTGGAGGGGATTTAATTACTAAAGGTACTGGGATTATGCTCTTTAGTTGTGGTTGGATTGTCTAAATGCAAAGCTGGTCAAATATTGTAGAGCTAAAGTGTAACGTGGAGCTGTGGAGTAGGCTAAACAGGCGCCCCAATAATTCCTGTTAGAATGGGACAGACTGATCAGGGTAACATTTAAGAGTAAACTGGGTCTCTAACACATTATTAATTAGTTAATTTTTTTTTAATTCCCCAGATTTGCCTAACAAATACAGACCTCCTACTGTGATCTGTATATGTGTGTGTTTGGTCAAGTCAAATGAGGTTGTAGATGAGATGGTGGCATTATATACTACATTTTTATTTTATATGTGAATGAGAGTCAGCAGATATGAGATTTGAAGACAGACAATGAATGAAACAAAAGTTTTTTACTGCAAATATATTCTGCATTTTATCACATTAAGTGCTAACATAACAGTAATATTCCCAGTTTATCTGCTTCAGTGCGTTTTTGTCATTTGGCATTGTCCACTAGATCTGAGTCCAACCACGATCTGAGCCTATAATGAGCATTTACTTTACTTACTTTCATGCTCTGCACACTTGAACCAGGCTCCAGTCTGCAGAAAGTGATAACTTCGAGTAATGGTTCAACACATTTACAAATCCCAAGATAGCACATATACATTTCCTGTCTGACCAGCAGAAGTAAAATAGGCTTAAATTGCTAGTTGCTGGAGCCTAAGGTCACTTTTAGATCATGTTTATGGTCTTAAATTGCAACTTATAAAGCCTTATTTTCCACTGAAATTAAGATCAGATCTACTAGCTCAGTAGACTTTTTTTTTTAAATTATATCTTATAATAAGGAAAATATTTGTAATTTATTCTAAGAACACAAGAGTAACAAACTTGATTAAAGTAGGCAATACTTTTGCAGGGTTTTTTATAAGGTCGTCTTAAATAAATTGAATATAAAAAATGATCAGCTTTCACACTGCACAACTCAGTTTTGCCCATTTATTGATTAAGAAAATTTATTGCTGTGCAAAGAAGCCGTTGCATGTCGTAAAATGGTACAGTATGTTTCATATTTGTATGGAGGAGGGTATGCCCCAGTCATTACAAGGTTAACTGTGCTTTGTCTGCCTGTCAAATACACAGAGGCCCTTATTTTCCCATGACACTTGAAGTACTGTTGGAAACTGGGATACCTTATTATTCATGACTGTAAATAGGGGCAAATCTTAAGGGCATGGAGAGGATGCAGCTGAATAGTTTGAATAGGAGACTGAAGAGAATATCGATGCCTGCGTCTAGTGTTTCCTTATTGATCACACAATTGGCGCAAAGTGATGTTAAAGGTTTTAGGATGTAGCCTAAATGTAGGGGGACATGTGATAAGCTGCTGACCCAGTTTCATTCTGGGCTGATACAAAGCAGGTACGCACGAACAGGCGGACTCTAGTGACACGACCACTTCTGAGTTTTGCAGCTAACAGTCTGTAACTGTATGCAAAGTCAACACGGTCAAGCAGTGAACCAACATGGATGCTCAGAAGTCCTTATGTGACTGTACTAAATATCACTTCAACTCACAGAGGCAGAAATGAACTGAAAACTCTCTTTATCACTCTTATATTCATGCACCAGAGAGATGTGCATGCGTATTACAAATTAGCTTCACGTTGAATAAAACTCCTGTGTTTCCTTTTATGCATCTGCCACGGTAAGCTTTGGTTTTACGGTTTGGTTTTACGATTATTTTAAAAAGTATGAACATATTTATAAAAGTGTTGCCAGAGGTAGGAATTGCTTAACTTTTGGAGTCGCTCTCCTTGTTGTCTCCTTCAAGAAACAGCAATAATATGTCTATAAGTTGAAATAATAAATATCAGAAGACATTGTTGATGTTCTCAAGATTGTATCAGAGACTAATCTGGATTCAGAGACTTGGTGTAGATATTTGTCTTGAGCTGCTCTTGTTCAATTTGCATTGATCCTCCGCTAAAAAAAAGCACCAACTACACTTGTGTCCACAAAGCAGGCTAGAAAATGATAATGATAAAAACATCTACTAGTGCTTAGTCCTAGAGACTGGTTGACGAGCGACCAGCTTTTACTTTGAAGTCAAACAGTCTCCATTTTTTAGTTTGCGTCTCACTTTTCACAGTTTTACTACCGCTCGGCGAGCAGTCTGCAATTTTTTTGCAAGTCCATGCAAACTACATGTGGCAACTGTGGCAATCTGCTAGTGAGCAAAGCAACTGCAAGGAGTTCCTATGTGCAGCACTGCATGTACCTCTTTGGGACCAATTTCATCTACTGGCTGCCAGCAATTTCCAGCAATCACTTGGGGGAAAACAGGTTTTCCAAAGCTCATACAGGTTTTTTTATTGGAAGCTTTGGATTGTTTTCTTGATTGTTTTGCTGCTCCATATTTAATATTTCATTCATAACTAACTTTCTTTTATAATGGAAAGTAAACAAAAGAAGTTGTCATTCTTTGTAGTGTCCTAAGCTACATTTCTTATAACTGCGATACATGTCTTGCAGTTTGTAGAATCAGTGAATCACCTGCCCCTTTCCCACTGGAGCTGTATACAGCTTCATAGACTTTTATCACTGGTGAAGTTTGGTCCCCAACAATACCAGGAAGCGGCAAAGTAGATTCTTGGAATTACAAGTCAATAAAAAGCCAAGCATTGGGCAGCCATCCAGCAGTCCCATCAGTTTATGATAATTACATTCACATTTCTAACTCTTGTGAAATCTGAATCACCTCACTGTTAATAGTCTTGTGATGCTTTTTGTAATCGTGGAGTTTCTACATCATAAATTTGTTACCATAACATTCAACATGTTTCAGCGGGTTTTGCTCAGACTTTTCAGGTACAGTCAGTCGCTAGATCATTAAAAAAACGTCAACACACGAGCTTTCGTTTGCAGCTAAATGGCTGAATGTTTCTGGAACCTGTCACTACATCACAGGTTTCCAGTCACATGATAAAATAAAGACGGGGGTGAGTCACTCAGTTCTGCCTTGTCATGCTCCAGTTACACGTTGGAGTATTTTGGAGGGTGTGTCAGAGCTGTGAAAGTGTGTGTGTGTGTGTGTGTGTGCGCAGCTCTGGCACACCGAGAGCTCAGCAAGAAACGTGCTTTGTTGGTCGTCTCATACGAGATGTGTTGATTGGATGATTATTGTTTCCACATGGTGTTTCCACAGTGTGAGCTTTCACATCTTGGGATGATAAGATTCTTCTGGCTAAGACTTTCAATTATAGCCTCTTGAGAGTTTAATAAATAAACATTTATTATTCCCACAGCATAAATCTTTGTTCCTTTGGACTATGACATGTCCTCTAGCACCACCAAAAGTAGTTTTTACTTTAACAAAATGTGAAACTTTGATGGATGCATATATTTGGACACTTTGTTTTTTTGGCCAGATTTTTAGATAGTACACAGCCTTGATTACCCAGACTCTTGAGAACAATTAAAAAAAGTAAAATTACATATTCTGATAGCAAGAGGTCAGACTCCACAGGGTTAAACTCTTTAGTAAATCACTTCTCCAGGCTATGCCAGCAGACCCCCATAATCTAATCTAACAGCAGTGTGGTCATATCTAGTTCCCAGTTATCTCAGAGGCAGCTAGACACACCCACAAAAACCATAAAAAAGTAAATCAGATGCTGCTGTACAGTTCTCGCTTAAAATACATGAGTGTGTCTTTGCAGCAGCCCCTTCCCCACTTCCAGAGACAGCATGAATGCAGAAGTTGCTATGGTTACCTGCACTTGAATTAATTGGCACGATTCAAATGGTAAAAGAAAGTGATACAATGGTAGCTGCTTTGTAGCCTACAGCAAAACAACATTTACAAAGACTATGAAAAAAAGCTAAACGCTGAGAGGCAACCAAACTTATCCAAACCAATCAGGCAGGTAGAAAAACATACTCAGACTGGGACTGGAGCTGGAGGTATTAATATATCACTAAAATTTGTTATATAGTACACTAAATATATCTCTTCTGTGAAGATAAACTACATCAGTGGCTTTTTCATACATGGATTAAGCCTAATCCTAAATGGAACCTGCAGTGAACTTCCATGTGTGGAAAATGAACCTGTAGCAGTTACTTACACTATTACATTAGCAGGTAGCTAGCTTCAAACATGTAGCTGTTGATATCTTGGTTTGCAGTAAGTTTATCAGTAGAAACATTCTAGTAAATCAGAAATGGTATAAGTGAACAAAACAGGACATGTTGCTCAGTCATTCGGGTCATCTGATAAAAAGAAGGTCAGTGGTTTGATCCCCAAAGTTCTTCAGAAAAATCCATTAGAGAAAGACAGTGTGTGATAGTTAGAAAGTGCTTAATTATATGAATTCATGTGTGAGTCCTTGAAATTAAAATTTAGAAAGGTGCCAAATAAGTCTTCAATAAACTTAAAGAAGTCCAGTTGCTTTCTTTCCAAGCTCTTTACACTACTCCGGAAAGAGTCTCCTGTAAAAGCATGTCTCACTGAGAGATTTTAAAGAGGTCATTCGCCTTGTTTGGCTTTTGGACACTGGCAGCAGATGTTTGATCACCTTTATGATATTTCTCTAACCGTAAAAATGGGTAGCTGGGATAGGCTCCAGCCCCCCTGTGACCCTGATAAGCAGAAGAGAATGCATGCATGGATGGATTAAAAATGCCTGTCAATATTTTCTTGGACAGAGATCTGAGAAATGCTACTCAGCTCTCTAAAAGTTTGATTACTTCATGTGTGATGAGTTGTATAAAACACATTTACACACACCAACTCTCAGACACCCCAGTCAGATGTCAGTCAGTGCCCCTTGTTCCTCTAGGACAACGTTATCAGTTCAGCCATATTTTCTGCTGATTTGTTTGATCGTAAAACATCAAAACTCTTTAGGGCTGCACCTTAATAGATGCCCAGCCTCTACTCTAGCCACACCCCACTGACCCAATTTATTGATGACCTCACCTCAGACACTTTCGCTGGAGACTTTATTAAATAAATATATAACTTATCCTTCAATGCAAAGCATGATCTTCGCTGTCATGCCAAATTCTTGTGCCTATTTCCAGGCAGCTTTGCTGTGACTTAACATGAACGTGCGGTGTGCGTCACCAGCCTTGTCTTATGGCCTAGATACCGTCAACATCAGTTAAAGCTGCTTTTGCCTGGATGAGTGATTAATGGCCAATCATGGGTTTTTTCTGGCAGTTTGCCATGCTCCTTAAAAATTTAGGTGATGACTTCCACCGCAGCAGGAAGTGTCCACCGGTGAATCATTGCTTTATCCTGGCCTGGCGTCTTACTATTAAAGACTATGCTAAAACCGATTTAGAGGCAGAGCAATATCAGAGTAACAGGCGTGGAGAGGAAATCAGATGAGTACTGACTGTTACATGAAGTGTTGAGTGATTGGTGTCGCGTCACCGCGGTCCCACAAATCTTTCTCCCTCTTATCGTGTTGAATTTTCTGCAGTAAAGCAGATGATTTGCAGCAGGTTGTTCAGTCACTGAGGATCAAAAAGCATTTTTATTAGTGTTTTTATTTGTTTGGGTGCTCTTTTATTTTCTTTGGCATTTTTATTGTGTGCTAGCTGAGCTTTGTCACCCAGTCCTCACTCTGAAGCAGAATTATGTTGAAAGTCAGTCCCTTTGATTTCCTGTAATTCAATAGCAGTGGGTAAAAATATTTGTGGGGGCGCAGAGCAGCAGAAACATAAGAAGCATAGCTGCAGCAGGAAGTGAAGTCTTGGGTGAGTGGCCTGAAGCAGAAGTAACAGTTGACCAGAGCTTTAGTCGAAGATGCAGCGTGGACGACTGCCGCGTTGTTGTTGTTTTTTTCTTTCCCCAAGGGAGTAAACAGGAGTGAGGTGGCAGCAGCAGATGTGAGGTGTTACACATTTGTCAGAGGGTGCAGTTAACTAGCCCTGAGCTAAGGCTATGAAGCAGGTCCGCTTTTTCCTTCAACTCTCAGTGTTGCTTTCTGCTCCGCGGCCGTGTCTTTAAAGGGGGCTCAGCAGTGAGATTAATCTGTTTTCAAAGGTCATCTGTTTGGGTCATGCCTCCACACAGAACCACTGACCTCCCCTGACTAAAAGCCATGGTCCGCCTGGAGAGGAATGTAGGTTGTCACCAGAGCTATTTTGGCAATGCGCAGTCCCTAATGATTGTGATCACAGAGCAGAGTTTGGAGCAGTTGCTTTGCTCTCCTTTTCCCAGCCAGCAAGTTTGATCATGCAGCTCCCGCTGGCGCTGCAGGGATTAGAGAGTTAAACGAATGGCACGTCGGCTCCGCTTGCATTTTGCGTCAAGGAGAAGCAGCACGGACCCTCTGTCAGAAAGCCTCAGCAGCCATGGTGAGGAAAGCGGAGTCAGTGTGTCAGCTCAAAGCCCCTCGGAGAGTCTGGCGCACAATTCTGTCCACTTGAAGGTGACTCCTCTGTCACCAGATTATGCTTATAATCAATACTCTTCAGTGTTCATACCCAGGGTTAACACCGGAGGATGTAATAAGAAGAGAATTCTACAGATCTCACTCCAGCCCTGTGGAAAGCTCAGCGGACAGGTGGATGGCAGCGTAGAGGATGGAGAACCAGGAGCTGGTGAAGGAGGAGGAGCGTGTGCGGGTTCTGACGGGGGTTCGTGCAGCAGCAGCATGGCCAGCGATGGCGGCTACTGTAGCAGTAACAGCATCTTCGAGCCAGAGGCACCAGAAAAGCATAAGACCACCCAAGAGAGGAGTCTACACTGCTGCAAGTCCAAGGTCCCCCTGAGGCGGTGCTCCTCCTTAGTTATATTCCCAAAGAGCCCCTGCAGCACCCCACCTGCTTCCCCAGTAAGTCCAGTGGCTTTTCCTGCGCTCCCTATAGAGAAGGGCTCTAATCAGTCATCTCTTCAGACTTCTGTTAATGGATACTCACTGACAGATGAGGAGGTGACTTCCAAAGGGTCCACCAACACGGCAGTAATCGGCCATCGCTTCCCAAAAGAAAGCTGTTCAGCTGAGTTCAGGGACACCAAACACATGGTGCAGTTTAATATTCCCTTACAGGACGAACCAAAATCTAAAACAGAGGACATGAGCAAAATAAAGGAAGTGTCATCATCTCTAGACAGATCAAATCGTCACTCCAGCAGCCTGTTGCTGCGCTTTGCCCACCAGAAACCAATGATATCAGGAAAAGGAGCCACAACAACAGCTACAGTCAATGTGGAATATCCCGAGGCTCATTACCCAGCAGAGCACCCAGAGGGTGATCACGACTGCCACAAGAAACTTTATCGTAGTACCTCTGCTTGTTTGTTCTCCTCAACTAAACCTTCTGAGAAAAACCTGAAAGCTTGTTCATCAGGAAAAGGCCACCAGGAAAAACCCTGTCATCACGCCATACAGAGGAGCTTTTCCCTCGAGGTGCCTTACGCCAACACTGGAATTTCATGTCACGTTTCGAATCCCAAACTCAGCAGCCCCTGCTCTCCACATGTGCACATTCATTTGTCTCCTTGCTGCCCGGCTAAGTTGCCTACCTCTCTTCCTGATATAAACACGGGCAACAAATGGAATAATACACCCATAAGCTCAGGTCAATGTGCCGAGGTAAGTTTCTTAAATGGAAGGTCCCAGGCCTTATACCTCATAGTGTATAGAGAAGATAACAGCTGTCAAATAAGCATTTTTTTTTAGTTTATGTGACACAGCAAGGCTCAGGAAAGCATGTTAAGGTAAAGAACAAAGTGGATTCACTGAAATGTTGTTAAACTGGTTCCAGGAGATTCCACATGCACTGACTTTAACTGCCATCTACACGGGACTAAAATAACAGCTGGACTGTGTAAAGTAATGCAAATAACAACTATATTTTATATTGACTTTGTGCTTAATTTTCCCATGCATAAAGTTCAACATTCAAATAGTTCTGTGTATTTTATGTCTATATAGATATACAGATATACAGCTCTGCCATTCACATTCTTAAAACTCAATTTACTGCGGGTCAAGAAAGAGTGACGTTCAGTAACTGAGAAGATCGCTACAGCTAAGTCATGCAATTAACAAGCCCAATGTGGACAAACATTCAAAGGTATTCGGTTGCATTACAGTAAATCCATCTGCTTATTAGTTTCCCAGAAATCAGTGAATAAGAGGGAAAGGTTCCCTTTCAACCTGTTTGTGTGTCTGTCGGTGTGTGAACTCATCTTTTGAATAGTTTCCTTTTTTATTATTCTGTTAGCACTATGAGTAATTGGCCTAAGTATTTACCCAGGCTAATTATAGCAGTGGGAAAAGTGGTGCCCCTTGCTGATATAAATAAAGTGCCTCTGAAATATTCTGCCTGACTCCAGATAGTCTACTGGTGTGTAGCACTGATTCAAATTTAACTGCATGATACTAGAGCGCTGCGCAGTCATACCAGCCATCTGTGGACGTGCATGTGTGTGGTGCTAATGTAATGTAGGCGGAATGAAAGTGTGAGCCTTTCCCAGTAAACTGGTGGTGTGTTGCTTTCCTTGGTGCCACTGCCAGCCAGTGTTTGTGAAATATCAAGTGTCAGTCTCCACCCCTACCCCCCTCCATTTAGCAGAATGTCAAGTAGGACGGCTTCCTCCACTAATTAGTCAGTCCATTTATTTTTAAAATAGTTACGTTTGCTTAGGTAAATCTCAGTTATACTTTCACTCTAGAAGGCCCAAAACATGCTTCATGCCTAACTATAAATAATAAATATGGAAAAACTTGTAAATTATCTTTAAAAATAAAAATAAAAAATTTGACTCCTAAAAAAAATTGCTAATAAAAGAAAAAAAATTGAGAAAGTTGTTAATTTGGAAAAATTGTTTCACAACTTGCCAATAAGGCTTTGATGGATGTGTTTAATGAGTCTGTAGACAAGACTGTGAGTCAACTCCTTTCTGCTGTGAGTCAAAACGTTCTGTGTTTTAATTGTAATACCTGCACTGATTTTCTTACTTCTTCCCTCTGACATATGTTCTCCATATAATAATTTAAAAAAAAACACTGACACAAAAAAAACTAGATTAAAACTACACATTTTCATACAATAAAAACTGAACTGCGTCATACACATTTAGTCTCACAAGGTGAATGTGGTTAAAACTAAACTGAAACTAGCTGTAAAAAAACCATTTAGTTAACTGACATATAAATAACAACTGCACTAAAACAATATTGTCCCCAATCCAGTTTCTTAAGAACTTAGGCCCCAGTCACACAGGCCTAGAGACTGCTCAGTAATCCACTAGTAAACTTAGTCTTCTATTGAAAAATGTGTAGTCCCAGACTAGTTGGCAAATGGTTACTGGTGTCAAAGAGGTTGATGCACTGAAAGCCTCATTTTGACTTCCTTGGTCGCTAGCGGATTACTTTGAAAAAGTAAAAGTTCTGCTTAATTGTACAACCAGCATGTTTCAAAATGCACTTTTATTTTGAAGGTGAATGATCTCTATTTCTAGTTTGCATCATGCATTTATACCCACCCCTCAGTAAGTAGTTGGCGGGTGTTTGCAGATGAGTCAGCGTCTTCCAACACGTTCTCACTCCCAAAGCATAATATTTTACGCTAGGTGACAAATTGTCACCATATTACGTTTTCGGCTACCCACCACGTTCCTAAATGACGACCTCGGAAAAAAGAGGAAATAGGAGAACCGTCCGGACTGAATCTACACATGTTTGCTCTTTTTCTTCAAATCGCTTAGAAACACGCTATTTAACATCGTTAAAGTCCTGGTTAAGGTCAGGAATAAGGTTATGGTCAGGGCTAGGGATAAGGTTAGGTTTAGGGCTGGAATACAGGGCTGGAACGTCTATTACCGCGGGAGCGTCATTGCACTGGATTCCAGCCATAACCCGCCGCGTACCATAAGAACGCCGAAAGTCTCCTTTCGCGTTCCTCAGGAACGCCGTGGGACGTGACAAAACGTCGACATGTTACGCCTCGGGAGTGAGAACGGGCTGCGTCTTCAGTGCAAAAAACAGGTGGCCAAACAGTTTTTGGTGGTGCAGTTTCACCGAGAAACCTGCTAGAAACCTCCAGCACCCATTCGCCAAATAGTCGGGGTTGTGGTTGCCAGGAAGACATAGACTGGTTTCTAGGCCTGTGCGACTGGAGTGTCATTTAACCGGGGTTGTGGGGGTTCTGGAGCTTATCCCAGCTGTAGCACACCGGACAGGTTGCTAATCCATCACTGGGCTGCAAAGGCAAGACAGATAACCAGATATCTGGCCAATTTCAGGATCACCAGACATAAGGAGAACAAGCTCCAAAGAGAAAAGCCCGATCTGATCAGGAAGGTTCAAACTGGGAACCTCTTTGGTGTGAAGTGGCGTTGAAGAGGCTTTGGTGCATATATCTGTTTATGTTTTTACTTTTAAATACTCTTGGGACCACAAGAAAGCCCGTGGTCTGAGAGCGAAGTTGTTGGGGTGATATGGTACTATGAGGTCTTAAAGATAAGATGTGGCCTAATTATTCAAGACCTTGTAAATAAAGTGAAAACAAAAAATGAACTAATTAAAATGCAAAACCACAGTAACTATAAGTTCTTCTTGAAAGTCTTTTGTATTACACGCTTTTGTTTTTATTGTCATGTCCACCTACGCTGTGAGTCGTGCTAATGGTTATCTAAGATCTTGTGCATCATAATCTTAGGTAACTATAAGAAAAAGATGCGACAATAATAAAACCCATACAGGTCGTGAATAATCCTCCCACATCTGTAGTGGAAATGTTTAAAAACAGCTACAGATTTTATTGCCCAAACATGTATAAATTTGTACTTTGTACTGCCTTTTATAGCCACTTCAAAAAAATAGGTCACCTGAGTACAAACAGACCAGCACTGCTAACCAACATATGTACTCCAAAAATACAAACATATAACTGTTGCAGACTTAATAATACTGCAATATGACAAATTAGCATCTGTCTATTTCTGGACCTTTTTTTTTATATTTTTAGAATTTGTTTTTCTCAGCTGCACGTGGACAATCACCTAAAACTTTTAAATACTGCTCCAGAAACAAAGAGAAGCTGTGTGCGGCTGAACATGTCGGTTCATATCAGTGGTGGTGTTTGAAAACTTCCTTTGCTCTGGTTAGCCGCACTCCCAAAGTCACCAGATGAGTCATCACCATAGTTAATGAATAACCAGGTATGAATGTGTTGCACAACAAGGTGAAGACATGAATCAAATGAATGTTAACAATGATTTTATATAGCGAAATAACAAGCATTTACAGTTTCATAGAGCATTAAACGTTTTAGGGGTATCTCACTACACAAACAAGTGGGTTTGTGGAGCTGCTGAGTTAACATGCAAAATAACTAATGTGTATTTAGAGAGATAGCCCAGCAAAGTGCCCTTTAACCCCATATGATTTATACAAAGCCCAACTTCTGTGCTTTAAAAGGTTTACAGACTGGGTTACAGCCAGTAGTTGGAAATATTTGACATCATTCTTCATCCTGTAGTTAAATAATTTGTTTGCATATTCCCCAAGAGCATAACAAATGACATCTAGGCTGTCAGACATAATGTGTTTTAACTTGCCTTAACTTTGTCATGGCAATGAAGTGCTGTTTTGACACCTGTGTCAGCTTTCAGTTCAGTATCCATCATCACCACGCTACCACCGCCACATTAGCTCCTCAGAAGCTTATTTTTCACAAGCTGCTGCCCACCTGTCAAAAGCAGCTTTTCGTTGCAGAGCCAAGATGGATATCGCTGAGGCTACCAACATGTGTCTGTAGCTGTTTGCCGCAACCTCATGCAGTCTGTGGTCAGCACTGCTTAATGCCATATGCTAAACTTGAGCTGCATTCAGTGTCACATGAGCCTGCAGGGATGCTCTGAATGGACATTTATCTGTCGTTATCATTTTATCTTGGGCAGTTTTTTTTCACGTGTCCGTAGCATGCATTTCCCCTTTGTTATCTTTAGCCTCACCTTACCCAGGAGGCTCTGATTTCACTCCATCATCTGTTCGCTACTGATATAGACGTGACCTACTCAACTTCAAACCGTTAGCTTTAATTGTTTATGCACTACGGTTTGTGGCTGAGTTAAATATTTATTTGGCAGAGAGATCAGTGGATTTGATCAGCTGATGTAAACACAACACCTGATCTGGACATTCTGGAGATTGTGTTTCTGGGTAAAACCAATTTATCCTTAGCTAGCTTTTAGTAATAACCGCTTGCACGGGATGCTAAGAAAAATGGATTCAGCTGCAATATATACTGTAAGTTCTCAGTAATATATATAGCAGGATGGAGCCACAGCCTATATTAAAAAAAGATGTTTGGTTTTGGTGCCCACATTTTAACTATATGTCTAATTTTTGAAGTCAGGCAGACACCACACCGTGTCTTTGTCCTGACTTCCTCCTCTCACCCCAACCGGTCACGGCAGATATTCGCTCCTGTCTGACCTAGTCCTGCTGGAGGTGTAGTACTGTCAAAAGGGATTTTTTCCTTTCCACTGTCACTAAAGCGCTTGCTCATAGGGGGTCATATGATTGTTAATGTTCTTTACCTTACAATATAAAGCAACTTGAGGTGACCACTGATGTGATTTGGCGTTATATAAATATAACTGAAAGTGAATTGAATTAAACCTCCTATTGAGTGCATTACACAAATAAAAAAATATTTCAATCACCAAAATTGGAGCACAGATTTCTTAAATGAGCTGTTAGTACAACTAATTGGAAAGGAAGCTTTAATATTTCTCTCAACACAGTACTCCATTAAAAAATAATTAATAAAGGGAGAAACTATCCATAAGTACCAATGTCTTTGTTTTCAACCATGCTGTAAACAGTTTCTATAGCTAAAATTGGGTATTTTAATATGAGAGTCTGTGTGGATTGACTTGCTTCTGGATTTTCACTCCAAGAACTGGGATTTTTAGTACTTCTGCTTTTAACATTGCAATCCAAGAGTCTGCTGTTTGGAAGTAATCTATTTAAGTTAAGAGCGTCTCTCAATGTTTTATAAGCGCAATGTCTCCGTTAAAAAGAAATGAAACATTTCTTTATCTAACTTTTATTCTTACTTTTATTCATCAAAAAGAGCTCTATGAGTTATTTATGTGAGCCCTGTATGTCTTATACTATGATTTACTAATTAAATAGGATTCTTTAGCAGATTTCTATTACAAAAAGGAGAGAAATGTGGGGGGAGCCACTTTTATGAGTAAGTCATAGTATCAGTTAGACAATGCTAATAATAGTTTTTAATTATTTTCCATATGGGTACCCTCTGTTAATATAAACTACTGTAAACAATAAAGACAGTGTTCTATATACAGCCACAGCTGCTCTGTTTACTGTATGTTAAATCTCCAGTCATTCAGTATTGTAAACAAACCCAAAATAAATACAATTATTTCTGACTTCCATAATATGGTGGAGGGTAAATAAACACAGAGGACTGACAGTGCGTTTAACCTTAGTATTCTTAGAAGACCTCATGAAGGAAATACTGTGCAAAGCAGGCGGTTTCTTAATGGAAATGCAAAGCCTGCCAGTATAACAGCAACGATAACAAGTGTGCTTGTCTTAATACCGCTTGCATAAAACAGAGACTGCTGTTTTTAGGACAGTTCATTGTAATTTTGGAAAAGCTTGCTCAGAGTTTATTTTAATCTGGATTTATGCTTTTCTCAGTTGCTCTATTAGAAGTGCAAGGGCACGATGAAGGAGGCCTCCATCTAAATTTGTTCACATAAACACTTTGTACCCCTGTTAGACAGTTTGACCTGCCATGGGTGTTAATTTTGGTCACACGTGCTGACTCCCACTGTGCTTGGCCTCAGCCTTCTGCTTTCGAGACCTTAACAGCTCCAATAAAGGCATGCAGTGAATGTGTGAAGAGTTCAAAGCAAAGACGGTTCATCTGGAAAATGCTACATTATTTTGATCCCAGTCTCTGTTGGAATAACACAGAGCAGCCATTCATCGTCGGCTGATAAACACATTCCTGCCTGGGCAACATGCTAAATATACACGGAAATGGAGCCAGTTAAATGACTCTCATTGTTTGAAGTGGGAAAATAGTGCAGCGGGAAACATTTTCTGTTAAATCTACAATTAAAGACGGTTTGTTAAAGGGAGTGTCTTGTGAAAAAATCGGGTGAGAGGAAATATTTCTAGCCCTTACTGATGATTGAGATAAAAGAGAGAGATGTACAACCTTGAAGTCACTGCAGATAACACAGACATACTTCTTTAGAGATATTAAAGTGGTTCTCTGTACTATAAATCAGTTGTTTTTAAATACTTTTTCTGCCCAAGGCACACTAAAGGTCCTGCCAAACTCTTAAGCCACACCCAGGTTTTGTTTCGGGGTTTTGTTTTGTTTTTTTGGGTAGAGGATGAGGAAGCCACTTGCAGCTTCCCATTTATGCCATATAAGGGACTGAGGAAATGATGTACATGCACAAGTAAGTGTAATGTTTACAAAGGTTCACAAATGATGGTTATTTTGTACCCTAAAACACATAAAATTATACCAAAAATACAAAATAATGAAAACAAACTATTTTAAGCAAGAAGTGAACCCGTAAAGGAGTTAACTGCTTAACAAATCAAGACCCTAACTCAACAAACTAACCTGTGTAAATCAAGAACTTATGCTATATATTAAAGGAATAGACCATTTTTAAATGCAAGGAGGGCAGAAGAGGAAAAAGGAGGGGGAAACCCCAAGGACAATCGATTAACTCAGTGCAAAGAACTCCCATCCCCCCCATACTGTCACAGCTGATAGTTTGGTCCACTTGTTGGCCATCTGTATTTCAATGGCTCCACCCATAGTTTCCGCTTTTAACAAACCAGGAAAAACTGAAGCAGCAGGACGATAACTCAAAACAGAAAAAGTAATTAATGCATCTCATAAGTCTATTTGTGCCCGTCAGTTAGAATGCAGCGTAGTGTCATTGAAACAAATTTATAGATTTAACTTGTCCAAAAACATGAATTGTGTGCTATGTAATGCCATTGAGTCAATGCCATTGACTGTGGTAATGACGTGGTAGAGTGAAACCTTAAACCTGCGTGTCTGACTTGACTGAATATTGCCACATTTAGGTTATTTCACATGACATGTGTTTTGTCTGGTTTCTCTCAGAAAAGTTTTGTCTCCCAAAACTTGTTTTTAGCTTGTTAATCATCCCCCCTCCCAACAGACGAGGCATGTTAACATTCCTCATCCAGGGAGCTTTTGCTCTGATCACCTTTTGTGTTATTTCGGTGATGCTTTGTCTGCGCTTGTGGTTAGTTGTGGTTTGTTTAACACAGAGAAGTTACTCTGCTGTTAAACTGTTAATCTGGCCTTTGATGTTTAATGCTTGTATAACCTTAACTTAGGCGTACAGAAACTAGAGAATGAACTAAATTTTCTTTTGACAGATGTTTTAAGGGGGAAATTAGTCCTGCTAATTTAATTTCATGAATCATGTAAAAAACATTATTTATGTATATATATATATATACATCTATATGTGTGTATATATATATATATATACACAAGTTTTGTTTTTTGTTTTGTGTATTTTATGTTCAATATAGGTATTTGTTGTGCCTGAAAATGAATAAATAAATGAAATGAAATGAAATGAAATGAAATATGTATATATTAGTAAAAAAGTATAATCACTAATCTAATCTCAGAGGTATTTTAATATATAAGTCCAACAATACAGCATAGGTTTTCTACATTGTAAAAAAATAAATAAATGCTGCGTTGGGTGTAAAGAAATAAATATGTAAATTTACAGTAAAAGTTCTGTTAGCTCTTTGCACAGTGCCCGCCCTGTGATTTTAAAACAAAACTAAAATTAATTGTCAGAATGTCCTTGTTTTGTTTTATGTTTTTTGTGTGTTTACTGTGAACTCACTGTAAAAATCATAGATTTCTATAGTAGATACTAAAAAAAAAAAAAGTATGTCATTTAATGTCTTATCTGTTATATATCTTTGGTGTAGTATGAATGATCATGGATCTTTATCAATAGGAAAAGTTGTAAAACCTATGAAGACACACTTAAGTCTAAAATGTATGCCCTTCTTCACATTTTTCAAAGCTGCCCAAATTGCTTCGCCAGATTGGAGTCTTTAGCGGGCCAATTCTGGCCCCCGGGCCTTATGCTTGACACACTTGCATTAGACAAATTAAGACTGATTTTGGTCATGTGCAATGGAAAAAATCAGTCCCTGTTTTTTTGTGGGTAGATGATACTTGCTGGGCTGGATGTCAGTCTCTTTACCTACTACGTGCAGTTAAATGTTACTGTCACAGTTTTAAATGTGTAGCATATACAGTATATTCTGAGCTGATAATAAACCGATGATGTCTGGTGAAATTGGTGACAGACTAATTGTAAAAGCCGTGTGTATGTGCTTTGATATCAACTGTATAAATAAGAAAAAGAAACTGATTGTCAGGCAACTGATTTGGGTCCAGTGGGTCAGAAATTTGGAGCAGAAGAGCTGAGATGAGTTTTCTCAGGTTTAGCTAAACCTGCATTCTGGAACAGGGACTCTTAGACATCAGATTAACAGCCCGTCCTCTGTGTTTGTAGATGATGTTGTCACGGCTCTGATGTCCATGCATTTCCCTCTTTCTCTCCCTTTCAGACACGTGATGACTTCCTGGGACAGGTGGATATCCCCTTAAATCAAATACCGGTGAGTGCTTGGCTGTAGAAAATTCATTGTAATACTGATGTCTCTAATCTAAGATCACAGTAGGCTGAATGTAATTTGGTTTTCACTGTGTGAGCTCTTAGCTTCAGTCCCACCTATGGCACCATTTAAATATAAACATGGACATCCTTATTCTACTGCCTGTTCCACATCAGTGTGCACAGTTTTGGAAATACAGTCTGTTGTGTTTATGTTATGCTGCTGCTTTTGTTTTGTTATAAATACAGCACCCACAAATTAGCCCTCACTGTGCACGGTCACTGTCATTTCACCCATTGGTATCTTAAAAGTGTTATGATCCTGAGCTGAACAGCAGATTTATTCATGCAGTGTGAAGAAATGAAAGATTTCCTTTTCTTATTTTGTTTTCTCAGACAGAAAATCCTAACAATGAAAGGCCATACACATTCAAGGATTTTCTGCTTCACCCACGAAGGTTGGCATGATTTCATGGTTATTTAATCTTTTGTCTTTCTCTGTTTTACATTCCATTTCCCATATATTGGCTCACTCATTTATTATTTTTTTTAGCATTTTGGATATTTATTTCTTCCACTAAAAACAAAGAAAACAAAAAAATTATTTATTTACGTTTTTGCCATTCCCACACAGTCACAAGTCCAGAGTTAAAGGTCATCTGCGTCTAAAAATGACCTACCTGCCAAAAAACCCAGGTTCAGAGGAGGAAACTGCAGATCAGACTGAGGACAACGATGTAAGTTTACGCTTAGTGTTACGAATGCTTTTGTGTTAGCAGTGCTTCCATTTGTTCAACATGAGTGTCAGGTCAGTTAGTAGTTGGTGCTGAATTTAAGTCCTTGCACTCGCTTTTAGAGCATCACACGAAAATGTTTGCATTAATTTGCATCTTTAATTGTAAGGAGTGAACCAGAATCTGTGTTTTTATTACTATTAATGTACATATGATATGACTAAGCTGCATAATTTCAAATTTATGCTATAGGTGTATCTGCTAGGAGGCTGAGGGGTGGCACTGCAGCCCGTCAGTATGTTTCAGCATGATGACAATCCCAAACACACTGTCAATGCAAAAAAAAAAAAAAGCATACCTACACAAGAAGACACACAATGACACTTTCAGTCATGAATTTGCCTCCCCAGGGCTCAGACCCTCAACACTATAGAGGCAGTGTGGGATCATGCTGACAGACAACAGAACAAAAGACAGGCAACATCCAAAGAAGAGCTTTGAATGACTTTCAAGAACTACTTCTGAAGGCTACTTACAGAAATTATCCTAACTCTTGGCTAAGAGAGTTCAGGCTGTGTTGAAGAATAAAGGGGCAGGGTTATACAATTATTGACTTTCAGGCTCATTAAAATTGTACAAACTCTGTTTCTTTTATATTTGTACATTTCAATAAATCAGTGCACCAGTTTCCCATTTTTCTGAGCAAAAGATGAAGAAATGAGGGGTGATTTAAGACTTTTGAACAGTATTGTAAATTAACATTTAGATTTAGATTAACTTAAATCTTAACACTGCGAAGTTATTAAACTGTTATGGCTCGTTTTGACAAGCTGGGTCACATTGAGATCCCAGCTATAACCTTGGCCTTGTCACCTGGTTTTCAGCGTTAGGTACAAAATAGCTTGTGGTTCATCTCCTTACTGACAGATCAAAGCACAAGTCAGAGTGTCAGGTGTATAAATCTCTTACATATACACACACGATACTGCACATCCATGATACTTTCTCTAAATCTCAGTCATTGTGAACTGTATTGTGTGTGTGCACCAACGTGATTTCCACCCTCATCTTTAGCCATGAATGGATGTACACACTCCCTTACTTTGTTTGCATATAAATTCACTGTTTGCACCACAAAAATTGGGAGTGGAATTTATAGAAAGGAAATGACAAAGCGTGAACGTGTGTGAAACTGAGACAGTCATCTGAGAAATGTAGGAAATAAGAATCCCGAATACAAAAAACTATTCAAAGAAAAGGGTAAAGTAGGCCTTCAAGGCCAAAGCAACCATTATGCATAGCTGCAGCTATTTGCATGCCACTCACAGTTACCAAGAACAGTAATAGTAAGGTACCAGATAAAGTTTAGTACACACAAAGTTATTTGCACTGAACTTTGTATATAGTAACTTGTACATATTAATATCAGTAGCTGTGTTTGTAAATGTGAAAAAGCTCTGTGAAAATGGCCGTTTAATTTTATTTTCCAGTAAGGCGAGACTTTTTTTTTTATCTCCAGTTTTCCATATGTACAGCTTAGTTTAGTTCTTTAGCATTTCAAAATGATGTCCTCCTTGTTTAACAGCCTGGTTGGGAACTTCTGGAGACACATGATATGTCAGGTCCCAGACAAAACCAGATCCTGCCTCCTCTTCCTCCTGGCTGGGAGGAGAGGCAAGATAATCTGGGAAGGATCTACTATGTTAATCATGAAACCAGAACCACACAATGGCAACGGCCCACCACGCAGTAAGAAGGCTCCCATATCCTATAAAAAAATTAATTTAAAAAACCCTTTTGATGCATTTCATTAGTGAGAATCTAAGTGTCTGTCTCCCCCTGAACAGAGACGGCAATTTGGAAGTTCAACGAAGACAGAACAGTAATACGGATGCGGCGCATGTTTTCATAACACGCAGACAGATCTCAGAACATGAGGATAGCACGCAAGAGTCTCCAGAGGTAACTCTTTCATTTTTTGTTCCCTGTTTCCTTGTTATGTCCCAGGATTTCTGATAATGTTGATAAAATTAGAGAACAAGTTTCATGGTTTAACACTTGAGTCCAACCCTTTCATAATGCTGTTTTTGCTGCAAAAACTTCGAAACCCACCCAACTCTGCAGTACTTGCTTAGCACCAAACATCCAACATAAACGTGGTTAGCATCTAGCTGGTTAACACAGTAGCAAAGGAGTCTGCTGCTTGCCTCAGGATATAGTCTATAGCAGTCTGTTAGGAATAATCAGAAATGTTGCTGATGCTGCCTTCTCAGTGATGTTCTGCTTGGAAATATATTTAGTACATAAATGTAATCTTAGGCTCCTTTTGCCTTCAGAGCTGCCTTAATTTCTTTATTGTAAAGATTTAACAAGGTGCTGGAAGGATTCCTCTGAGATTTTAGTCCATGTCGACATGATAGCATCACACAGTTGCTGTGCATCTATGATGTGAATCTCTCGTTCCACCACATCCCAAAGATGCTCAATTGGATTGAGATGCGATGTGCTGAAGGCCATGTTATGACAGTGAACTTTCTGTCAGGTTCAAGAAACCCTTACTGAGATGATTTGAGTTTTTGGAGGATGGATACACCGTGGTCATAAAGGAATGGACATGGTGAGCAGCAATAGTTAGGGAAACTGTGGGGTTTAAATGGTGCTCATTTAGTTCCCAAGGGGCCCAAAGGTTTGTAAGAAAGCATCACCCACACCACCTCCAGTATTATATGAGGCAGAATGGATTCATGCTTTCATGTTGATGCCAAATTGTGACCCTGTGATGTGAATGTCGCAGCAGAAATCAAGAGTCTCTGGAGCAGGCAACATTTTCCCAATTTTCTATTGTCCAATCTGGTGAGCCTGTGTGAACTGTAGCCTCAGTTTCCTGTTCTTAGTTGACAGGAATGGCATCCGGTGGGGTTTACGGCTGCTGTCGCCCATCTGCTTTGAGGTTTGGAGCAGTTGTTTTGCATTCAGAGATGGTCTTCTCTTAAAATCCTAGTACATCAGCAGTTTCTCAAATATTAAGACCAGCCCGTCTAGCCCCAACAAGCATGCTGCATTCATAGTCAGTGAATTCACCTTTCCTCCCCATTCTGATGCTCAGATTGAACTCAGATGGACACTGTGCATTTTCAAAATCAGTGCAGGACATGATCTTAATTAATCCTTTTTAATAGTGATACAAACTGTTGCAGTGTTGCAAAGACATGCAATGGTACAATTAAGCTCAACTTTGACCTATGGAGGAAAATGGCAACAAAGGGCATTGCTCACATGAGCAGGGCTAATCCAAAACAATATCAGTAGAAAGTTCAACAAGAATAAAACACAGGGCATCTGGAAAGAACCATGAGGCACCTGAGAAGGATGCAGGATGTGGGTACCAGGAAAAACAAGAGAAGACTGTAAATACACAGGTGTGATTGAACACAGGTGAAACTGATGGGGGTGGAGCAAAGGGAGTCGGTGGAGAAAAGGACAAAGACAGGAAGTACTGATTAAGTAGCTCTTAAAAAAGATTATAGAGCCCAATTCATTTGATTTTTATGTATATATTAAGTTAATTCTACCATGTGCAGGCTTACAGGCTTGTAAAAAAAAAAAGGTTAACTGCACAGGGATGTTTTTAAAACCTGCTTTAAGGTTTATCAGTTTTAACACAGCCTAAGCAAAGCAGACGTCATGCGTCGGGCTCGTCTTCTCAATCCGCTGTATATTTAAACAAAGAAGTTCAGATCTTTGTCATACTACCTCTGACAGCCCTGCACTGCTGTTGCTTCATTGGAGTCTCCTCTCTGTCATCATGTAGAGCTGGGAGATCATTACAGAGGATGATTCCACCCAGTACCACAGTAGTAACCAGCTCAGATCACCTTCACCCCGCACCCCAGTGGAGTTCCACTCACTGTGCGATGAAATGAGGAGCGTTAACATCGCTGCCGCAGCTGGCGAGCAGCGCCCCTCCCAGATCGTGAGTTATGTTCTGTGTCGCTTGAGGTTTGACTTACTGAAAGCAGAGGGGGGGAGTAGGCTCGTAATCATATAAATGTGAGCTGAGAGTGGGAGAGTGGTGGAAAATTTATGCACATTAATGGCCAAGTGGTCATCAGAGTCATCCTTCCGCTCTCCTGCAGGATCACACCAGTAATTCAAGGCATTCCAGTCGCAGAGGAAGTGCCCAGACCTCAACAGGAGAGGAACATCCTGCTAATCCTGTGGTGAGTGTTTCGCTCTCTGTTGAAGTCCCCAAAATGTTCTTACATCTGAATGCTTCAGTCTTTATGAGTTCACTTTTCAATCATCTTAGACTGTCACAGTTCCTGTGGAGGGACATTTAAGGAATACAGCATTGCTAACTGCGTTATAGATTTCTATGTGGAATATTGCGTTTGCTAGAGTTTGTCTGTTTGCTAGATTCACAATTAATAATCTGTATCACGATTATTCCCACAGGTTAGTCATTTGACCACTTATACTATTTTTGTGCATACAAAAAACTTGTCACTCCAGATCAAATCTGAAATGCCTTCTCATGAATCGCTGCATCTTGTTTTCACTCTTTTGCTGAAAGCTCTGATTGCTGATTTGTGTCTGTTGCTGTTGGTCCAGGTGTTGTTGTTTTTAGTCCACCGTGCTGTCTTTTATAGAAATTATTACCGGTCATGCTTTTTATTTGTTCATGTGCATTAGAAAGTTTAGAATTCGAGTTTCTATATTTTATTTTGAAAGTTCAGTCCTTTGTAATCAGCCCATCTTATCTTCCCTTAGTGTCACAAGCCTGAGTCACACAGGCCTAGAGAGCAGTCAGCAATCCCTGCCAGTCATGATTGATTTAGTAAATATGTTTATTGAGTTATCTTTTTCCTGTTTGTGTCAGACTTTCTAGTTTCATTACTAGTGAGCAGTTGGTGAGTGTTTGCATATGTTTGGCATCTTCCATACAAATTTTGGACTACTCCAGTAATCTGCTAGCAACCAAATCAATCACAAGAGGGTTTCTGACCCAGCACTACTAGTCCCTGACCTCTGTGTGAGGTAGCTGTCACAACAGTCCTGTTATTCAGCCAGTGAGTCTCTCATCCTGTGATGGGCCTCATCAATGTGGCATCTTGGACTGCAGTTGGTGGCCATAGGCTCTTCAGCCTCTGAGCTTGGAGTAATAAGGCTCCACACGAAGTAGTCAGACCACAACGGAACCTGGCCAACAAACTGGACAGGATACATTAATAATAATCCATTTGCATAGAGTGCCTTATAATGACTGTCTGTATGATTATGGTGGAAATTATATCATATGCCAAATTATTGTCCTTGAATTATCGTCTTGAGAATGTATTTACTTATTTTTAATTTGACAGCTGCTTCCAACCTCAACTGGGTTACCTCCAGGCTGGGAGGAAAAGCGAGATAGTAAAGGAAGACGCTACTTTATCAACCACAACAACCGAACCACTACATGGACACGACCTCTCGTGCAGGTACTTCAGCATTCATATCTTTTTATTCACATTCTGCATAGAAACCTTTGTTAAATCCCGGTTTTTTTTTTTTATTAGATTAAAGCTCTAAAATAGCACTGTTCTGTCAATTTTCCCCTTCAGTGTGTCTGTTCTCGATTTAGAATCTCACTGGAGTCTTTTTATTTGTACAGAGAACTTCAGAGGCAGCACCAGCACCGTCAGCACCGTCAGCAGCAGCAGCAGCAGCAGCAGCAGCAGCGGCACAGAGTAGTGCAGGCTTATCACAAAGCCCTACACCATCCCAACCATCAGCAGCAACAGAGGAGTCTCCTCAGCACACTCCAAGCCCCGAGGCCACGCGAGAATCTGGCTTCCTGCCGCTCGGTTGGGAAGTTCGCAGTGCACCCAATGGAAGGCCGTTTTTCATCAACCACAATACCAAGACAACTACCTGGGTGAGAAGATAGCAGCCAAAGGCTTTGAATGCACCTGTGTGTCCAATTCAGAAAAACTAGACTGGGTTTCAGTTATTTAGTTGACTTTTTTTCTAATCTGTGCCACAAAGAAAGTGAATTTCCAAGCTGTAACTCACCACCATCTCTTGTGTGAGGATTTCCTCTCTGACTGAAACACACCCTGCTTGTTTTTCTCTGAACAGGAAGACCCCAGGATAAGGATTCCTGTACAAATGAGGAGGAGATCCTCGCTTGATCCTTCCGATCTTGGCCCTCTGCCGGTAAGTTCAGTAACAAGATGCAACACAGGCATCAACTTTTGAGGATTACCTATCAGGGGAAAAAGCCTGCTAGCCAAAACATTAAGACCACCATGCGTAGTGAAGTCCAGTCCACTTGCGCCACCAACGCATCTTTAAATCTTCAAAATAGGGGACTGAGACATTGGCAAAGGAAACTTTTAAAGTCCAGTGTTTTTCAAGGTTGCTGAGTCTCTCAGCATATCCCATAGTTTCCTTATCAGATTTGAGGTCAAGTCAACACTTTGTTCTGGAAATATTGAATGAAGAGGTCATATTTTGAAATTGTCATGTGACAGTTGCAGTTTTCCTGCTTAAACAGGCCACTGCAGGCCACATACACAGTGGGCTGTGTGGTCTAAAGAAATTCTTATTGAATTTTTTCTCAACATATGGCTATTTATAGGAAAAAGTATGTTGTGGAAAAAATTATACATTCAGAATGGGATGTTTAATACAAGTAAAATTTAATTAAAAAAATTAAATGAGAAAAATAATCCCTAAAGACATTATAATATCTAAGGTAAAAGAATTTAAACACATGACCATTTCACAATACTTCCATAGAAATGTACATGTGTTAATCACTTAAAGCATGTGACAAAATGTGTTACATTAGCCATGCAGTGCATAAAATCAGACTCTCATTTCATTTTTAAAATAAATGTTTTGTTTTCTGAAACGATGAAAGAGCAGATTTCTTTTTAACTACCCAGAGCGCCAATCTGCATCCATCAGCTGCGTGCTTCACATACCTCTCCCAGTTAATACAAAGGTGCAAGAGAAAATAAGTGATTCATCAAACGGCCCATCTTCTTTCATTGTTCCGTGGCTCATCTTCATCCCACTGTAGGCTTTTTATATCAGTGGACAACACAGTAAGCTGTGACGCACTTTCTTTCTCTCGCAGCCCAAATTGAGGTTTTCATCAATTTCTACTACATTCGCTCTTCTGTAGGATCAGATCGCATGGATCCACCTTCCTCCCCTTATGCACAGCAGTTAACTTTGTGCACACTTGACCCTTCACCATTTATCCTCTTAGACCACTGTTGTCAGCATCCGTCAGTTACCCGTCTATGAAAACATTTTGTGTCCAGCTCATTGGCTGCCCGTTTGCTTGCTGCCACTCCTTGGCATTTCCCAAATTTAACAAGATTATCAGTGTTATTTACTCCACCTGTCCACCTGCCAGTGTTTAAGGTTTTTTTTCTCTTCAAGTTTTAGTAAAAAGCACAGGTGGGACACTGCATCGCTACATTCTCAGAATATATTGTCCCAACTGTCCTTAACCATCTCAGTTGACATAAAGGTGATTCTTTTCTTCCACTTTTGTAAAAAGGCATCTCCTTTAGGCCTTTAGCGAGAAAATCGTCCTCTTCTTTATAAAGATGTTACTTCACCCATTGTTTAAGACCTGGTGGGTCAAGTTTATCCCAGGTCTTTGTTATAGTTTTAGGTAAGAAATATTTTTGCAAAAATGACTTTTTAACAACAACAACACCCTCTTTAATTGCTCCAAGGTACAGTACCATGACATCTACTGAAATTTCATAACCTGGCATCTTAGAGCTACACCTATATTCTCTTGAAATACTTGAATTTTACTTAATTTCCAAAATATGTGGGAGTTGTTATGACCACACTGTCTCCAGGATTGCTTGCTTTTAACATAAGGTGTAACAAAAATCAGATGTTTAGTCATTTCCTTGAGCTAGTTGATGTCTCATCAGCTGTTTCTATGTTTATTTCGTTTCCCTGTTTTGTTTGAATGTAATTGGTATCATTGCGTTTCCGTTTCCTTGATATAATTTAGAGATAATTGTCCCGTTAATCTGTTTATGTGCTTCAAACTATCCATCACTGCATTTCCTTTTTGAGACTAATGGTGGTTTTACTGTTGTGGCTGAACACTGTATGTGGTGCCCTGATTGGTTTGCTGATGTGATCTTTAATCTGCCTGATTAATATAGATTTGATATTTTCTTCATTTCTAGCCTGGCTGGGAGGAGAGGGTCCACAGTGATGGCAGGGTCTTCTACATAGATCACAGTGCGTATGATGTGTTTAAGTCGAAAACATCTTTGATTAGTACATTAATCTGTTTTCTTGTTAATATATGCTTTTTGATATATTTTATTTCATAGACACAAAGAACACACAATGGGAAGATCCCAGATTGCAGAACGCTGCTATAACTGGACCAGTGAGTATGACTTTGAAAGTTGTTGTTGCTGTTGCTGTTGCTGTTGCTGACCTCCATCCTTTGGTGATTACAGGCAGTGCCTTACTCTAGAGACTACAAACAGAAGTATGACTACTTCAAGAAGAAGCTGAAGAAACCGGTGAGCATCCTCAAAAGCTCTTACTGATTGTAGAGATCGACCTGACACACTGTGATATTTTATACTTAGAAGTGTTTATTGAAGTGACACACATGTATGTTTCGGCACCCAGCTCCTCGACTTTCCAGTTGGTTGTCAGCACACACACTTCCCTCTGCTCTCCAGCTTTACTGTTTATAAAAGGCAGAAGCCTCATTAGACAGATCCCCACCACCTATCTCTCCAGCCTCCTTGGCATTGCCCCCTTGACCACTTTTCCCCTGCAGCTGACCCAGGGATACCACCTCCGCCACACTGATTTTCAACATAACTTCTTAAAGGTAACCGAAAACTCACCACTGTGCTTTTGTTTTGTTTTTTTTAAATGTAGGCGGACATCCCAAACCGCTTTGAGATGAAGCTGAAACGAAATGCAGTGCTGGAGGACTCATACCGACGCATCCTCTCGGTCAAGAGGCCAGACCTGTTGAAGGCACGACTGTGGGTGGAGTTTGATGGAGAAAAAGGACTGGACTACGGTGGCGTGGCCAGGGAGTGGTTCTTCCTCATGTCCAAAGAGATGTTCAACCCGTACTACGGGCTATTCGAGTATTCCGCCACGTGAGTCTTTATTTTTGTATTCAGTTGTTGTTACTTGTAGTTTTCCCACTTTTGGAAATTTTTAAGCAATTATATGTTGCACGAGTGATGTGCATCCTCTACACTGACAGCTAAAATGTGGACAAAAAGATGTCAGTGCTTGTATTTACTTCAAATCCAGGACTTCTGTACAGTTCCCGAGATCGATATATTAAATCACTGCTAATTTCAATGTGTCTCTGTGAGGTAACGATGTTTGGGATGATGTATTTTTGTTTAAGGGGGCATATTTACAGGTCATTATGCTTTATTAACCTTCATTTTCACTGTAAATAGGAACTGGTTGAGTCCTGTAGCAGCATGAGTGAGTCAGGGGGAGTATGACAGATAAGAGGCTGACAGGAAGCTAGTGGGATAAGTGTAAAAAGGGGGGGCTGATGCATTCAAGGGAAAAGGAGAGGAAGAGGCTAATTTTAAAGCGGTGGGGAGATGTACTACGAATTTTGAGCAATGCGTAAACCTGGGGGTTTATGCAAAAAGCAGCCACAGGCATGGGAGTCTTCAGCCACTCCCAGATACACAAAATGACACAGAGCACGTTCACACCAGGGAACAACAGAGAAACACAGGGAGAAAAAAAAATAGAGCTGACACACACACACAGAGGAATGAGGAAGAGGTGCTGCAGACATTTACACACAAAAGGCAATCGAAACTCTCTTTGGCTGTGAAAATGTGGGCTGAAAAAAGTTTCAATCAAAATCTCCAACCCTGGTGATACGAAGCACATCAAATAACTGTGGTATATGTTACAGCAAAGGCCTGGACCAGCTCTCTAAGGGCATTTTCACAGCTGTAGATCATTTATCCTGGCTTGAATCAGCTGATGATTTTGCACAAGCTTTTCCCTGTGATTTGGCTTCTTTTCACGCAGAAAAATCCAGGTGAACCAAAATGTGTCACTACAAACCATGTGAGAATGTTCAGTCCGGCTATCTGGGCTAGGATCCACAAAAGTAGTAATTGTTCCTACTAACATTTGGTGCTGCGGCTTGTTGACCTGTGGGAAGATTGGTGGTTCAATGCCATTTTCCACGACCTTTGGCAAGATACTGAACCTAAAGTTGTGAGAGTGTGAACATCAGGTTAAAAAATGCTATTGTATGAATGAATGACACTTGTAGACAGAAAGCTCTGAGTGTTCAAATTGAGTAGAAAATGCTATGCAAGTACTACTGCATTTACTAAAGACACTTTCCTGATCTGCCTTATGTTTTAGGGACAACTACACACTTCAGATTAACCCCAACTCAGGTTTATGCAACGAGGACCACCTGACCTACTTCAAGTTCATCGGTCGCGTGGCAGGCATGGCTGTGTTTCACGGCAAACTCCTCGATGGTGAGTGTCACATGGCTGCTGAAAATGGTCAGATATTTTAAGAGTTCTTCATGTAGCAGCAGGAAGTATTTTTATCTGAGGAAAGTGAAAAAATTACCTCACTGTCTTTCTTTGTGTGTTGTTGTCTGCGCTTTATTGTTTGCATTTTGGTAACTTTTCTGGGTGTTTGTGCATGGTTCTGGGCAGGAGTCCCTCCATTTGAGGCTGCTGGCTTTCTCAAGTTGTTTTTACCTCTAGCTGTAAAAGGCTGATGGGGTATTGTCGTCACCATACAATGGTCAATGGTCAACTTTATTGTCCCTGACGGGAAATTGATTCGCAGTATGTCAAAACGAACAACAAACATACAACCAACACATCACGTACACTCATTAAAAAAATACTATAATATAATATAAGCCTGATAAAACAACCTAGATTTTCCATCGAAAAAAGTGCAATGTGCAATGGCAACAACACTTACAATTTAGTGTTGTTAATTAAGATAATAGCACTAGGTACAAACGACAATTTGTGTCACTTTGTCTTCACTGCAGTCATTTTATAACGACGACCTGATGGAAGCAGTTGAAAATCGTTAAAGAGAGGATGATCTGAACACAACAGGACAGAAGTTGCCTTCCTCAGCACCTGCCTGTTATAAAAGTCCACAAGCTGGACCTGAGACCTCCCTGAAATCTTGCCCGCCACTTTAACCAGATTGTTAAGTCTGGTCTTATTATCCATGGACATACTACCGTACCAAGCAATGATACAGAAAGTTAAAACAGATTCAATAAAACTTTTATAAAAGAGAGTCATCATTTCAGATGAAACCTTAAAACCTCTCAACCTCCTTAAAAAATACATTCTTTGTTGGGCCTTTTTCACTGTAGCAGCAAGATGTGACTCAAAGGACAGGGTCTTATCAAGAACAACCCCCAAGTACTTGTAATTATCCACCATTTCAATGGCTGCACCATTTACCACTGTAAGCGCAGGATGAGGGGATGACTTCCTGAAATCAATACTAGACAGGTGGTTGGCGTGGACACCCGTGGCCTTGAAAATCCCATGTCGCCTTGTTCTCAAGATAACTTGAGATGGGATTTTCAAATTCGTCAGATAGGGACATCTACTAAAATCTCAGACAAGTTCAAATCTCGGTGACCACGATGTCGAGGTTTCTCAGATCTTCAGGGTCACGTCTCAACTTTTCTGAAAATCACCTAGGATTTTCACCAGGATTTTTTACCGTAGGTTCATCTTCAGGTTGAGAGGTCACACTGGTGCCACAAGTTTTTTATAATTTGAGAAAGCCAACAGAGGGGACACTCGAAACAGATGACACAGTGCACTCCAGAGTGGTCAGCTTTGCCAAAAAGCAAAGAATAAAAGAAAAAAGCTCTTTGTAACATATACATACTTGACTTTCAGCTCGGTGGTAGAGTCTGTCCTCACTGCTCTCCTGTGCTCTGTTTCACCCACATTAACTCTCACTAACAGTATGCGTAATAGAGAGAGTAAAAGTAACAAGAGGAAGAGGAGCAGGAAAACACACTTACAATCAGCTGACTATAGTTAGCACGTGTGTTTGGAAATGTAAATGGAAGAGGGAGGCATGTTTGGCTTGATGGGAGCTGCTCTTGTTGCACCTTTTTAAAAACGTCACCAGTAAATATCTTTGTAAGTGTTTGCGTATTTGTTTACTTCACAGCTTTCTTCATTCGGCCCTTCTACAAGATGATGCTGGGGAAGCCAATCACCCTCCAGGACATGGAGTCTGTTGTGAGTATGACTGTAGTAATTATTGCATTGGTGTGATTCGGGATCTTGGATGTCATGTAGATCATTTTCAATTAAATGTCTTCTTTTCTTTTCTTTTCTTTTCTTTTCAGGACGGTGAATATTTCAACTCCCTGAAGTGGATTTTGGAGCACGACCCAACAGACTTGGACATGAGGTTCACTATAGATGAAGAGCTGTTTGGACAGGTCTGCTGAACGTCCTTGTTTTTAATTTTAATTTAATTTGTGACGCGGCTTTGTGTCTCTCTGACTGATGCTTCATTTCTTACACCACCACCTGTTCAGACTCACCAGCATGACCTGAAACCCGATGGCTCAGAGATTGTCGTCACCAATGAAAACAAGGATGAATACATCCAGTAAGAAAAATGCTTTTACTTTGTTTTGTTTTTCTCAGTGTGTGTGTAAATGCAGTTTGATGCTGACATGCCGTTTTGTGATTAACAGCCTGGTGATTCAGTGGAGGTTTGTGAACAGAATACAGAAGCAGATGACTGCCTTCAAGGAGGTAAACAGTGGTTTTGTTTTTTTAAACTTGCTAAACACGGTACGGGTATTAAAGACACACAAAGGAATAAAAGTCTGGTATACTTTGTGTTTTAGGGCTTCTTTGAGTTGGTACCGCAAGATCTGATCAAGATCTTTGATGAGAATGAGCTCGAGGTGAGTTTTTAGCTGATCCAACTAGCAAAAAAACCCCAAAACTGTTTCTCAGGGATGGAAAATGTTCAGTGTATCTGCTTTGTTTTCCTCCACAGCTGCTCATGTGTGGTCTTGGAGATGTGGACGTGAACGACTGGAGAGCGAACACAAAGTATAAGAACGGCTACTGCTCCAACCACATGGTTATCCTGTGGTTTTGGAAGGTGAGACAAGTTTCCATACCTGTGGCTAATAATCTGCAGCTGGGGCAGGGACGTCTGTGCAGAAAAGCTTCATTGATATGTATTTTTTTCATGCTTTTTGTTTTGTTTTATTACAGGCGGTGCTGCTGATGGATGCAGAAAAGCGAATCCGGCTCTTACAGTTTGTGACGGGAACATCCAGGGTCCCGATGAATGGCTTTGCTGAACTCTATGGTGAGATTAGAATTATTCCCTCTCTAAATGAACGGGGGTTTTTTTTAAACTATTTGCCCTTGGGTTGATTTCTTTGTTTCTTGCAAATTAATTCCACTTGAACTCATGTTTGTTGTTGTCATCTGATTTTTAATGGTTTTATTTACCAGGCTCTAATGGACCGCAGCTCTTCACCATCGAGCTTTGGGGAACACGTGAAAAACTTCCCAGGGCCCACACATGGTAAGCATTTCACTGTGCTTTGCTCTTTTTTTTTTTATTTCCTTCTTCTTCTTCTGTTTTTTTCTCCCTTTTATATTGGACACAGTTGTTTTTAACAAAGGATCATTTCAGATTTTATTGAAGGTTTTTGCCAACTTTTAAAAAGGATAAAAGCACATTTGTTTCTTCCTCTGCTCTTCTTGCGTTGGATCTTGCAGTGAAGCTTGTAGTATTAGCACAGTTGAGTTTAGCCATTTCAGCTTTGTTATATTTTTTACTGTTACCTTACAAGAATTACGTGATAGGTGGGAATCCCTAAAACAATTAATCATACTCCAGAAAAACACCTTCACCAATCACCGGCCCATCAATCTCCCCTGTAAAATTGGAAAGATACATGGAAAATCACACAAACAGCAGGGATCCACAAACCCAAAAAGACTGGATTTACTCAGATTTTCCCATGAGCCTCTCCCCAGGAAACTCATTCAACACAAATCCTGCACGAAGGCCCGGAGTTGTAACAGCACATATTCTAATAGTTGGTGTTCCTAACACATTACCTAGTCCATATAAGTATAGATATCAACATTATTTGGGGGGTTTCTCCCCCCCCCCCCCCCCACTGAGATCTGATGTGTTTTCAATAAACACTGTGCCTTACAGAACATTTATAGAAAATGGCATTTTATCCATTTATTTATTTATAAATAATAATAATAAGTAAATCCTTTCTCATAGATTTATTTTCTGGCTTCTCTTTGCAACCAGAGTCTCATCGCCCTACTGGCCTTTAGAAAGAGTGCCAGTTTAAAGCATTAGCATCACTTTGCTTTGCCCATGTTTTGTGTTGAAATTGAGCAGCTTGTTGAAAAGAGACTGGTATCAATCATCTATGTACCCACTGTAATGTGGCTGTTTAGTGAGGTGCTGTTATAAGCAAGCTTGTGTTGAAGTCAGACATGACACTCTAAGGTGTAGCCCATAGACCTGTTTGTCCACACATTTGGAACAACGCCTCCTGGTGACACTACAGAGCTACAACATGTAGATGACTGTCTGCAGAGATGTGTGAGCAGTGAGATTGTACCTGGGTTTCTGAAGAGCGGTGTACCCTGGATAACTGTCCTTTACTACTCTAATAATGACCACATTTTATAACTTCATGTTCTATTCAGCATGACCAGAAACTATTGATTAAGGCTGCAAAGTCATCAGGAAAGTGCTAGAAGTCACAGAGCAGGAGAGCTGAAGGCAGTTTTTTCATAAACTTCTGCACAACCAGAAATCTTCATGCAGTCAGACGAGTCTTAGAAAGAATGCAGATTTAAGCACTGGCTTCACTTCCCAGACCAGAAACTTCATCCATGTTTTGTGCTGCTTTCAAACTGCCTACTGTATCTCATAGTGCAGACTTGTGGAAGCCCACTAGTGGCGCATTACTGTCATTCTTAGTTTCACTGGCACATCACAGTGTTTACGCTCCTGCGTGTTCCCTTTTTGCCACTGCTTAAATTTTAACTCTTGTCTGTTCTTTTGCTTCTTAAAGCTTTAATCGGCTGGACCTTCCTCCGTACGAGTCCTTTGAGGAACTGAGGGAGAAGCTTAACATCGCTATAGAGAATGCACAAGGCTTCGACGGGGTGGATTAGTGCATACGTGGGAAATGAGCTGAACTGACATTGCTGTCATTGGAGTAAAGCAAAGCTGCGTGATGCCCCTGGGAAAAAATACAAAAATAACAACAACAAAAAAGCTGTGTATCAGACTCAGGTTTTAACCTGCCGGCTGTGAAGATGGAGAGCAACAAGACTCACATGAGTCCTCTGTCGGGGCCCAGCTGAAGAAAAGACATGAAATCTGGAGTGATGGAGGTGTTTTTACGTCACCCTGCGTGTTGTAAAGTTTACAAATCAGGTTATCCTAGTATTTAATTCTCTGATGCAAGTCGCTCAAAGGTGTATTCACTCTTATTTGTTCTGCGAAAATGCTCATATATTTAAATAACTTGATTCTGTGAAGCGATAAGAGTATCTGAATGTGAATAACAGCTGTACAGTTTATGATAAAAACCTACATTTTAAAAATGGACGTTTGATTTAGTTTTACTCACTTTTTGCCCAGCCACATGCATAAAGACAGATGTGTACACACATCCTTTCAGTCAGATTGTCCTCTCTTAATAACATCAGTGTTTGAAACTGTAAATACATAAACAAGTCTTTCCACTGCATCTTTAGACATGAATGGATGTAACCACTCTTTTTTTTGTTTTGGGGTTTTTTGGGGGGGGGTTTGTTAATGAAACCACTGTTTGCACCTCAGGTTATTTAATTTGGCCATTTAAAAAAGGGTAGTTGTACCAAATGTGAAACTGAGGAACTGATCAGAGATGGCAGGGGAAGAGCAGGATTATGTGATGGACCCATTTGTGGAATCAAAAGCTGCAAGAAAATCTGCATCAGAAGAAAGGTGAAAGTTCAGAGGAAAAAAAATCCTGGCCGAGTTCTAGAAACAAGAAAGCTCATCTGTTTGTACATTACACACTGCCTTAGTTATTAATAATAGTAGTAGGTGTTTAATGTTAGTAAGTCATTTCCACTTCATCAGGCCCCATTTTCTCTATAAAAACATGTGAATGAATAGTCTGAATTACGCCTGAGGTGCACACAAAACTCATTCTTTCTTTGTAGTAAACCGGAGCTCACGGCTTTTGTGCGTGCTTGTTTATACAGTCGTGTTCAGCTCATTTTGGGTCTTATGTTGTCACTTTATTACATGCAGGTCCTTCATGCTCGGTGTAAAAACTATTGCGCTCTAGCAAAGGCAAGAATTTAATGCTTAAAAAAAAAAAAAAGCCATGCTCGCCACTTAATTTGTCTCCATTGCTGTTAAACACTAATTGGGTGTTTCTGTTCAACAGTTTAAAATGTCCTTAAACAACAAAAAAGATTAAACTTTTTTTTTCATTTAGTTTCTTTTTATTTATTTTTTTACTTTTTTTCCATTCCAGTTTTTTTTTGAAGCACTGATGCAGTGTCCCAAATATATATATGTATAGACCTCAGAAGCATTTCTAGCAGAAAATGTGCAGGTTACGTAGGAATGTGAGCAACTGCCGTCAGTCAGTTTGGTGAATCATTGTGGTCGTGATGTGTAAAAACCCGGACCAGTAACAGACTAAATACGCTCTTGTCTGTGTGCAGATTTGGAGAAGTGACTGTCTGCAGTGTTGGACTGTGCTGATGTACTATGCAAATGTGACTGCATTTGTTTAAACTGCCACTTGGGAGTTGCTCGGTGTTGTCGAACAGGTCTCGATGCATCTCTACAGTCAGTATCTGTTCTTGTTCGTTCGATAGCTCCTCGAGCTCAAGTTCAACACTGACTGTTTATAAAGCAGAAGAATAAATAAATGTACATTAACGTTAGAGCTCCTTAGCTTTGCATAAACGTTAGCAGACAGACTGACTTATACAGTTTTAATACGGCGTGTTAGATTTTATGCTTTGATTTTTGTCAGTGAATGACATTTTATTGTCTTCTACTCATCAAGGGTGTCTAATTGCAGCAAAGTGCTCTATTTTTAAGAGTGCAATTTACAAAAACATATATATATATTGTTGGTTGTTAAAATGTGTACAGATTGTTCTTTTCAAAATTAATTACTTGTAGTACCTTTTGTATGCAGTTACTTTGTGAGAAAGTAACTGTGCTTAAGCCGTACTTTGAACTTTTTCTGAACGGTAAGACACGTGTTTACATAACTGCCGTGTTTACAGGTCGGTGATGAAAGGAAAGAAAGTTGTGGGCTGGTTTTTGTCTCTGACGACAGTTTTATATACCTATTCTTTTATAAAGTGAAGCACTTTGTTAATATTGATGAGTCTTACTTCTGAAATCTTTGCCAATCTGTCGCCTGCATAAATCTCTCTTTAAAATCATTATCCGATGCTTTAAGCGCACATCTCTTCAGATGTTTACATGTGAGCATTGCTGAGAGCATTTTTTTTGCAGAGAAAAGCACATTCTCTCCTTTCAATGGTATTTAAATACCAATGCCTTTTATTTGTCATGTGTCATTGAATTCGCTGGTCTATGAAATGAATAGACATCCTGTTGCCTACTGAAGACTAATTAATACGTACTTCATTTCGGATATATCAAACTTTGTTATTATAACACCTGTAAGTGCATTAAATCATCGATGGTGTATGTAAAACATTTTAAAGGGCAGAACAAACTGTAGCTGTTAAATCCCAATGTGATGGCCTATAACACAGAATATAAATGTATTGGAAAAATAAAGACATGTAAAAACACTTATCCAGTCTCTCCTTCTTCTTCCTTTTTATTATTACCTTATTTTGCTGTCCTTCTGATAGGGAGCCAGTAAGTTTTGAAAGATTCTTGAGATTCAAAATCAGACAAGTTTTAGTAGCAACTTTTTTTTTTTTTAAAGAGTACCAAATTTGTGGACCTCCACCTCTACAGATCCACAAAAGTGGCCAGGTCACACTAAATGCAAACTTAAGTATCCAAGTTTATTACCCTTTGAAAGTTGTTTTTTCCCCTCATGTTATATCTGTTAGAGGATTGATATATTTAGAATAGGCTCACAAAGTCTTTTGTTAAGTCTAATGCTACATTATGCATAACACAAGCATTTTGAAATAAGTCAGCTTAGTTCAGTTAGCTTCAAAAGTTTGTAACCATGAAAAAGAGGATCAGAGGGAGCATCTAACTTTGACCTTGGCATGGCTCATACAAAAGGAATTCCCTTTTGTAAAGCATTATAATCATTTAAGTGAGGCTCAAATAGTGATTGGTACAAAATAAGTGATACTTCACATGGAAGAAAATGCTATAGAAGTGAAGTTGAGTAAGGTAAGTGGTCCTAACATTGATCCCTGTGGGGCCCCACATTTGACAGCCACTAAGTGCTATCCCCTGACACCATGTTCTAGGCTGCCTAAAAGAAGTCTAGAGTATAAATTCAGTTCAATTTAATTTATATAGCGCCATATCACAACAACAGGTGCTTTATATTGTAAGGTAAAGACCCTATAATAATAATACAAAGAAAACAGAGAAGACCCCCAAAAGTCATATGACCCCCCTTTGAGTAAGTACTTTGGCGACAGTGGGAAGGAAAAAATCCCTTTTAACAGGAAGAAACCTCCAGAAGAACCAGGCTCAGACAGGGGAAGCTATCTGCCCCAACTGGTTGGGGGGTGAGGGGAGGAAGACAGGACAAAGACATGCTGTGGGAGAGAGCCAGAGCTTAATAGTAACTAATGATTAAATGCAGAGTGGTGTATAAACACATAGTAATTAAATGCTTTCAATAAGTCATGGAAAATTCCTGTCTCACATTCACTGTTATCAATAACATGATTGATTTATTTCAGAGATGAAGAGGTTACATACAAGTGGTTCTTTGTAGCAGTGTAAATATGTCTAAATTGGAAGTTACTGATTAATGTTAACTACAGGCCTTACAACAGAATGACAGTCCAGCCTCTTTATTGCCTTTTCTTCACAGCAGGGGATTAGTGTGTCATATTTACAGTGCAGATTGGTTGGCAAACTGAAGAAAAAAATCTAACTATGATGATAACTGAGGCCATATGTAACATGTCTGAAATGTAACAGCCTGGGCTTGAAACCACCCAGGGCCCTATACTGCACATCTTCCCCTGACAACCGTGCTACATTTAAAGTCACTTAAATTACCTTTCTTCCACATTCTGATCCTCAGATTAAACTTCAGCAGCTTTGGCATTTATTGTGTTTTTCACTAATAGAGTAATTTTTGCTTTGCTTTTTTAAAATTTTTATCATGTCACTTGTTTGTGTGAGTTTTACTGTTTAGTATGTGGGTTCTTAACTGGAGAGCATGCTGGGTTAAATGTGCTCTGTAAATAAAAGTAACTTGACTATTGTGTGGAAATAAAAATCGCTTGTCTAAATCTGATTTAACCCCGTGATCCAGCATGTTCTTACATGCCTGTGGTTGTAGTACTGACTTGTTCCAGCTGGGGGAGATGAAACACAATCAGATTTCCTGAACATAGCAGCTGGGGCATCACCAAATTGCTATGTTTTTATTAATATTATTTTATTTAACAGATTAATTGTAAGGGACAAGTGCAGAAAAACACTGACAGTTGAAAAAAGCAGGCAGATGTCTGCACATGTGGATACAACCAAAGCATGTCGGCAAAATCACATGGTACTGTTTAAATGTGTGTCCTATAATAGGAAACAAGAGAGCAGTAACATCCATACTTTGAAGTGAACACAAATTGTAGTTAGTTAGTTAGTTAGTAGTTAGTTAGTGGTATACCTGCAAGTCTGGACTCATTTTAACCCAGACTTTTGTAAGAGATACTTTTAACATCTTAAATCTGCTTTAAGCATAGAGAGCTCAGTGAGCTTTTAAGTGCATATGAAGTGTTTAATTCATCCGTTTTCTTCTGGCTGATCTGAGGTTATGTTACAAAATATGAAAAACTACATTTATGAACAAATTGGTGTTGTTTCAGCTCACACCGGCTGTTGTTTTTTTTTAATCTCTCTCTTTGAGTTCTGCTTCTTCATTTCCAGCTGTGATTCATTTTAAGCTACATTTCACTGTATAACAGCCCTATTATTGTTGGGGGGAGGGCTCATTTCATGTGAACTGTTTCTGGTGAAGAAGAGTAGCGTGTGGAGAGGACTCATCTACATCTCTCTTGCTGGAGCCTTTTGTGTGATTCAGCTGAAGAGCCAAAGTCCTAATTTCTCCACAACCCCCCATCAGGGCAGTAAAAAAAAGAAAGGCCTCACCCTCCACGGAGGTCAGTGGAAAGGTTACACACGATTCAGGCCGGCCTTTTGGACACTTCAGGGGTCAGTGGGGATGGGCATGGGTGGTAGCAGATAAAGCCCTCAGCCAATGATGGTAGATTTTGGGGAAAGCTGGCTCCCCTTCACCCACACCCTTACCAACATTCATAACCCAGTAATGACTTTTACTTCATTGATCTGGCCGCAGAGCTTAAACATCACTCCACCCACCAAACTGCAGCATATTGGCAGGTGCTGAAACTAAATTCTTTATTGATCCTCACTGACCATGAATGAGGTCAGACCCTCACTTTCCCATGTTATGTAAGAGACGTGCCCACCACTTAAACTGAGAATGTGGCCAGTTATTGGATTATGGTACAAGTACAGCAAGGGGAAACCTCACCAGTCATGTATGTGTATGTAAACTTAGAGTAACACACAGATGTTTGTTTGGGGTTTTTTTGACCGTCTTTAATAGAAGAGCTGATAATCAATTTTATGGTTGGGTAATAACCTTTCTATGAAAATATATGGAACAAAAACATCTAATTGTGTCACACACACAATACTGCAATTATAAATATTACACAGGAGCTATGCCAAACCCTGTACACTGAAGAAACGTGATCATGCATCGTTAAAATTGTGTTGCTGTGGTTGTGGAGAATGCTGTGGTCCTCTTGTTGAGCAGTTTTGGGTGGATATCACTGAACAACTGATATGGATCAATATGGATCAAATCTTGTTCAGAAATATGATAGTAGGGTTGGGGTTTTTTTGTAATTTTGCCTCTGTGCACCACAGTGGATTTCAAATCAATCCACCAATCAATATGTGATTGAACTGCAAACTTTCAGCTTTATTTAAAGGGGATGAACTTAAGTATTGCATTAACTCTTCAGGGAAGACAGTGTTTCCTCGATATTTCAAAGAACAATAAGCAGATTTTTTATTGTAGTTTTAAATATGAGGTGTAAACAGATGCTGACAAGATGCTAAATTCACAACATCTAAAGGAGTGAAGAACAAAACAAGGAGTTTGATGTATAAAAAGACTTAAATCAACAATAAAAATGTATGAATGTGAATTCAGAGGGTTTACAGCAAGGTGCAAACCCCTGGATGAACCCAAGGACAAGAAGGCCAGGTTAGACTTTGCTAGAAACAAGGTTCTTTCCCCCTTTTTTTCCAAATTCTTTGGACAAATGAAAGCAGGATAAATGATTAAAAGTTAAACATTACACCAGAATAAAGGGAAGAAAAAAGTATGGAGAAGCAAAGGAACAGCTCATGTTCATGTTATGGCATGGCTGACAGTTGAATGGGTCACTGGGGTTTATACATTATGTGACTGGTGACAGAAGTACCAGGACTTGTGAGGTGTGCAGGGCCATACTCTCTTGCCTAGAAGGAAATGAGCAAAGAAAGGAGGCAAAGATATGGGATATTCTTCAAAGGCCAAATTAGTCACCTGATCTCAACCCAAGAGAGCATGCTTTAAGTTATTAAATACAAGACTGAAGGCAGAGACCCACAGATTGGTTCTTTCTTGGTCTCTTACTGTAGTCAGTGTCTCCTTCTCAATAAAAAATCCTGATGTACTGATAAACCCAACCAGTTACAGAGGAGTTCTGTTTTCATTTTTCCCCTTCTTCCTTTTCAGTTTTCAGATCACAGCTGGCCTGTGGCCCTGCTGCTTTATAGAGATTCACAAAGGGAGGAAGGGAAGGAGCATGTGGAGGTGGGGGGTTTGATCTCTCCCCACAATAAGTGATGGACATCGGATCAATATGGACATTGACACAGCAGCTGTCCTGCTCCTATCGGTGATTTGTCATAGTTGCAGAGCTCAGGTTTAAAGGACAAACTCATTTCCATTAACATTATTTTTTCAGTCTGAAAAGTCTGGCCTCTGATACTGAGGGATCTGTTCCCATCAATATGACTGGAGTTTGTTGATAAGGGTGGAGCGAGTGATGTTGGTGTTGCTCTGCTGGGCAGTATCATGGGTGCTGGGCTGATACTACACAGAAAATGACTGTGAATCATCTGACCGTGACGTTATTGATACAAATCGTGCAGTATTAATGGGCCAAAGAAGACAATTCAGCTTTTATTAGAGCAGAGCAACAATATGTGCAAATTCAGCTTGAAGATTAATCATTGACTTTGAAAACTTATCAAATAAGACATCAGTATTTTAGTTACGTGTACTCATTCGTCCTGGAGCTTCTGCACCTCCACTAACAGCTTTCCACAGCAGATGAAGGCTTCTCAGTTATCATGTTACTGTGTTTTACTAAATAGTCTATAAAACACATTAAACACTATTTATGGTCACCAGCTGATCTCTCTCTAAACTATAATGCTGCAAATGGTTGATGTTGTGTGTACGGAGAAGGCTAGTCAGATAATAAAGAGTTATTTAATGCTTTTTTATTTATTTTTTTAAAGTAGTTGTACCTTATCATTTACATTACGGTGCCATAGAAGCGTTAAACAGATAATCCTAGCTTCAGACACAAAGTCAGCTAAGTTTCTATATGCCATCATCACTGCACTAAAACATTTCTCTGTTTCTAACAGATTTCTCTGTTTGAATACAGATATTTACACATCACGATAAGGACATTACCGCAGAAAACTTTACCTGTCATCATGCTTTGTTTTTGAAAATCTGCCACATGCAAAAGCATGTTTTTTGTTTTTCCTTCAAGAACTGAACTTTGACCTCACAGAATTATATTATCCCAGTAGAGCACATTGGTCTCAGTTTGCGGGCTTTACTGGGGCTTCCAGATTTTCTAAAAGTAGAACGGGAGACAGTGGCTTCAGCGTTCAGTCCCTCTCCTGTGAAACCAGCTCCCAGTTTGGATTTGGGAGACAGACAGCCTCTCTACTTTTAATATTAGAAATACAGAGTCAGGTGACTCTGAACCCTATGTTAGTGTTTTTGTGTTATTTTTAAAACCTTTTTTATATTCTTTTCTGTCCATTTTCATGGCAACTTTCATGATCTGCCTGTATGTTTTCCTATTACAAAAGTCCAACTTAATTTGGGCTTGCCTGAGACACAGCCGACTGGGAACCACATCTTTTGCCACACTCTGTGTTGGATCCCTTCCATTGTTTTTAGCTGGCAGCGCTCATGTTTTGACCATGATTCCTTTTGATCACTCAGGTGCAACAGCTTGTTAAAGATGGCAAACACTATAACTCAGGGATATCATATTAATTTTACATTGTGAACCACATTAAGCTCACTTTGATCTTATGTGAACAGGACCAGTGCAACTTTCTGAACTTTCTGAAACTTTCTAATTGAGTTTAATCACACATTTAATCTCTGAGATATTTCAATATATAAAGTACAATTTTAACAGTAGAGCTTGTTTTTTCTACACAGTCAAACAGATACCGCTTAAGCCCTAAATTATAAGAAATAACTATGTAAATTTACTGAAAATGTTCTGGTAGCACATTGCACAGACTGTCCTGCAATAATAAAACTGAAAATTTGTTCTTCTTTAATTGAATTTTTCTTTTTTGTTTTTTCATTTGCTTTTTGCTGTGAACTCACTGCAAAAATCACAAATCAGAATCAGAATCAGAAAGACTTTATTTATCCAAAAGGGGCAATTAAGGTACAACAGAGCAGCATGACGTTGAAGATAAGGACAGGGCATAAACAGGCAATAAGAGTGAGAGTATAAATACACAGAATATACAGTATATACACAGTTTTAAAATTACACAGTTAAATTTCTATAGTAATGTTTTCCCAGGTGTAGTGTCCGTGCCTTGCCGCTAGGTGGCGCCGCACCACACGCTGTACTATGGATGTGATTAATTGGTGTTACCGTCCACCCTCGGCCGGACGAGGGAAGCTGTCCTCCTGCACCTCTGAGTAGGGAGTCCTCTTCGTCAGTAGCAGAGCAGCTCATGTGGAGGAAGCAGCAAGGACAGAGAGCAGCTAGCATGCGCGGACAATTCACGTAAATGGCGCGATTTAAAAGGAGTTTATACCAGCGTCTGCTGTTTGTCGTTTTTCTTCCAATCACAGGTAAGAAGCAGGACCACTTTTACTCATTTTAACCTGTGAGTGCGCGGCGTCCTGTATGGACATCACTGACTGTCCCGTGAGGACGTGTGTGTTAGTCTGCGGACTTTAACGGAAGCTCGCAGATTCAGTTTAACGGTTTTAACTTTTAGCTAGCTGCCTAAAATAAACCGAAGACACGGAGGCAGTTTTTAAACATATTTGGTAAAAAGTTTTATTTTAAAAGCCATAAAACATGAGTATTAAAGGCAATATTTCCTATTTTGGTTCATTCAACAGTCAGTCTTAACTTCAAATGTTCACCTGGTTAATTGTAATCTATTTACAGGTAGATATAAAAATTGTATTATCAGGGGTGTCAAACATGGGGCCCGGGCGCCAGAATCGTACAGCTAAAGACTCCAGGTTGGCCTATTAGATAACTTCGAAAATGTGAAGGAAGCCATCATTTTTCGACTTTTAATTGTATTTTCATATGTGGCTACACCTTTTATTACTAACACAGACCTCCTCCATGGTCGTTGATACTGCGCAAAACAAAATAAGTAACAGATTAACAATTAAATGACAGAAAGTTTCATTTTTTAAGTAACTACTATAAAAAGCCACCATTTTTGCACTAGGTTGACTGTTAAAAAACAAAAAGATGACATTCTGTCAATAAACAAGAAATATCCATTTTATAATTACAGTATAGTTACAGCTCTTCACAGTGACCCAACAAAGTTTTTTTTCTGTAAATTTACATGTTTATCTCTTACAGTTTAAGCCCAAAGCATTATTTCTTTGTCATGTGGAAAAACAGATAAAGAGGAAGTTCCCCCAATGTAAAATGAGTTTAACATCCCTGCGTTAGAACATCTGAATATACTTTAAAGGTACCACAGAGTATTAGTAGAAACTGTGAGTCAGGTGTTGAGCTGAAATCAAAGATCAGATCCAGCTACCAAAGCAAAATAAATACATATAACAGAGTTGGTTCATGAGTAATATGAGAAAAGATTCTTATACATTTTATAAGCTTGTAAGATGTAAATATAGTTGCACGTTGTCCTGTTAATGCTTTAAACTACAGGCTTGGTCTAATAGGACAATCTGTTTCATCTTCAGCTTTATAGCCTTAAGTAGGTGGTGCAGGAAGACCTCAAGCTTGAGTGTTATGACTATACTGGACAGTAGACTTCCTGCTGGCAGGCCTACAAGCCTTTTATATGTGATTTTTCCCTTAGTAGGTGCTGTAAACTGGCTCCACAGACACTGATGAGACCCAGCTAGAAATTATTAAACGTCTTTAATTTTTTTTTTTTACATCAGGCTGGTCTTAAACTCTTTAACTGGTGTACAAATGCTGTTAAATTCCTTAAATCATAACAACTCTCTTCCTGGTCTCTCTACCTGCAGGTGTGTTGTGCTTTAGTGAGTTGTTTTTCATCAAGGAGCCCCTCGATGTCACCGTCATGCGGAAAGAAGCAGCTATTTTGGACTGTCAGGCGCATGGAGAGGCGCCCATCGACGTCAAATGGCTCAAGAGCGGAGTACAAATCGCGGAGAATGAGCGGGTGTACCTGCTCTCCAACGGCTCCCTTTTTATTTCAGAGGTGGAGAGCAGAAGAGGAGACAAATCAGATGAGGGGTTTTATCAGTGCCTTGCTCAGAACAAGTATGGAGCAATCCTGAGCCAGAAAGCCCACCTTACAATCGCAAGTGAGTATCAGGGATATGAGTTGTGTAATCTAGCATGATTTGCTGCTATACGCATATTTATTTGATGCTCAGTCTGGTCTGGTCTGGGCAGCTTTGGTGGCAGCAAGAAGATGGACAAAGTCTTCAAAGTTAGAGCTTAAAAGGGATGCTGCTGGGAATTGAGGAAAATGCCCATTGGTGTGTTAATGAAGGACCAGGAGATTTGAAAGGTTAGGAGCAGTGTGGGATACTGGCTCTCCAATGCGAAAGAGCAGATGACCCCTATTCACTGGCCCTGGCTTTCATGTTATTGCACCCTGATGGCTCGAGGAATTGTTCTTTTTGAATGCTTTCTCCTCCTGCGTTGTGCGAGTTGGCCTCGTATTTTCAGGGGGAGGCAGGGGAGGCTTCAGACAGAGTTGGTCTTTTGGCACCTTATATCTTCTTCCACTCACAGGCCCTGAAATTTGCTGTCTTGTTGTGCCACTTTGTAAAATGTGTGCGTTTTCTATTGCTTTTGATCAATTAGTAACCCAAAAATACATACAAAAAATTATTTAATTTTTTTTGCAGTGCTGTAGGGAAGGGGATTTTAAGAGCAGGTTGTGCCAAAAAACTGCAATTAGCATGTGTTACATAACAGTTATTGTGTTTACATTAATTATTCTGGAGCGGTACCACAGGCCGTGCTTTCTGATAGAGCTCCCAGTCATAACTCAGACATTTTCTGGTGTTTAAAAAGTGTGGCTTGATTAATTGATTGAGTGGTTTAGTTTGCTTTATAGCTTTAAGTTAAGAGGTGATAAAGGCTGCCTGTAAGCTTTACTAGTTTGTTTTAAAACAGCACTTAGACCTGCTGGAAGGTCTATCTGGTAGCTCATAAAGTTTTCACATACCTGAGAAATGCTCAGTTGAAGGACACAGAGGTAGTAGTGGGGGTTGTTGTAAGTGGTTCTCACACACACACACAAATGTGAATTGCTGCTCTCCCAATACTGCGGCTTTACCCTGAGTGTCTAAATGACCAAACTTTATTGCAGGCCTTAGCAGGTCAGTAGGCATCGTAGGCTTAACCCAATTGTCTTCTGCCTCACTGCCCCGGTGAAAGAGTATAAAGCTTTTCACTCTCTTTTTGTCCACTCCCGGCTCACAAAAGAAGAAGGCATTCTTCGTGGGCAAAAGTGGACAGAGCTGCTGGAAGTGGTCACCACAGCAAGGCTAATTGCACTAGTCGTAAAAGTTAAATATTAGTAGATCTGCATTTTGATTAATTATCATATGACATGCCTGTTGCATGGGGGTCTGCTCATTGATGTCTGAATTTTGGAGTCTTTTCATGTGTTCCTCAGCTGATTTATGCTGCTTTTGCAGACGGTCTGCTCCTTGGTAGCTTTTTCAAACGTTGCTCCATCTCTGGATGGATGTTCATTGTTGTTTGAGAAATATGGTGGTGATGGAAGGTAACTTTAAACACAGGATCCTGAAGCACAAAGGTGAGAAGGGATTTGGCCTTGATGAAAAGGAATGTGACACCTGAGCCTCATCGTGTGACTTTTGTCAACAGACCTCAGATTGATGGGGATTTCAGTACAGGGACTGACTCTTGAGTTGTCTCCCCAGAAAAATATACCACTACAAGTGAATACTGTATAAAAATAGGAAAATTTCCAATTTTATTTTTAATAAACATTTACAGCTCTGGTGTATTTGTAGCTCCCATACTGATGTAATGTGGGCACTGTCTGCTAGTGAAAGGATATCCTCATCCTGGTGAAAGCTGATGAAGTGAAATGAAACAGTTTATTCACTTAAAAATTTCCAGTAGGAATAAACACAGTGAAAATGTACAGTTCATTGACTCCAGTGGTAGTAGTTGTGAGGCCTAGGAGACATTGATAGGCTACAGGTACCTGTTTATGGAGGCTTCTCAATCAAAGTGGCCACGCCCCTAACCATCCTCTACCATCCAGGTGGATGAAATGCAGCTGCAAACATGCTGTAAATTTGGAAATTTTAACATGGATGTCTGTAGGGATTTATGTATGTTGTAGTAAGCCTTGAGTGGCCATTAGAGAAACTACAGTGTTTTGAAATTTGTGGCTCAGTTCTTGCAGCTCGTAAGGTTGATACTTGGTAGATCTGAGGACTAGACTAAGACAATAAAATTATGGCCAGTGTGTTAGGAAGTGAATGCCTCATGGTCACTGTTTTCTTCCTCTGGCACACGAACTGATCTTGATTCCCATCCCTACCTGCTGTCCAACAAGAAATAATAATAATAATAATTTTTGTTGATGAAATGGGCAAAAATAGCCAGAAAATGCATAGAACTCTGTTAAGTCAGATAACAGAGATTATGATAACAGTATCCTGGGTTAGTGGTTTGTTGAACTTTTTTCATGTTTATAAGAAAACAAATTTTCCCAAGTGAAGTTGTCACTGTTTAAGAGAGTTTGGCATGAATTCTTACTCTGGGTAGTCTTCACTTTTTTATGCTCATGCCTTAAAGGAGGTATTCTAAGGAGCTGTTGCAAAGTTTATTTTACGTCGCTGGTGTGTCCACAGCCTGCAAGGTCAGGACTGTGACATTATTTTAAGTTGCTAAGGAATGCATCTGACTTGCACCAGCTTGGCACATTTTGAAGACAAATGCAAACCTTGCACAGTGTGAACTGCAATCTGAGTGAAGGAAATGCCCTTAAGTGAGACAACTCAAACCCAAGATTCTTGCTTTTCTCCTCTGCTGGTTACAAAAGGTTACCATGGTTCCCCTGAACACCGGGCCCTAAGGTCAAAGGTTTCTTTTAACTGTTCAATAGATGGAGGTGCAGTGGGATGCAGAGTAGGCCTAAAATCTGTCCTGCAATAATGCTGGGTGCGCATCTGGCTTGATTAGTTTCCTTCATAGTGATCATGAGCATCTATCTCTCATATGTTTTATTTCATACCACAACAAAGGATAAAACTGTTGCCAAAACCAGAACACGGGTATTTACAGAGTGACTTTATTAACTCTGTTCTCTGCTAGGGAGTTTCAAGACAATGAAGCCACTGTTTGTGAGTGCAGGGTTGCTGTTGAGTGATTGGAAAACTTTGCAGCAGAGATAAGAAATTGGAGAAGGGGGATGAATGCTCTTTCCAACACTGCTCCCCCACTGCCCATTCGGAGTTTTGAGAGGTCACACTGCTCATGGGAATAGCTCTTTGTTTAGCCAGGCCAGTGGTCACTTGACTGTCCGACAGCCTGCATGGAGCAGCGCCACATCTGCCATGCAGCTAGTGATTGATTTTGTGGGTTTTTTCAGCCTTGCATTCTTCTTCTTCTTATCAGCCCTTTTTTTTTCTTTCAGAGCCTGTATCAATGTTCAGTAGGGCCAGTGATCATAGTAAAGGACTCATCACTCTTCATAATTAAATGACGATGCTTTTCAATAGTGCTGCTGGAATTGGTTTATTTTAGTCTCAGCACGTGGTTCACTCCAGTTAACAAGAATCAGGCTCATAAGAAGAGTAGATTTAAGGTAACCTAACTCTACTTAGAAAAGTCATGGAAAGTGCATGTTGTTGATTTAAACTGTGTAACGTGCTTTTCGTCAAATCTCTAGAAAGCTAGAGGTGCAGTATTATTCAAATTGACATAATGGAAATAATCTTTTTCAAGTAAAAACAATAAACAAGCAACAGTAAACTGCCATAATGACCTTTTGTGTGGTGGGAATTAAAACCACAGCTTTTATAACTGCTTATCCAATTAAATAAGACAGAGAAAAGACAATGACCTTTCAATTCATGTTATCTGTCAATTCTGGCTGTTGTATATTGTAAAAAAGCAGCTGGACCATCTGTACGGTTTTATTTTGTTGTAACAGAAACAACTGGAAGATGTCACTGATAGAACAAAAGAATTATTATTATTATTGTAAAACAGTATTTGAAAGCCTCACAGCTGGGGCAATGTGTTTTCTAGGTAGTTTTCCTGGCAGTTTGAGCAACAGGACTAGTTTGGGGTGGTCACACAGGACTCTGCCATAGTTGGGTGCTATGCAGGATTTGTGGAGGTCAGAGGTGAGAGGTGAGATTGCTGGGAAGGGCAGATGGTCGGAACTGCTTTGTCAAGCCTTTAGGGAATAAGGCTGAGGTATTTACTCTGTTTGATTTAGGGTAAAGGCCAAAATGTTACACCAGAGATTGTTATGTTGGTATATTTTGGTGTAGGAAAGGAAATTACACCACATAACTCACTGTGAAATACACAGAATAAATAGCCGAATCAGAAAATGTGTATATTTGACTGAATTAGAAAGAGCTCGGCTGTTTGCCTTGATGATTTTATCTACGTCTTAGATGCCTCTTGGCAAACATCATCCCTCAAAGAGTCCGCCTCCTGTTTTTCAGCTTGGAACAGTGCACAACAAACCCTCAGCAGTTAAAGATTTTCTTCCTTCTTGTCTTAGTGGTTAATCAATAATCAATGATTGTCCCGCTGTTTGTCAATCGAGCATCACTTGAGTGAATGGAAAGGCAGAGTGGAGAGGCAAAGGATCAGAGCAGCTCATCTCTCATGCCCTGCAGTCATATCACTTCAGCAGGGTAATGGCATTTTTGTAAGAGGTTGTGTTAAAACAGGAGGGGCAGGAGAGGGCCTGGGAGAGGCGGTTTCAATGCCTCTCTCTGCTTCTGTCCTCACATCAAACATCACAGTGGAGCTAAGGAGGCAACAGCTTAAGGCTAATTAGATTAAACGTGTCCATGGTGACGACATCTGATCCTGACAACAGTTTGACTTTTGTCCAACGGTTCATCAGAAATGGATGAAGCCAGCAGCCATGCCTTTTTAATGTTTTCATTCATGAAGTCCCTTGCATGACACAAAACCCCAAATAGTCCTAATAAAACTGCAATTTAGTAATTAGAAGTTAATTTTATCTCTGGAATCAAACTACAGATCCTTTCTTTCCTCTCCAAATGTCAGTTTGATTTGAAGCTGACAGTTTCTGTTAAATGTGTAAAAGTCATAATTCACTGAACGCAGTCTGAGCTCTGCTGTTGTTTAACACCACAGCAGCTGGCAGCACTGCTTACACACAGCCATCCATCACCCCCTCCCCTATACGCACCACTGTGTGTTTATTGCAGTTAAGGGATTTCCTGGAGACTTCTCTCGAAAGCAGAGGTTATCATAGCACTGAGCTAAAAGAAAAGTATCCCGATAAGGATGTTAAATATCAGAGTGTAAAGGATTATAGCTGGCAATGAGTAATTCGGATATCATTCATTTCACTGTTTGGTTTATGCTTGTTTCCTCTGTGGTTTCTCTTTGTTTTCTTCCTTATTTGTAGTTTATTTGGTATTTCTCCATGCAGCATCTCCAAACGTCTCTTTGGATGGTTTTTTTTTGCAGTAAACATGTGACAGACGTGGTTTTAACTTGATATCCTGCTTCCTGTTCTTTTGTGTTTCTTTTGCTGAGTGCTGATGGCTCACTGCAGCAGAAGCGGCTCTGGGTGTGTGCTCAGAGGTTAAAGAGCACCACAGTGTATTTGTTTATCCATTGCTGAATGGGTGATGGTTTTGACTTAAAAACAGGCAACAGCTTTTGAAAATGGACCTACTGAAATTGAAAATTTAATTTGTTGGTCCGCTGCAAAAATCCTTTAGTGTACTGATTTGTCCATGTATGCCATTGATAATTTGATTTATTTATTATAGTAAATGTTAGCAAGCTGTGGGGCTCACTGTTCTGTCTATCACAGACAAGAGTGCAATTGATTTCTTTTAACAAGCGACTGACCTCCTGCTTTTTAAGTAGAGGGGGGCATGAGGATCTGGGTGTCTTTCAGGATTTTTGTGACTCAAGAGGAACAGCTATTCAAAACTTCAATAGATTTACACAAACATCTAAAAGGTCCTTATTGTAAATCTGGTTGGGTCTTATTTGCTTGCTGCTTGGCTGGTGGCTGACACTAGCTCAGTTTCAGAGAAACCCAATCCACGCAGGATGTAGCTGTTCCACTCCAGTCACCACCTTCCAGCAGCATGCTGCATGTTTACAGCTTCAGGAGCAGGAACGTCTGTTTTCTGATATCTGACTGAGATGGATGGATGATGTCATGATAATCACAAACTTGGATATGCTTGTAACACTTTTGTTTATTATTTTAATGATATACATTAATTCTCTGTACTTCTGCATACATAACAAGTCTCTAATCTGTCTCCTGGTTGGTTTTGTTGCAGGTATTTCCTCATTTTCAGTTCAGCCAACATCTATTGTGGCGACTGAAGGCTCAGTCGCCAGGTTTTCCTGTAAGACTGTTGCACACCCTCCTCCCATCATCACTTGGGAGTTCAATCGGGTCACATTACCCCTCGCCACTGAACGGTATGCACTCTGTTGTTTTCAGTTTAATTTCATCTTACTCATTTACATTATTCCTACACAAATTTTAGATAAGATTCTTTATTAGCCATTATTTCATGTTGTCTAAGATGTTTCATATGAAATTGGTTCATATTGTAAGTATCATTGTTGTGTGGGTGCGTGTGTTTCTGTCTTTCAGAATCACAGTCCTGCCCAGTGGTGTTCTTCAGATTCAGGCCGTGCAGCAGGCTGACGCTGGAAATTACCGCTGCGTCGCCACCAATATTGCTAGTCGACGCCGAAGCACAGAGGCCACCCTCACTGTGACCCCAGGTGTGTTAGCCAGCTCACTTTTTGCAAACTTGTAATATTTAAGCACACAGTTGAGTTAAAAAGTCTGACTCTGAAGCAGTTGAAAGCCTTACAGCTCACCATGTGCACTAAAGCTGTCTTCTGCTCTCTCTCCACAGGTCCCAGACCGCAGCTTCCCCAGAGACCTCGTATCATCGCTTCACCACAGAACATCTCGGTGTCACTGCACCAAACTGCCATCCTGGAATGCATGGCCACAGGCAATCCCCGACCCATCATCTCCTGGAGCAGAGCAGACAGCAAACCTATTGATGTTTACAACACCAAAGTGCTGGGGAACGGCAACCTCATTATCACAGACATCAAGCCCCAGCACGGAGGCGTCTATTTGTGCAGAGCCACCACACCTGGCACAAGGAACTATACCATGGCCTCAGCTAATGTCACTGTGCTAGGTAAAAACAGAATATACTACTCAGGCTGTTCATGATTTCTATTTGTGATGATCACGTAGAATTGAACATATTGCTGTTCTTTTTCTAAAGCACCGCCTTCCTTGGTGGAGTGGCCTGAGAGCCTTACGCGCCCCAGAGCTGGCACCGCTCGCTTTGTGTGCCATGCTGAAGGAAATCCAACGCCTCGCATCACTTGGCTTAAGAACGGAGAAAAAGTTCACTCTAATGGTCGGATCAAGATGTACAACAGGCATGTTTCTCTCCAGTTCATTTAAAGAGTCATTACTGTGACCCCAAATTATCATGAGATGATATTTGAAAGTTCTAGTTGACCAGAACTTTCAAATATCACACAATGTTTTTCTTGTGACATTACCAATAAGTTTGATGTGTCACATGGCCGTCTTCCTATTGAAAAAACAAAAGTTGTATCCAAGATGGCCACCATGGTCACCACCCATCTTGAGGAGTTTGCCCCCTCACATATACTAATGTGCCACAAACAGGACTTTAATATCACCAACCATTCCCATTTTATTACGGTGTATCCATATAAATGCCCCACCCTGTATATTTATAAATGTGCCAATGGAAATTTTGTTGGTTTCCTCAAAATTTTCACCTGAAATCATCTGGGTCCATACTCTTTATCTCTGGGTGTCTCCAGCAAACTAGTCATCAACCAGATCATCCCTGAGGATGACGCCATCTATCAGTGCCAGGCAGAGAATGAGCAGGGATCAGTCCTCACTATGGCGAGGCTCATTGTGGTGATGTCAGAGGACCGGCCAAGCGCACCCAGGAACATCCGAGCTGACACTGTGTCAAGCTCTGCCATCCTTCTGGCTTGGGAGAGGCCTCTGTATAACTCGGATAAAGTTATTGCTTACTCTGTACACTACATGAAGGCTGAAGGTAAGCAGAATCCACACACATGTTTTGTTGTTGGGTTTTTTGGTAACAGGAACAGTACATTAAGACAGGATTTTCGTGGCAGTTTCAGAAATCCTACTTTCTGTCAGACACTGTGACGTTAGTGTTGTGTTGTTGTACTCCGGAGTTAATTGGAACAGCTGCGTTTTCTGAACCAACAAGACATGTTAAGCTTAAAGATGCAGGGTTCCTTCCTTTGCTGGATAAAACACAGGATGCACTATTCACAAGAAGCACAACGGTTGTAGTGTGGCAGCAGAAAAGCCTTAAAGCCTTTCAGTTTTCCTGGGAACTTTCTTTCTGTTGACAACAAGAGTCACATTTAAACAATGTAGCATTTCAGGAAAATGTGCAGGCTGTGCATTCAAGGACTGCACTTCATTATAATGCCACTGACTTCCATTGAGGAGGAGAGACGTACAGAATTCAACTATTGAAAAAAGAACACCTGCTGGATTTTTGGTGGGAATAAGGATGTCTGAGAAAAAAAAACAGGATGTCGCTGAACAAATAACTGACATCTGTCAGGAATTTGTTGCACTTTTCACAGATTTTTTTTGTCCTCTTGGTGCCACTTAAAGAAGCTGGTTATCAGGCAGTGTGCTCTTTACCTGAGGTTGTTGATAGAGGCTTGGGACTTAACTGAAGATCTACTGAAAAAGGGAACTTTTTAGCCAGTGTGATGGAGTGGCCAAAAGTGTGTATTCTATGAGGGGAAGATAGTTTAAATTGGACAGGAAGTCAAGCTTTGTTAAGACTTCCAGGGAGCCGTACTGAGGCATTCAGACTACACAGAATACATTTTTGTTTGCCTGAAGTACCTTAAGTGAGAAATTAGACCAGGTACCAATCCGTCTTTGTTTCTGACTTGGCTGGTTGTTCCAAGGGGCAGGAAATGAAAACTGCAGCTGCATAATGTTCTTATTACAATGAAAAAAACATGGGAATGCACAAAGCAAGCTGAGCAGTGGTAAAATAAGACAAAGTGACTGGACATACATAAAATGTTGAATAAATTATGAAAACCTACAGTAACAAAACTGTATCATATTGTTGCTGATTTTTGGGGGCTGGGGGCTAAAGTTTGAATGTTCTGCTTTTTATTGTTATCTCAACATTTTTTTTTTAATCCTGTCATTTGTCCAGGGTTAAACAATGAGGAATATCAAATTGTCATTGGAAACGATACAACTCGCTATATTATTGATGATCTGGAGCCAGCGCACAACTACACCTTCTATGTAGTCGCCTACATGCCAATGGGAGCCAGTCGCATGTCGGACAACGTGTTTCAGCACACACTTGAGGACGGTGAGGTCTACAATAACAAACAAAAAAATCATTAATGCAGTCAATACAAAACAAGAAATAAGCCCTGTTTAAGGTCATTGAATTTTCTGCAGATGGGTTAGCCATGGTCTTTCCTGTGTGATATAATTAAAAACAGGATATGAGGCTGTTTCATATGTTTTTTTAGTTGCATAGGTGGTTTTACTAGAGATTGCTGATAGCGTTTTTTGGCACATATGACGGGGTGCAGTGGGAGGTTTGAATGTCCAGTGTTAGCTACAAGGTGGTGCAAAACAAGCAACTTCCTCCCTGTTTGGGCATTTCTTTAGGCTTTCAGATTGGCTAGCACTGGGAAACAGAAGGTTTGAGTAGATGGATGAGTGGTGCTGGGTGTTCAGAGTCTCTCTTTGACATAATACACAAGAAAGAGTTAAAAGACAAAAAACAAAGACATTCTGAAACTGAGTGCGTAGAGCACCGTGAAGCTTTTGGCTTACAGGTTTACTTGTACATGCTCTGAGCTCATCATTTAAACTTTGGTCCACAGTACCCCTCCGCGCCCCTGAACTCAGCCTCACCAGTCGCAGCCCCACAGACATCCAGGTGTCTTGGCAGCCTCTTCCAGACAAGCTGAGTCGTGGCCGAGTCTGCAGCTACCGCTTATCCTATCGTACCAGTTCTGACAGCGCGGTCTCACAGATAGAACTTCCTGGAGAAAAGACCCAGCATCTCCTGGAAAACCTGCAACCCGACACCATCTACCTTCTTCGAATTGTTGCCGCCACCAGCGTAGGGTGGGGTGAGCAGTCCGCCTGGACATCGCACCGTACCCCGAAGGCATCCGGTGCTCAAGGTACTTGAAGAATTGTCCTCATAACCTCTAAAATAGAAGCATTTAATCAAAAATATGAAGTCAGAATTGTACTTTAAATAGATTCTTATCCAAGCAGAGGAAGTTGAGTCAAAAATGTGAATTGGGCAAGAGATTGAGAAGAGCACGCTTTAATAATCTTGTTAAGACATTGCATTTGTTTCTCTCTGACCTTTACCCTGTGCTGTCAGTAACATTGGAAGGGCTTTGGTCATGGGTCATAAAGGGAGACCTCGGGCTTCAGAGCTGGACAGAATATATGGCTGTTTAGAGCTAGATCTGAAGCTTTGGGAAGGGGGAGGGGAGGATTTGTTTTTTTTTTCTGTCCATCTCTTTTACCCTTAGTGTCCAGTGTAAACTCTGAAAGGCAACTTCTATTGGCAAACTTCATTCCCGTCATTCCTAAACGTGTGAAACAAGCTTCCTTATCTCTACGTGTGGTTTCTATTGAGTATTTAAAAGTGTGGGGGGATGGGGGCATTATTTAACTTTTCAAAAACATTTACCTGGTCAGGACAGAAGCTTCCTCTGTCACTCAAAAACAGCTCAAATAATGGATTGTAGTTGTTTTAGGATCAAGTTCCTCTTTTGTACGACTTTATAAGAAGACTGTGACGTACTTATAATAAATAAATAAATGTGGTTCGTATGGTCTTATTCTTCTGCAGTTCCCCTGGCTCCTGAGCTGCATCTGGAGTCTTTAAATTGCACCACTATTTTGGTACATTGGCAGCTGGCACCCAGAAACTCAGCGAATGTGCGGGGCTACAAGCTATTCTACCATGAGGAGAGCCAGCCTGAGAGCACCCCAGTTCAGTTTCACGCCTCGGATAATAAACACACCATCGGAGGGCTCGGTGAGTTTTCACCTTAGGTTACCTTCTGCCACCAATTTGGCTGTTTGGGTCATTTTACAGTATTTTCACATGAACACCAACACATGATGGAAGTTTCGTGTTTACTTTGCAAGTTTTAAGATCTGTTAAGATTTTCAGGCAATCTTTGAAAATGTTGATTTTTAACAACGTGTTATTGGTTTAACAGTACTTGTTTTTGTTTTTTTATTAATATTGCCTACGTCATAATTAAAGGTGTCATAGTTTAATGATTTAATATGGCTGGAAATGGATATTTGCTATGAAAAGATGTGTTGAACTGATGGGGTTCTTTGCAGGGAAAGTGTGTGTGTGTAATCAGAGACCGTCTGTGTTTTGGTAGCTGCATGTGAGTTCCCAGCTAAGACATTTGTTTGATTTCAGTGTCCCAGATATTCAGATGAAATGATCAAACTTAGCATAATTTGAATGCCAGTATTCTAACAACTAAAGTAATGGACAAGGTGTACATCCTGTTGCTTACCTGCCTTGTTGCTTGTTTATCATGTGTGTATCTGTCATTTATGGATATACATACAGTAGAGAAAGCAGTCTTTAAGGTTTTTTATTAAAATCTGGATGCATCTTTTTAGGGAACGTGAGCGATTAATTAGCTTAAGTCATGTCACATTTGGAGCAGAGGTTCTTTAAGTGGGAAATATATCAGCATCACATCCAGTTTCCACGACCTCTTGACTTCTGCGGGACATCAGTGTGCGGCTTTTCTGCTGCTGCTGAATAGTGTTCGGGACACATCACAGCCTCTCTGCCCTTTAGGTCAGATTCATTTTATCTTTTTTTGTTTGAGAGCGGAAAGGGAGCTCAGGCTAGCTCCAAGGACAACTGACCATATGTGGCCAGAGGAGGTCAGCCAGGTGGTCAGCAGCTGAGTTGTAAATCAGAAGCCTCTGTGCTCAAGTGAGATCAGAAAGGGAGAAAGACAAGGAGTCATTCTATATTACTGTAGGTGTGAAGTCTAAATGATACAGGTGTTCAGTAAGTTAGAATTTACTTCAGTAAACACTACAACTGTTTAGGCTCATTCTGCCACATCCTATGAAAAATATGACAACTAAACCCATTTCTCCTGCTAGGATTAACTCATAGTTGAATCTAGTGCAGATAAAGTCACAGACACTAAAATTACTTGCCTAGATATGAAGTTATACCTTGAATATTATTTTAATGATAGCTATAGCTTGAGGTGCTGGAAAAAGTAAAAAGATTCCTCTATATTCAGCTAAAGTTTGTGTGTGTGTGGGGGGGGGGGTGTTTCAGTATTTATTAAACGTTTCAGCAAGAATGGTTGTATGAAATATTTCTAAGCTGTTTTGGTTTTTGTTTTCTTGTTTTTTGCCCTGAATATTGGATGTTCTGGGTTGTTCTGGGAGGATGAGCGAGCTGTGGTCACTCTGTAAAATACAGCTTCTGCTGAATTAAAAGAATCATCTTTTTGTTCCTCGTTGTTAAAACAGCTTTCCATGGCCGTGTTTTAAAGAGGGTAAGACTGTTTTGTGGAGGCTGATTTATCATGCCTTTTATGACTCCTTTGAGCAGTGTTGCTGGAGGAGAATTAGGATCAAAGACTCCTATTCTGTTTGGCTTTGAGGGCCACAAAGATGGTGTATTAGCCAGAATTTCAAGGAAAACCATCCTCTGACCAACTGAGAGCTGTTAGCTAAACAATGAGCATGTCTTGTGAGCTCACTATGTCACAGGTTTGAGATTTCTTCCTCATAAATTAGCTGCAGCGCTGTGCATGGGGAGAAAGGTGTGAACTGAAGTGTCTGACGTCCTGTGTGGCAACGCATCCTGCAGCACAGAAGGCATTTCTGTGCTGTGAGCAGTCTGACATTTCCTCTAATTATATCTGCTTTCTTTTCCTTTGAAATTATTTTGATAATTATGTTTTACACAATCTTGTTACAACATTTGAATTCTTGTTAAAATGAAGTTTGCATTGGAAAAAGGTTGAAAGGAAATTTGGATGTTAAAATGAGTCAAAAAGTAGCATTAGCATGAGTTATAAATATTTTTGACTGCATTGGCATTTGTCACAGTAAGCTTCTGGCCACTCCAGACCAACTAAAGCTGTGGAAGAGTCCAGTGAATTCAACAACTCTTTCTTTCTGTCTTATTTATTTGTTATTTTTATTTCTATAAGGGGAGAATGTGTGTTTCCTTCTTTTAGAAGCAACATTGCCTCACTTTTAAGGTGATCTTTAAAGATGATCAGGCAATGAGCAATGCTCTCAGCGCGATATGGCAGCCTTGCTTCTGTCAGTCTGCCCCAGGGCAGCTGTGGCTACAGCTGTAGCTTGCCCCCACCAGTGTGTGAATGTGAGAGTGAACGAATAGTGGAATTGTACAGTGCTTTGAGGGTCTCGAAAAGTGCTATATAAATGCAATCCATTATTATTATTATTATTATTATTATTATTATTATCCAGCTTAGATGATAGGCAGTAATCGGTTACATCAGTCTAGTTGTAGTGAATTTTCTCCATATTCCCTTATGGGTTTTCCGCCCCTGTTTTGGATTTACATTTAAGTGGTCTTAGATGAATTATTGGATTATTGAATTATGAATGAATACATTAACTGTGTCTGTTACACTGTTATTTACTGCAAATTGTTCTCATTAGATAATGGCAGCTAGTAAAGCTGATTGAAATGAGCTCGTAGACTGATGCAGTGTTAGTCACAGAGCGTCATATGCTTTGGAAATATTTATGGGTTTATAAATCAGTGTTTCAGTGCCTGTGTTCTGGCAGTTTTACATTTCAAATTACATTTTATAGCTTAAGTTGCCTGGCCCCATGTGGTTACTTAATAAGAAAGCTGCCCTAAAACTATATATAGGTTTGTGTTTGCTTTTCTTTTAAACTCGGCTTTAAAGATGTGCTAGAAGCAGCTTTGAAGCTGTTTATCATTGCAAATCAAATCAGCTTGTGCTGTGAATTAATTTTTTCATAATCTACTTGATTTTGTATACAGCAGTCAATAGTATTGATTTCTGAACTGTCATCTGTAGGAAAAACCACAAACTGCTGATTCAGCTGCAGAGAACATGCTCTGAACTCACTCATGACAAGCCAGATGATTGAAAGCACACCATAAAAAGCAGGAATGTGGTTTTAGAGGCTCCAGTTTGGTATAAATGGCACGGTGATGTGACCTTTCCTCGCATGTGTATTCGTTGCTTGGCCCATGAACAGCACAAGTTGTCATAGCTGAAGCTTAAAGACCTCTCATACCTGTTGGCACCAGGCAGGACTGCAGATTTATCTCACAGCTGCAGGCCATGTTGCATCTTGTCCACTCCTTTTATTAAACATGAGGCAAAGCATGTTCTGTGTGAAATACAGTCTTCATTTTAAAAAGGCTATGTCATGTTTAACCTGCATGTGTGTCTGCTGATTTGTGTTGGAGGCTAAAGACAGGAATAGTAGGGGTGGTGGTGGTTAATAGATGCCGGTGTGAGGGCTCTTGCAGGAATTGACATTTATTGCCTCTCTTCGGGCCTGGGGGCCTTTCGCAACAGAACAACACTGCAAGGGCCAACAGGAACTGCATTTTAGCTTTTTTTTAAAAAAAAAAAAGGGGGGGGGGGGGGTCACAAATGGCTTGAATATCCCCAAACAGAATAATTTATGGGAGTAAAAGCCTGTATCCCAGTGGAAAGGACAGGAAAGCATCTTCTCCTGAGGAATGGCTTTGAAAGCGGAATACAATGTGTAGTATTGTAATCACATTTAAAATTTGTAAATCTAGTTCTGCATATGAAAAATACCTTCCAGCAGTAATATTTACACTCAGTCTTTTAATTAAGCAAAGAAACCCCAGTTATACAGTTGTGAGTGAATTGTTTCATGTAAGAAGATGGAGAAACTTCTTAAACATTTTCAGTTTAACTGTGATGCACTCGCAGCTCGAGGAAAGTGAGTGAGTCACTTCGTCTGAGTTGCATCATCCCCTACAACATTTGTAATGATTGTGCTTGTTTAATTAAAAGTGACTTTTATTTATTAAGTCTCCTCATTTCTCTGTTTTTTTTTTTTTACTACAGTTTATTTTTGCTTTTTTTGAGTAGCTTGTTTGATGGATTTTGAAACATGCCATATAAGTTTTTTTTATTACATGTGCTGTAAATTAAACAGAATAATCATCAGGAACACTCAGTTCAGATTATTTTCTTATCTTTTGCTGAGGCAAAATCCTCGTTGTTGTCATTTGTTGCTTTGATTTTGTTCACCTGACTGTGTTGTTGAGAGCTTCAAGAGTCATCTTCATGGTTTTATCAGGACACTTTGATATGATGCTACTTTAAGCCAGTTTGACTCTTGGTGGTTCCCTGCTTTTTCACTCACTTCCTCCGCTTGACCCTCCCCCTTCAAGGGGAGAGAGGTAACCCTCCCCCCTTTTTTTGCAGGATTTAGCTTGCTCAGATTCCATGTCAAAGGTCATGGCCCAGATGTCACAGCTTCCCCCCCACTCATAGCTCCTCTCTCACATAATTACGGCAGGCCCATTGTATTGTGGGTTTGGGTAGAGGTGCATGCTACATGCCTACTCCTCTTTAGAGGTAAGGCTTAACAAGCGGCTCAGAAACTCCAGATAACAAGGAGGACATTGTAGAGCTGTAGAAGTCGAGGAATTCTGCTTTCACTTAGTTCTGGAAGTAACAAAGAGAGGGACAGTCCTTCTTCTCTGTAAACATTTGTCTACTCTGCAGCAACTCATGAGATAGTTTACATTGCTGAATATTGTGTTCTTTTATTTTTCCTCATTGCTTTTAATTGTCTTTAGGAATAACTAAGGTTTTAGGCTTCCTGGGCAAAAAAAGAGGTTCAGCTCATATTCCACACCCATGACCCCAGATTCTTTCAGTTTTATCTTGGCCTGACCTGTTGGCCCTGGTGTGGCTCCAGTGAAACTCCTCAGGGCTCTGTGGGGGTGCAATGTGTGTAGCTCCACCCACGCTAAACTTTGCAAACTTCCATGGAGATAAATTCATCTCCTGTGGTCTCCCTATTCTCTCGAGCTTCTAAATGTCTGAACATCAAATACATCTGTTTGTGTTGTCTGCGGGACACACAGGACTCTGATAGTAGTAGTTGTAGTAGTAAGGATTGATTGGTTTGGATTTTGTTATTTTGCACATCCACCTGGTGTTTCTCACTAAACTGTGATCCTGCATCTTTGAAACATTATTTAGAGACTCTGGGTCACATTTTGTTTACTGTTTTTAAGCACTGGAAATTATGACCATTTAGGGGTAAAAGGGACATGTGGTCAGTTGGCTATTGTTCAGCAGAGGGTCTCCAGGGTCACTAAGGTCTGCTACTGCTGCTGACCATCAGCAGTGTCCTCCCCAAGGGGTTTTCACTCCAGATTTAACCCCTAGATTCAGGACCCGAGTAGGTGTGGCCACTGACCAATGACCAGCAGGCCTGACGGGGCCAGAGAAAGAGCTTTCTTTATATGTGGTCAAAAGGCTGGGGGTGACAGGGTGATGGATGTGGGGGGGCTTATCTGTTCTGCTGCCTTGGGTGGTGTCGAAACTGACCAAAGGACTCGCAGCACAGAGCATCTGTCGCCCTGCCCTACCCCTCGTTCTCACCACGCCATCAAACCAGAGCACATCACTGACCTCACACCCACACCGGCCAGCTCTCTTTCACACAACACCCCCACTTCCCATTAGCTTTAGGAAACACATCTGGCACTGTTGTGGCCTATACTGACTTGTGTAAGGAACTGTCAATCTAAATCTTTAGTGCTCTTTTTTTTTTTTCATCTCTTAATGTAGATCCAAGGAAGAAGTACCACGTTAAGATCCTGGCTTATAATGTTGTGGGAGATGGGTACCAAGCAGACCAGACTATCAGCACCCCTGGATGTGTCTGTAAGTCCCACATTATAATAGAAAAGTCAGACCACATGGTGCAGAAAAAGTGGGGAAAAAATAACAGTACTAATCTAGATGTACCTCTCAGCTGTTCGAGATCGCCTGGTACCCCCTCCACCTCCTCCACACAACGTGTATGCTAAAACCAACAGTTCGACCACCGTCTTTCTGCACTGGAGTCGACCAGCATTCACCTCCAGCCACGCAGTCAACTATACCGTCCGCTGCAATCCAGTTGGTCTGCAGAATGCCTCCCTGGTGCTCTACCTGCAGACGTAAGAAATTACCCTTCAGACCAAAGTGAACATGACTACATGTAGATTGATTTTCATATTTGTTAGCGTGTAATTTCAACTGCATTTGCTGCATTTACTGTACGACTGCCTGGTTTCCTTTCATAGTATAGTTTTTATTTTAACAGTATTTTTTTAAACAGTAATTTAGATTTTTTAGCAGCAGCTGATTATCACAACCTAAAATCAGCTGAATGCATTTCTTATACTGTGTGTTTACAACACTTTAACAACATAAATGCTGTCTCCACACTTTTACACTGCCATCACAGCTCCATATCGCCCTCTTCTGGCCATTTCTTTGACCCTCTTTAAACATAGCTGTCTGAAGTTGGCTGGAATGTCTTGCCAGTAAGTATTGAATCTGTAAAGGAGAGCACAATTCTTAAAGTGTGCATGTATTCTGCAGGAGTGAACAGAGACTCCTCGTGCGAGATCTGGAGCCCAATACCAAGTACGAATTTGCTGTTCGCCTCCATCTTGACCAGCTGTCCAGCCCCTGGAGCCCTGTGGTCTATCAGAACACCTTCCCTAAAGGTGAAAATGCAGAAACATCTTATTCACCGATTAATTTCTTCATTTCTTCATGCACAAAGACGAACATCCCCATGTTAAAGCTGTTCTGAGTTCACTTTGTCTTTTCATTCTCACCTCCCAGCTCCCACGCAACCTCCTTCCAACATCAAAGTGACTCTAATTGAAGAAGACACCGCACTTGTTTCATGGAAGCTTCCAGATGAACTCAATGTACCTGTGACACGCTACACAATCCTGTATGCCTCCAGAAATGACTGGATAGCTGGGGAGTGGCAGGTGATGGAAAGGGAAGGTAAGGAGAGACTCAGAACAAGAGCATTTATGTACAGGTGTGTGTGTATATATGCATGACTGTCAAGGAAACGGTCATCTGGGAATCAGTGACTCTGCCTCTGTCTTCATTGTAGTCCCAGAATTCTCTAGAGTTCACTGCTTTGTCTTACTGCCAAGTGGTTTAATGAGACTACAACAAAGACTTTGATTTACAGTCTTGTTGACCATTTGCACATAAAGATGCTTTTAAATCTCTTCTGTAAATGAACAGCCTATATCTTTTTACTGCAATAATGGATGGTAAATAATTGTTATACATCTTATACTATGATAGATTATTGCTCACAATTTGACTCTTAGTAAGTACACACAATAAACCGATATCACAGGCATTGTCAGAATTGATTTCAGTTATGTGTGTTTATTTATTTATTTTTAATCTTGTATACCCTTCATCATGATTCCGTCTTAGTCTGTTTTTACCTTGTTTAGCTTTTATACCTGATTTTACACTTTCATGCTTGTTTTTTGTTTTGTTTTGTTCCTTGCCTTATGTTTTTATTTATTTTATTTTATTTTTTGTCCTATTGTAAGCTGACCTTGAGGGTCTTTAAAGGTGCCTATAATAAGATGAATTATTGTTATTATTATTATTATTATTATTATTATTATTATTATTATTATTATAAGGGTTACTGTGAAAACATAGTTAAAAAAAAATCCATGATTGTAAATGTCACAGGATAGTTCTCAGCTTGACCAGTATATTGGTTACCAGCTATTTGTCGTTATACCAATATCCATATTTATAATATATATTAAGCAAAAAATTAAAGAAGAGGCGGGAGAAACACCCTTTAACCTTTTTATGGGTGTTGGCATTGCATAGTGTGTCCACCAGAGGGTGCTCTGCAACTTCCCTGTTGGAACATGTTTTGTTTGGAACGCTCTTCCCAAGCTGAGTTGGGACAATTAACAATAAAACAGGATTTTTAAACAGAATTGCTATATTATCTTAGTAAGGACTTGTGAGTAACCGCAGATGACAGAGATTTAGTGTGTCTGAAAGAAAATAATAGATCAGCTGGTATATTAGATTTTTAAATTGTTACATATCGGTCTAGTGTCTGATAATATTGGTATTGGTATTAAGCACCCTGTATCAATCTGGCTCTAGTAAACATTTTTTTAATTAATTGTTCTACTTCATGAACTTATTTTTATTCATCATGGATTACAGTGCCACAGAAGAGTCATAAACTACCTGAACATGGACAAACAGTGTGCTATTAAACGGAGAACCTTGTGGTCTTTGCTTCTTTTATGCTTTATACACACCGGTGTATTCAGACAGAATTTCATCTCACAACAGGGACCATCACCATGGCGCTGCTGGAGAACCTGAAGCCTGGCCAGATTTACTTCGTGAAGGTTTCAGCATCCAACGACATGGGCGACGGTCCGTTTTCTCATGCGGTGGAGCTGACAGTACGAGAAGGTCTCCCCCTTGGTCATGATATCCGGGTTTCTCGTGGCTCCACAAGTCAGTGAAACCAACATGATGTCTTACAGTGTAAAGAGTTTCTTTTTTTAAGAGGTTACATGATAACCTGACAATGTTTCCTCGGCCCATAGCGTTTTCTGATAACTTCTACCACCTGGATCAGAAGTCGATGACTGGTATCAGCGTTGGAGTCTGCATCGCTCTCATCTGCATCATCATCTGTGCCTTCATCATCATCTGCAGAGGCAAAAACAGGTACCTGGTGTCTCTGAGTGTAGTGACCATGTCCCACATCAATTCAATTCACTTTTATCTATATAGAGCCAAATCACAACAACAGTTGTCTCAAGACATCGAGGTTTCCTCTATGAACACGTCACTTTGTGTCCTTTCAGGAAACTTTCTGCTGTGAAAACATGCAGAGAGGGAATGAGCACATCTGCTGCAGCTGCAAGACCTCCATCCTCTCAAGGAGAAGCTGAGCATGCTGATGTGAGCATGCCAATGATGAATCTAAGCCATTTTCTTGATGCAAAGGTACAGCATGTCATACTCGTGACACTAAAATCCAGAAAAAAATATACTTTAAATATTTTAATTAAATGTGTTAAGTTATATTTACATTTTGAGAAATGTGACATTGTAAAAAAACAAAACAAATTCAAATAATCAGTGCCACAATGACAGTGCAGGTTTATAATTAAGTGCCAATGTGAGCTGCTTAAACAACAGTTGAACTGTAATAAAGCCTCTTTTCTTTTATTGCTGCTTTTCTTGCAGGGTGGAACAGATCTCATCATCAATTCTCTCGGCCCCATTCAGCACACCGCTGAGAGGAAAAGGAAATGGTTCTCCTTCAGCAGTGATGTGAAAAGTGAGAGTAAACCCACACAGGTGAGATTAAGAATAATGAGTCCTTCTCAATAAGTGATTACCAAATAATCAAACCTGAAGACGACAGCATGGTATGTTGTGTCTGTTGGGTTTAAATCTAGTTTGAATCACTTCTCATGAGGGCTGAATATTTTTTTCTGTTGATTTGCTCAAGATGTTAAGATCTCTGCAGATGTGAAACTGAGCCGTGAACAGTCAGACTAATAGGAGAAACTTTCTCTCTGCGCTGCAGAACACAAGACATGACGCGGCCTCATACCAGCACGGCACCACAGTGCTGACCTATGAAGAGGAGCTTTCTTCAAACCAGCCCACCAACCTGCAGACCCTGCTTGGACATCCCGGCGACACAGAGGGATCTTCAAACAGCGAGGGCAGCCACGCCACCGGTGACTCAGGCCGCTACTCTCACGACGAGACGGAGCTGACCAACCTGTCCTCAGGGCCCAGCAGCCACCTTGCGTCTCCCACGGCAGAGGACGGGACCGAGTTTGACTGTAGCAGCTGCGCTGAAGAGTTGAACGAACTGTCAGAGGAAAATCAGAGCAAACAGAAGGCGAAGGAGTCAATGAATGCTGGCAGTTGTCGACACGAAGCCCAAAGCAGAGTGTGAAGGCGTGCCTCTGTATGTGTGCGTGTGTGTGTGAGTGTGAAGGCGGTGGTTTACTTGCACAAACATTCACATAATATAAAAGTGTGCGCACTCACCAGAGTTGACTTTATTGTTTATTTACACTGCACGTCAGTGAGTGCAGCGAAGAATGTCTGGAACCACGCTGCCTCTTATTTGGGCTGTTATGAGTTTGCCTTTTTGCTTTAATTGCATCACAGAGCTAAGAAATAGGCACACACATACCCCGTAAAACAAAAGTTATATAAGCATGTTAAACAGGAAAAGAAACAAAACAGACTAGTCGCCTAGACTAAAAGAAAAAAAAAATAAATTAAATAATTTAAAATACTTAATCACATTCTTCAGTAACCAAAGTGTGTTTAAATGTCACTGAAATATGTGGCTTTTAGCACAGTGCTTTACGTTACACACATGCGCCTTAAAGAACTAATGTGGAGTGGTTATGTCAGTTTACTCTGACATAGCCAACCTAAAAATCCTTTTAATGATGAAAGTACTGAAAAGACCATAATATTGAATTAATCACAAACAACAAACCTGATAATGTTATTTGAATGTGCAGGTAAACTGCTGGCCTATATGACTGTGTTGATTTTTTCTTTTTTCTTCTTCTTTGTTTCTACACACTGTGAACGCTAAGCTAACAAAGTCCTTCTACAGTATAAAGTGTTGACAGGAAAGCTCGTTTTATCCTTTTAACTTCCTTCTCTTTCTCTCTCACTCTCTCTTTTCATTTCCTGTGTGTGTGCGTTTGTGTGTGTGTGTGTGTGTGTGTGCATCTGTGTGTGTGTGTGCATCTGTGTGCGTGTGTGTGTGTGCGTGTGTGCATCTGTGTGCGTGTGTGTACGTGTTTTTCTCACCCACCATGAATGTTTAAAAAGGAGTGTCAAAGTGACATTTCTGATGCTATTTAAGAGTTTATCACTGGAGCGAAAGGGAGGTCCTTTTTGCGGATTATCTACCTCGGTTTGCCTCATGGGTAAACCTCCCACTGTATATTTAATAACTACTTAAACCTTGCGTTGTGTGATGGGCTGCTTCCGTCACATTACACTTTATACTTCCTCGTCTTCTCTCCTTGCTTTGTTCTGATGTACAGGATGGTAAGGGCGCTGCAGCTCACTCCTCTCGCTCCACCTGTGGTGTGGACTGAAGGATGTAACACACACTCACAGTTTATTATTTATCACCTCAGATGTTGCTGAGGCACTGAGCCAGTATTAATAGGTCTTTGTTCAGTTTTTTTTTATCAGTTACTGATGTAATGAATGTCTGTTTTATCTTTCTTTTTTCATCTTTATGTCGGTGTGCAGTCGCCCTTGCTACTCCTGTTTTTATACTACCTCGTTTAAGATTTAATTTTATTGTCTTATTGTTTTCCTAAACTCAAGGAACAAAGTTTAGTACGTGCGAAAAGTCGTGTAGTGTTATATGATGGACTGACAGGGTAACTTCTCAGTACTAAGCTGTTTTCACGTGTAATTGCCTCAAAGAAAACGCTATGAATGTATCTCTGACATTATGTGCCAGCAGCTCAGATGTTTGTGCTGCCCTTACCACAGACGGACACATCTGCGGGTTCTTTAATGTCTGTATGTTGACTTCTTCTTCATTGTATCTGTGTAAGAATTCACACCAGAAGTGCTTGCAGCGGCATGTCCGTATGGAAAAGCTTTATGATCAGCCTTAATGTGGACAGCGTTTCCTCAGACTCCAAAACCAAAGCCTAATCTCTCTGAGGGAGACACCCCACATGAGGATGCAACACATGAAGAGTGGTTGTAATGGAAGTGTTCAATCAGAGACTGAAGTGAAGAATCGAATGGACAACATTTACTTATAAAAAGTCTATTTTTGTTAGAGGATGATGTACTTGTAGTTACTTTTGTTCCAAGTATTTTTGCTTTGCTTTAGAGTAGATAAAGGTTAGCACTTGTCTGGAAAGTAGTTTGTATTAGAGGCCAATGTGCAGCGGTGACTGTGACGCTATCACCTTTATTTTAGTTTCTCAACTGATCTCTGGCTGGAACAACTGAAACCAAAGACCAAAGATGAAACCGGAGATCAGTTGATCATCAAACAAAGCCTTGCACATTAGTGGCCTTGACCCACGATGAAGATTTTAAAGGAAAATAAATGGTGAAAGTTGTGCCTGCAGGATTCACAGGCACTAAATGGAGTGACAATGACTAATATTTATGCACACGAGCCAGGTTATCCTGCAGCAGAGTTCCTCAAATTCTGAAGCAAACATACGTCTGCATGGTTATAATGTTATAAGAGTTAAATACAGTATTTTATATGGATTAGCAGTCTGTGTTGCGGCAGTGCAGCTGTGTGTCAACGTGCATCCACTGGTTTGTCTCCTGTAAATTAGTGTAAAAAAATAATTAGAAGGAATAATATGTTTAAAGTGTATTATTATTATATTTCTATAGTTTAATTTCATTCTAAGTGCTCACAAGAATTTTTTTTTTCATTTTTAAGTAATTTTATGGCATAAATGAGCTAAAATGCCAGTGGGTGCACAAGTCGTCACATTTCTGTATTTTTAATCAGAGGACTTTGCAGAGGATTCAATCATTTGATATATTTAGGTGACACAATCAGTTTAACTTTCTTTCTTAAGAAAAAGCAAACCAAAGATTTTTTTATTAAAAGGTCACCGTTGCATGTTGGCGAGAGATCAGTTTAAAATCATCCTGTCTTTGTGTGAAATGTTATTTCCACTGCTGTTGTACTCATTTTATTACTGTATGATGTCAGGAGGATGGAAACGTTACAGCGTGTTTTTTAATCATTTCATTTCCCACAAAAACAATTGCTGTTGTGGTTTTTTAAATGCTAAATACTGTTTTCCTGCTTTTGCAAAGAACAGTTTGAGTCTTTGTTTTCAGACGTACTGCCTGAGCAGAGCTTTAAGGGCCCGATCCAGAATCCAAAAACATCTGAACTTTGTGCGTTTACACACACATCACCGCTCTGGTCGAGCAGGTTCTGGATTAGACCCTTGAGTAGTTCATGCAGGTACATGAGTCCTACCTCTGGTGTTTGTTTCCATATTGTTTTTATGGGTACAGATTAAACGTGATTGGGGTCCTTAATGCCTGTAAGGGCCAAGATGTACGGCCATCAAACGTGGGACTGGGGAAGTTGATGTGCTGCTTTTCATCTTATAAATGTTAAAAACATGTGAATTTAAAGGGTTAAACACACACAGTCTTCTGCAGTAATGTTTTAATCCTGTGTAGAGGAGCACTGAGGGTCATTTACAGTCAGACTCAGGGGGACCCACAGCTGCTCATCCATCAGGACAAAGCAGGTTTCAAGTGTTTGAAATTGAATGTATCTTTATGTAATTATTATGTTACCTGATATTTTCTCTTAATGTTTTGTTATATTTGGTCTGTGCCAGCTGAATGACTTGCAAGTTTCCAAAATGTTTAGATAGAAGTTTCTATACAAACAGCTAATGATAAAAAGTCTGATTCTCACTTTAAATAAAAATACAGAAATGCTATAATATCTGCTGTTGTAGTCGGTCTTTGTTGATTCTATCTGAAACTCTGAGCATTCTTTTTACTTTTCTATACAGTGTGCAGTTGCCATAGGTATTAAAGGTACTGCACTGCAGTTGTTTTAATCATAGATGTCTAATACACTCCAATTTGTCATGTGAATGGAGAGTACTCTTTACACATTAAGGTTAATTATGGAGTACCACAGGGATCTGTGCTAGGACCAATTCTGTTTACATTATACATGTTTCCCTTAGACCAGCGGTCCTCAGCCTTTTTTGTTCCATGGACCGGTTTAATGGCAGACAAAATTTTCACAGACCGGCCTTTAAAGTGTGGCAGATAAATACAACAAAATAAAATGATATGACCAAGAGAACAACGGTGGTATTTTGTAAATATAATAGTAAATGTGAATTCACTGTGTAACTTTATTAGCAGCGTCCTCCTGAAATGTGCCAACAACATTGAGAGTACCATCCTCCTCTCTGCCCCTTAATGCTCTCTGGTTGCTATGATAACGCGTAAAATATTTCTTTCAAAATAAGACACACAACTACAACACGGGAAAGACCCAGGGAAACCGAGTTAACGATAAAACCCCTGAAAACCATAAATTTCACACCCGAGCTTCAACTCTCGCGGCCCGGTACCAGTCCGCGGCCCAGGGGTTGGGGAAGGCTGCCTTAGACAGTATCATTAGAAGGTATGGCATAAATTTTCCCTGCTATGCAGATGATACCCAACTTTATCTGTCCGTGAAGCTAGATAACACACACCAATTAGCTAGATAACACACACCAATTAGTTAAACTGCAGCAATGTCTTAAAGATACAAAGACCTGAATGACTGCCAATTTTAGGGATGGGTACCGGTTCTGACATAAACTGTAGTAACCAGACCGAAAAGCAGCGCACATTTAGGTGCTTTATTTCGGTGCTTGTTTTTCCTGAGCTGTGATACACTTCTAGCCAATCATTTTACGTTTCCGAGGATAGTAGGCGGGGCCAGGTACGTACGTTCTTTTAGAGCAGAGCTACAGATTAAAAATGTCCAAGGCGAAGCGGTCAAAAGTCTGGCTGTACTTCACAGCAAAATATGCAAACTCAGCAGCAACAAGTGCTTTAAGCTGATACGTATGGCGTTATTTTTGTGCCACTATTCTGAGCGCACGTAAAAAAGGTTTGCAGGTGCAAGTGTTGCATTTTGAGGAGAAATTTATTTTGAGCGAAGAAAAGCTGAATTTGAGTGAACAAAATTCATTGCTGCATGCAAAAAATGTATATCCGTGTTTGCTATTATCCATATACACACGCACAATAGCAGCCCCTCTCGCTCAGTTTTTGTATTTGCGCTCGCAATGTATCGCTCACGCTCTCAACATTTCTGCCTGTGCACGCTCAACTCTTTCTGTACACCGTTATATTTGTGCCACAAAACCAGCCAATCACAGACTTGGATGCAAAAAAATCTGATTGGCTGTTTTTGTCTCCAATCAGCTCGAAAGGACGAAATGCAATATCCCAGAATCCATTTCGTCCAAAGCTCAAACGAGGCAGTGGCGGAGGAACACAGAGTGGCGGAGTTTGAAATATTACTCTTTCTGGGACACAAAATAAACTTTTAAGATATTTTCATGTTAGAATGTAGCTGTGTGAACTTCAAATATCTGCTCGATTTATCAAGACATCACATATTTGCATAAGTGCTCCAACGTTTTCGGAGATGCCTGTTACCCACCAGCTGACCGGGTGGGAACTCGGGTTAAACATAATATATAAGGCTGAACTGACAAAAAAATCACCGACTACACCACCAGGTATTATTGGAAAAACCATAAAGCCTTTGAACGAAAACAAACGCTGTTGTGACAGTGATGTACACTGTTTTGTTGGTATATATGTATGATTTGTATCACCTTCATGTTTCCAGCTTTACAGCTGTGGCTCCAGCAAACATCAGCTGATACTAGAAATTAATTTTAAATAAATTCTAACAACAGCTGATCAATTTTGAACGTGCTGCTGTTGTTGTTTAGCGCAACATCCGCTGGTTTCCTGTTTCTGGCGCAAAGTGGGAGATAAACAAACAAGAGAGACGATCAGCTGATCATTGATCAGTTTCATGATTGAAGTAGCAACAGGAGAGGGAGGGAGAGAGAATGAGGAGAGAAGAGGCAGCTAAGACACAGAATAACTCCAGCTTTGTGTCTTTTTTATTCTCGCTGAAGTCTTTTCCCCTCAATACGGATGTATTGTAATTGGTCCAGCCCAGAGTTGATTATTACCAGCTGGCTAATCCACCACCTTTCATTGTTTATACCATTACAAAAACAAACAAACTAACATAAAAATGAAAAATCACCATTGGCCCACCGGGCAAATGCCGGGTAAATGCCCAATGGCCAGTCCAGGTATTCGGTCAGCTGGTGGGTAACAGGCATCTCCAAAAACGTTAGAGCACTTATGCAAATATGTGATGTCTTGATAAATCGAGCAGATATTAGAAGTTTACACAGCACCATTCTCGCATGAAAATATCTTAAAAGTTTATTTTGTGACCCACAAAGAGTAATATTTCAAACTCTGCCACTCTGTGTTCCTCCGCCACTGCCTCGTTTGAGCTTTGGACGAAATGGATTCTGGGATATTGCATTTCGTCATTTCGAGCTGGTTGGAGACGAAAACAGCCAATCAGATTTTTTTTGCATCCAAGTCTGTGATTGGCTGGTTTTGTGGCACAAATATAACGGTGTACAGAACGAGTTGAGCGCACACGGGCTGAAATGTTGAGAGCGCGAGCGACACATTGCGAGCGAGCGCAAGTGCAAAAACTGAGCGAGAGGGGCTGCTATTGTGTGTGTGGATAATAGCAAACACTGAAATACATTTTTTGCACGCAGCAATGAATTTTGTTCACTCAAATTCAGCTTTTCTTCGCTCAAAATAAATTTCTCCTCAAAATGCAACACTTGCACCTGCAATTTTTTTTACGTGCGCTCAGAATAGTGGCACAAAAATAACGCCATACTGTGATACTGTCAAAGGAGGTAACACCTCAAATCCGATGAAACACCTGGCAACGCATAGCGGGTTTTTTTAAAAGCCAAGAAATGCGCTGTATTTGATAGCTTGCTGCGAGACCTCACACCAAGCGCATCTACTGGGTTGCCTGTTATCAGACCCAGAGTTACCAACATCCCCAAAAACACGAAGAGTAGAGTCCTGGCCCCTAGCCCTGCCAGTGTAGCAGAAATGATGACGGATGATGATGCAGCAGCAGCCGTTCTTCTCTGCGTGAGTAGCTTAATGTTGTTCGTGTGTGATTTACATTGAGTAGGCTAACCACGTTATTACATTAATGCATGTAAGGTGAACTAGCAAACATCATCATAGCTACATGCGTCTGTCTTCTTGTTTGATGGCAGATACTCCCTTCACCCTGGCCAAAAAGGCTAAAATGACCAAAGAAAAAGAGGGAAACGGCTAAACATGAGAGGTTTTTGGATAAAGTTTTTAAGCACTGCTTCCAGCCAAGAGTGATACCATATATGCCCCATAGCTGCAGAAAAGGCTAACATTGTTATCTTTTTACAAAAAACAGCTGAACATGAGAGGTTTTTGGACCAATTTTGTGTTCTCCATTCTTTAAGCACCGGTTTGAGCACCGTTTGAGCACCGGCACCGTTTCAAAAGTACCGATTTGGCACCGGTATCGGATACCTAAACCTAAACGATACCCATCCCTAGCCAATTTTCTGCTTGTAAATTCTGATAAAACTTTAGGTTACACTTGGCCCTAAACATCTTACAAACATGGTGTTTAACCAGATGCTGGGCTCCAGGAACACTGTGGAGTCTTGGAGTTATTTTTGACCAGAATATGTCCTTCAATGTTGGACTTCTTTTTCTTGCATTTGCACAATATCACTAAAATCTCAAACATACAGTCTTACTTAAAACTACAACCCGGTAAATAGTCTGTAAATAACAAGTAAGTGTTGTGACTTTAACATGAAAGCAAACAGAAACGATTCTTCACAACTGATTCATTTTAATTTGTGTGGTTTGTGGCTCAGAGTACTACGGAAGCGTAGAGCTGCCACCCAGGCAAAAGAAAAAGTGTATCACGTTATAACGTGAAAGGTTTATTGTTCTAACAAGATACTTTTCCTGTTTGTACAATATACTATTCACGTTTGAACAACATAATATCACGTTATTACAAGATACATATTATCACGTTCGTACAATATAAATATTATATTGTACGAACGTGATAATTATGTATATTTATATATATATATATAAATATATATATATATAGCCACCTACTTACTTATTGAGCTTCTTATGATGCAACTAGCAGCTGCTGTTAACAACTTATTTACCTTAGAGGTTTGAGTAACAAGCCACAGACCAAGTAGCAAAAATGTCACTGCAATTTCTCCAGAAACGACATTGTCTAGTTTCATATTGCTATTCTAGCTCTGGTTTTTATTTGTATTGCTGTTGTTGTTGTTGTTATTGTTCTTAATAGTGTGTTGTAAGCCTATTTGCCCTGCTCATAATATATATGTATAACACAATAACACACACATACACGTGTCGGTAGTTACTGACAGACCTGTTAAGCTTTACAGGAACATGAACAAATGTTCAAGCATTCTCTTTCTTTACCTTTTCTTCCCCTCTTACAAACTATTATCTTCTTCTTCTTCGAGTACAGTTGCAGCTGTTTAGTATTTGTTAGATTGCAACACCATGTTTTCCCAAACCAGTCGAGCAACATATTATGTATTCATTAAGTCTTTTGCAAGAGACAGGGAATTTGAGCTCACAACAACAACGACCACGTGTGTTCAGTTAAAGTTTTCAGGTATGGCGTTTTGCTTATTTAATGTTCTGCTTAGGCTGCACATCTAAACATATAAAACACTCATTTGAAAAGCTCTTCATCGACGTGTCTCCGCCCTCGTTGCTGTTACTGTGTCGGTGCTTCGTCACGCTTCCTTGTTTATGTTTTTTTCTTTTTCGCAGCCGCACGGGGATTTTCGCTCCACCCTCGCCGAGTTTGTTTGGCCGCCGAGCTGACCCATGGGATATGTAGTTTCGGGTGTCGCAGAAGACATTGCGCCGCGTGTCCAGCTAAACCCTTTAAAACTACACTTCCCTCCCACTGGTCGGTTACGCAGCGTCAACGGATAAACTGGCTCGGGCATATACTGCAATAACTGTGGAGCTTCTTGCAAACAGCTGTCTCGCCGCCAGGAACAAAACACTGGTGAGTTTAGGCACTTATCGTCATACTCTAGGTTGCAGTGATGTTAAACGACTGTTAAAAATAACGGATAGTCTCGAGACGGTTTCAATTATACGTTCCGACGACGTTTATAGAGGTGACGGTAATAACAAGCCTCTGAAGTTAGTTCAGTAACAGCGAAACTGACGCCAAATGCGGTTATTTGATGTCAGCGGACGAAGCTGGTGTTCGCTGCCCGTAGCTGCTGCAGGTTTAACCGCAAATTTGTCCGTTAGAGACGTAAACAGCGGCTTTTTTTTCAGCGTGAGGCCGCGCGCTGGTTGGCATCGTCTTCTAGCCTTCACCGCCAGAGGGCGCTGGTTCCTCTGTTTGTTTACACTGCCAGGTATCAGCTCGTGACCAGCTGTAAAAAAAGGCATTAGCTGCGGTTACAACACATCGACAGGGGGGGCATGTAACTGGATTCGGGGAGAGGAGTTTGAGACTGCCAAAGTTAGGGGTTATAACGGTATTATCACAGTACCGCGTAGATCTAGGGATGCCACAACAAGACTCCAATGAGGTTTCGTGCCAAAAAGTGATTACTCATGTTTCTGTCTGATTTTTTTTATGACTAATATCTGTGTTTATATACAGGCTGTAGTTTACAGGATTTATGTATATACAATAAAGAAATTAGCTGTTATCCAAGTATCTTTATGACTCTGTCTTATTGTATCAGGTCAGTGTTCTGCATTATAATCAACCCAGTCCTATTTGACCACTTTTAAAACTTTATAAAACTATTAACTAACTTTTGTTGTACTTTCTGCTGGCCTCTTTGCCATTATGCATATTTAGTTTTAGTTATTATAACCTTGCTCGCAACTATATTGTGATGTTGATGTTTAATAGTGTGCCCATCAGAGGGCACGTTGCAGACGGGTAAATGGTCGGTAAATAACAAATGAGTTTTGTGACTTATGACTGATTCATGTTAGTTTGTCTGGTTTTTCTAGATTTGACAAGTCAACCACTGCTTGCCTTCCGTGTCCTGACGAAAAACAGCTGATCTACGCAGAACAATGTTCAGTAATAATTAGGCTGATATGAGTAAATATTGGATTTTTAAATCACTGAGAACTGGTATCAGTCTTAAAAACCCTGTATCTAAAGCAGGGGTCACCAACTCCAGTCCTCGAGGGCTACCTTCATGCAGCTTTTAGTTGCATCCTTGTTTTGACACACCTGAACCAAATGAATGGCTTCATAACAGACCTTTGCCAAACGTCATGGCATGCTGAAGAGGTAATTCGGCTGTGTTGGGATGCATCTAAAAGCTGCAGGATGGTAGCCCTCGAGGACTGGAGTTGGTCACCCCAGATCTAAAGACTATAAACAGGCCACTTAACCCAATGCAGGGTGGTTGCCAGGCAACTTGAGGACAACATACTATATTGTGCATAATTCAACTTTTGTGGATATGAATAAGATATTTTTGTTGATAAATAAAAAGAATGTACAGTTCTTTTATAAGGTGTTGATAAGTGCTTAAATACTAAAAACAGATCATTTTAAGCTGTTGCTACATGGTTTCTAGGCAACATGTTAACATCTAGATAAGAACCTTCTGGAGCCTAAGATGTATCTGTGTGCAAAGCTCCTAATGGTGCAGGAGGAGACGAGCAGAAAGCTCTTTCGCGTGTTACAGTCAGATCTACAAACGAAAATGAGTTGGACAGGCCTGCTGTGAATTTTTTGTGGCATACAGGTCTTGCTCATCTTTTCACTACAACATATTGTCTCAGGTGTAGGTGGAGCTCAGCGGGAGCTCCACTGCTGCAGCAGTCTGGCAGTCGAATGTAAAGTGACACCACCGGTCAGCCGAGTGCCGCGTGATGGGTGGATGAATTTATTTAACTGATGTGTGGGGGTTTGGTTTTTTTCTTTATATGTAGCTTGGTGATAAAATGGAGTGAAAGTAGTCCCTGCTGTATAAACAGGATGTGCAGTGATTGATAGAAGTTTAATTGCATGCTGTGCCACTCTCACCTGCACATCTCACTTTGCCTTTCACTACAAGAGGCTGAACAGCAGGCATAGTCTAAGTCAGATAGAAATAATAACTCAGTGATTTGTGCAGCTGTTGGTGTCACTGCCTGCACTGTTAGACTGTTATGTGTATTTATTTTGCTATCCCTGTGAAAACCCACACCCTACTCATGCCTGTAGCTGGGTGTGGGTGGTGGTGCTGAAGCGTTTAATTGATCCCTGCGTGACTTCTGAACAAGCTTAAAGTGTTTTTCTCAGCAGCTTAGGTTTCTGTTTATGGGTGGGATGGGAAAGACGGTGCAACATAAAAAAAGAACTTGAGTGCTGCATCGAAGTGGAAAAACTGGAGGATTTATTTACTTTATTTCAGACCTACACGTTATTTCAGAGGACAATATTGTGGTATTGGTTGTATAATTGTTTTTTGGTTGCTTGGTTAATATTTGTACATTTCTTCCTTCCAGCTTTTAAAATTCGCTACTTTTGCTCATTTTAACCTTCAGTAATTTTGAAAATTAAGGGAGATTTAAGGTGTTATTTGGACAACATATCAATGTGAAATTCAGCCTACAACATAGCCCAGTCAAGAGGCTGATGCCGTTGGCAGCATTTGCACTTATCTGTCTGGTGTACCTGCGTCGCTCTGCAGCTGGCGGCAGTGTTTCTCTCTTCAAGTTGATATCAGAAATGGCAGCAGTCAGTCACAGTTGCTGTGATCACATTAACTTACAGTGTCGATTTAATACAGAAATATAAAGTATTTTCTGAAGTTTTAGGAACTAAGTAATTAATTTATTGGAAACATAATCAGCAGATCATTATAGTTAGTTGCAGGTTGATATATTAGAAAATGGACTCGACTTTCATCATCTACAAAAACCAAACTCTGCTTTTATATTTCTGTATGTCTGATAAAAGCATAACGATATAAGAAACTCAGGAGCTATTTTTCTCCAGTGAGTGCCTTTACTTTATCTAAATTTTCTGAATTTACATACATATTTTATTTGTTTACTTTTATTACTAGACTTACTTTGAACGTAATATTTTTCCAGTGCTGGTTTTCTACTTTTACTTGTGTAAAGCTTCTGAAAACAATTTTATTGTAAATTTGAAAATGATGCTCAGTCAAGTTCAGGTGTTCTTCTTCTCTCCTCCAGACGTCTGTGTGCTGCTGACAGCTGACAGAAATGTCAGAGACCTCCAGCGATGCAGAGTCCTCCTGTGGCTGGACTATTATTAGTAATGAGGTATAAATCCTTTCCTCTGTTTATCCTTTATCCTTACCACTTGTTGTCTTATGGTTTTTATCATTTTAATCAGGTCTGCATGGGTCATTAAGTATAAAATGTCAATGAATTGTTGAACATGTTGAAGAGATATGCTACATTACAGTTTCCTGTGTTCTTTCTTCAAGTTTATTTTAGAGTTTTACAAGATAAACAACTTTAACTGTAAACCAGAGTTTGCCGACACTGACAGCACTAGCCTGTTTATGCTTAGTTTTTTTTCCTCATTAACAAGAAAAATTTAAAATATTTTTCTTCATTGATAAAACCTTCAACTTTTTGCTATAGCTGGTCAGTTACAGCTATAATTCATCATTAAATTGTCCTTTTCTGAATAGTTAATTACGGTCAGGTATTTATAAAGAAAGTTCAATGAAGTTCATCCTGTGTGTTTGGTTTTTGAACGTTTGTGTTTGCAGGGTTCAGATATTGAGACTTTGGGATCCGAGACAGCAGTGGAGTACGGAGCTGAGCTGTTAGAGCGCCCTCTGGTGCAAGAACCAGAGGCGCAGGATGTTCAGACATCAGTATCAGCTGGTAAAGCTCCTTCTTCTTCTTTTTTTTTATCCAGATGTGACTTTGATTGGAGTTTGTTTGACACAACACACATTTATGTTCACATTGACAGCTGTGTGTGCAGAAGAAAGGACTGCTGATTCACTGGACAACACTCTGGGAGAACAAACTTTAGATGAGACACTGAACGCCTCAGAGGTGAGAGGACATGAAAATGTCCCCGGAATAATTAATCCAGAGCCTCGTCCCTTCTTCTCGCTGTATAACTTGTCTTCATTGTATCGTCTGCAGGTCGGAGACGAAGCTGCAGGGAAAGAGCCCGTGCTGTCCTCCAGCGACCTCTCCGACATCGTGACTCTGCCAGACTTGAAGGAGGGGGAGCATGCCGAAGTGGAAGAAGAGGCAGCCGTCCATGAAGATCTTTACCTCGGCACCTCCTGCAGCAGCCAGTACGCCTTCAGTGCTGCAGAGACCGGTAGGACGGCGCGCACACACTAAAGACAGCTGATTTTATTACCAACATTAAAACAACAACACAAACATTTCTCCTGTTTGCCAAAGCAGGTTTGTTGTTGAGTCACTGGAAACTTCCACAGACTCTGATGAACTTAAGCAGCCGTCTGAGAAGTCAGCTGACCGGTGGCCGCTCTTTTCCAGGTGGCCTGATTTGAAAATGCAGTGACTCTGATTTGATGCTTAGCTTGGTGAGCAGCGCTCGAAACTAATCCTGATGCAGCTGAATCACTGTGAGGTGATGAGATGCTGTCAGACAGTTTAAAGCCTGTGTGCCTGAGCAAATATGAGGAGTCAAATACTTTGATTTATTTATTTAATTTTTCTGTGTGGAGAAGTGAGATAATAACAATAGCCTGTATGTAAAGCATAGACAGTGGAGAGGGTTTCAAACTACATTTAAAGTCTCATCTGGTTTGTGTGGTATACATTTTTAACACACAGGGGTGTTTATCTTGTGAATTATGGTACCAGAACAGTTAAAATGTCTTGCGGTATGGCTGCCTTTAAATGACTGCAGTATTCCTTAGTTTCTTAGTCAGATCTGCCTCGTTCCTCCCATTTGGTTACAAAACCGTGAGATCGGGATAGCCAGGTCCAGGCTGCCAAACTGTCTGTAATCAGTGGTACTGTAGACTCAACTCTGTAGTTTTCTGAATGTGAATGCAGGAACAGTCTCTGGAGTAGCACCAGAGAAGTAGTGTCCTTTAAATTAGTTCTTTCTTTTTAGGAATTGGTAGATAAGTGTGTATGCTTGTGTTTTTCAAACACAGCAACCGAGGAAAGCAAATCTCTGATTAAACAAAGAGTTCTAAGCTTTGTTTTTGTTAGTGCTGGCTTATATACCGGTTCTCAAGCAAGCTAAACCAGTGAGCTAGAGCATCCACTGTGGCTTTAAGGTAATATGACAGGGGCCAACAAGTAGTACTCAGGTGCAACTGTCCATTAAAGGTGTAGTTAGACTTCAGGGCAGTGTCACTGGTTCAGCCCATGTAAGATTCAAATGAGCTATATGTGGCCCACAGTGTACAAATGGATCAGGGGTCTCACTGCCAGTAAATGGTATTTATATAGCGCTTTACTAGTCCCTGAGGACCCCAAAGCACTTTACACTTTCAGTCATCCACCCATTCACACACTGGTGATGGCAAGCTACATTGTAGCCACAGCCACCCTGGGGCGCACTGACAGAGGCTTGTTGCCTGCATGATTAACTGCACCAATGCCTGCTTTTTGAAACCGTTTGCATGTGTGCTGTTTCTTGTTTTGTGCTTTTTTTCCTCTCTTCATGTAAAACTTCTCATTTTTTAACCGTAGTTTTCCCAGTGCAGCCGCCAGCGGTGACAAACTCGAGCAGCAGCGAGGACGAGGCTGGACGCAGCGCCAGCACTGTTGTACGAAGACGAAGGTTGAGGAGGAGTACCACAAACACCGTGACTGACCCAGAGGACGAGGCTGTGTTGGAATCTCGCCCAAGTGATGATGATGATAAAGGGGAGCAGGAGGTTAAAGAACAGAAGCAGCAGCAAGAGGAGGAGGAGACTGAAGTGAGAAGAGCTGCTCGGGATGTTGAAGAGAGAGTCCAAAACAGCAGCATCTTCAAAACGTCGATCCTCATCACTGTCGTAATAGCTGCCTTCCTGTGTTTGGGTCACTTCTATGGTGAGTAGTCCAGCTTTACTGGGATAAATGCAGAAAGTTTTCTTGGACCTCAACTTTAGGGATGTACTGTAGCTCATGTGGTTCCACCTGTTTCCTGTCTACTGTAGGCTGTGGAACTAACGTGTAAAAACTTTCACTTACAGAGAAATACGAGATGAAAAAGAAGCTCTTTGATGATGACTATGTGATGGACCTTACATCCCAGGTCAGTGACTACACAGGTCCCGACTCGAGGAGTAATTTTATTATTTTTGGTAGAACAGTAATCATGAATTTCTGTGCCGTGCTTTTGATTTTTGTAACTTCTTACATGGATCATTTATCACTTTATTTGCTTTTATTCTTAAATCCTTCATAATGCTGTTGTGTGTATGAATTTGATCTACAATTGTGCAGTAAAAAAAGCATTAGAATTTACCAAAAGTCAGACTCAGATTGCTTGGATCCCTGGCTGAGTAGGTACTAAAAGAGTATCTGATATCAGGTACTACCACCTAATGGAAAATGCTAAAAACCTAGTCGAGCTGAGTTGGTACTAGTGTAACAGAAACTCACAGTCGTAAAGACTAAATGTGGATATTTACCTTCCTCTTATACAGGGGTGTCAAACTCTTTTTAGTTCAGTCCAAATTTAATCTGAAGTGGGGCATTAAAACAAAACACTGCTGCATATTTCTTAACTTATAACTTTATACACTGTGAAAAAGTTCACTTCAACCAGAGCTGAGATTTTAATAAATCTGGAACCAGAAGTCAAAGTGAAAGACATTTAATAGTACTTAATGATTTCACTGCTGTTTCCCACTTTATAAATCTGGCCTCAGGCCTCATGTTGGACACCTCTGCTCTTATAAGATGTGAAAAAAATATAGAACCAACAACCATCTGGGTATTGAGCTTCAGCTCCCATGAACCATATTCATCTTAGATAGATAAAAAAAATTAAAAGATGGAGGAGCCATAAGCAGGACTTTGATGGGCTTGTTTTACTTCTTTTTCTCACTTAGGAAGAGTTGTTCGAGTATGGCATGGAAGAAATGCATGACGACCAAATTCCATTGCTCATGGAGCTTGAGAGTATTAGGAACGAGAACCAGGAGCTCATTCTGAAACAGGCTCATGTTCAGGTAACTGATGGTGACACTCCAAGTTTATAATATTCTGTCAGAGCCACTTCGCATTTTATTTTGAGCATTTTAACTTAATATACATCAATACAAACTTTATATCCCGGGGTTATGTATATGTATGTAATAATACCTACATAAATAAATAAAAAAATGTACACATTTTTCCAGATACACAAATGCCAAATCTGTATCTCTTAAAATTTTTAAAAAATTAAAAAAAAAAAACCCAGGAAAATGACATCACTTACTCTTGTGATGGTGCACATGAAAACATGTGATAATTCTTTCTGACAACGTGACAGCATATATGGGGATTTGGGGTTATAGAGCTGATCAGGACGTGCTGATCAGCTCTATAACCCCCCCCCCCCAAATCTGGATCATAATGTTTTTGTTGCTGCGTACACTTTTCACTTGATTTCTGCAAACCCAGTAGAAGAACAGGGTGTTTCTATGCAAGAAGAATTATTCCTCCACCACACTTGGTTGCGTTTTTCTGGTATTTAAAAATAGAAATACTAAATATTTTGTTTTATTGTTGAAATATTGAATGATTTTAGTGAATGCACTGCTTCAGGTAATCACAGCATATGCAATCTTATGTCTGTTCCTCTTTTTCCCATCAAGACCCAGAGAGATAAGTTGGAAATGTTGCTGAAACAGAAGGAGGAGGAGAACACTAACATGGTGTCTCAGCAGCAGAAGTTAGCAGCTGAGAACCAGCTGCTGAAAAGCTCTCTGCAGCGAGAAGAGATGTCGTTGTCAGCCTTACAGGAGGAGCTGAAGAGTCTGCACTCTAAGATCAGAGATCTGGAATCGATGGAAGAAGGAGCCGACTTGCTGCTGTCAGAAAACCAGAACCTGAAAGAGCAGCTGGAGGAAGAGAAGCAGGTGACCAGAAGCTTCCACGGCCAGCTGACTAACATGATGGTCGAAACACAGACGCTGAGAAAGAAATTTGACAAAGAGAGGAAGGTCACAGATGAGCTGAGGAGAGAGCTAAGTCAACTGAGAAGTCGATTCCCAGGAGCCGGAAAGGAATTGGGTTCAGAGGCGGAGGAGCTGCAGTCCCGCCTGATGGAGCTGGAGAAGAGGCTGAGCTTTGAGCAGCAGCGCTCTGACCTGTGGGAGCGGCTGTATGTGGAGACCAAAGAGGAAAGAGCCAAAGGAGACACAGAGCCCAAAGTGAAAAAACCAAAGCATGGCATGGCGGGAAAAGTGAAGGAGACGTTTGATGCTGTGAAGAACTCCACCAAGGAGTTCGTACACCACCACAAGGAGCAGATTAAAAAAGCCAAAGAGGCCGTGAAGGAGAACCTGAGGAAGTTCTCTGACTCTGTCAAATCCACTTTCAGACATTTCAAGGATTCTGCCTCAACCTTCATCAATAAAGCCCGAGGGCTTTATAAACAGAGAAGCAATGAGAAGAATACAAGGGAGTCGTGGCAGCACAGATCCCACAAGCCTCATCAACGACACAAACACGACTCTGGCCACAACACCCGGAAGTCAGGAGACAAAGTTCACCAGGACTGGGAACAAAACGCTCACAAAGCCCACATGAAGGGATGCTCCGGGGTTTTCGACTGTGCCTACCAGGAATCCACCAGGCTCTTCAACAAAGCCACAGAGCCAATCAGAGCTGACGAGTTTCACAAGCTGCTGCAGAGCTACCTGCAGCAGGAGGTCGACCACTTCCACCATTGGAAGGAGCTGGAGACGTTCATCAACAACTTCTTCTGCAACGGAGTGTTCATTCACGACCAGATGCTGTTCACAGACTTTGTGAGCGGGGTTGAAAACTTTCTCGCAGACATGCGCAAGTACCACGGCCTCGATGATGACGCTTTCGGGGATGTTGATGACTACATCTACAGGCACTTCTTTGGAGAAACAAACACAAAGAGTTACAGCCCGAGGTGAGCGTCCAGAAAGATCCTTTAATTTATTGTTAGGTTGCGTCTGAATAATTTATAAAAGTTCTGGATGGGTGAAAATAAATTCTAGATTAAAGTCATAAATTTACAAAAAAAATCCACCAAATTTCTCGGAAACAGTCCAAGTGAAGCTGTTATAGTGATCTAAACTAAAAATGTGTGAAAAATAACTAAAATAAAAACAGACCTTTAAAAATAAAGCCAGCTCCTCTAAATGTTCAATAAACAGTAATAATCAAACTAGAGCGCTCAGACACTTTTACAGCCTCACGCTGACAGGAAAATGGGGCGGAGCTCATCAAAGGTGGCTCGATAACTGTAAGGAAGCAAAAAAATGGCTCAATAGTCACACTAGAGTAAAACTATGAAGGTCAGCTCATTTTTTTCATTACTTTTTTCTTTTCTTTTCTTGCAACTGACTGCAAATTGTTACTTGTGCAACTTTTTGAGCACAAGGCGATTGCACAGGTCACCTGGTGGGTGGAACTCAAGACTCCAAACAACCGCAGTCCATCAGAGACTGACTGGTTGGTGAAGAATTGCAATCAATTGCTGTAACTCAAATTACTTGTAAATAATGTAATTTCACTGTTTTCAATCGTTCCTCTTTTTGGTTGAATGTTGTTTGTAGTTCTAAAAATTAATAACTGAAGTAATTTAATCAAAATTCATATGTCTGTAGTTTGATTATCTACTGGAAATAACTGGTGTAACATACAAATTATAAATGGTTTTTCTCCTTTAGTCCTGCATACAATTCAAACACAGGGATAAGTGTATAAACAGTTTTATGAATGATTTATTGGGTTGTACAAGCCTTCATCGGGTGTTTAGATAAGCTGATTGAATCTTTACAATAAAATGTGTACTTGGAGTCCACCTCTGACTTTTCTGGCTGACTTTAAGCTTAAATAGTGGAATAAGTACGTGGCATCTTCTACCAGTTCTATTATTCTGATGTCTGCTTACATTTTAGCATTTACACAGGGTCCATTTAAGCCAGGGAGTGAAGGTCATTATTAGAGGCACACCAAGTGCCGTCACCACTAATTACTATTGCCATGGTAACAGGTTTGCACCTGAAAACAAACAAAAAAAATACACCTTTTGTCCCCCACAAAGGTTGGGGTTAGGTTAGTTGAGTGAGGACTGAACCTGTTTTCTTCAGCGCTGCAGCCGGTTCATATTAATTTCTTTATATCATCACGCTCACAGTGATGTCATTCGTCTGTGTTGTGTTTGAATCATCCAGTGGGCCGTTTGAAGGACCCGAGGCAGACTCAAAGGAGGAATCGAGGACAAAGCAGGAGCAGCGTAAGCAGCAGCGAGCCCGGTCTCGACCCCACAGCGAACGCAAGTGGAGCCGATCAGGAAGAAACGCAGACAGACACATGGCTGACGTGAAGATAGAGCTGGGCCCGATGCCCTTTGACCCCAAATACTGAAGCGATTTCAGCTAGTTTATTACAATGGCTACAAACTTTAGTTGCAAAGTCATCTTTTTTGTTTTTGTAAGTTTGCACAACTTTTGAATGCTACTGAACGGCCTTCAGCTCTTTGGTGTTTGGTGAAGAAATCATTAGGTTGGAGTGGAAGACGCGGCCTAACTACATGTAGCTTGAGTTTATCTAAGATGTTAAACTGAGTCATTCTTTAAATTTTGGCTGATAAATTTTAGACTGATGAGCACCTCCCTCTTCAGCCCCAACACCTTCATTTAAAAACAGCAGAGACTAAAAAAAAAAAAAAAGGGGGGGGGGGGGGCACTTCTGGATGTTTCTGTGTTCAGTTTGATGGTTTTAATTTGCTGCTACACTAACAGCTTTGTGTGATGTGAGAGCTCACATGCTGTTTCCTATCATTCCACCTTTAACTTAATTTAACTGGACAGTTTCACTTGTGATGGAAAAGGAAAAAACTGGAAAAAATAACATTTGAGGAAATATAACTGTATATAAAATGTTTTTTTAAATTGATGAAAATTTAAATTGTTGAAAATGAATGACAAGATTTAAGTGTAAAATATTTATTTCCATTTGAAAAAGAAAACCCCCCCACATGTTTTGCCATAAGGACAGAAAGTTCCCATTGTTCCAGTGTTTGTCAGTGCCTTTCATAAATAAAGATGCTTCCTCCGACTCTTCCTTCAGGAAAATGAGTGTGAAATATCTTTGCTGCCCTCACAAAGTTATTCCCTTCCAAAAATACAGAGATTTCCTGTGAAGAAAACACACAAAATGTGCTTAAAAACACTGCAAGCAAAAATTAGAAATGTAATTTGTGTCTTACCTTTTCCAAAACATCAAACATGATCAGATGGGTGGGCAGAGAGGACTTGTATGGGAATGAGGTCCTGAACCAGAGAAGAGGCTCCTCGTAAAATCTCTCAGCTTCATCCACGTAAGCTTCCTCTCCCAGATCTGGAGGACACTCGAGAAATCTCATCTTAATCGGGCAGTGGATGTGGCTGTGAGGAGACAGGACCATCAGCTGCATAGCATCATAATGTGATCGAGGAAATGAGCTCTGAAGACTGACAGAGGACAGCTAAGCACGTTTATATGAATCAATCTTTCGTACCACAGCAGATACATTATTAAAACATGTTTCCAGTGTTTTATTTTGAAAACTCTGATTTTAAGTGAATAAATCTTAAATATCAGGTTGAGACAATCCCAAATCTTGAAAACTTGGGATGCTGTGTGAAATGAAAACAACTGAATGCAGTGGTTTGGAAATCTATTGAAACACATCAAATACCTGTAGAAGGGTGTTGAGTGGCAAGGCATGAGAAAGAATACATCCGGCTGTGGACGGGTGGTGGAGACATTGCCTACGTCACAAAGTGGCTGTAGGTGGTTCATGACGTCCAGAGTGCCTCGCTGGTGAATCAGACCAGTGTACAGAGCAGGAATAAGATTGGCCGATAACAAGACGGCTGCTGCAGGTCGACGCCACGATTTCAGATGAGCCAAAGAAATCCCTGTGGAAAGAAAACGTTTATTATATAAACACATCTGGATGGAAATGACCACATACTGCAGTTCTGATGTGAATACGTGACTTACCACAGAAGACCATACAGAAAGGCAGCACTGGATAAATGAATCTGAACTCCTTGTGTGGAAGCACACTGGAAGGAAAAAATAAAACAGGTCAGACTGTCTACCAACCAGGACCCACAGGAAGCTTTATAGGAATCTGTTACATAACAAGTAGCTGGAATTTAAACAGGTTTCACACTGTTAAAAAAAATAAAGAAAAACGTTTGCAAATGTCTTAGGAGAACTCAAAATGAACAAAGGGTTTTGTTGAGCGTAAAAATAAATAAATCTGCACAGAGATCTTTAAACCATCAATTTAAACTCCGTCCCTTCTCCTCTTCTTTGACTATGTGACATCCTGGATGTCTAGAACAGAAACAGGTGAGCAAAAATATATATATATATATATATATATATATATATATATATATATATATATATATATATATACACATATATATATTGGCTGATCTATCAACTTTTTAAATCACCAAAATAAAATTGGTATCATAAATAATAAATGAGTCAGACTCTAAATCAAGCTGAATGGTGAAGTGAATAATTAAGTTACAATGTTCTGTTGGAAAAAATCTGGCTCGTGACATTTGTGCAGAGGTCTCTTTGACGAGCACCACCAACATAAATGTTTTAAATGGGCCAAACACACTATGCACGCTCTGCAACACCAAAAAAATGCCAGAGAACATGAAAAGAGCTAAAGCCACAGACACAGCCTCCAATTCGCCCAGATCCAAAATCCACACATGCATGCGTTGAAAGAAACTCCACCCATAGAAGGCTCCACTCTGCAGCCAATCGGGGTCCAAACAGACATCAAATATTTCACACTAATCTTTTTCTTAAAGAATAAAAATAAGGGGCAAAGGAAACTCTGCATTTGTGTTTAATAACCATAAGCCAGCATCACAAGAACAGGTAAGCAGTGTGTGTTGCAGCTTCACCTGTAAACTGCGATGGTCCAGACGACAGCTGCCAGCAGGATTTTGTATCTCTTGAAGGCGAGCATGCAACCGTGAAGAAAGAGCGGGAGATGAGGGCCGATCACCACGGCAAAGCCCTGAGTGAGGTACCAGTGCCAGGGGTGAGAGCCGTAGAAATCAGCCACACCGTGCAAGATGTTAAACTTGAGGAAGTTAAACTGCACTGGTGTCCACTGGAAAACAGAAAGGAGCCGTTACAGCCAACCGACTTCATGCTGTGTGTGTGTGTGTGTGTGTGTGTGTGTGTGTGTGTGTGTGTGTGTGAGTGAGTGAGACACACAGATTTTACCTTCTCATAGAAAAAACAGTCAATCGCTGTTGAAGTGACAACGGCCAACGTCCTAGTGATGACAGAACAATCATACACCGGAGACAAAACACTGTAAAGCTAACGGTTATAGAGGAGAAGAGGCTGAAAGTACGAACCCTGTGGGAATGTAGTGATGAGTGATGAGCCTCAGTTTGTTGTCTTCCTGCCAGAAATGATACAACAGCAGAGGAAACCAGACGATCACGGCTGTCGGGCGAATAATCACAGCCAAGGCCACCAGGGCCAAGTACTTCTTACTGGAAAACAGCAGTGTGTATATAAAACACCCCACAGAGATCATCAGGGTAAATAAAAAGTACATTTCGCTTCTGTATAATTCAACAGGAGAGACTTTTGTGCACAGCTTTGCTTTAAAACTGCCGGCAATCAGTTTAGATGGAGGTTATTATTTATAACTCTGATCAAGCTACATTTCAGATGTTTATTTTGGTCTCTGGTTATGTGGAGTGATGGGGAGGGCTCAGACTGATGGGGAGTCGGGTGTGGCCTGTTTTGGTTTTAATTTATTGTTTATTTAAAGCATAGCTGAGGTTACAGTTTACACTACTGTGAAATGAAAAGTGTAAGTTCACTTCAAGGATACTTTCTGATATGTATTATTGTGTGTGATTTTTTTTTCTCTTGTTTTTAATGTATTTTTATTGACTTTTTAATTCAGTTTTTTTTCTACTTTTAACTTTTTCTGATTTTTTTTCCCCCTTTTTTATTTATTTCATGTTTCTTAAATCTATTTTAGAATAAATTCTATTTAAGATCAAGACCTGCTGTGTGTTTTGGACCCGGGCAGAGGAAAGTAAGAAAGAGCCAGAGTGGTGATGGTGGCCTCCATGCTGTTGGTCAGAGTCCTGGTGCAGCAGAACCACGTAAACCAGGAGCACATGTGACAGAAGAACTGGAGGTGAAAGACAAGTGAGGATTAGGTATGAAAACTGCAGAGCACTGAAGCCGTTTTTACTATTATTATTATTATTATTATTATTATTATTATTATGCTTAAACCGCAGTGTGAATTGAACAAAATGCAGGTTTCCATCTTCCATCTTTAAAATAATCCCAAGCACAGTCACCATGCAAAACAGTCTGCTTATATTCACTCAAATCTTTCATTATCTGCATACATCCACCTACTGTCCATCTTGCAACATCCTGATTTTCCAGCGTTTGAAGCAGGAAGAAGAATTTCACGTCAGCAAACGAAGCCAGAAGCGACTGAAGAATTCGCGGAAGCCAAATCTGAAGAGCCAGACAAGTTTATAGAAACTTCGTGACTACAGGAAATCGTTCAAATGCTCATTAAAAAAAGATTACTGAGAGAAAATAATAAAGAAACTTGCCAGCAGCTGAACCGAGTCGTAGCTGATGAACTGTAAGATCTTATATAAGAATGCAAAGAGAAGTGGATATGAGAATCCTCTTATTCCCGCCTTCCATTCCCAGGTCAGATACCCATAAGTTACTGTGTTAAGGTTATAACAGGATAGAATAACAATGGCATAAAGCTCCTTTTGCGATTTAAAACAGTAAACAGTCACTTCATGTATCTCTGCTGGGAACCATAAACATAAACAGGGGGTTTGCAGATTTCAGTTTAGTTTTTTATTTTCTTAATGTTTAACTGGTGGAATTGTATCAGGGGCAACAATTAGGAAGTTCAGAAAAGCACAAAAAAGTAGAGCTCAACAGTCTAACCAAATTTGCAATCACTGGCAACTTTTCAACTGTTAAAGCAAATATTTAATCAGCAAATCACAGGCCAGCAACTCAACTGCAATTAGACATGGTGACATGATCAAGACACCTGCTGAATCTGAGCATCACATTGGGGAAGGAATGTGATTTAAGTGACTTTGAACACAGCAAAGTTGCTTAAAATATTAAATAAAAGTAAATGAATGAATAAATGTGCACGTATCCACTGTCCCCTCTGTGACGGGTGTCTCCCAAAAAGGATATTTGAAGACCATCCTATGGGAGACCTCCAGAGACTGCCAGTACTCATCCGGGACGAAGCTGGTTTGAACCAGGAGGCAGTTAATCAGTCTGAACACGACACAAAACACGGTCACGCTCAGCACACCTGTGGAGGTCAGACAAATGAGCACATTTGAGCAGCTGCGGTGAACATCTGTTTTATTTCTGTTTGTGATAAATCTCAGAGCCCCACCGATGTTCAGGGGACTCTCCTCCTGCCTGGAGTACAGCTGGGATTTACGTCTCCTCAGCTTCACGTCCTCCACTTTGCTCCCAAACTTCAGACGTGAGCGCAGATTCTCCATCTTCACATAAACCTCTTGCGGGCATAGCTCCCCTCACCTGTCCCCGGATGTGTTGCAGCAGGTAAGTTCGCTCCTCACACAATCAAAAAGTTAACATATACGATCAGTTTTAAAAGTGAAGAAAAACTGAGCTCCAGGCCTGCCGACAGGGACGAGCGAGCTTCGGGTTTATTTAACAAGCATATTAGACTGTTGCATCTCCAAAAAGTCTTCATAAATGTGAGTTAACTTCAGTTAGCTAAATGAACTATGGAGCGCTTCCGCAATCATGTCTACTTCCGGTGAAATGTTCTCCCCCGCCTTCAAAATAAAAGCTCCTTTATTTATTTTGTCATCCTGTTGTTTTAAGGTTGCATATATTATCCATTCACAGATGCTCAACTGGATTTAGATTAGGAGAATTTGGAGGCGAAGTCAACACCACACACTCATTGTTTTGCTTTGTGGCAGACTTCAGCCATTAGGGAATGCAGTTTCCATGGAAGGGTGTACATGGTCTGCAACAATACTTATGTAGGTGGTACATGTGGGTTTTCCAGCAAAACATTGTCTAAAGCATCATGCTGCCACCACCAACTTGCCTTCTCCCCATAGTGCATCCTGATGCCTGGTTTTCACCAGATAAAACATGGACACACCTGCCCATCCACGTGATGTAAAATAAAACATGATTCATTTAAACAGGTGATTGCTCCATGGTCCAGTTTGTTGTTGGTGCTTTTGGTGGTAGACGGGAATCAGACTGGGGAATCAGATTGATCTGTAATGCACAGGGGTGTTCTGACACCTCTGTAGCTCGTCAGAGAGCCTTGGTTGCCCATGCCTCTGTCACTAGTTCACTACTGTTCCTTCCCTGGACTACTTTCAGATACTGACCACCAGAGATGTGCAGCAATGTGTTACAAGTACAATTAATGCAATTACATTTTTTTTTCAAGTAACGAGTAAAGTAAGGGATTACTATTGCAAAAAACTAATTAGATTACTCTTACCTTCCCATGAGCATGCTGTGTTACTGCATTACTAAACCATTTTGTTTGTGAGTGTGACAATGACATACGAATGTGCGACGTCCATTGTAACAACAGAAGTGTGTAGATCAACAGTCGATAATATAGAGTGTGGGAGACAGTATGACAATACTGCATTTAAAGCTTGGAAGTACTAACATTACTTTGAGTTTGATTCTGTAAAAAGTGACAAAAACATTAGCGTCCACTGTACACTCTGTGTGGGAAGAAAATGTGTTTCTACAGTGTAAAAATTAAACTTGAGCAAGCACCTAGCAAACCGACATGGCAATGTGAAATTCACAGACAAGGCCCCGGATCCCCCCGCTGACATGACTGCTGTGGCACCGGACAAAGGTCAGATGGCTCCACTCCTGCTAGAGAGATGAAAATAGATTTAAAAGCGACAGGACTTAATGCAGCAGAATCTTTGATTGTATTTATTTTGCTGTGTTTTACTTGCATCTATTTGAAAGAGTGAGTATAACCACAAAAAATAATTTTATTTTATATGCCAGAATATCCATCCATCCATCCATCTTCATCCGCTTTGTCCGGGGCCGGGTTGCTCTTCGACCCCAGAATATGCAGGCATATATAAGTCGAAGAGCAATGCATATAATTAAATTTTTGTTTGAATCAATATTTATAAAGTTAAAATATTAAAACTTACCAAACAACATTGAAAAAGAGAATTTTTCAATTGATTCAAAATTATATGATGGATTATGCCAAAAAATAGAATTGGGCTTAAAGGTCTATTATTATTATTATTGTTGTTATTATTATTATTATTATTATTATTATTATTATTATTATTATTATTATTATTATTATTATTATGTCATATCTTACATTGTGTCATATTTTTAAGAAAAATATTCCTTTGAAACTCAAGCCCTGACAGGAAGTAAAATAAAAAAAAAAAACAACAACTTCACCTGCTCATGTGTCCCATAATATTAGCTTAGGTATTATGTCAAAATATGTTTGCTTTTTCGGTGGGTTTTTTTGTTTTTGTTTTTTGTGTGTGTGTGTGTGTGTGTGTGTGTGTGTGTGTGTGTGTGTGTGTGTGTGTGTGAGCAAGTAACTCTACGCTCCTGTAGGTGGTGCAGTGCAGTTTTCTTCTCAGCGTAGAAGAAGAATGTCATCCTGCTGTAACTGACTGTCCTGCTTGTTCTTTCTTCTGTTTTTTATCTCCTCGGGTTTTTATCTTTGTGCGTCTGCTCCGCAGTTACAAATACATCGATCAAAAGGCTTCCTCGGTGAGCTATGAAAGTTACAAATAATTTTTAAATAAAAATTTTTTAAATTTCAAATGTTCCCAGCTAGAAGGTGAACACACTGTGAAGCTAGCGATCGGCCTCTTCTATTATCCGATATGGATTTTTCAAAATAATAGTATACATATAGTTAGTTTTCCAGAGGAAAAAAAAACACTGAGCGGTGGTGCAAACGAATTTGCTAAGACCTAAAAAGACTTTTCACTTTCCTCACATTTTTGTGCCTTTGTGGTAAAGAGATGAGTGATTTCACTACTGTTTTCACATGTTTCAAAGCTGTGTGCTGGACTGACTTGAGCATTTAAAGTGTCTTATAACTCTTTTGTTGTTCTTTTAGGTTCACTATTGGGAAATCCTAATTTTTTTAAAAGAATAATAAATCATGTTTCGAAGAAGACTGCCTTTCACACAGTTAGCCTTTGCCACAATGCTTGGAGTTGCCGGTGGAATTTACATCTACAGACCTTATTTCGAGACTGTGCCAAAGACATCCGGAGAGCAGATCCAGGACAAGCCAAAGAAAGAGAATGAACTGGACTGAAGGAGTTCGAGAAGGCAGGAGGCTGCTGGACTGGAGGCCAAACAAAAAGACAAGATCACCATGGATTAAGTCATACTGATTCCTGCTGTTTGTGATTATAAATTTACAGAATAAATATTTAATAATTTCATGTTCTCATATCTGTTTCAGAATGACTTCTAACAAAATTAGTTACTCATCAGTTTCTTAAAAAGAAAAGTCTTTTCCTTACACTCTAACAGTTGTCTGTAGGAGGTATCTCTCATATGAGTAAATGCTGTTACCCATGAGACTGTGAGCCCATAAAGCTTAGACATAACTTAAATTGATCAAACATTACTAAAAGCACTGTAACAGCCCTCTAGTTGTCCTTAGTTGCCCTTGCTGAGTGTTATAAAGTGCCACATTCACGTGTAGACATCTGCAAAGAGAAAATGAGGTTTGTGGTTCTCAGAAGCCTGAAAACAGGTCACATTTTGTTCTGCCACATGAAATACATTTGTGTCTCTTCATGGAATAAATGAACTAACAATGCAACTATATAAAAAATATATATACATTTGTAATTCATTCAATTATCATTAATTATAAGCACTATATAAACAAAACCATGGTTGAAGGGAGACCTCGAGTGGAATAACCTCTGATATCTGATAGGCCCCCATGGCGTTCCTCACAAAATTGTGTTGTGATATCAGTGCAGTGTGCCCAGATCAATTTTTTTGTAAAAAAAAAAAAAACTCAACACAGGTGCCTATTTGAACTACACCAGGTCTGTCAAAGATGCAGTTCTAGACTTTTCCCATTTCCTGTGCTTCTAACAGAAAACCACAAAGAAACACAAAAATATGACTTTTTTTTTAACCATCTAAACAATTAAGTGATCAGAACTATGTAATTACTTCCCCCAAATGTAATAATATATAGCCTACACAGAGTTTTAAAAAGGTTTTACCATTTTATCAACTAACATGTGCTTCATAGCTTCAGACAAGTGATTTCGTATAGAATTACTCATTCAGCAATCATTTTCAGGGGACCAGCTACATTATGAATACATATTGCCAACATAGAAGTGGTTACAATGTTTTCACCATTTACAGAAATAAAAACTATTCACCCCTAAGAATTGCATCTTTCAGGGATTGAACTCAAGAGTGTCACTGACAGCACTACACTGTTCCAATCCAAAGACTGGGTAGGGTCCTCATCATGCTCTCTTCTGTATACTTTGAGTCATAAGATAGAACCATGACTTAAATGTGTAGTTGAGCTAGGTATTTATCTATCTATATCTAACAGTAATCACAGAATTCTTACTTTTGTTTTACAGAATGTCAGAATTTTAATTTTAAAAAAAGGCAGAATCCTGACATTAATCCCAGAATTCTGACTAAAAATTTAGATCTCAGAATCCTGAGATTATTGTCAGAATTATAATAAAGAAAAGTCAGAATTCGTAATTAATGTCAGAAAAATTATTTTAAAAGATCAGGATTCTCATGTAAAAAGTCTGACTTTCTGTTGGTTTTTTAATATCCTGCATTACATATACCTATGTACCATGCCCCCCTGCCTGTTGTTCGTGGGACCCCTTTGTGCCCGCTACTTTAAAAAATCCTGGAAACGCCCCTGCGCTGAATATCGCGTAATTAAAAAGTGCCTCAAAACGAGCACATGGCGTAGTTACAGTTTGCATTGGCGCGGTTATCACTCCGCCGTATGTAGTTATTAGAAAATGTGACGTTTCCTGAGGAGGTATCGTGTGTCAGTTGAAGCAGTGCGGTCTGGTCCGGCTGTGTGTTGTAACTGCCGTTTCCTTCAGCTGACGTTAGCCGTGAGGAGGAGCTGTTTCTCAGCACGACCACACCGACCGAGTTACCACGGCTGCTCACTGCTGATGAGGCTGCTCTCATGTCGACTAAAAGGCCAGCGGCGACGGACAAAGTAAAACTTTCATTTCCTAACTTTCCCTAAAGTCTTCAGGGGCCACTTTTTTAGCCACATTTTTAAAGACGCGACAAAGCGCCCAGCAGCAACGCCCCGCGGCGGGTGAGTATACTCCAGGAAATATAAATCGAAGAAACCAGCCTGTAGCATCTGTCAGCAGTTAGCAAGAAAACTTTTACCTCGCTCGAATATGTTGCTTTGGGACTGCTTGTGTTTGTGTGTGGTTAAAGTAAAGGAGCGCTGGCGTGGGGAAACGTTTTAGCACCTGCTTTATCCTCTCCTCAAATAGCCAGATAGAGCTCGTAGCTTTCTCTACACTTGCTCGATAATTGAGCAGACTGTTGAAACGTGTGAAACTCTGGCTGTCTCCAGCTCTTATCACACTTCTCTGCCATGCTTAGACCAAACTGGTGGCAGCAGTTTGTTTGATAGAGGAAGCTGCCATGCAGTTCTGCCTTCTTCACAGGATCTATGTTAAGGTTTTTTTTTTTTGTTGTTGTTGTTTTAAAAAAAAAAAATTTAAATAAGTGATTATTTCTTGCCTAACAAGTCACGTGATCAGAAGTGACACACACGAGGACCAGCTGATGATTATTAGATTCTATCGGCCTGTTTTCGGTTAATCGATTGGAGCGTGGCAATGGGTTTTGTGCGCCTCTGACTGCCTGCTGCTGATAAGTCCTCACAAGGTATTTTAATGACTAGATCGTTGATGCAGGACCTCCATATCCAGTCAAATACATCACTTGTGTAGCACTCTTTTTCTTTTCTTTGTTTTTTTTAATTTTTTCTTGCCTATTATGCTTGAGGTTTATGGTACTGGCACATCCGGATTTTCCCAAGGAGCTGCCTCCTTCTGTTTTGGACAGCTGCCCAGGGTGGGTCTTCCACTTTAGCTTTGACAAATGATTAAAGCTGCTTTTTGTTTGCATGGATGGCAGCCTGACAGAAATGGCCTCTAAATCCATTCCCATGCATATCAAGGTACAGCCCTGAGATCTTTTAGGGTATATTATACAGCTTTTTTTTAAAGATTTCTTTCTAGACAGCTCTGGACAAGATGTGGAAAAAACAAGACTAAATTAAGGTCAAACAACATGGCAGAGGTATGACATGTGTGATAACAAATGTGATAAGAAAGCTATCAGAAAAGTTTTCAATGTTGTCATTTAAGGACCTTTTTTAAAGAAACAACATAGATTAGTTAAAGCTGCCGCTTAACAATTTTAAAAACCTATAAAAAAAGCTTTCCACCATCAGTGCTAAGTCTCATCGCAGTTTGTGAAATGGTCTTAACCTCTAATCTGTTTTTGTCTTCCTGGTAACACTTTTCCCACACTTCTTAACATGTCCCCAAATACGATTTTTCCTCTGTCCAGTCTTGCATGTAATGCTGTAATAACAACAACCTCTGCATAGCTTTTTTTTATGTTGACTATATGGAAGCCTGTTTATTGATTTTTTTTTTTTTTTTTTTCAGTGGCATAATTTTTTTGTCATCTATCAGTCAATCTTTTGAGTTGGGCATGGGGTGGGCAACATAAACAATATACGATAGAAACGATATAAATTTGGCCAACGATAGAGATTTTGACTATTCCGCTCTACTGTGATAGCGCATGTTGATGATGTCATCAAGCTGCTCCTGTTTTGGTCGAAAGCATCACAGCGGCTAAAACCATTATCATCTGCAAATTATGCCGGGCGACAGTCATAGCAAAGAGATGAAGCACTTTTGAAATATGGGGAAAGCCAGAAACTGCACTTCCTCCACTTCTGTAACATTGATTCATTACTGTTGAATTTTCTCGCAGCTGCCCTATTCCCATGTTGTTGCAGTATATTAATAACTAACCTTGTATTGTGGATGAATAATCGCAGTTGTTCTCCTGACTGAAGTTTGCCCCGTGTATAGCATCCTGCTATGCGATTGCATTTGTCCCTAACCACCAGAATCCCTCACGTTAACTTTTATCGAGTGGAAAAAAAGTTAGCTGTGTCGCTAGCAATCACATAGCACAACATTATATACCAGGTAGTCCAACTTCAGTAACCCTGCAAACGCCACTGCTGTTTAGTTTTCTGTCTTCATTTATGTTGGAAGTGATAGAAGAGCTGTACGTTTTAATTAGTTTCAAAAATCTCTCAGTTCATGCGTACATGTTAGTTTCAAAGTCCAGCTGACTGATGAAAAAGTGACATCTCACCTTCATGAGGACAAACAAACTACTTCTTTGGGACTGTTTCACATTTTTCTATTAGACTGTGTTGTCGATGCAGACAATATAATACATGTACAAACGAGAGTAATTTTGAAGCTGGTGACAGATCATCCTAGCTGATAGAAAGGTGGAATATCAGGTTAGATTAGGAATGCAGGTGTACCACAGATAAAGATGTTCAGATGCAGTTGTTTTAAAGCAAAAGTGTGATGTTTTGTTTGTTTGTTTTTTAGCTTCCATTGGGGTAAATTGGTTAAATATCCTTTTTTTTTTTTTTAGTTCACTGCACCATAAAATATACAAAAATAAATATAGCCTAACACTTAATTTAGGTTATAGAATGGGATCTCAACATTGGTTTGCTGTGCAATTTAAAGTTTCCTAGAACTGTAACAATTAGACAACCAAAAATTATTTAAAAACTATTCAGATAATTAAATATGCTTTTTTTTTTTTCTAAATCTCCTTTCTAAGCTTCCAAATTTTGAATATTAAGCACACCATCAACAAAACAAATGTCATAGTAATCCTCCTTCATTTATAAAATGAAGTTGTTAGTAATGACACCATCCATCTATCGGCCCGTCCAGCCAACCCTGGATGGGTCGCCAGACTGCTACATAAAGGGGCAATTTAAGCACCACCCATTATCCTAACCTGCATGTCACCTTTTGCCCTAATAATGAGATAAATGTACTTAAATCCAGCAACAGGCTTAGTTCGCATCTATGGAGGCATTTCATACCGGCTCCATAGTGTAGTGGTTAACACACTTGTGTTACATGTGACAAGTACAGTTACAAGTTCCCTGGTTTGAGGCACAATTCCAGCCTCAGGAGTCACAAGCTTGTAGTGCCAATCCCAGTCTCGGGGATTAAATGGGAGGGTTTGAGGGTGGAGCCATTAGACAAGTATAACATGAATTACAACTTGTATGTCGTGTCTGCACTATGTGTCTTTACTCTTATTTTAGGTTGTGTAGTGGTTAGTACTGTCACCTCACAGCAAGAAGGGTAGTGGTTCTACTGGCTGTCTGAGGCCTTTCTGTGGGGAGGTTACACGTTTACCCCGTACCTGTGTTGGTTTTCCCCAGACAGTATGGCTTCCTCCCACAGTCCAAAGACACACAAGTTATTAAAATGGTTATTGGTGGACCTCTGAGTCTTGGCAGCACTTGGATTCTTACACTGCAAGTAAAGAGTTCAGATCTCCTACATGAAGCCAGCATGTAATACGTTTATTTTAGAGCGGTGTACATCCAGTGAACGAGGAGGACCCTTGGTGTTATTGATTATGAAAGATTTGCATTTTGTAAGGCAGTAACAAGGACATGACTGCTGCTGCTTCTTCTTTTTGATGCTCACAGCTAATGTTTTCTTGCCTAACACAAGAGATCATACTGTGCTATCAGAGCATCCTTTTCACAGCTATACTAGGTTTGTGAAGTGCTGTATGACTGTGCAATTTACCTCAAACTTTACATTTTAGAACAGTGCCACGCATATCATGTAATGCATTTTCTTGATGTATGATGATGTGCCATTTTTTTGTACTTAAATGAAACGCAATAAGAACGTCTCTGATTAGCTGATAATAATCTGCAGAAATGTGCTGACACAATCTTCACTGTGGTTTTGCTCGACTGTGTCACTGTGACCTGTTTTAGCCGAAGCACATTTCGTATATTGGCTCAAGCTTTTCCGTCAATTTAAAAAGAAAAAAACAAACAACATAAACAGGGTAGGTTTTTTCTTTTCTTTTTCTCTTTAGTAACATGTGGTCCTGTTATCTTTAGGTACATAGTTGCCAGTTTGCTATATGGTAGCAGGAAAAACCTTCATTAAAAAAGAATACTAATGCTAATAATGAATAAATTCTTTAGTGTATCTTCGTAGATGAAGTATATTGGCCCATTTTCTGAGCACTAAAAACAGTAACTGGTCTATTTGTAAAACTGGCTGCAAGTCCTAGAAGGTTAATCCAGTGCTTTTATTAAAACCATTGATTTAAAACTGAAAGTTTTTTTTTCTCTATTACAGAGTACTTTTTGACTTGTCATAAATGAAGAAGCACATTTTTCAGTTTCTTTTCCAGTGAGACACAATACAAGGACTTTAAACTCCTTTAGATAAACATGATTTTTATTAGTGAACATCTTAACAAATGTAGTAATTAGGTTAACTTATATAATGACTTTTCCAACATTTTGCTGAGGATGAAACAAAAAAGAAATGCTGTAATAAATTCTACTTTAAAGGCTGTAAAGGCTCTCTTGGAGAGAAGAAGGACAACTACTGTCTAAGCGAAAACCCTTAGTGATCCCTCATGTGTCAGAAGTATCGGAACAGCTAAGACACATTTTTCTCTAAACACCACATCTCTGTGGCTTTCGAACCCAGAAATAAGCGGCACCAAAAATTGCTCCACCCCAAGGATCCGGTCCCCTGGCACAAACAGAGTAATGTAGTGTACGCTGTTAAGTGCCTGGAGGATTCCTCTGATTTATACATCCGGGAAACCAAACAACCTCTGGCTAAGCGGATGGCACAACACAGAAAAGCTAACTTGTCAGGCCAGGACCCCATGGGCTATTTACACCGACAGATCAGTGGACACTCTTTCAATGATGAGGATGTAAACATCCTGGACAGGAATGAACACAGGTTTGAGGGGGATGTCAAGAAGGCCATTTACGTGAAAAGAGAAAGATAATCTCTGAATCAAGGAAGGGGCCTAAGGGTATATCTTTCATCATCTGCATCACCAATGCTGTGATTGCAGCCATTCCTCAACTCTGTGAATAGTACACATGGTTACTGATCAATGGTCTTTGATCAGTAGTTGTTGATCAATGTTCATGACAATTTGCATATTAATGATCAAGAAACTGACCTCACAGCCCATGTTTGTCAGTGGTGCTAGTTTCAGTCATTGTGCAAATGTACTGTTTGTAAGATTGGAGAAACCTGCAGTCAGCTGAGACTGAAGGGGTCACTTGGATGAGTGACAAAACGTTTCTCGCCCAGATAACCAGAATCAGCTTTTGGGGTAAAGGCTCTAGTGTTTACTTCTTGATTAAACTATTTAGATGGTTTTGTAGTCACTTTAGTTGTTGATCTACATGCATGTGAGCAGTTCAGCCACACTTCAAAATTTACATCATTTCCAAATATTTGGGACACTGATTAAAAGATAAATAACAAGCAGTGTGCAATAATTCATATTTACACTTTATACCCAAGTAAAAATACTACAAAGAAGAAAAATTATGCAGAATTTCAGTTGCGTGCTAACACGTTTCAGAAACAACACTTTTCCCACTGTGTTGCATCACCTCTTTAACAACACTAAGTATATGGAAGCTGAGTGAAACAGTTTTACATTGTTGCTTAATTCAGCAGTTGCTTAACAGTTTGTAGCCCTCTTTGTCATTTGTTTATTGTTATGTAATGCACTATTGGGTGGCCAGTATGGACTGCTGGCAGGGCAGTTTAGTACCTGAACTCTTACCACAGAATGGTGCTGTTGAAATATGTGGCCTGCTGCCTTTTGCTGGAAAAGATTGCATCTGTACACATACTGTTCCAAAGTCACTGTAAGTATATTGTTTGGCATTAATGGTGCCTTCACAGGTGGGCGAGTTGCCCAATGTGTGTGCTCTAATGCCTTCCATAACATCACAGATCCTGGAAAAGGATTTAATTGGTCAGGCTACGGGACAGTTCAGTCCATTTTAAATTAGCCTGAGCCCAGAGAAGTTGGTGTGTTGTTTGCATTTGTTTTGTCTTTGCATCGGTGGCTACAGCGAGGAGCCATGCTCGCTGATGGTAGCTTTCAGAAGCGCTTCTGAGGAGATTTCTCAGTATTTTAAACAAGGTGTGGAAATACCACAATTTTTTTTTCCAGTATTACGCTATAACATTTCTAAACTACTTCTTACAGTTTTTCACAGAGTGAACTCCATCCATCCTGTACAAGATGCTCTATTTCTTCTCGTGGTTTTTTTTGTTTTGTTTTTTTTTTTTTTGTGGGCCCTATCTGGACTTTTTTTTTTTTTTTTTTTTTTTTTTACAAACCTGTTTCTGACCTGAAAAAAGTTAAAGGATTACACTAGTTTTTGCTTTGATGTGATGTTGTGGTGTTTTAATCGGTTATATGGTTTAAATGTTTATGTGGAAATGGAGTGGCAGTTAACCCCCAACAAGGAATTCATGAAACCTCACAGTAGCATTTAAAGTGTGCAGTTTGCCTTCCTGTTTCTTACAGAACTGCCTGTGCTTGGACTCACGCAGAGACTTTTCTGCATGTTTCAACGTGCTAAACCTTTGGTACCTTCACACCAGTCATTAACTTCTTTTTTTTTCTTGGCATCTCATAGGCCAACTACAGGGTTTAGGGCTCTGGCCTGAAAGTTTTCTAAAGGGCAAAAACAGCCCCTCCTCCATGTTTCTCTGTAGGCTTAGTGTAGTCCTATAATCTTGTTGGAGTTCTTTCCCTGGATTTCTCCAGACAAATTTTCAACCATCACATCCATGTAGGTCGAATTTAGACTACAAAAGGTTATGTCTGTTTTCTTATGTTTTATTTGAAATTAATCTAAGCTGTCATATTTAGTGTTGGGTAAGTTACTTTAAATTAGTAACTTAGTTACTTTTGATAGAAGTAACTAGTAATATAACTAAGTTACTTCAAGTTACTCGTTACTTTCAAAGTAACTAGTTACTAGGGAAAGTAACTTTGGTTTTACTCAGAATTCTCTTGTTAATGTGTTGCTTCTGTAACTGGATACCCAGCAAGAGTGCCAGTCTTCTAGCTTGCTTACTTGCCACAAGTGCACTGTGCCACCTACCAATAGAAAGGAAAAGATAATGTGCATATTTCCACGAGAGAAATCCCACGCCTGGACCGTCGTTGACCGCCGCCATGATTCTAGCCTACATCACAGCGTCATGTGCGCTTTTTACATCCAACACAAAAACTGCAGTCGTGGTGCTTTTGATTGTACTCAGAACTCAGAAATTCTGCCCTCTGAATAGGAATATGTAGGTAAAACCAGACTGCAGATAAGCTGCATACAGAGCTGGACTGGGACAAAAAAATCGTCCTGGGCATTTTGACTAGAGACTGGCCCACCATTATAGGAAAAATCATAAAGCCTTTGATTGAAAACAAACACTGTTGTGACAGTGATGTACACTGTCTTGATGGTATATATGCATCAATCTATCAATCGTTTGTTGTAAGACTCAGATAATTATTTTTTTTTAAAGCTAGACATTGTAAATGAGAATAAGAAAGAAAAGTATTTCTTTGTGCCCCCCTCTCCCTGTTAATGCCCTACCTGGCCCCTGGCAACACTTTGCTAGACCCGCCCCTGCACAGTTACCAGCAGCTGTCAGCTACTTAGAAAAGGATCCTGGTGTTATTTGTCTCTCAGAAACAGTTCATAACTTCCCTTCAACTCATTCATGTTAACTAAAAGTTAAACCTGTTTCTCCATCACCTGTTCAGCTCTGATGATTCAGTAAGGACATCTCCTGGTTTCATCTTCATGTTTCCCTCTCACCACCAGAGATGGGCAGTAACGCGTTACTTGTAACGCGTTACTGTAATCTGATTACTTTTTTCAAGTAACGAGTAAAGTAAGGGATTACTATTGCAAAATCGGTAATTAGATTACCGTTACTTTCCCGTAGGAACGCTGCGTTACTGCGTTACTAAAACCGTGATTTTTTTTTTGCGAGAATGTCTCATGACAGTGACGTAAGCAAGTGCGACGTTGGTGACAGCAGCTGTGTGCAGATCAACAATGGATAATATATCGAGTGCGGGAGAGAGTATGAGCGTGCAGCGTTTAAAGTGTGGAAGTACTGACCTTACTTTGAGTTTGATTCCATAAAAAGTGACAAAAACATTAGCGTCCATCGTGCGTGGGAAGAAAACTTTTTTACAGCGAAAAAAACCCCTAAACTTCTGAGCAAGCACCGAGTAGCTACGACGTGATGGGAAACTCACAGAGACACTCGCGCGGATTCTTCAACTGACCGCAGCACACCTACACCAGGGTAACCCTCCGCCTACCCCGCTCCTGCTTTACAGGTGAAAATAGAGCAAAAGGACCGCTGAGTCTTTGACTTTATTTATTTTCTGCTGTGTTTTACTTGCATCTATTTGAAAGAGTGAGTGAAAACACAAATATTTTATTTTATGTGCTGGAATGTGTAGAAAATAGGTTTAAATGTTAAACTAATTTATTCAAGTCAGAGAATGTTGCATATAATTAAATGTTTTGCTTGATGCATAAAGTTAAAAGATTAAAACTGATAAAACAAGTTAAAAAAAGAGACTTTTCCATTTGATTACATTTTGTATGATGGATTATGTAGAAAAAGTAGAATTGGGCTGAAAGATCTATCACTTTATCACCTCTTCAGGTTGTAAATCGTGTTTTTAAAAAGTAACTAAGTAACTAAGTAATTAATTACTTTTGAAAATAAGTAATCAGTAAAGTAACGGGATTACTTTTTGGGGGGAGTAATCAGTAATTAGTTACTGATTACTTTTTTCAAGTAACTTGACCAACACTGCTCACCACATATCCAAACGGATATCATGACCAGCAGCTTTTACAGCTGTGGCTCCAGCAAACATCAGCTGATACTAGAAAGTAATATTAAATAAATTCTAACAACAGCTGATCAAGCTTAAACGTGCTGCTGTTGTTTAACACGACATCTGCTGGTTTCTTCTTTGTGGCGCGAAGTCGGCGATAAAAAAACAAGAGAGAAAAGCCGATCAGCTGATCATTGATCAGTTTCATGATTGAAGTAGAAACAGGAGAGGGAGGGGGCGAGAATGAAAGAAGAAGAGGCAGCTGTGCAGCAAAGACACAGAATAACTCCAGCTTTGTGTCTTTTTCATTGTAGCTGAAGTCCGGGACAAACGGTGTTCCTTTTCACCTCAATACAAAACGCGTGATATTTTTTCTGAATACGAGACAATTCTGTTTTTTAGGGGACGGTTGGCAACTCTATTTTGTTCATAAGGTTAATTATTAAAGTTCAACATCAGTAACATAGCACTCGCCCAGCTGTATAGAAACTCCGTCATGATAGCTAGTACGCAGTATGAAAAAGTCAGCACAACAAAAATAAACTCCACCTAAACTTGGTTTATATCTGACCCAGATAGACTGCAGGTCATAACTTCTTACCTGAAGTTCAGTTCACCTGACACTCGGACCGGCGGCCACCTCGGGTCTCTCCTCTTGCCTCCCCTTTCCCTCAACCACCTGCTGGCCTCCACCACTTGCTAATGTTACTGAATCTGTGGAAGCTCCGCGATAGCCACCACACGAAGTAACGAATAACGAGCCTATCTAAATCCCAGTAACGATTAACGCGTTCCTGATTTTGGCATAACTAGTTACCGTGCTCGTTACCACAATGGTAAATGGTAAATGGCCTGTATTTATATAGCGCTTAATAATAACGTAGTTACTGTAACGCATTACTTAATAACGCGTTAGTCCCAACACTGGTCATATTGTTTGAGCTAATACATGGTTCTCAGTATGAACTTGTCTGATAGATCTTGTTGATCTCTGTGGTGAAGAATCTAAATCTGTAAAACACAAACATGAACACGCTGCTTTAAGAGCAGGAGTTTCAAGATGGCCGTTACGCTGATCTTTATATGGTGGATTCCTATATTAAATATGCATACCCTGACCTTTTGTGCTTTTTTTTTTTTTTTTTTTGTGGACCAGTAAAAATATACTGATGGCCCAGTGCTGAGCACTGTGCTCTGATCTGCATGATTTCTTTGCCATATTAGACATAGCCCCTCAATCTCACAGAAGCCCCTTTTACCTACTTTTCTAATCATTGCTTTAGGAGGAGCACCCAATCCGAATAAAGTATGGCTTAAAGAGAGGGTGGTTTTAAAATGAGAGGTGCAAGTGAGGGGCTGCTCCAAGGCCCAGTATAAGATGAGCTTATTTTGAACTTTGCAACACTATTCCCAAAAATATGCAGATGGAAATGGGTATAATAGGGCTAATCTAACAGACTATAACTTTACATGTCAGTTATTTTAATTTCAGACTTCTAGGTTATTGCATGTTTATGAGATTGATTTTGTGTGTGTGTGTAAACATGCAAACAAGGTTAAATATTAAATATGTGTCATTAAGTTTACATTTGTATTGATAAAAGATAATAATACTGATATATCCCCTTTATTTGAAATGTAGAATGAAAGTAGCTTCTTTCAGGATTTATGTAATGCTGATTGCAGTTGAGCCAACCTGAGTTTCTTCCAGGAGACCTAATGGAAACACCAAGGCTTTTAAAGTTATTATTAAAACCTTGTTTAGAAGTTTTAACCCGCCTGAGTGAAAACGGACACACGAGAAGGAATGTAGACGTCACTGTCGTCTGACTTGGTGCTCTTTGCTCACTGTTTATGGCCACATCCGTGCTTAAAGCAGGCATTTCCATCTCAGGGTGTTTATCGTGGATCCTGATTTTGCACTTAGTCTTAAGCTGCTTATTATAGTCCCAGATGGAGAGTTCAATGAGCGATAGAGTGAAAGAATGTAAGACTTGTCTGAATGCTTTTCTATGCAGTGGTCATATGATACATCTCCGCCATCTTTTAACTGTTTTGATTGGACCTATTCGACCATTACAAATGAAAATGTTACATCCAGCAGCTACAACACAGTCCGTGTCTTATTGAGTTAGGAGTCTAGTGTCCTTATGCTAAGGTAAAAACAAATTCAAGTATGTAGAAAATAATATAATTTGCTCAGAGAATTTGTAACTACGTTAAAGCTGTAGGAACATAAAGCATTGTCTGTGTCAGAGTGCGTGTCTTTAGTCGGAGAGGAATTTAAAATGCTTCCTGTCACCGTGTCAGCAAGATGAAACCACTCTTCCGTCACACACAGATTAGCCCCACATTGCCATTCACTGTACAAATCTAAGCCTGGAAGGCACTTAAAACTCTAAAAGAAGGAATGCATGTATCTTGCCAATTTTCACTGTAGTTTAATAGAACATGAGTCTATTTAGTCAGACTATATGATAAAGTCTGAATATGTCCTGCAGGTTTTAAATGTGTCCTTGATTCAACACAGCTGATCTAAATAGTTAAATTACCTTCTCAACATGTGTTGATGTTTTCCCAGAGTCCTGGTAATGAACTAATCATTTGATTCAGGTGTGCTGACCCAGGGTGATATCTAAAACCTGCAGGACACCGACCCTTGAGGCCTGGAGTTCCCCACCCCTGCTCTAGTATCTAAAGGGGTACTTAACAGTAAAAGAAATTTCATTGGTCCTTTTTGGAGTTCAAAAAGATGTTCCTACATAAAACAAAATTTTGAAGACTGGTTGCATTTTGCCCTTTTACAGACTAACAAACAATTACACTGCAGAGAAAAATAGCTCTAAGACTGATCTTTTGTGACGTGGTTAAAGGTTTAATGTGCCTTTTACAGTGCTCTGAGTGTAATGTTGTGGTGAGGTTGAATGCTGCGGTTGGTGTCTGTGGTTACACGGTCATGTTTAGCGCAGTAGATCCGTGGTTAGCATCTTATTTTACAGCAAGAGGGTCCCGGGTTTGAAGTCTAGCAGAAAGTCTGAACCCTTCTGTTTGGAGTTGTCATGCTTTCCAAGATGTTTGGTTTCGCATGTGTTGGCCTAGTAAACAGTTCCACACAAGATTTTTTTAAAATCACGAGTTTTACCAATTGCTTTAAAAAAAAAAAAGTTTTTTATATTTTTCTGTTTTTTACTTCAGATGATCTGGAGCTGGCAGGTTGAAGACTAGCTAATGTCTGAGCACTGTCCCGGATCTGAAAAGTTTTAGACCGCAAATAAGTCCTCTTCATGTGTGAAGAGGACTTGTCAGTGTTGTTATTTGAAGGAAGACGGAGTTCATGTGAAAGCATCAGAAAATAAATGCAATTAGAGCAGGGCGATATGGCCAAAAATATTTATCACGATATATATATTTGAAAATTTGCGATAACGATATAACCGACGATATAATTGATGCGAGACAAAATACAACTCCACAACATTACTAGCGCAAAAAGACAACCTTCCATTTATTTTCACTTAAACAAGAAGCTGGTTTTTATGTACATTAAAGCTTTATAAAAATGTAACAGTGCAAATGCAAATTCCTTGCTGAAAGTTTAACCAAAAGGCATTTCCAGTAGAAATGGGCTGACATATCCTGAGCATAACCACGTATAATATGGTTATATGGTTAAAAAGAGGTGCTTTGCAACATTAAACTGCAGTGTGCAGTACGCATTTTTCGGACCATAAGGTGCACGGGATCATAAGGCACATTAAGCGAAACAAAGCAGTCAGATAAATCAAACTTTATTAAACTCATTCTTCTTGCTTCCTCCACTTCTGTACCATTGATTCATTAATGTTGAATTCTCTGCAGCTGCTCTATTCCCATGTTGTTGCAGTATATTAATGACTAACCTTGTATTGTGGATGGATTATCTCAGTTGTTCTCCTGACTGAAGTTTGGTCCGTTTACAGCATCCTGCCATGCGATTGCATTTGTCTCTAACCATGAAGAACCTTCACGTTAACTTTTATAAGTGGAAAAGTGTTAGTGTTCGTCCTCCAGCTTCACTGTTTATGTTATGCTAACATAGCTGTGTCGCTAGCGATCACGTAGCACATCATTATATACCAGCTAGCCCAACTTCAGTAACCCTACACACGTCACTGCTGTTTAGTTTCCTGTCTTCATTTATGTTGGAAGTGATAGCAGAGCTGTACGTTTGATTTTTTTCAGAAATCTCTCAGTCAGAACATGCTATATCATGCTTAGGTAACTAGCGAAACTAGCGAGCTAACTTCCGCTAGCTTCCTGCTAACTTCTAACTCCGTTAAATGTAATAACTTTTGTTTTCATGGATGCCTGAAAGTTAAACTTTATAGTTACACCTGGTAAAGCAGCAATGCTGATCGTTTTATTAAAGATGAAAGAATTTAGACAGTTTTTAACTCTAAGTGATGCTGCAGTGTTGTTTGACCTGAAGCATACGGAGTTTAGGACCCAGATTACTCCCAGATTTAAGAGCATCTTAGTCCGACAAATATGACAATAACAACGGCCGCTTGCATGTTCTGCAAAAAAATGTGCTTTGTTGTGTATCTGACGGACAAACACCAAACCAGTTCCACATCACTGAAGTTGCACCATTTTTACAAACCAATTCTGGTTCATCTGTTTCACTCAACAATCGGCCATGTGCGTATGAAAACAAAGGCACTGCGCATGCGCGTTTTACTCCCATTCTATCGCGATATTTCATTTTCCTATCGTTGCCTAACATTATACCGGTATTACCGTGAACGGTATAATATGGCCCAGCCCTAAATGCAATTGTAATTAAATACTTTAAAATCTGCTGCTTGGACTGGAGAAGAGTAACTTACATTATCTTCACACTGTAGTGGAGCCAGAGCTCTAATATTTATCTAAGACAGGGTTGGGGAACTCCAGACCTTAATGGCTGGTGATCCTGCAGGTTTTAGATGTGTCCTTGATTCAACACAGCTGATTCAAATGGCTAAATTACTGCCTCAACATCTCTTGTAGTTCTCCAGAGGCCTGGTAATGAACTAATCATTTGATTCAGGTGTGTAGACCCACTGGAGTTCCCCACCCCTGATCTAACATATGCAGATCTTTACATCTTTAGAAACTTGAAAGGCTGTACACAGAGAGTTGGTCAAATACTGGTCCAAACGAGCTGTCTCTGGGATTGTCTGTCAGCACACTGCTAAATCCTGCTCTTGTAATTCCCATCATTCAGTAACATCTGACAGAAGTCTGCTTTAACCAGCACCAAGTAATTCATACAGACGGTATATATGCAACTTTTTTTTTTAATTCATTTAAAAAAAAAAAAATTAATTTTATTTTTTTACAGTTGTGCATTTCATTGATAATATGGTCGGTCCCCCCCCCCCCAAAAAAAAAAAAAAAATCCACTGCACACTAGGCCCTGCCATACGGCACAACATTTAGCAACCACTGGATTTGCGTAACAGAGCGCCTGTCTTTGGCACTCCACTTCTAGACTTCTGGTTCTTACTGATGAAGACATAAATGTCTATGTGGCAACTATAGTTTTAGCAAATATGAACAACCACAGGACTAATTAATACTTTAGCAGTGAACTGTTTTCTATAGTACATAAACACATCTTGTTTTCCTGGTGTGTGCATGTTTGCGTTTAACCTACAGCATGTACTGAATAATAATAATAACCTTTACACAGACACAGTAGTTCATTGGTACTTTTGCTCTTTTCATGATGAGTGTACCTTTTGAATATTAAACGTGTCATATATTGTAGAGTTTCTGTGTTTGAGGTTTTTGGATAAGACATGTACTAAAACTTTACAAGAGTTATGTTTAGTTCTAGTTTTGTACTTTTTCACTCCACTCTCTGCTTAATTTCTGAAGAATAGAGATATGACTATGGCTTCACTTTTCCATTTATATTTATTTATAAGATTGTTGGCTGACTGAGTTGTTTTGTTCATGTGTTTCAGAAATTAAGGCCTCACTATGTCTGATGGGGAATATGATTACCTCATCAAATTTTTAGCCCTTGGTGACTCTGGCGTGGGGAAAACAAGCTTCCTGTACCAGTACACAGATAGCAAGTTTAACTCCAAGTTCATCACTACAGTCGGAATAGACTTCAGAGAAAAACGAGTGGTGAGTCGGTGCTCTTTCATTCAGCTCTTCTTCTTTGGCATCAAAGCAGTTTAGGAGGACATCAGGTGTGAGGGAAGTGACCTTAAAGAAAGTCCAGCAGACCCAAAGCTGTTTCCACTTGATTACAAATCGACAAACAATGTTTAAAACACCAAAAACCTTGAAAGACCAGATGTTAGTCACTGGATAAAACAAATAAATTTAAATTGCAATCTACTGAAAACCAAAGCAAAACTATTTTGACGTTTTGAACACACTTTCTTAACTTCATAAAAGATTTAAATATAACAGAAAGTAATTATGAATAATTGTAAATGTAAACCATCAAGTGTTTGGTTTGTTATGTTTTGAATGGACTCAGTTTGCATTTGTTTTTGTTTTTTTTAAATAAATAAGAGCTGTTTGCATATGGATAACCATGTACAGCATTAAGACAAATGGCTTCCTTTTTATTTTCTTTTTTGTTTCTGACTTTCTGTTTTAATGTTGTCAGTGTTTTTGAAATCTTAATGAACATATTACTCCACTCTCACGCTGTACAGGAAGCCTGATCAGGAGCTTAAACAGATTCCCAGATCATTCACTCCACGTTACAAAAGCCTACCGGTGAATGTTGCAACAGAAAGTAATGACTAATACTGCTGAGAAGCAGGCAGCACCCTCCTTAAGAATAAACACTTCATACCATTGGCAAACAGCTGAGCACATCTCATATTTACTTTAATGCTGCTGACCTTCAGCTCTGAGAAGAAAACCTGCTCCTGTTATATGTATCGGTCATTATCTTTCTTTTCAATGCTTGGTCTGAAGGATTTGAATGTACCTCTTTTTTTCTTTTTTTTTTCGTTAAACATAAAAACTTTACTTTTAAATATAAATGAGTGCACAGCTGGGGAATATTTTGTTTTTTTGTTTTGGGGAGATGAACAGAAAACATTTTTTTTTTTTTTTTTTCCCCAGCTGTTTTTTTTTTTTTTTTTTTTTTAATTAATACATGGGGTAACTGCACTTCTCCATCAGACACCAAGCTGCAGTTTTGCTCAGTACACTGTGTTTAAGAATGGAGGAGGAGGAGAAGCCGTGATGGAGGATACACAGGCAAAAGTTTACATTAGAGGTGTGAGACACAGCTGGAATATAGAAACCACAGAGGAAGGAGGACTTTTGGAACAACTTGTCCTTATTATATTCATAAGTTGTTTCAGCTGTTTAAGGTGTTCAGAGTTTTTGCACCTCACCATTTGTGAGAATTTTAAAAGAACAATAACATCTTGAGAGTGATGTAGATTTTATTGAAAATGTATATATTAAATAAACTGACACTGGTATCAAGTTGTGCTGTAATTTGACTATAACAAACTATTCATGCAACTTCAAAATGAGGCTCAAAAATCAGGAAAACATTTTCTTAAATGTTTGCTGCCTCAACTTCTTCCTCCCGGTGTCTCTACTTGCCTACTCCTCTGCTTGTATCTCTGGTGTGCGGAGACACAAGGAGTGGAATCATAGAGAGAGACGAGTTCCCACTTCAAGCGTTAAGTCACATTTCAGCTCATCCGGCTGCAGGACTGATGAGCTCCTGCCACGGGGAACTGTCCGTCGTCCATCTGTGCTCACATGAGTCATTACTCCTCCTACAGTGTGGGTCATTATTTAATCAAACTTGCACACAATGAGAGCTCACACAATATAAACTCATTATCAAGGTCACATTTGCTGTTTTATGGGCAGTTGTCTCTGACCTTCTAATTATTAAAGTTTGATGAATCTACAGTTTTTGACAAACTCTGTAAATAATTGTGTCAACTATCCATCATCTCAACGTTGGCCATAGGTGATTAGCCCAGGAGGAGCCTTCTGCTCCTGGTTCATGGTTCCTGCTTCTCCAGGAAATTTTAAATGTCATTAACATAATTTTCCCTTTAGTTTCACTGCACTGATTTATGATGGAAATGTCAGAATTTTTGTTTAAAAAAAAATGCAGTCATAAAAAGCACAAACTGGCAGTACTCTAATTATTCTCACATTTTCTCATTTAACATTTAAACGCTCTGTCAACACTCATAGGCATGATTCAATGATTCATTCCTCTCTCCCATTTTTAGTTTGACAGCTCTGATTTGGTATCTGATAATTACATTTACACGGATCCCCTGTTCATAACTTAATTTAAACTTTACTTTTGAATAGTACAAAACTCCCTGCACAGTCATAAATATCAGGATTATCATAAGATTCATTAGCAAACAGAAACACCTCTAAACTCCTCAAACTGGCTGACAACTAGCTTGGTTTTCAGACCTTTTCTATCATCGTCTTTGTTTTGTTTCTTTTTCTCTCCCCCCTCTTGTTCCTACATGGTTAATGGGGTGGCTATATCCTCAAAATCCCAGTTTAATATCTGTTAAATTAAGTATATGTATATTTTTCTGTTTCTAAGCTGTACAAATCACCTGGTCCAGATGGCACATCAAGCAAAGGACAGAAGATCCACATGCAGCTGTGGGACACTGCAGGACAGGAGAGGTAAACTCTGTTCTAACTTCTTGATCTCTAACTTTTGTTTTTCTCCATTAAGTGTTTTTTCTTCCTCTGATTTCAGGTTTCGAAGTTTGACGACTGCTTTCTTCAGAGATGCGATGGGTTTCCTCCTCCTCTTCGACCTCACAAACGAGCAAAGTTTCCTCAACGTCAGACACTGGATGAGTATGTGTCCTAATGTGTTGAGCTGAAAGCACATTTTTAGTCATGAAAATGGAAGAATTAACAATCAGTTCACCGCTGGTGTAATTAATAAAAAGTGCACCAGTCACTGGATATTTACAAGGGCACCTGTAGATGCCCTTCTACTGATTTGTAAAGAAAGTAATCCAGATTTTATTTCTTGCCTGGCCTTCATCTCTCCACCAGGTTTTATGAAATTCAGCTCTGTAGCTTTTCAGTAATCTTGCTGACAGACAGACAAACAAACATCCACGTCGGCTCTGCCTTAGCAGAGAAATAATCTGTTTCTTGTTGACTGTGCACAAAGGCTTATTATGTCCGACTCGTGGAGTTTGGTTTTAGACCCAAAGTGTAATTAAACTTTTAATCTCCCTCTTATTACTCTTTCCCTACTCTAACCCCAGCTGTATCAACTAGTACGTGAATGAAACCTTGATGTGTTTGCCACTATTTAAGATATTTCCATGGAAACACAACTTTATGCATTTAAAAAAAAAACAACCTCTGATCGTTTCAGGTCAGTTACAGATCCATGCATACTGTGAAAATCCGGACATCGTTCTGTGTGGGAACAAATGTGACCTGTCGGACCAGAGAATGATCAGTGAAAACCAGGCTCGTGAACTCGCCGAGAAGTACGGGTACGTCTGTCTGCCTGCCCGCCTGTGATCCATCTGTACATGAACCTCTCCCTCAAACATTTGCCAAGGAGGCAGTGGCCGCTTTGTTTGCCAAAGTTCATGCAGGACAATGTTGAACTAAATTAGTCCTCCTTGAAAAACAAATATTTGTGCACACGTGTAAAATATCCTGCTTGGGACCCATCAGACACACCTTTACTAAAAATATAAACGATGCATTCAAGTATATGGCATCTCTGCCCATCTGCTCTGAATGTATATGTGACATGCTTTGAGTCCTCAAGTAGAGTAGAAAAGCACTGTATGACAATCAGCCAATGGCCTTGGCAATAACTTCTCATTTATATCTATAAACGGCATCATGTCTACCTGGCAACCACCTAACAACGGACTATAAAATGACATTTATACAGTCGAGGACGACCTCAGCTTTGCAGATGTCCCACAGACATTTCTCCCTTTTTTTTTTTCTTTTTTTTTTGTATTTATTTTAAATGAATTTATTTACTTTTAATATAGTCTGTGCCATATTTATCTGTTCATTTCTGTTTACTTAGCCTAGCAGGGACGAAGGACACTGTCTCAGCTGAACTCTGGACACGCGCACACATACATATACACTGATATGCACACACTCATCCCCCCTCCCTTTCCAAACGCCTTCGACGCTTATTCCCTTCCGATGCTGCACCCTTTACCCACCCCTGTTGCTTGTCATGTGTTTCTTTGGTGTATTAAGAGTTTTTTTTCATGTGCTATGTGCAGAGGTGTTTTTTCTGTTCTCTAACTGATCTCCCTGTTGGAGCTCAGTCTGGGGGGAGTTATTATTTCTCCTCATCTTTCCTCATGTGGTGCATTTCTCCATTGTTATACCTCTCTGACCTGTCTTCTCCATGTGATGTTTTGTGTAATGTATGTATGGTCGGAGGGTAAGATGGTGCCGCCATTGCGTGCAATAGGTCGACAGCCTTATGAAATTTCCCCTTGTGGGACTAATAAAAGGTATATCAATTCAATTTATATAAACAATATCTAACACCCTTATCTCAGTGTGGTTAAGTATATCAGTTAACCGACTGATCAAACAATACTGTAGCAGTCCGTGTACTGTCGTATTATTATATCTGTGTATTTTAATAAGTACACAGCAGCAGATGGGTAATCCAAAGATGAAAACGTCTCCAGTAAGTCAGTAAATGACCTTTTTTGCTGCTAATTAGTTTAGAAATAACAGCGTCAGGCTGTTTCAGGAAAACACTTAGCTCCATTTCACAAACTTAATCAACATGCTTAGTTCCACAGCTCTGCACATAAAAACTAACAAAATCAATACTCATGTTCTCAACTTCAGCTCCATGAAAGTCTTGTCCTGAACGCCTTCACTGCGTCAAAACGGCGATCCTTCAGCTTGAATTTCATTTTGGGGTAGAGTCGGATCTGGCGAATGGGGCAGGTGGGGAGGGTAAAATTGTTTCGGTGTGCCCTTCTGTGAGCGGGGCGACGTTCAGGTCGTTTCGATGAATGACTCTGGACCAGTGTTTCAATGACCGATTTTTATTATTATTATTATTATTATTATTATTATTATTATTATTATTATTATTATTACTTCTTATGAGCAGAGTCACAACTTTTTAATTGCACTCCTACGTCAACAAAGGTTTGAGCTACACTATAGCTGCTGTCTTTGATCCCTGTTTTGTAACTGAAAAATGTTTCCGTGCAGAATCCCGTATTTTGAGACGAGTGCTGCAAACGGGGATAACGTGAGCCAGGCCGTGGAAGTCCTGCTGGATCTCATCATGAAGAGGATGGAACGATGTGTGGACAAGTCCTGGATCCCCGACGGGACTGTCCGAGCTAACGGACCCTTCACCCCAGACCTCTCAGAGGGCTCCGACAGAAGCAGATGTGCATGTTAGGTTTATTTTAAACATCTGTGTTCATAGTGTGGGTGGGAAATGATGAAGAGGTGGGAGTCTGTATATTATTATTATCATTATTATTGTATGCTCTGTGATGATCATTTGTGCCATTCAACCAGTGTGTTACACATTTCCATCCAGTTTGTCAGTGCTGAGTTAAATGCCTTTTGGATTTGGGCATTTAACTTGAATTGATTTAATGAGTCTTTTGAATGATTAATTCATGCTGGTTGTGATTTTGGGATATTTATTTCTTATGATGAATAGCTTAAATTTCCAGATCATATATTCAAAGGTGAACTGCAATGCCACAGGTTTTATGAATATACTTGCTTTAGAGATAAATTAGCTATTTATGGATCTTTAGGTTATGTTCTACTGATGCTCTTCTGAATGTTAAGCTGTAATCTCACCGGTGCCACAGCAAGAGGAAATGTAGCTCACAGTGACCATCCGGTGTTAGCTAGATGGACAAGTTAACACTCTTTAATTTCCTTCCTAAATCTTTGTGCTTGTTTGCCTGCAAAATTACAAAACTCTGTTTCACTAAATCATCTAAACTTTATTATGTACAGTTAAGTCCAATAATTACTAAAAAAAAAAAGTACATTCAGTAGTTAGAATGAATTAAATAAAGTGATTTAAAACAGGGCAATAACTCAGGAACGGGGATGATTCGGGTTATCTATCCTGCGGCTGAAAACAGACGGTTGCAGAAAATGTTTAAAAACAAACTTTTGTGCATATTTGGACTTTTTTGGGCTAAACATAATACTCAGTTTTATATTTTAAGCTAAAATATCAGTGTGTGGACTTTCAGATTACTTTTGAGGAATATTTTGGAGACTAAAAATGATCAAAATGGCTTCTGATTAAATAAATGCAGAAGCCTGTTGTTATCCCAATAATAACACTTGTGTCTGAAGAGAGGCTTTGACTAATTTCCTGAATTTCACCCAGATTTTCAGATTTATCATCATTTGTAGTATTCGTAAAGTCCCGAAGACCTTGACAAATAAATATTTATTACTCCAGAGGGGCGTATTACGAAGCAGGTTCAGCATATCCAGGCTTCCCTGGCGTTGCCTGGCTGAATAAAACTTAAAAACCCAGTGGTGTGGTGGGAAAATCAGGCTTTCTGCTTCAGACTCTGAGCACACTCGCATAAAACAGCGTTTTTGACAACTTGTTTAATGTCTGAAGCTTTTAAACATTCAAACGCTACTCGGTGTGTTCAATTCCGATGATTTCCCATCACTTTAGTTTATCGGCAGATTAAACCGAATGTAAATTATAGAATAACTACGATAACTCAAGAAGGATGTTACCTAGGATTTTCAAACTGTTTCTACTGCTACTACTGAAAATGTCAGATGAGTTCAAATCTCAGTGAACTTGACCTCGAAATCAGAGGTCAGAGCTTTTAATGCGACCTGACTAGATTACTGTGGTAAAACAAAAGTTTCTGCTCGTATTTACAGTATGCTCCAAGTGCTAAAGGAACACATTTCACACATGAAAGCTGCAGAGCCTTACCTCACTAACGCGAAGCCCAGCTGTAAGGTTACAGCAGTGCTAACTGTGCCTCACACTGTTGCTGAAATTCAGGCGGCTATGCAGAAATTTCACGTTGGCTGCTTGATCCAAATCTGCTGCTAGTCTGTTTCACACTGCTGGGTTTGCAGCTACTAGATAACAGGTTAGAAAACCGATCAGTTACATTTTTAGGCTTTATTCACCATGTTACAAAATCGTGTTCACATTGATCCGGTGGTAGACTGAAGTGAAGGGAATTTAAATATACTAACTCAAACTTTATTTTACTGCTGAATGTGATTGTGATAATTGGAGATTAACGATTTCCTGCAGGATTACACTTGGTCTTCCATTTTGCTGTTTAGATCTCGATCACTTAGTCTTTGTCTAAAGTTGGTGATACACCGGAGACTCATTTCTATGCAGAATTAGAGGGAAATCATACATCAAAAGCATCTTTTTATGTGAGTGTACGCAAAGCCTGAAGCAGAAAGTTAACAAAGAAAGCTGATACTGCAGGTTCAGGTTTTGTTAAGCTAGTTAACGCCAGAAAAGCCTGGCTATGTTGAGCTTAATTTGTAGGAATCCCCTCTGGCTTGTCCTTTGACTGTGTGTGGATACTGTTTATTTATCAGCACCTGTGGATATAAAAACAAAAGCACCTGTCGCTGTTGCTTAATTCTCAGCTCTTTCTTGGTTGCACACTGTTGCTGAATGTGTTTAAAACTGATGCGCTCGGATGCTGTATTATATTTAGGGCAAAAAAATGGGGCTTGCACTTTAGTTTACAATCAAGGTATTCATTTAATCTTTCAGATCAATTTTGTACCTCTGATATTTACATTAAACACTGAAGTTACATTTTATTTATGAAAGTTTGAGAGTGATGTTTTAGTTGAGTCACATTATTTGTCACCGAAAATGAGATTTGATCACATAAGAAAGGCAAAACTGAAATGTGTCATTGTCAGTTGTGCCATACTTTCATATGCAAAATGTGTAAATTATATCCAGAAATAAACATTTGTATTTATGTATCTGACTGTTTTATTTAATTATTTTCCAATTCTGAGTATAATTAATACCAGATGCTTGTTATGTTATCTGTGCCAATATTCAAACATGCAACACTGACACTCTGATTTAAATTCACAGATTTGTACAAAACCTTTCAGACATTTAATGAAAAATTAATACACATTTCTTTAGCTTGTTGTGAGTACACGAGAGATGGATTTTTTTTTTTTTTTCACCATTTCTGTAGCAGGAGACTGCTTCGGTTTTCCCCACAGGCCGCTACAGTTATAGCTTCCTAAAGTCTCATGTGTATATAAAAAGTATGTTATGACTTCTTAGAAACAAAAAATAATTCTGAAATAAAGGTTTTAACAGCAGGACCTTGGGTGTAGTCAGTCAATCACATGGCAGCAACTAATTTAGGCATGTAGAGATGGCCAACATAACCTGCTGAAGTCAAATTAAGCATTAGAGAAGGGAAGAAAGGTGATCTAAGTGACTTTAATCATGCCATGGTAGTTTGTACCAGACTCCTAATCTGCTGGAATTTTCTCACAGAAACCTCTCCAGGATTTACAGGGAATAAAAGTTGACATCTATCAGTCTGGAAAGGGTTACAGAGACATTTAAGGCTTTGGGACTCCAGTGAGCCACAGTGAGAGCCATTAGCCACAAACTGACAAAACTTGGAACTTTCCGAGGAGTGACCGGCCTACCAAAATTACTCCAGGAGTGCATCGACAACTCATCCTAGAGGTCAAGAATGATCCCAGAACAACATCTAAAGAACTGCAGGCTTGTCTGGCCTCAGTTAAGGTCAGAGTTCATGATTCAACAAAAGAAAGAGAATGGACAAAAATGGCATCAATGGGAGAGTTAGAAGGGGAAAAATCATTGATGACAAAAAAGAATACAAAAGCTCACATTTGGCAAAAAGATATTATGATGATACCCAATATTTTTTTTTCCACAGTCACATGTTTCAGATGATCAAACAAATTTTAAACAAATTGAAAAAAAAAAAACCTCAGGAAGGAAGCAAATAGTTTTTCAAAGCATTGTATCATTGAATAATTAAAGCTACCATGAAAACATTTTCAAACAAAAACTAACGTGAAACGAGAAAATTCGCTTTGGAAAGTGAACTAACGGGAACAACTAAAATGAATTATAATGAAACAGACTAATTATAAAATACAAAACTTTTATAATCCTGCTTTGTGCATCGAGAGGCTCTAAGGATTTAGAAGTGAAGTGAGAGTAAAAGCCAGGAGATGGCAGTAGTGCAGCATCTTTGGATGCAAGCTACCGTTAAAAATGACAGAAGAAGAAGAAGATCTCACTTTGTGGTTTTTAGCACAGCTGGTTGCAACTGTCCTGAAGTCCTGCAGAGGGCAGCATTGCGCCTGCGTAGCTCCACCTGTGAGATTGTCAATGCGGTGAAGAAGAAGCAGCAAAACAAAGGTACCAGACGTTTTAACTGTTTGTAGGTTTTTATTATATACGAACAAAACCAGGTGCAAAATTTTTAGACTTATTTTAAACAAAAGTTAATATCAGTACTTTGGCGGCGCTTCCGCCCGAAAGGTTTTTCAAAGTTTTGCTTGACTTTTAGCTAGCTAACACGAATGTTTGGTCAGTATATGAGTGTTTTTTATTTGTTAATTAAACTGAAAGCGGCAAACACGCTGAAATAAACTTCATGTGAAACGTACTCGGTCTTCAGCTATTTTATATTTTCTAAGTAAGGAGTTCCTGTCGCGATAAGGACTGTAGTTTCCTTTACGCCCCGTTTAAACCTCTTCTTAACGGTTCCCTGGAAAAAGTTATGCAACACAATCCAGCAGGCAGAGCTTTGCTAAATGTGGAGCCACCTTTGATTCTGAAACACAGCCTGAAATCTCTTAATCAAGCTTTCTAGTAATTTATTTAAGTAGTTTTCAGGAATAGCTTTCCAGGCTTCTTAAAGGACGTTCAAAGTTGCTCTTTGGATGTCAGCTGCTTTTTAGTCTGTTCTCTGTCAACATGATCCCACAGGCTTCAATAATGTCGAGGTCCGGGCTCTGGGGAGACCAATTCATGACTGGTAGTGTTGCACTGTGTGTGTTTTCTGTGCAGGTGTTTTTACTGTGTTGGCAGTGTGTTTGGGATCACTCTCAAACTCCCTGTTTCTCTTTCCTTATACATTGATTCTTGACAGCTAATGAAACCATTTCTGATTAAGCTTTTGTGAACAGTAGCTGGATCAATGTTTTGGAGATAAAGTATGTGAATTTCAGGAGCGGGACCACGCCTCCAAACACGCTCCTTCCGGTTCTTATCTCTATCCGGTTGTTCAGTGATGACGCGACGAATCCTACTTCCGGGTCTAAAGTAGTCTGCGTTTAATATGGCTTTTGTGTTGTTAACATGTTTAATGTTTTGTATTTTCTTCTATTTGATCTCAAAAAGCTCCTAAAACAGTCAGTGATCCCTGTTGACCTCCCTCGGCTTTTATTACCACTAATCATTTATTTAAGCTCAGTTTTTAAAACCTTAGGATGTAACTACAGCCCAGCCCATGCAACAGTATATGAATGACTAACCTCGTATTGTGGATGGATTATCTCAGTTGTTCTCCTGGCTGAAGTTTGGTCCTTTTACAGCATCCTGCCATGCGATTACATTTGTTTCTGACCACCGAGAACACTCACGTTAACTTTTATCGAGTGGAAAAAAAGTTAGCTTGTTTATATTATGCTAACATAGCTGTGTCGCTAGCGGTCACGTAGCACATCATTATATACCAGCTAGCCCAACTTCAGTAACCCTACAAACGTCACTGCTGTTTAGTTTTCTGTCTTCATTTATGCTGGAAGTGATAACAGAGCTGTACGTTTTAATTTGTTTCCAAAACCCCGCAGTCAGGACATGCTATATTGTATTTAGATAGAAGCTAGCGAGCTAACTCCCTGCTAACTTCTAACTCCGTTAAATGTCATAAATTCCGTTTTCATGGATGCCTGGATGTTAAACTCAATTGTTACACCTGGTAGAGCAGAACGCTGATCATTTTATTAAAGATGAAAGACTTTAGACAGTTTTTCAACTCTCAGTAATGCCACAGTGATCGTTTGATATATGGACCTGCAGCGGAGTTTAGACCCAGACACGGCTAGTGACGTCAGACTGAACAACCGGATACGAGTCCCCCAGTTCTACAAACTGTTCGTTTTCGTGCCAGGCCCGGGAACTGCTGCCAGTACCCTTTGAGGCCTTCCCCAAACTGCAGCTCAGTTCATGTTTAAGCCATTCATCTTTATCTATTAAAACGCTGTCATACATAAAATGACTTCATCACTCAGGGCCTTTTTCAAGTCTTTGTTGGATTATTTTTTTTTTATCTGATTCTTAAGAACACGACTTTCTCTTCTTGTCTTGTGACACTTGTTCTTTAGTCTTCTTCTTGTCCAGTTTCATTTTTTAAGGGCACACTGTACATCCCACTGAGACATATCAAGTTTTCAGCTAATAGCTCTGAGGTTCACCTTGTTGTTGCAAAAATACTATTTTATGTCTGTTAAACTGTGTTATCTTTGACACTATTCATAGATTCATTTACTTTAACATAATATTTTAAGTTATATTTTGCTAAATTTTCAGTTATGTGTGGACAACACTGGTTCATCTCTTAGTTTAGGTGCCCCTTTTGACGTTTGAACGATTTATATGTCAGTGTTAAATGGACTTAAAATGAGTGAAAAGGCAGCTAATGTCCAAAGAAAGACCTTCGGAAAGCCTGGAGAACTATTGCTCAATACCCCTGTGAAAGAATCAAGAGTATGCTTCCTTGGAACCACAATATAAAGAAATGAGGGGTGGTTCAAGACTTGCACAATAGTGTATCATTTTTGCATGTTTCACAGGTCAAAATTGGTCTTTATGTATCTTATATCGAGCACTGGTCCAGGCACTGCATTTATCTTCTGTCTGAAATGAGATATTTAATTTCTCATTTTAACTTTGTTTTGGTGCTTCTCCCAAACATAAGTGTTGCTACATGTACATGAGCTGACTGTTTGATAAAGACCATGTCTTCCATAAAAAGTCAACAGTGTAAAAAAAAAAAAAAGGTCAGAAACTCAACATTTAGCACAGTCTAAATCTCGAGTTTTTATTTTTTCTGAGAGGGATTTCTTGAATGTGATCGTACCTCATTATTTGAAGCTTTGGTTACGGTTAAAGAGTATCTATAATTTTAACAGCATTTATATGATTAAAGTATAAAAGATGCTCTCTAAATTGGGATCTTTACCTCTAAATTAATTGTCTTAAAAAAATATGTCTAGAATTTTCAATAAATAATCTTTTAGGTACTGTTTGTAAATTACTTTTTATGAGTTTTAAATCTTCCAAAATTAACTAAAGCTGTCAACAGAGTGTGAGGAGACAACTACTATGACTTTATGTCCAAACCATCTCTATACTGTATGGTGAGATAACTGAAGTTGAAATGGGGCCAAGCTATACTTTCATGTAACACCAGTTTGTACCCCCAGGTGATATAGTGGGTCACCACAAGGTTTGTTTTTTTTAACCTGGCAAGTAATCAGTAATATGCTGGCTCCATCCATGAGCCAGAGTGTTGGTGGAGGTGCATAGTGAAGATCAGAGCGAGATTCTTTGTGGATCTACAGATATGATAGGGTGCCAACTGTGGCGCTCCATGAAGGAAGTCAGTCAGGAGTAGAAGTAACAGATGGTTTCAAGGTGGGAGTTAGATTACTTCAAGGATTGGCTCTGAGCCTCTTCTTGTTTGCAGTGGTGATAGACAGAACTATGTTTGCAGACAACATTGAGCTCTGTAGGGAGGGAGGAGTGAAGGTGGAGGCGATGCTGGAGAGAGAAGAATGAATCATCTCAGGACACCTGCTGATAAAATGCTGCAGAGGGTACAATGCTGAAAAACCTACCATTAAGAAAGTGGATGGATGTTTTTGTTTTGTTTTTTTTCCCCCATACTTAAAGCTTAAAATCTCATGTAGTCTTTGCACTCACTAAAGCTGTCCATTTTTGCAGAGGGATATATTAACATTCATAGCCTGGTTTATATAATATTACCTCTGCACTGATAAAAAGAAATATCCAGAATCCTCTCAGTAAACTCATGTTTACTTTGGGAGTAGAATTATGAACTTGACTTTATTTTCTGAAAACTTTTTTGTGACACTTGCAAAGCTTTTGTGAAGACTGGTGTGGCTAAAAACTGTACTACGAATTCATTTCTAACAGAGTTACCAGCCAACAACTGTCAAATTGTTTGTGTGTAGTTTCCTGATCCACACGATAAACCTCGGACAGATACACGACGTGGCTGGAGCAGATGATTGATGTATAATCATGTTTTATCCTCACTCTTGCAGAATGCCTTTCCATTTCTGCCCCCAGTGTGGGACAAAGTTACAGCCTGAATTCAGATTCTGTCCTTCATGTGGGGAGAAACTTCCCGGTCCTGAAAGTCCATTTCAATCTGAATCTGTGAACTCAAGTTTCTCCTCGCCTCTGAGAAATGCAGCAGCAACATCTGTAGTTAATCCAAGCCCCACTCCAAGCACGAGCTGTGAACTCAGTACAGGTGAATACAGGTGGCAGTATGTCATCAAATAAATACTTAAAATACCAAGTAATTTAGCTTTAACAATCTCTCTCTGTGTCCAGCCCAGGGATTTGACACTTTAAGTTCGTTAACACCACGTCCTGCACTGCGAAGGACTCGCAAAACCCTTTGCCTGGACAAAGAAGGTAAAGAAGGTAAAGGAGATCATACAGGTTATCCTGTTAAGATGTCAGTTATAATGAGGTATGAAAACAGCATGAGTAAATTCAGCTGGAGCAGGGATGTCAAACCAAAGGGTTCAGCTCCCTGAAGTGTTTAGTTCTAAAAAACTCCACCTTTTGTAGCTTCACTGTGATTCCAGCTGGGGCCTTTCTTTGTGGAGTTCGTGCACTGGTGGGTCTGAAGACCTCGAAGTGTATAGAACAAACTTATAGTTAAAGTGCTTTGTAAATGTGAGTACATTACATTACACTGAAAGGCCATGGGAGGCTCTTCTGGCCTTTAGAGTGAATTAAAAATCACTTGGCTGATGGATGGCCCTGGAGTTTGGAATCGGGCTGGTAGATCAATGGTGCAAGAAAGCTGTCCTTAGTATACATTCAAGTACTGTGGCTTACATGTGGCTTATGATCTAAGCCATGTGTTTTATTCATGCTGTAAAATACTTGAGTTCTGGATCGATGACTTCATGAATGTCTGTTTTGTATGTTGTTGAGGGTTTTTTTTTAAGATTTTGAAAATCTGTTGGGGTTTTTTTTTTTTTTTGGCCTTTTCTGGCTTTATTGAATAGGAACAGTGAGGAGTGACAGGAAAGTGGAGGGAGAGAGAGAAGAAGACATGCGGCAAGTAATTTCGGATTCAAATATTGGCCGGCCGCTCTTAGCTATACACCATGTGGTTGCCTGCTCACCCCAGTGAGCTAAACCGGCTCCCCATGTCTGATGTTTTAGTGACGCAGATAAATACGAACCCTTCATTGATGTTTTGGGGGTTCACTTGTTCCCTGTACCTCTGTGCAACAAAAAAAAGTCTTTCTTTTACATTTTTGTTATCAGCGTGTCGTATCTCACACCTCTGGAAGTCAGCTAAACCCTGATCCGGTTCCTTGTGGCTTCAAAGATGTGATGTCATTTCTCACAGTCAAAGGAAGCTTTATTCCTTTTTTTCCCCCCAAAGTTTTTTTTATTGATTACTTTAACTCTTTACTCACTGTGCCTATAGATTACTCCACTTATTTTGTTCGTGTTTGTAATTATATTTGTCCCCCAGTTATTTATTACTTCTAAGTATATGTTATTATGCTTATTTGGATGCATAACCTTGTAGCTTATATTTTTTATGTTTGTCCAGACTGCTTTGTCTGGACAAACTAGTCAAATTAGTCATACTCAATCACAATCAGTTGAAGCCCTGAACCAGAAGTACTTTGCTTCCACAGATAATGACGCTGGGTTGCAGGAATCTCCACCAAAGAAGAACACGGTCACCTTTAAACTCGACACTGGGGCGCAGCCAATCGTAGAGTCTCCTGTTGCAAAATCTCCTCGATCTGGTGAGCAGAAGCACTGATTTATCTGCCCGTTCCTGCAGTTCTTTTATGAAATCTCCATTACCGTTCCTCTTTGCTTTGTTAACTGTTGCTGTGTAGTGCAAAGGAAAGGGAAGCTCTGCAGTCCTTTGAAAAAGCAGGAAGAAGAAAAGAAGCTGTCTGCAAAAACAGGCTGGATAGAGGGGAGATCAGCAGTAGATGGAGCTTCACCTGTTTCCTCACCAAACTCTAAGTCTCCTGCAAAAGGTGAGCTACACGTTGAATGATGTAACAGGAGCATGTTACACACATTGTTAAGTACACTGATAGGTTTGTATAAAGATCACAAAATGTTTAATGATCGGGAGCTTTATTGTTGTTCTGGTGTCGTTACAATCACCACATTTACTGCAGTTTTATTGCTGTAACAAGAGTAATCATTCATTTCTCTTAGAATATCTATTCAATTAATAATTTAATTACATTTTTCCCCCTTAGGCTTTTCAGAGTTACCTTTAAATTTAACCACTTCTTTTACAGAAGTGCTATGGTTCACTTATATACAAGAAAATCTCATGGGGGCCCCCCAATCTTAAATCCAATCAAAAATTCCTAATGCTCATCAGTCATGTGGAAAGCTTTTAAGGAGAACGTGTGAGAAACCTGCCACTCGGACACAAACTTCAATACAAGAACATTACATCTAGTTAAGACTAAGGAGTAAAGTCACAAACTAACCACCTCATCTTAATTGATTTAATTCACTTTTTATATAAATATTTAAATGCTTTCTGAGTGTACATACTTGTGAGTAATTTCAAACTGAATTTGTGTTTCTGTGGCCCACCTGCAGTACCTTTGCAGCCCACACTTTAGGAATCACTGTTATAAACAGAATTCACATAAAGCTTCTGATACATGAGAGGCAAATAGTAATAATAAAAACTAAATCCAAAGCTTCCCAGCGTGGATTAGTTTCAGCTTAGTAAAATAAATTTATCAATAAATTAAACTTAAGTTAAATTAAAATCAGTAAAGGCAAGGCAAGTTTATTTGTATAGCACAATTCAACAACAAGGTGATTCAAAGTGCTTTACAGAGACATTAGAAACAAGAACAAATAAAAAGCACGATTTAAAATTGATTAAAACAAGCAAAAAAACTAACTAACTAATTAACAAACAAACAAAACAGTATATAAAATCAAAACAGATAAAATCAGAACAGTAGATAAAATCAGTAGTTAAATGTAAGTTTTGAAATTTAAGCTTAAAAGTGTGGATTTGGTGCTTTATTCAAATGCAGCTGAGAATAGGTGAGTCTTCAACCTGGATTTAAATAAAGTGAGTGTTTCAGCTGATCTGAGGCTTTCTGGGAGTTTGTTCCAGATATGAGGAGCATAAAAGCTGAATGCAGCTTCTCCGTGTCTGGTTCTGACTCTGGGAACTGATAAAAGACCGGATCCAGATGACCTGAGGGATCTGGAAGGTTCATACTGGGTCAGGAGGTCACTGATGTATTTTGGTCCTAAACCATTCAGAGCTTTATAGACCAGCATCAGAACTTTAAAGTCTATCCTCTGACGGACAGGCAGCCAGTGTAAAGACCTCAGAGCTGGACTGATGTGGTCCACTTTTTTGGTCTTAGTGAGGACTCGAGCAGCAGAGTTCTGAATGAGCTGTAGTTGTCTGACTGATTTTTTTAGGTAGACCTGTAAAGATGCTGTTACAGTAATCAAGCCTACTAAAGATGAATGCATGGACTAGTTTTTCCAGGTCCTGTTGAGACATCAGATCTTTTATCCTTGAAATATTCTTGAGGTGATAGTAAGCTGACTTTGTTATTGTCTTAATGTGTTTTTCTAAGTTTAGGTCTGCATCCATCACTACACCCACATTTCTCGCCTGGTTTGTGGTTTTTAGATGTATAGATTGAAGTTCTCTGGTGACCTGTAATCGTTTTTCTTTGGCGCCAAAGACTATTACCTCAGTTTTGTTTTTGTTTAGCTGGAGAAAATTGTGGCACAACCAGTCATTGATTTCCTCAATGCATTTACCAAGAGCCTGTACAGGGCCTCGGTCTCCTGGTGACATTGTGATATATATTTGTGTGTCATCTGCATAGCTGTGGTAGTTTATTTTGTTGTTCTTTATAATCTGTGCCAGTGGGAGCATGTAGATGTTAAACAGAAGGGGTCCCAAGATGGAACCTTGGGGAACTCCACATGTGATACTTGTCTGCTCAGATGTGAAGTTACCTATTGATACAAAGTATTTCCTGTTTTCTAAGTATGTTTTGAACCAGTTTAGTACAGTTCCTGAAAGACCTGCCCAGTTCTCCAGTCGTTTGAGTAATATGTTGTGGTCAACTGTATCAAATGCTGCACTGAGATCCAGTAAAACTAGGACTGACATTTTTCCACTGTCTGTATTCAGACATATGTCATTAAACACTTTTGTCAGAGTGGTTTCAGTGCTGTGGTTCTGTCTAAAACCTGACTGGAAGGCATCATAGCAGTTATTCTGTTTTAAGAAGTAACTGAGCTGTTGAGAAACTGCTTTTTCAATGATCTTACTTAAAAATGGGAGATTTGAGATCGGCCTGTAGTTTTTCATTTGTGTCTTGTCAAGATTGTCCTTTTTCAGTATAGGTTTGATTACAGCAGTTTTTAGTGATTCTGGTAAAAAGAAATAGTCGTCTTTCTTTCTTCCATTTCTTCTAGTGTGCAGAAATTTTTTACAAATTCTTTGTACAAAAAGATTTTGTTGAGTCGATCACAGCACAGCATACTTTAGGTGTGTAATTTTGTGTGTGTGTGTGTGTGGGGGGGTTATTCCTGCACTAATTAATTTGAAGTGTTTTCATTAACTTGCAGCAACTGGAAAAAATAAAGGCAGGAAGGCAAAGCATGCATCCTTTGTGGAACCGCTGCCTGAAGGTGAGGAGGTGACCGACACGACCGGCAAGAAGTGGAAGCTGATCAGGCAGCTCAGTCAGAGCGCAACCGAGCTGCTCTACGAAGGTAGGACTGGTCACAAGACATAAGGGGAACACATGAAAACAAAGACAAATGTACAATTGAAGAGTTTGACTCACGTGAAATAGTCGTGGTGATTGCTGATGTGCTGTGTCCCACTGAGCAAACTCAATATGAACAGCTGGCAGAAAACGTGTTTGAGGGAAGTCTAGTTGAGTTGTTGCAGCAGATGTTTCTGTGATGCATCGACCAGCTGTTATTGTCACTGAGAAGGAATATGGTCGCTGTCCCCAGAGTGTAACTATAAGCACACGTCTTTAAAAGGACTCACTCAGTGCAGCGTGTTCGGTGATGTTCTGGCATCCAAATCAGCCTGGGTGTGCTGAAGGAGCTCGGTGTGGTTTCTCATGGGAAGGAACTGATGATGAGCAGGGAAGGGCTGATTGGCTCTGAGCACAGCTCGAGTGGTCTGTATTCCCATAGTGAAACCCCTCACACGTTTATCAAAGAACCAGGGATTACGTTAAGTAACCCAACATCGCTGGCAGATGATAGTCCATGGATTTGAGATTGCATTTCAGCAAATTCTCTACATGCAGATGTTTTCTATCAGAGTACAACCAAAGCTGGATCATGCGTGACTGGTCAGAAGCTGGAGTGATTTACAAAAATCATGCCCCTCATCAAGGTTTTTAACCTTTAAAGTGATACTGGATGTACTATAAACTACAGCATACCACAAATAGCGAAACATAATAACTGCAGCCCACATTTAATGCAATCAGTCAAGTCTATATTCTATCTGTTTGAGTCCAGTAAACTTTATTAAAGCAAAGAGAGGACTAATCCAGTGTAGCTGGTCAACACTGCATTGCACTCCAGCAGGATAAACCAGTTGACTATTTATTGACTTAGAAAAGATAAATATTAATAGGAAATTTTATGATCACAGATGAATAAAGCGGTTTTTCTCTCTTCAGTTTCTCGGCCAAGCTCAAAGGAGTTGAATCACACCCTCAAACTGGTGAGTACAAACGGTAGATAAATGTGTCTGCTTTTCAGTTTATTTCCCAATAATCCGTTGAATTGCTCTCTACTTTGTTGTAATGCTTCTTCTGCTCCTGAATTTCCCTGTGCCAAAAAAAATCAAAGTTATATTTTATTTTTCACTTTTAGGGAACTAAAGATGGAAGAATCTTCAATGAACAGAACTTCCTGCAGAGAGCTGCTAAACCGGCGTCCGGTGAGGATTTATTGTGCTTTTCTGTCACGTTTAGAAGCCCATAATTACCAGAATTAGTTCCCAAAGCTGATTTTATTCTGATTTCAATAAAGACAGAGGATAAGTTTCTGTGACGGTTTCTATCACCTACGGAGGGTTAGGATGTTTTGTCTGTGCACAGAACATTCACTTTGACACAAAGGATTTAAATTACCAGGTGACTCAAAACTAAACTCTCAAAGGTGACAAATGAGTCAGAAAGAAACACTAACAGCTGAGGCATGAAGCTGTAATACATCTGTTTGACTTGATAGGCATCAGAGGAGCATTGTTGTGTCTTTAACCCTCATCACAGCACAGCAACTTCACCCTTTGGCTTGTGGACTCCTGTTTTAAAACCTTGATTTGACGATTTCTGTCATCACATTCTCAGTTTTATTAAACCAGACGGCGAGGGCCGCAATCTCTAACAGGGGCCGTGAATTACAGATTGACCATCATGTGATATTCAAAGCGCTTAAGCTGTTGATTTAGTGACGAACTCTTCAGGGAGGTGTATTCAATGATAAGGGTCATTTTCTCATAGATGTTTGTTTTATAGCGAGAAGAGTCGCCCTCTGCTGGCTGTGAGAAAGAATGTAGATTGAAAACTTTTCTGAACTGACTTTTCAGACTCTGAAGGCAGTGCATCTGTACATATACACAGTGTTTTCTGCCTGTGTGATGATTTTCCTACTAAAACTTGTTTTCTCTGTAGTGGAAAAGTGGGTCAAGCAAAACAAGCTGGACTTCCTGGGGATTCCTTCCTGCGTTGGCTTTGGTCTCCATACAGACTCGTACAGGTGTGAGCTTTACCTGCACATACAAAACATATGAAAGCATCTTACTTTGACCTGTAAATCTGTTTACATTAATTTCATTTTATTTTCGTTTCTGTAGGTTTCTAATTTTTCCCAGCATTGGCGAGTCGCTCCAGTCCATCATCGAGAAAGAAAATCAGCCTCTGTCTGAGGAAGTTGTTCTTCAGCTGGCCTATAGAATAGTTGGTGTTTTTGAATTGTCTAGTCACATAAATACTCTAAAAGTGGACCTTTTGTACTTTTTCCTCTTCTTAATAATGCTTATTTATCTCTTACTGGACTTTTGTGTAGACACAGTCTGAAACGAGCTGCTTTAGCTCCTCTTCCTTTAACCTTCTATTCTGTTCAGTTCAATTTTATTTTATTTATACAGCACCAAATCACAACAACGGTCACCTCAAGGCGCTTTATATTGTAAGGTAGAACTTACAATCATACATACAGAGAAACCCCCAACAATCATTTGACTCCCTATGAGCAAGCACTTTGGCAACAGTGAGAAGGAAAAACTCCCTTTAAACAGGAAGAAACCTCCGGCAGAACCAATTTTCCACTTCTGTTCACTAAACTGTGATGTTTTGCACTAACAGAGGTAGAGCAGCGACATTTAAAACTGCAGAAACTGCATGCACAAAGTAACGATGAAGAGCTTTCACATTGTGTGAGGTAGATGAAGGAAACAGTATACGAATGATAAACATACAGAGCCATTAAAAAAAATCTGTGTAAAATATAATGAGGTTATAAATAATCCCACTTGGTCATTTTAATCAATACCTGAGCGTCACCTCTGAAGTAAAAAAACAAAACAAAAAACGAGCTCCTGCTCCACTCCTGAGACCCACTTCTTTAAGCCAGCTGGTTTCTGATTGGCTGACCTTCACAAATGGAAGGCTTGGACAGCAAGTGGGTGGGGCTTCTGGAGTTGTGTGTCTGAGAAGAACTGGAAAGCACAGTGATTACTTTTCTTTGTGCTGACCTGTTTATGTGTGCCCATCGTTGTTCCCATTTCACAAGCACTAGAGACAAAATTCTAATGGTTTTGGAAAGATGAGTTATTATTTTAATTTTAGAGCCAGAATTACAAAATAAATCCATTAGGCCTGGGCGATAAAGCGTTAAGAGACTAACTTTTCTTTTCCCTTGCAGTTAGACGTGCTGCACTACATCCATTCAAACGAATACGTTCATGCGGATATCAGTGCCGAGAACGTGTACATAAAACAAGGACAGAGGTCACAGGTAAGACGTGCTCTGAGCTTCAAACTGCACTACTCTGTCCTGAAGTGTGTGTAACCAGGCTGCTTCTGTGTGTTTGTGTGTGTGTCTAGGTGTACCTTGTAGGATACTGCCATGCCTTCAGGTACGGTCCAGGAGGAAAGCATGTGGAGTACCGTGAAGCCAGCCGAACGCCACACGAGGGCACCGTCCAGTTCATCAGCCTGGACGCGCATAAAGGAGCAGGTGTGTTGCCTCTGTGGTCCACTGAGCCATCTGTAGTCTGTCAGTGTCACTAAATCATACTTCATCGTGTAAGCTGCTGTAAACCAGAGCGCTCTGACCACGCTCCATCTGGCCAAACACTGGCTTCACATCTGCTTCTCCTTTCGGCTGCTCGTGCCACAGCGGATCATCTACCATCCTCCTCCATCACACCAACCATTTGCGTCACTACATCCATCCTTCTCTGTGGCTTTCCTTTTTTCTTTCTGCCTGGCAACATCCATGGCTTCACATTAGTATGATTTTATTTTCACATGTGAAGGTGGTTTTTGTTTTGTTTTTTGTTTTTACAGATTTTGAAGTTAAAAGGTACAAATTTCACCCGTGGAAAAACAAGGAGATGTTTTTGTAAATCTGAGGTCTTTTTTTGTTTACTGATTTTTGTCATCACACTCTTTCAGCTCCATCTCGCCGCAGCGACCTGCAGTCTTTGGGTTACTGCATGCTGCACTGGCACACTGGATTGCTGCCGTGGACCGAGCTCACTCAACCACAGCAGATAGCCACCGAGAAACAGAGGTAAGAGAGAGATAATCTGTCATTTTTGTGTAATTTTAACCTTCTGTGTGAAACAAAATGCAAATAACACATGGCTGCAGGTACATGGAGGATGTTCCTGCACTTCTGAGCCAATGCTTTGGGAGGAGGAGCGTTTCCAGTGAGTTCCAGTGTTTCTTCTGTATCATATACCACATTTTCCTGCATTTTCTTTGGTGATATCTTTCTGTTTTTTGTGCTCCAGGAGCATTTCAAACGTACCTGACTGCAGTGATGGCTCTGCAGTACTCCGAGCAGCCCAATTACTCAACGCTGAAGGCCGGACTCAGCGACGCTTTAGTGCAGCTGGGGGCATCGGTGGAGGAGCCCCTCAATTTTTAGGTGAGGACACACCCGCCTTTACTGAAACTCAGAAATAAAGATGTTCACATGCACCTGAGGCAAGTTCAACATACCCAGAATAGCTTTTCTTTACCTGATGTCAGCAGTCAGCTCATTTACCTGCCTTCTGAATAAAAGGTCAACGAGGCTCAGGTGTTGTGTTTTAGGAGCATATTTTTAAAAAGTTGCTTTAAAAGTAAAAAGTTTAAACATATTCTCCAAGATCTTAATATTTCTCATTGATGCTCATCACATAGAGCCTCTTTGTATCTGCACAGAGATGGTGGTGCTGTTTTTAGACAGCTGATTGGTCACTGGGAGGTTGATTCATATTTGTTGATCTCTTAACAGATATAACAGCATAAGTTACCATGGTGATACCCCAGTAAGACTTGAAACATCTTTGTAAAACTAAAATTTTCAGATAAGAAAAGGAAGAAACTGAGATTCTGGGTTCATCCGATTCTGAGTTTCTCACAGGATTAATTTTTTTTAATTAATAGATCTGACCAATCAGGTCACTGCATTTGGCAACAAGTGCAATCATAGCTCAAAATGTGCGCCAGTACTTAATAAACAGTGATATAGAAATAGTAAGATAACACTATTTTACCTCAGACACAGCTGGACGCTGCTTCAGGTCAGTCGGCCTCTGAAATGATTTCTTAGCCTTCTCAGATGTGGCTCCAGCTCTGATGACAAGAGCTGAAACTGCCCCACTGACATCCTGAAATATGTACGAAAGCTGTTGTGATACAGCTTCTACTGCTGGATCAAACCATGAAATTCTCCCTGCTGCTGCCTTCTTCTGAGAATCGAATGAACCCAGAATCTCAGTTTCTTCCTTTTCTTGTTTAAAAACATCAGGACCAGCTCATCATCGCTTCATGTCGACTTCATTCTCTTTAGATTTAGTTTTTCTGAGGGCAAACCTTTTGTAAAAACCCTTTCAGTGTGTATACACGTTACATGACAAGTTCAGATCTGAAAAATTTTGAATTTCGTGTTGTTTATTTTTTCCCTCAGTGGGTAAAGACCTCAAGGCTAGAGACCCCTTGCTCAGCCTCAAAGCCTGTATCATAGTACAGGACTGTTCTTTGCAATCAGATATTAAAAAGTATTATTTATACACTGATGTCATTATGAATTACATCTGTTGGAGACATTATGTTTATTATTTACAGCACAGGATGCAAAGCTAGAGGTGGCAGATGAACATGAGGTAAAGATGCTTAGATTTTCATTGGGCGTGACTGAGATGGAGGGGATTCGAAATGACTTCATCAGCTCAGGGACAGCTCTGAGTTAGTGAAGCGGAGGGTTGGTGTTAGGAATAGGGTAAGATGGAGGTAGATGATCCGCTGTGGTGACCCCCAGTCAAAAGAAGACATACAATCTTCAGATAAAGCTGCCACCGTTTATATGAAAGGGCCCTTTATCTATGTAGCCGAACAGGCAAAATCCAAGCAGACTGAACGCAAACGGGGATTATTACTGTGATCAGATGAGATTATCAGAGATTTAATTAAACCAAACTGAAGCGTTAAAACTGACATCAACCTGACAGCGATGCTGCATATGTATCAAACCCTTTGAGTCTGACTAATCTTTGTTTTATTTTCAGAGAGATCGCACAAAAGAGACGACACTGAAAGATCCTGGAGTTTTCTTATTTTAAAGTCGTGTTTAAATGCTGATGCTTTATTGCACTGAAAGTCATGAGTTTATTAGGTAAACGATTCATTGGTTTTACAGTTTGTGTGTGTGTGTGGGGGGTTTATCATCTTTATGGACCTGTTGAGGCTTCTGTGGTTTTCAGCCTCAAAGAAATACAAGTTTTAAATTCCTAAAGCACTGATTTTTATATTTTGTGTGTTGCAGTGTTGTTAGGTAGTTAGATTTAACAGGGTGATTTTTATAACAGATGGTTTTTTTTCTGTTGACTTATCCTGCTGAACATTTCAACAAATAAAATATCGACATTTCTTACAGTGACTCAGTGAGCTTTGATATTTTCTGATAAGAATACATCGTCTGGTTATTGCTACCTGTTATTCTTTTTTTTTTTTTTTTTCCAAGCTCCAGATTTTTGTCCCTGAATTTTGGGAGAGTAGCTTTGCATGACTCAGAGTTAAAAATAATCCTTATTTATCTTTTACCGGACCTTTGTGCACATCTCGCCCATTTTACCTCTTTATACTTTACCTCCACTCTTCTGATTGGTCGTAGCTCACAAACAGAAGGCTGAGAAAGGCTGAGGCTGTTGGCTCACAGGAATTACACAAACACACACTGACCTCTTTATTTGAGACTTTTGCCAAGCTTAACCCTCACACAACCCAACTGTTTTAGTAAACAGTCTCTGTCAAATGAGCTGTTTTCATCACCACTGAGGGCATCGAGTTTCTGCCTTGAGACGTCTGTATCAGTTAATAATGTTACTGTGTTTGAAGAGAGCAGACAGGGAAAAATTTACAATAAAATTAAAACCTGAGTGTAAGAAAAATGTGTCATGTGGAGATGGTCAACAATAATACTCGGTCAGTCTGCAGTGTTTAAATGCCAGTCAGTGGGTATTAAAGGCTCAAAGTGTGCCAAGAGCACATCTCCCACACCTTTTATACCACCAACAGTCTGAACTGTTGACTCGTCAGACCAGACAAAGTTTTTCCAACCTTCTACTGTCCAGTTTTGGTGAGCCTGTGTGATCTTCTGCTTTAAGGGTCAGTGTGGTGTTCAAAAAGGAATTTTCACCCTTTGGATATTTTCTATATTTTGACCGACTCTCTGTAAACTCTAGAGATGGTTGTGTGGGAAATTCCCAGTAGACCAGCATGTTCAACATCACTTAAATCACCTTTTCTCTCCATTCTGATGCTCAGTTTAAACTTCACGTGTACCTGCCTAAATACATTTGAGTTGCTGCTATGTGACTGGCTGATTAGATACTTGTGCAGCTGAACAGGTATACTTATAAAGTAGCTGGTTAGTTTGTAGTAAGAAACAATTTTAAAAGTAAAAATGCAACAACAGGAAGTATAAATATCCATAAACAATCCCACTTTGGTCACTTTAAGCCTTTGGTGGGAGGCTGCTCATATAACCATGACTGAGCGGTATCTAGTTAAGAGGTAACAAAGTCTCACCCTAACAGACATCTGTACATTTTCCTGTTATTTTGGGGACATAAAATACTTTCACATTCCTGATGACATGCGAGACTAAAGTTGATTCATTCAACACAGCAGCACGTGTTAATTTTAAAGAAACCTTTATAAAGTTTAAACATTTCTGAACATAAACATTTCGACATTTCAAGACATATACAATTCTTTATATGAAACAGTAAATATCTCTTATTGTGCACACTCAAAGTAATTCAGAAAATAAACACTGTTCTCTTTGCCTGATCTCTCCTGTCGTGGCATTTAAAACCTAAACGTCGCTTGAGGCACTTTCTGAATGACGAGGCTGTTAAAGAAACATGTAAAGCATGACGGACTATATCGCCCCCGTGAGGCGGCTTCTTTTTTTTTTTTTTTGACACAGTCACAGACCGGATGGCTTTCTCAGAGCGGAGCATAGCTTACACACCTAAACTGATCAGCTGAGCTTTGTAATGCAGACATGCTGGCGGTGTGTGTGTATGTATGTGTGTGTGAGGCAGCTACACATGCAGGTTTAAATACAGTTTCGCACTTCTGCTATCCTTCAAGTGTTCATTTCTAATAACAGCTTAGGCGCTGGTACGATTTTGACCTTTAAATTCACTCCGAGTGTGTTTCTAAACATTAACTGTCTCTGAAAGCCTAAAATTCTCACTTTCAGGGTACATTGCTGCTTTGGAAATGACTTCATGTCTTCAGACAAACATCACATGCTCAAGAAGCCCTGTCTCGCAATGAAAGAGCTCTGGGCTGTGCAGAGAGTTAACACTGAACATCAATACCTCGGTAGTTCTTCCATATCCACAAATACTCTCTCTTTTTTCTTTTTTTTTTTCTGAAGTCACTATAATGCATCTTGGTAGCTGATTGTATGCGTCTCTGTAGCTTGAAAAACATCAACTTGAAATTATAAAACCACCTGAAAATGATTAGATCACTTAAAAAAAACAAAAAAGGCCGCTTTTTAAGCTGTTCCTGAAATGTTTTTTTTCACATGACAGGAGCAGTTTATGAAAGTGTAAACTTAAGTGGGGTCCCACTTTAACCCAGAGCACATGATAAAGTCTGCGTTCAAAGTATGATTACTGTCAGAGGACGAAGAGGAGGAAGTGTGTGTGTGTGTGTGTGTGTTTACAGTCACGACTGAGGTATAGAAACCTCGAGGTTTATCATTCCTGGTGAGAACAAGGCGAATATGTGCACAAACTCCACCGTGATTGGGAGGAGCCTGTTTGTCTGAGCAGTAAGTGGAACATCCTCAAGGCCTCCAATCCTGCAGTGTAAGAGGGACACAGATGGCACCAGAGTGGGAGAAATGGTTTAAGTGTGGATCCGTGGTCTCACTCGAAGTCAGGTAGGTCTACCTGGCTGGGACTAGAACAACCCTCTTCCTGATCCTTTCCTGTGAGATTAAAAAGAGGGAAAATTAAACCCCTCACACCTGCAGTTTGAAGAACTACCACCTGTGTTTACTGACTGACTCCTCACCGTCATCCTCGCCTCCCTCGCTGTGCTCCTCTTCCTTACCCTCAGAAATTTCTATATGACCCAAATCCTGCACGTCACCCACGCTCGACTCCTGAAAAATAAAACACAATTCTTCATTGGTAAAGGCAGCACGGTGCAGCACCTTATAGATTCAGTTTACCTACATCAGATGGTGACCATAAAACATGAATGTATATATGCATCATGCATTTAGAATATGCACCGACCCTCTTAGATTATGAACTGTGTGCACTAAAACACGTTAAGGATTGCTACACCCCCTGCACTCTGATACGCTTCTTTCGGCTCCTCTCTTTAGTGGTGTATTCTCCATGGACGCGTCAATATGATCACAAAAAGCAAACATGCAACACCCCATGTGAGATGATAAAATTTATGTCACTCAACTCAGATTCACAAACATAGAAAGTATGATTGAGGCTTTATGCTGAACACACAGTGTGAATAATTATGTCCCAAAATTCTACTCTTACTCTACAAGGTCAAATTCCTTTATTGTCACTGTGCAAACAAAATTGTGCACACTACCTAGAAACAGACTTGGTATGACAGATGACACACACACAGCTCCAGAGTTAAAGTGGGATGGACCACAGCAACTATAAAACACTGCATTTTTATAAGAAAACTGTGCAATAAATAGTAATGCTGCCGTTAACGAGCTACAATCACAGATGTAACGTCTCACATCGCCACACCTAAAACAATCAAAGAGCATTAAAGAACATTATAGTCTGTTTACCTGTGATTCAGAGAAACGATCTTCATCAGAGTTCCTAAATCCTTCTGGAGCTTCCATAAGGATCTCAAGACCATCAGCCTCCTCTTCCTCATCACTGCTGAGTGAGACAAAACAAAATGCTGTGACACTGACATAAATGCACCTGTTCACTGACACAGTATCACGTTCAGCCTGGATCTCTCGATTTAGAGTTACTTCTGTTTCTGAGACAGAACGTCACGGTTACGTTTTACCGTAAAGAAGCTCACATAAATATATGTGTACACACAGACTGTATAAAAAAGATGCACAGGCATTGTGACATCAGCCATTTGGTTTCTTTTTGAAATTCTATTTTGGCCATCACCACCTTGGTGCTTTGAAACTGGACAAACAAGCTAAAAATATGAAATAATCCCAAATTTCAACACCACAAAATGCTGTCAGTTTAATAAATATTCCTCTACAGTAGATTCTCCTAGGAAAACAGTCTGCTTTGATTATGTCAAGCCCAGAGTCCACTTTTGCCCAGGTCTGCAAATATCCACACAAGCAAGAAGAAAACTTGGATTTACTGAGATCAGCAGTTTTAAAGCTCCTCTATATCAGCCTGTCGCAGCAGCTTCACAACCACTAGTAAATCAAAAACAAAAGAAAAGAGGTAGAATAACTGCAGGATATCACAACAGCAGTGTGTAGCTGCTAACAGGTAGAAAGAAGAAGCTGCACAGCTCACTCTTGTAGGGAAATCTGATATCAGTGTGTTTGACACACAGCAGGAATATTTCTAGGATTTTTCTGAGGCTCCTGAGACTCTGAATACGGTTCATTTCTGTTTTGTTTAATGATAGTTTTTACTCTCAAATAGCTTAGTGATGTAATAAAATCTTTAAAAAGAATGGGATCCTCCTCCCAAAGTCCTATTGCCACGGATTGTGAGTGCTGAAAGTTAACAGCAGTTTCTAATTTGATTGTTGTTTGCCATGTTGAGCAGCTCAAAAACTACTGAAGGAAAGGGAGAGCCATATAGATGGGGAGGGGAGAGTTGCCCCTCACCCCCTCTGGTAAGCCACGTCCATCTTTGACATACAGTATGTGTACACGTGTATACATTAGCGGCCACATTAAATTATTACGAGCAACAGAGTCAGAATAAAACTTTCACATTTCTGCCTTTTAGTTCAGAGTCACAGATATCAGGAACTTTAAACATCTACAGTATTGTTAACAAAGCTGTGATATTTCATAACACAGTAAGAAATATAATAAACAGCATTTGCACAGCAGATTATGGCTGGAAATATCCGTCTGCCAAATACCTGGAAACACTGTAGTACTGTACTGAGGAGACCTGACTGTTGATGATTAAACTAGAATTACTGCCACGATGACCTCTGAGGATCAAAATCTAAACATGTTCAAGACAATGGAAGAAATGGAGACACAAGAACGATTCCTGATGTTAATCTTCAAAGATTTTCCCTCTCATTTTGCTTCTTTTTGGGTCTCTCATCTCCGGTTTCATCAGCTCCTAAATGCTCCATGTTTCTCTGAGTTTGGTTAATGATTAGTTTTTAAAGTTGCGTTTATACTTAACTGTAAAGCTCCACACCAGCTCCTACCTGCTGGTGTGGAGCTTTATAGTCTGTTATAAAGAAACCGAGGTTAACAGTTGTGGACACGGTCGACAAACATTTCTGTCCCCACACTGACTGACCTTCCTCCACAGTACAGGTTCTCTGCATTCTTTTCTTCCTCCTTTATTTCCTCCTCTTCCTTTTTGTTTTGGTCCTCTTTACATTTATTATCCTGCTCTTCCTTTTCTCCTCTCTCCTCTTCTTTCTCTCCTCTGTCTTCTTGTTCTTCTTCCTCTTCTTCATCAAGATCGGAGCAGTTGAGAAAGTCGAAGCTTTCAAGGGCAGTTTCGACTTCCTGGTTAAAACTCGCAGATGTGGGGAAAGGAGGCTGAGGAGAAACACACGGAGGAGTTAAATACGTCACTGTTTATAGACGAATGTGTTAAATTTATTCCTGAACTCACCGCTGGAGCGTCCTCGCCATGTTTCATCTCCTGGACGGACTGGTGTGGTTGACTTTGGTCTACCTTGTGTTCCTCTGCTGCTGCTTCAGTGTCTGTCTGTGCTTCAGTCTGTTCAGCCTGGGCTAACGAGTCCACGGACGCGTCATCGTTCACCTCCGCAGGCACAAACGCCGCAGGAGGCAGAGAGATGTCGGGGCAGGAGCAGCTCAGGTCTGCCGAGGTTTCAGAGAGCTCCTCTGATTGGACAGACACTCTGTCAGTTGCGGTACAATCCGGGCTGCTCTCACTGGCGAGGCCGTGGGAGAAGGAAGCCTGGAGATGGCCATTCGTCTGAGGAAAAACCTCCCCGGTTTCGGTCTCATCCTCCTCTTGGTTGGATGAGAGCGAGGGCGTTGATGCACTGGACTTGTGTGGCGTGAATGACAGCTGAGTGGTGAGAGTGGTTTGCAGCAAGTTGGACGCCGTCAGTCTCTGAGCGTGATGAGCCAGTGCTGGACTGGATGAGTCATCGGAGGATTCAGAGGAGTTGGACCAGACCGTCCCATTCTCCATTTCCCCCTGACGCTTCAGCAGAGACTAGAGATGAAAGGAAACGAGATCAGAACAAGAAACTAAATCACCTGTACTGTGATACGCAGCACAATGCTAACTGAACACCTATCATTAAATTATATCCTTAAAGCTTTAAATGGGGGAAGATTAAAGATAAAAGCATTCAACTAAAGTAATCTGACTGTTTCCAGGGTTTTCACAAAAACAAAGCCACAGTTTCTCAAGTTGGACATGATCCCCTGAAAAGTTCAGTTTTATCTGGATAGGGCCAAACCACAACAACAGTGCTTTAGACTGGAAGAGAAAGACTTTACGATAATATAGAGAAAATACCAACAATCGGACAGTGAGCAAGCACTTGGCAACAGTGGGAAGGAAAAACTTCCTTTTAACAGGAAGAAACTTCAGACAGAACCGGGCTCAGGGAGGGCCGGCCACGTAACATGAATGTTGGGTCTGAGGGGAGAAAGACAGGACAAAAGTAAAGCTGATGTCACAGTGATCTATGAAAAAAAGCTCCACTGATGAGTTTGTCATATGAACTCACTTGTTTCTGGTCCTATTAGACGTAATATTTTTATTTTGTAAATGTAGTTCTATTTAGAGTAAAACAGGTGATAAAGCAGAGATGCTTCTGTACGAGCATGCAGTGTCCTAGGTTTCTCACTCAGTTTTTTTGCTAATATTCTCACCAGTGTAACATGTACTCATCAGCCCCTTCATTAGTTACACCTGTTCAACTTTGCGTTAATGCAAATCTCTAATCATCCAATCACATGTTCAAACTGAGCATCAGAATGGGGAAGAGCTCGGATTTAAATGATTTCAAATATGGTGTGGTTTTGGTGCCAGATGGGCTTGGCACCAATTTTCCCCACATAAGCATCTCTGGGATTTACAAAGAACCGTCTGAAAACGAGAAACTATCCAGTGAGCAGCAGCTCTCTGGCTGAAAATGCTTTGTTGATGCCAGACATCAGAGAAGAATGGCAGCACATCAAACCTTGGAGCAGATGGGCTACAGCAGAAGACCACACTTGGTGCTGCTCCTCTTAGCTATCAAAAGGAAACTGAGGAAACCCCAACATCGGACAACAGAAGACTGGAATAATGTTTCCTGGCCTGATCAGTCTCAATTCCTGCTGCCACATTCAGATGGCAGGGTCAGAATTTGAAGGAAGCATGAAAGCATGGACCCATCCTGTGTGTCGACGCTTCAGAGTGCTTCTGGCGGTGGAGGCTATGTTTTTTTCCACACACTTTGAGCCCCTTCACAACAACCAACCATACTTAAACACCACAGACTACCTCAGTATTGTTGCTGATCATGTCCATCCCTTCATGACCACCATCCTGTCTCTGCTGAAAGCTTTGATGTTATAAAAACAACTGCTTGTGTGTCACGAAACTTAAATTATCTCAAACTGGAACTTTTAAATATGACAATAACTTCACTGTACTCCAACGGCCTCCACAATCAGATCTCAATCCAAGAGAGCACCTTTGGGATGCCATCATGTTATTATGAACCAAACCTCTGAGGAACATTTCCAGCACCTTGTTGAATCTCTGCCATGAAGAATTAAGGAGGTAACGAAGGTAAAAGAGGGTCCAACCCAGCAATAGCAAGATTGTGTGTAGGCGATGTTGATGGACAATTTTGGGACCTTGGTAACTTGTGAAATGTCATTACTTTAAACACTGAACTTTCTTGATTAAATAAGAAAAACTCAAATCTCCGCAACAAAACTTGGATCAGTTGGAATTAAAAATTAAACACAATCAGTTTTTGGGTTTTTTTGAGGGGGGGGGGGGTTAGGATCTGATTGGATATTAACAAACTAGTTAATAATTGTTCCGTCACTATAAACTATATTAAAGCTACGACTACATCCCAACACACCGACTCTGCTGTGGTGAACTGAGGCGCTGCATGGCTGAGTTCACAACGGAAGGTCGCCGCCCTGTCCGCCGCCACCCCGTGGAAGGCCTTGACCAGCAAGCGGCTCTGCCAGTGCCTACACCGAGCCATGCTCTTCATCGAGGCGAGGAAGAGGAGGAACATATTGGAATTCTACTCAACCACTACTAAACAGCTACAAGGACCACAGCTCCGCTCCAACATACTGCTGCTGTCACACAATTCGCTACGGCTATCGTTCACTCTGCTCGCCTCAGGCACATCACGACCACACCCACACAACCCTCTGCGAACATCCTCACACACATCAGCGCTACCGCTACAGAGGAAGCAGTCGGGGAGCAGCTGAAACAGAACAGGCCAGTGAAACCACAGTAATGACACCCATCAGTTTAGCATAAATGCAAGAAGCTGATTTATAGAAATTGGGACCGAGCGATGTTAGGAGAACAGGTGTGAAGGAGAAGTTGTTAGTGGAAAAAGCTGTTGGTGAATGTTTCTCATGTTGTCACTCACATAAAACACCTGCTCTCGCATAGAAGGTGTGTCTGGAGGGCTCTGATTGGACAGCAGGCGTTTAGAAACTGTGCTGGAGGAAGATGTCTGGTCATCCTTATCAAACGGACTGAAGAAAGAAGAAACGAGACAAAAGACGTGTGAATAAAAAAAAAGCTGCACATGTAAACTGAGGTGTGTGTGTGTGTGTGTGTGTGTGTGTGCGTGTGTGTGTGTGTGTGTAGCAGGTCTGAATACCTCCAGGTGACCTCCAGGTTCAGTTTTACTGTCCCGAGGTCATTGATATCCACGGCGAGTGTTTGAGGCAGCGGGCAGAACAGATCGAGCATTTCGCAGGACACGCTGCCCACCACCACGTGATTGGCCAGGCTCTTCAGCTCCGTCACCTTAGAAACAGAAGAATACAAACCCCATCGTGAGAGCAGAGACCATGTGGTCATCTAAAGCTTTCAGAGGTGGATACAAACACACATATATGAACGTGTGTAAGAGCAAGGGTAAAGGTTATTATTACTTTTATTATGACTACAGAATTATCTGTCTGGAAGTTGTTAATCTGTACATGGAAAAAACAAACAACAGAAGAAAACAAAGACAAAGTCTAAAAAAATGAATGAATCACGTCTCTAACAGCAGGGAATATATTAGCGAGTTATTCTGGGCGTATGTGACAAACCAAACTGACCACCAACAAGTATTTTTTTCTAGTGTAGTCAAAACATGATAAAGATCACGGTTCAGCTCCACTGCTACAGGAAGCATCTAACTACCTCATGAAATAACCCAGCACATCCGTCCTTATCCTCATCTTTATTTCAAACACTGTCTGCTACACGTTACACTCTCTGCTTACTGAGCTGCTTTTTCTGCCATTGTTTGTCCGATATATCCACCATCCCTCCTCTGCACGTCTGAAACGTCTCAGCCTCGCCCCTCTAACTTTTGTCTCTAAGCTCTCTCTGATGTACTGATGTCCAATCCTGTACCTCCCGCTGCCGCCTGAACTCTCTTCTTCACCTCTCTTGTACACTTCCTGTTGTTTGGATGGGTGACTCCAGCTATTTACACCACTACATTCAGATACATATGTATTTTATTTTATTTTTTGCTTCTACTGACTTTTATTCCTCTTCATCTCCTTTACTTTTATACCTCCACCTTTCCAGACGCTCTTCCTGCTCCTTACTCTCACTACTAATCCCATTGTTGTCTGCAAACATGTGTGACCTCACCTGTCAACCTGTCCACCACCACTGCAAACAAGGAGGTGCTCAAAGCTGATCTCTCATGTAATCCTACCTCCACCTTATACCCATCTGTCCCTCCTACCAAACACCTCACCACTGTGTCTCTGTCCTCATACGTGACCTTAACCACCCTCACATCCTTCTCATGTGGTACCACAGTTCCTCTCCCATGCCTTCTCTAGACATGTCTCCATCAATCACATCTGTATAAGGCCATACTGCTACTCACTGATCATCGCCTATTTTTTTAACAGCTTCAACAATCTCTCATGTCTCACTGGCACAGCCTGCTGTTTAAAGTCATTAAAGATGGTACAAAATTGTATTTTAAGACATACATGTTTTACATGTTTGCTCTACATGTTTTTCCTTGTGGTCCTTCTGTCTCACCATATTGTAATCTATGTACCTGTCTGACCCAAAAATGGGTTTATTTTCTTGCTTCGATTGACTTTCATGAATATTACTGAGTTATTTTACTTATTTATGACTTTACTTTATTATTTCGCCTTTCTACTTGTTGAGCTGCTTTTTTTTTGATTTGCTGATCTGTTTTTTTGAGGCAGCTGGATGTAATAAACGTGGGGAGAGAATGGAGTGGAGTAAATTGTCAGGGCTGGAAACAAACTCAGGTGGGAGGATACACCCTCTGTACACAGAGCATGTGATCAGTCGCTGTTATTGGAACTTTCTGACCTTTGGGGACCAATAACATCCGTCATTTGCTTAAAAACAAAAAATTATAACACTTCCTACTAGCAAACTGTTTGTAGTGTTTTGCATATTAAAATGGCTGTAGGAGTTAGTAAAAGATGAACTATCACACTGCAGGTTTTCCATAAGATTTACATAAATGTGGTATCATTACCTTGATTGACAGCAGTTCTGTGATGAGAGGCAGGAAAATATACTCTTCGCTATCCCACATCTGCTTGTTGCTGACTTCTACGCGGCCTCGTAGTCTCCAGCGCTGGCGACCGTAACGCATCAGAACCTGCCGGGGCCAAAAGTAGTGGATGTGATAATGGTGACGCAGATACGCAAATAAAAATGTGCGCCTGTGTGTTTGTGCTACCTCATACTGGTCACCAGCGCACAGACGTGCAAATCCAGCCAATCCTGAAACATCAGAAACTGAGAAGTGAGAATTGAGCTCATTTACAGTGCAGCAAATGGGAAGTCACATGGGCTAAGAAAGCGACTCACCCTTCATCTTCACATGAAATTCTCCCATATGACTTTCTAATTCGCTCTCAAGTGAGCACATGTGCTACAGAGAAAAAAAGCAGACACAGCTTTGAATATTGTACAGCTTCCTATTAAATTAAGAGCCGAAAAAATTAGCGACTTATTAGTCAATTTGGCAGATATTTCATGTTTTCTGCTTCTTAGATGTGTTTTTTCTTTGGTTTTGGATTAATCGGTAATTCACTAGTCATTCACTTCAGCCCAAAGCACACAAACAATCATGTTATGATAGAAACATCTAACAGAACCACACCCATTACTTGCCTCTGTACATTCCCTGTAGCCCTTGTTGGCTTCACTCAGACTCTCTCGGGCCTCCTTGCTGCCACTGGCAGAGTTAAAGGCTGCCACCATCTTGCTAGCTCCATCACGCAGTCGCCGCTGTATACAATAAGCATCGTACAGTTCTTCAACCTGGAAATGCAAACATTACAAAAGTTTAGTGCCTTTGCGGTTTAATCAAACAAAATAGCATTAATTTATATTTCATAAATGTTGCAGGTTATATAATGAGTGACAAAGCAACATTAGCGTCCTTTGGGAGTTGTCTGCTGAATTTAAATCCGATATTCAGCATCCCCTTTGCTCTGTTTTGGTCTCCACCACCTCCTGAGAAAATAGCTTCCTCTTTAACTTCTACATGTTCCACCAGCAAATCTTAATCTCTGCTTTTTCGTGTGGCCATCAGGCAGTGCAAACCAGGGATGTCAAAAGATCCAAAACACCTCTCACTACCAAAACTCTGAAAATGTGATGGTACTTTTTCTTTTTTAGTACAGAGTGTTGCAAGGCGGCCATTGTTGGAGAACTAATGGAGGCAAACTAGGTCTACAAGTTTTCTAGTCTATCTTCAGGGTCGATATTTTCGACTAATATTAGCCATCTACCAATCTGTCAGTAGCAGCACTGATAACGTCCGATAAATGAAAATTAAAAAATACTGGTGGTGACTAATGCAACCACTCAGCATCCTATTAGATGCTCCTATGGCATAAATTTGAAAATCCTAGGTGATTTTCAGAAAAGTTGAGGTTGGAGTCACTAGAATTCACAAGTATTCAAACTTGCCCAACAGTTTTTGTAGATGCACCTGTGGCGTGAATTTCAAAATCCTACGTCGCTTCATTCTTAAGTTATTACATTCACAAACTTTAGTGTCCATGCTGCAATGCAGCTCGCACAGCAGGCTGACATCAATACCACATCAGCCTGCAGCTTCTCTGTCAGCACCACATTTGGAACGCCACAAACACAACAGTCAGCTGATCCAATAAATGAACAAATAAATGGCAAATTCTAGGGGAAAAGTTTTATGTTTCATGTGCAAGAAACACACATGACACATATCGGTATCCGTCTTTGTGTTAAAACTCTTGTGTTGGTTAGGCTCAAACAGACTTGTTGATAAAAAAAAAGCATTATGAGTCAGATAAGGAAGTACTTTATGATGTTATTCTGGCATATTTAGCATTTTGTTTGGTAAAGTGTGCACTGCTATATTAGTTAAGCATGTATTTTATACTTTGACCTAAAGTTACCAGGGAAAACCCTACCCAGGCCATTTCTGTGCTAACATTTGACTTGTGCTGTGTCATCACTATTACACTATAATGCTGCAGCTTGTTTTAGTAGAGTTGTACTTTAAGTTAGGAAGTGCATCATCAATGACAGAACCTTACTGGAAATGTGGGAACTCATTTACTAACACTTATAAATGCTGCTGCCTGTACCAGGCATTGATAAAACATTATTCAGTAATGTTTTCTTCTGTATCAGAAATATCACAGATTTTCTTGAAATGTATAATATTTCTTTAAATGTTATTTTTGTTATTAATGTGTTTTATGTTTTAGGCCCTAAACAGTGGAATGAGCAGGTCATGCTAGGCTGTACCCACCTTGCACATTTTTAAAGTAAAGCTTAAAACTCATTTTTATTCTGTGGCGTTCAACGAGGGGTGGGAGCTTAAGTATTTAGGCTGTTGTATTGTTTCTTGTATTTTTGTGAGTTTTTTGGATATAAAGGGTGTATCAAAAGCAATCATCCTATTTCAAAAGGCTTAAATAAAACCTGCAGTAAAATTTAGAATACACGGATGAATGCAACGTTTTAGATACAAAACTCAAAGTTTGGATTTTAGGCTTTATAACCCATCCCTAGCGAACATTATACAAATGCTTAAGCTAATGTAACAAACTTTATACCTCAAGGTAATGTTAGCAGGTTACTGAGCAACCAACCTAACATTTCAGCCTGTGTCGTGTCTCCAAAATATAATGTTAACAATTCAAATAAACAGAGTGCCGTCACCATGTCAGAGATTTAAAAATGATTTTTTAATAAAGGAGTAATCATTTGGTTTTTGTTTCTGGAATCATGTAATTCTACTGGTACTGGGTATCTGGTATCCTGGCATCTCTACAAACTGGCTTTATCAGGGACTTGCTGCTATAAATAGCTGCCTCCCAAGCAGTGAGTGAACAAAGACACTGGTCCACAGCAGCCATTAAAAATAATGTATTGTTTTGATGTGATGTGCTGAAAGATGCTAAAATGCCCTACTGAATTATACAGAGCAGCACCTTTTCAATGGCCTGTTGTCCTTTCCCTCACTGCCATTCATTACGGGTTGAATGTGTAAATACACACCTTGCTGAGGTGGAACTCCAAGCGACGCATGAACCTCTCAATGGCTTTCACGTGCTGCAGAGGAGAATATGATTATTACACTTGCCAAACTAGTAAAGAAAATTATTTATTTCAGTTTCGTTGCCTGAATCTCACCTTATCCAACTCATACAAAGACCCCTGCAGAGAAAAAAAACACACCGATCAAAAACACAAATCAAAGCAGCGGATGATGATACTGATCACACCCAGTACTGGTCCGACTGGTTTGACTCACCAAGCGACCATTCCTCTTGTTTTCTCTGATCTGCTGACCCAGGCTGTCCAGCTCCAGCTGGTGGACCTGCAGGTACGACCTGATGGCGAAAAAGAAATCATCTTTGCTTTCGTTATGCTAAAGAAAGAGGCCCAGCTGTTTCCTGCGTGTTCAGAGATATTCCACCTGGCAGCCATCCCTAAACTGAGCCTGAAATGTGTTTACTCACTGTAGGCCTCGGCGTAAGGCAGCGTACACTTCATCCAGCCGCTCGGGCTGGGGGCTTTTAGTGGGTGGCAGTTTGGTGGAGCCTGTGAACATCCTGCTTCCTTACAAGGCACGCTTCTCTTGGATCAAACGGTGCTGAAGGAGGGGGAGGAAGAAAGAGAGCGATAGATGGGATGATTTCTGATGAGGCCACCAGGATCATTCAGTTTAAGCACATTCAAAACAGGCAAGTAGGGCAGAAAGGGTGCTGCCCACCTGCTGATTAAAGAGATATCAATAGTGCTGAAACATGCTTGGAGAGTTGTGTGCAGCACTGTGGCTTTAACAGACTGAAGAACATGTCCTGCAGTTACACAAAAAGCAGATATTAGAAACAAAATGTCCCTCTTAGCTTCGCTCCTCACTGTATCTGACTGCAGCTCCTTTAAGACGATCAGTGATTCAGCTAAGAGCACAGAGAAAACAGAAAGGAGAAAAAAAAAGAGGATGCAATCCCCTCTTTCACTTCCTCAGTGTGTCCATACTGCTTTGTCTGCAAGACGGCGAGCTTCGCGTTAGCAACAACCACAGTGGCCATGGCTGACAACAGCAGCGAGTGCAGTCTGCCTGTGCTTCTCTTCCCCTTCCTTCCCTGCCACTCCACCCACCCTCCACTCCACATCCAACACCACAGTACATACAGGAAGTCTCACGGCTGACTCTACACAGGAAATTCTACACAGACGTTTGGCCCGAGAATCGAAAACCATCTCTTTTCACCCCTTCACCGCGCCGAGCTAAGTTAGTAAAGGTGCAGATTAGAGCGACGCTGCTGCCGTCAGGGAAAACTTTAGGAAGAGAGGGTCGTGCCCGAGCTAAACTAGTCACAAAAGAGATTGTAGACTTAAAACCAAAGTAAATCCGCCAAGCAGGGGCCAAACCCATATTAACACATGGGGTCTGTGAATGAGTCAGCACAGGACACAGTGAATTGTGGCACCAGTTTCTCACAGATTACACAATCAAAACCTAATCACAATCAATACCAGTGATATGATATGAGCGTATACACCCTGAATTTATTCCTCCTCTCACACAGGGACTAGGGGGGGTCCACTTAAACCCACTAATCTTAGTTGCTGCACACGAGGGGGGATTAGCTGGAGCTGATCGTGCTTAGAACATGGCAAAGAAAAGGTGTAACGCCCTATAAGAGTTTTTCACGGATAAAACATCCCCACCACCAATCACCTTTAGCCAAACATGTGCAGGACTTGGCTATGAAAGTGCAAAGTCATCATGGTAACACACACACAGAGGAGACAGAGGGAAACCCACATCTTGCACGCTCACATAAATATGTCATACACCAGCGGGCTTTGGTTATATTGATAATAACGAGACCCAGTCGCTCAGATGTGATTTTATCCCTTCCCCTACATACATTAGAGATGATTAGCTGGATTAATCCTCTCCACGCAGCAGGGGGGGAACAAAGAGGATACTGTTCCCAAACACCTCACAAGACCAGGGCTTTGTTTAAAAAAAAACAACCAAAAAATAAAATAAAATAAATAACTTTAATGCACTGAATGCTCAAACACATATAGCTAGCTTAATACGGCAAATAAAAATCTGCATTTTTATCTTCACTACAAGCTTTTTATATGGTCAGAATATGTCACATTTCTTAATAACAATAATGATAATAACTTAAATAAATAGAAAAAGTATATAAATAAAGAACAAGAATGGGGGTTGAAGGCTTCTTGGTAGTCAGGGAGATAAGATAGCTAGTTAGATAATTTAATGAGGAAACGGAACTGTTGTGTTACAGCAACATGATAAACATGACAAATAAACAACAAAGTTAAAGTGCTACAGGTGCCTAATTTGGGCCTTATACTAAGAAATTTAATACACAACAGACAAAACAAAAGTCAAAATAAGTTAGTTAGTTAACTAACACTAAAAATAAAGCTGACATTGTGTAAGAGGTAGTGCAAATTGCCTTAATAAATAATAACATGTACCCTATAGATCTAAGTAAAACAACTGCATGAGGTATATTATAATGGAAGCTCATCAAAAGTCCTTTAGCTCTTCTCCAAAACACAGGGTTGAGGTTGGAGCTGTCACATATGGCGATTCGATCATAACTAAACTAAACATAACGATAGTATTTTGATTAATGTCTTTATTACTAAAGCTATAATGCTCCATAATTGAAAATAAAGCGGGTTATGGAGAGGTACCGGGTAAAGGTAAAGGTGGTATCTTAACTGGTTTAAACTGAACAAAACTGCTCCGAAGTGTGTATTTTACCACAAAACTGCACATAAGGAGGAAAGCACCGACTGATTAATTATAACGGCTTCAATTAAACGACCAATTATGGGGCATTTAAGAAGCAGACGAGCAAAAACAGCCATGTCGCTCCCACTGTGCAGACAGAGCGCTCATCCGTAGTTTCTGTGGTTTCTGAGGAGGAGGAAGAGGAGGAGGAGGATGGTGCTACAATGAAACGCCACCACCTCTATTACAGATTACTGGATTAGCCTCACCCGGCAGAAAGCAGGCCACTGAGTCGGATAACACGCCTCGGCCAGCCCTGCTCTTTACTTCCACCATCAGCCCGGGGATGGAGTCCCACCCGCAAAACTTGTAAGCCGCCCGTCGTGCCACATTTCGTATTCCGCACACACACATATCCCACCGGGGCCCCCACGGAGCTCATCACAGGCCACAAAAACTCCACCAGGACGCCTTCTTCTCTCTCCCTCTAACCCCCTCTATTCCTTAAAGTATCATCCCGCTAAACCACAACACCGAAAGCGGCTGGGGGAAAAACAGGGACAAAGTGGAGCCTGCTAGCGGATTTCATTTCGACAACATCACTGCAAGGCAACTTCACGGCGGACGGACTCATGTCCATGTAGAGAAAATGACCAGGCTTCTGCTTGTGACCTTGGGGATAAAAACAGAAGCCCCCCTACCTCTCTTTTAAAGTCCGACCACCCGGAGGACACGACCCCGGTCCCATTTCCAGCACAGTGCCGCTCGCAGTTTGCAGAGGTTTACAGTTATTCGGGGCGCTGTCCTTCTCCTTGATTTCGCAGTTTTTTGTGTTCACAGTAAAATCAACGGCAATCACCGCATACCACTTCCGGCTCGCATTTTTCAGAGTTAAAGCTTGCTTTGGTCCAGGAGACAGACTGGCAATGCCAAACAATTGCTTGTTACCCAAGTCAAATAAAGCCAGTTTTATTCAGTTTTATATTTTTGGCGGGAGGAAACCTCTAATTAACCTAAAACAACACGACAATTACGTATTTTATTTTATTTATTTTGCAGTAACTGCATTGAAGCAAATAGCAGAGGGGTGGAAAATACTAAGAACGATAGAGCTTTACAAATTTATTTATTTGTAAATAATTTATTTATTACTTTATTATGAAAATTGAATATCATACTGTCTTTAAAGAATTTAAACATTGTACTGAGCCGGGGGGGTCAGTGAGGAGCAGTGTGGCTTCATGTTTAGAAAGAGCACTACAGAGGTTATGCTTGCTTTAAGAGTGTTGATGACTTTAAATATCTGGGATCAGCCATCGAAAAGAACGGACAGTGCACAAGAGAGGAAATGAAAAGAGTGCAAGCAGGGTGGAGTGGGTGGAAAAGAGTGTCAGGGGTAATTTGTGACAGAGGGATAGCAGAAATTGTAAAAAGGGAGGTTTACAAGATGGTAGTGAGACCTACTATGGTTTGAAGATGGTGGCACTGACAAAAAGACAGGAGCCTGAACTAAAGAATTCACTGGGAGTGACAAGGATGGATAAGATTAGAAAGGTTAGGCTTAGATGGTTTGAACATGTTCAGAGTAGGGAAAGTGGATATACTGGATAAAGGATCCTGAATATCGAGCCGCAGGCAGGAGGAAAATAGGAAGACCACAGAGAAGATTGGTGGATGTAATGAAGGGGGACATGTGAGGACATTATCTGATGGCCGTGGCCCCTAAAGAGAAAAGCTGAAAAAAGAAGACTGAAAGAGTCAGTTTGTTCTAATGGCCCATTGTACAACAGACATCAATTTGTCCTTAAACCTTCATTCTGTCTGTAGCCACACCTCCACTTTTTCAATCTGTAAATACTTGTTTATTTCCACCTTCCTTAAATATGCCTCATCTCCATATTTAACTTATCAAATTATGGCAACTTGCCATTTCAAAAGGTAAACAGACATTAATCTGTTTTTAGACAGGACAATACAACAATTTCCTGATTTGACTTCTCATAACATCCTCAAAACAAACAAGCAGAAATCTGTTGCATACAGTATATATCAAAGTCTTTCTCAACTGACTTTTTTCCTCCTTATAATAAAACTTGTGCCAAAGTTTTTGTTTTGTTTTCTTTTAATAATTTGCTTATCAAAATGACCAGCTATAGCAGGAAGATGCCTCCATTTCTGTTATATCAGATATTTATATTTATAGACCAGTCTCCACAAACACGTATTTTGAGCACTTAGTCGCATTTTAAGACTCACACAACCAAACAAAACAACGTCGCTTACTGGGCACATGAAAACGCAGAAATAGTTAAAATCCTGCGTTTATTCTGCTTTTATTTTGAAATGTTCCCCAGACCGGGAATCGCGGTTCTGTTAGTTGCTGTGGCAACAAGGATGTCCCTCTGTCTGTCACTGTTTTCTCCGTTGCTGCTTGTGCTGCGCTGGCGACGCCACCGTGAACCCATCGGAAAAAAACAGATATGACGTTTTGGAAGGAGAGCACTGAGGGAAGTACCGACTTCTCCTTCAGCCGTGGCCGTAAGCCGGGGGTGGCGGCTCGGTGAAGCCTCTCATTGGGCCGTTAAATCTATCAGGTGCAGGAACTCCGAGAACCGTTTGTCTAAGTTTGACCGAGGCGAGGAGGAGTGGGAGGAGGAGGAGGAGGTGGGGGAAAGCATGTGGCACTTTTTCCTCCAAACTTCCACAACAAAACGTTGCAGCTGGCACAACCGGGAGAGCCGCCGCGAAGATCCCCGTACGTTAAATAACGCCGCAACTAAACAGCGCAACACAACTGTAGTTCATTATAAACGCAAGAAAAGACAAGCAGACACATCTGATTGTACAGTTTAGAGCTAGTTTAAATTAGTTAAGTTTAGTTAAGTCCTCCCATCACAGAAAACACGAGGTTATTAAAAGCTTAAAAAAAGTGTCCCTTTAGCCTTAGCAGCAGGACGCGGATGGTTAGCATGGTTGGGTAAGATGTTTACAGATGTGCTGCATTCACGGCTCATGTTTTAACATGCCTGTGATAAAATGTAGGAACAGCTTCTCCTTCAGCAACACCAAATGCTCTTAAAAACGGTTTCCCCTTAAAATATACACGTATAAAGTTAATATTTTATGTATATAATATCACACACGGTCCAAAATGCCTTCCTCCCCATAAAAAAAAGATGTGTTTGTTTGTTGCAATATGTTTGTTTGTTTGTTTGTTTGTTTGTTTGTTTTTTAAAAAAAAGGAAAGTCATCCCATGTTATTTCATCTAATTCTTCCCACCTGATCATCCCAGAGCTACATGAAAGAAATTCCAAAGAAAGATGCACTTCCTACTGGGAACTATGCAAAATTTCAGGTTCCTACTGTCTATAGTTTGATCAAACAAAAAAACATTTTTTTAAAAATGAAGGAATGAATGTGACTGAGTACATGTCAGCTCTGGTTAACACAGAATGATGGATGCCTGCAAATATTTGGATGTCTTATCTCTGACAGCCAAGTTGGAGGCCCGTAGAAACCACAGTTTTGCATGCAGGGGCCTGATATTTTAGTTACAGCTCGTCAGAGCGCATTTTCATACAACTGCCGTACAGTATTCCCCAGGTATGCCACTATGTACCAAATATTTTAACTTTTTTGTTATGTTCTCTCGAATTTTCCCTATATGAATTTTTAAAATGCTCATACAGGGCAGGCAAAGATTGTTTCAGAGGCAGAGCAGCATGCTTTAATTCAGTTACCATTACCTCAAAGCCCAGCAGGAAGTTTTTTTCTGGTCAAGAAGAGAGGCTGTGTGCTGGGTGCCATTACAAAACACACTGTATGTGTTGTAAATGATGACAAACATACTGTAGACATTTTTTTTTAAGTCATACTGGGAAAATGAGGAATAACACCAGATTTTTTTGGTAAGTGACTGAGCTCAAGTGTTTGTCTGGGTAGTTTAATTAAAAAATAATAATAATAATAATCATGCTAGAAGCATTTCTTAAAACACCCCTGCCTTCATCCCTTCAAATATTTTATTTTGAGAAAACTGATGACAGTAAGGACCTGCAATTTTGTATAATTCTTATTAAGAAATGCACTTTTTTATTTTATTATGTTTTTTTTTTGTTTGTTTTGTTTTTTACCTGCAGTTCTTTTTGTTCCTTTCTTCAGGCAAATCTGAAATGGTCAGGTGGGAAATCTTATGAATTGAGATGGAATAACCCAATAAAACAGGAGGACCTTCGGTGTTGCACACACAATGAAAGCTTGTTTTTGCCAACCAAAAAATAAATAAATAAATGCCATTCACAACTCAAAATTTGCAATTATTACCCCAAATTTTCAACTTAATAACTCAAAGTTCTGAGAAGTTAATTCTCAGAAACACAAAAAAGTGACTTTTGGATGCCAACAAATGTTTGGTTGGTTGTTTTTTTCTGTGGCAGAAACAAGCTTCCATAACAAACCACTGGTGCTCAAAGAGGGGAAGAAAAACAGGAAAACGCTAAATGGAAAAATTACAACCAAAAACAGGCATTAAAAAACGAAATTTTAAAAATCCAGGTCCAGGAAGTCACAGGCAGTTTGGAATAAATAATAAAGGCTTTTATATTATTTTAGTAGCCAAAACCCCCTCAGCTTCCACCTTCTGGCTGTTGAGACACAAAGAGGCCCTGTGATTATGTTTTTCAACCTTTTTTTGTAAGCAAGGATGGAAATGAAGAACCCCTAGTGAGAGATTTAAGGGAAAGGGTGTCTATAACTTATAAAAGAAAGTCAAAGATAGGCAGCAAACCACCTTTTTAAACCTCAGACAACAGCCAGAAAGAGACTCAGGTGCAGTGTATGGCCAGTGACACTTGCACCTGAAGGCCAGAGTATGCCAGCACTATAACTAACAGGATGAGTATGATTAGGCAGATAAGAATGTTGCTTGGTTTTTAATTTCTGACATGAAAACAGTCAAATGTAAGTTAATCAGCAAGTTAGTGTTCTTCGTTGATAATTTAACAAGACAGTTCATCTGCTGATTGGCTGATTGCTGCTGTGTGTTAACTCAGGTATTAGCTAAAGTTAAAAACAAAGTGTCTCTCATTTGGTGTGACATTTATAGTTTGTGATACGCTTTTCATATGAGAGTGAGTGAAAAGTGTGACACTACACTATTTCAGACATGTAAGCTGATCCATCCACCCTCTGGACAGATCCCGGTCGATTGCAGGGCCTGCAGCCAGTTTAGAATCACTATTCAACCTAACGTGCATGTTTTTGCGCTGTTTTGCACAGCAAGACTCCAGCAGGCCACTGGATTTGAACCTAGGACCTTCTTGCTGTGAGGTGACTGAGGTGACCACCTTAACTTTAAAACAGATTGGCTTAAATTGTCATCAACCACTCTTTTGATGAGGTGTATAGCTTTAGCATCCCCACGCTTCATGGCTGAGGTTTTTATCCTGGAAAACTGTCTTTGGTCTGGATCAGGCATCAAGCGTTTGCCTACAGATTTAACAAACTAGTTTAGCTCTAAAGTTCTTTTTGGAGATTTGTTTCATGGCACGACTCCCATGGAAGCCCAATCTGTGCCAGACTTTGACGCCAACAACTGCTTGCAGATCCCTTGGTGAAGTGTGGGGTATGGGGGCTGAGGTTTCTGGCACAACTTCACCTTCTTCTAAAATGTTCAGAGAGGAGCGGTTAAAACTTCCGTCTCGCTTTTAGACTAAGGAACAACTTTATTGTTTGACGTACGCATTTTGGCTGATGGCCTTGTATTTATATACCTCCATTTATATACCACCACCTGTTTGAAAATTGCTAGGGTGGCCAGTCCTGAACCAGTTTAAACTGTCTTCTCCACAGCAGGGAGATGTATTTCAAACAGTTTTATTTCTCAGACTCATAAACACCCCTCCATGAATGGCTACCTTACCATGATGGAGGAGTTTGTGTGTGGCTTTTGTCCCCTGGTAGGGCATCCCAAGGCAAATTTGTCCTTGTTGATGGGACAGATGAAGAGCAATTCACAAGACCCAAACCAAGGGGAAGAAATCAAGGTTTAGTTTACCCTCCCTTGAACAGGATTCTCATGGCCTCACCCTGGAGCCAGGCCTGGAGAGGGAGGGTGGCTGGGCCTTATTCCATGGGGTTCAAACAGGAAACATGGGCCTGGACTCATGTCGGGCCATCTCCTGCAGGTGCAATGTATGCCGGGTGGTGGTCAAGGGCAGAGGCCCTGATGGTCCAATGCCCAGCTATCGAGGCTAACTGTTGGGACATGGAACCCTGGGCAGAGATTATGCCTCTCTGCTGGCCTGGGAATGCCTTAGTATTCACCGGATAAGCTGGAGGAGTGGCTGGGGAGACAAAAGGTCCTGGCTTCTTTGCTTAGGCTGCTGCTCCCGCAACCTGGCCCCAAATAAGGGGAAGAAAATAGATGGATGGAGACTCAGACATCCACAGCCCTTTCTGAAGGCCTTAGTGAGCTAACACTTCGATAGTAAAAAGAAAAGCAGACACTAAACATCCAGTTTGAATAAGATGGGTGCCACGTGTGAATGTCAGTACTCCATGGATAGTATCACCCAAAAGCATTAAGTGAGGCTGCTGAGTCTGCTAACTAACAGGACAAAAAAATCTACTTTTTAAAGTAATGCATTAAAATACCCTGCAGATGTTTACTCCTTTTGTTGGTGCACATACAAAAATGAGATTATTTTAGTTCAATCAGGCATGTGGTAAATTAAAATGGCAGCAGTGGCAGTGAAAAGCATTTATAATCGGCCCCAGCGTGCCTTTCTCACATGATAAAAATTCACGGGACAAGTCACATGCAATGGAAGTGGTCATTAATTTTGGATCCTGCTGCTGCTGCACGTTCGCTGAAGCCAAAGATTAAACGGAGTTGAGAATTTTATTATTGGAGGCTGATCAGACTGATCCCACAAAGATCCCAATTAGTGTAAGAAAACCATGAGTGAGTGTGTGAGCATGGACGTAAAATCTTAATGACTTTATAGTAATTAAAATCCACAGCTTCAAATTTAAGAGATACACTCTGGGTCACAAATCTTCAGCAGTTTATTTGTAAAAAGAGTATTTTAGTAAATCAGTTATGCTAGAATAATGTCCAAATTATGACTCATTTATAATGTGAAATGTTATCAATTGTATCATCTCTCACATTTATACACAAAAGCCAGCTATATGTGCTGTTATAGTGGTGAATGTTCATATTAAACATGGGCAAAATTTCTAATAAATAGGTCATGTGTGCACAAATAATCTAAATGCTCTATTTGAAACCATCATTTCTTAGCTCTGTATGTCAAATACGCAATCTCAGGGATATAATAGCTCCACCCACCTGCTGTTCCAACCTTGTGTTTGTGTGGGACAGCCAGTTAGAAGAAGCTGGCTTTAAGGGAGAGGCGCTTGTGTCAAACAGAGGCCCAATATTTAATGTAATGGATCTATCTTGTCTCTGTGCTTTTAGATGCGGCTGTTCTGAGTTCCTGCCTTAGTCTGTGAGAGCACGCTGAGCTTTGCCAGGTTTTGACTACATTACCTGTATCCGGCTGAGGAAGACAGCAAGTAGAAGGAACAGAGAGAAAGGTGCAGCAGTGAGTCGTATCTTTAGGCACAGCTGTGTTTGTGTTTGGACACCTTTAGACTTTGTAAAAGATGGATGCAGCCACAGTGCAGTGATGTCGTCCAGCAGTCAGGGAGATCCCTTTTGAGGTCTGATGTTGAGCATTTCCACTGGTGAACTAAGAAGCAAGATTTGGGCATGCCCAGGTAACTTTGAGTTTAGCTGTGGGTTTTAATTATTACCAAGACAAAGACTTCTTACTGCAGTACATCGCCATGGTAACTTATGCTGCTGACTTCACTTCTCTGGAAAGTACCATCATTCCTGGGAAATGCCTCAGACCTCTGTCGACCATGTGACAAATTTACAGGTAAACAGCATTTAAGTTCTTATTTATATATTACATTACTCTCAGGTCATTAAACTGCACCAGGACTGGCAGTCAAAGAAATAAAAAACTATAACCCATCACGTTCTTCTAGTGATACAGATGAGCCTTGTTAACTTGCATGATGTTTTTGTTTTGTTTTTTCCTTTCCTTCCTAGCTTCAAAAAGGGTTAACTTCAGTTTTACTGACCAAAGGACTTAAAATGCAAACACACAGCTGACTATTTCCTTTAGCCTGGATTATGGTAAATGGCCTGTATTTGTATAGCGCTTTTCTAGTCCCTAAGGACCCCAAAGCGCTTTACACAACCTGTCATCCACCCATTCACACACACATTCACACACTGGATTATGTGAGCAACTTCAAATTTTTCCTAATACTGGAGTTTCCTTTCTTCTTTTAAAAACATATTTAAAAACCAAAAAAAATAAATAAATATAATACTACAAAAAAATATCACTCTGCTGCCAGTATGTTTGTGACTGGTCAGATGTTTCCAGCGTAATCCACTTCACGTGAATATGCCAATAGAGAGTGATAAACAAATGAGATCACTTTGCCTGATTGGAAGGGAAAGTGAAGCCCGAATATGATATCCCCAGGGGCGATCTTAGCTCAAGAGCTGGGAGTTCGTCTTGTAATCGGAAGGTTTTGAATTTGCGTCATCAAGTCCAAACATAAGCGAAGTGGTATATCTAACCAATCTCAAGGTCGTTTATCCTTTTTGACTTGAACTGGGACCAGTTTACAAAACGATCATCATATTGTGTTGATTACGACTCAAAACTAGCAACTGAGATGATAAACTCAGCAGGAAACTGTTTACTGAGCTCAAACAAGTGTAATCAGTTTTGCACCCTCTGCTGGCCAAGAGAAAGAATGGGGGTTTAACACATCTGGACTGGTTTTACCTTTCATTTACGACCACCTTTTATATACAGTTTATGTTAATGACATCCACTACCAGCCCACCAGAGCCCGTTTCCCAAATATTCTTTAGGACATACAAATAAAGATTAAAAAAAAAAAATTTAATATCAATGTTTCCATTTAATAAAATATATTTGCAAGCAAAATAAACCGACATTTCTGTTTTATCGCTCTGTTTCTTAGCCAATTTTAATAAACAATTATTCAAGCAAACGTTTTGCCATGAGTGCGCCACTAACATGTTAATTACTCAGCCAAACCAGACTTTTAAAAACAGTTATTGCAGCTGCAGAAACCTAAAGTCTCGTGTCTACTAGTCTCATTTATTGGTTGTGCAGTTGTAGATTTGTTCTCATCTGCCACACAGTTATTAAAAGGTCATTCAAGCTGCTACGTAGCTTTGCATCGCCAATGGTACAAAAGGGAAACAACAACTCAAAGTGGAATGGCTACACGAGAGAGCGAAAACAACCATCTTTTCATCAACTCATCAATGTTTAGTACATACACATCATCTACAGGTGTAACAGTAGCAAGGAGCATGAGAGAAGCAGTCTATTAAGCTTTAAAAACTAGAATATGCTTAAAAAGGGATTTACTAACCACAGAAAAAGAGAAATACAATTCAAAATACTCTCTTTTCAAAAAAAAATATCTTGAAGTGGCTGTGACTAGCAGCAGTATCAAAAGTCCCCTTTATTTAAAATTTATTTCCGCAATCAATTTTTTCAAAAGACTTTCAGCTCTGGGCTTAATTTACATGTTTTTGGCATCACGCTGCTCTTAAGTGAAACCCCAGAAGACAATTTTCCTCTGCAGTTTTACTAGACAGCACTTTCCTATTTACCAACGCTTCACTGATAAATATGATCTGGATTTTAACACCATGTGCACTATGTACAAAACAAAAACTAAACTTAAAGAACGATTAGGATGCCTTTGCAGATTTTGAGGTCGGAAATGTATCCAGAATACAATTGGATGAGATGAGGCTATCTCATCATCTTGAAATGAACCGAATTGTGATTTTTGACAAGAGGGGAAACCCCCCCAAAAACAAGCAAACAAAAAGGGTAAGATACTCCCGTGAACTACAGCCACTCCAAAATTAACTGCCATGAGTTGTTGGTTGGTAAATCATTACTTAAAAAACAAACAAACATGAGAAGAAAAAAAACAAAAACAAAAAAACAAAACACTCTTTTCACTCATCCGAGTCACGTATCAATACATGATTTAAAAAGCAAATCTTAAATTACAACAGTGATGTTTTTGTCTGTGGAGGACTTTTGTTATCCTAAATGCCAAGAATTAAACTGCAGACTTAATAAAAGGGATGGGTTTTGTTTTTCCTTTTTAAAAACAGGGTTGACCCTCACACCCATCACCGGTCCATCATGCTGAGGATCATCTCAGGAGTCAGTTCCCCGTTCGGAGGGGCTTCAGACAGCTGCCCCGCCTGCGTAGCACCCTCTCCCTGGGTCAGCTCCTCCATCTGGATGGTCGACTTCCCTCCACCCACCACCACCTCCTGTGCAGCCTCATTGCCATCATCGTCTTGGTCGGCTCCGACCTCCTTCTTCACAATGATGTCGTCGACCTCTCCGGTGGCCTCGTCCTCCACACGGATGATAGCAGCCGCTGTTTAGGACAATTTCAGGTCAGACTAAAGACACACCTTTTCAAATTGGTACATATAGTTTGTTATCTGTGAAAAATCCAACACTACACACTACGAGTTAAATGACATCAAAAACGGTCACCAATTAAACACTTACTGTCTGGTTTGCTCTTTGGGGGGCGCCCACGCTTCCTCTTGACTGGTGGCTCCACTGGGGCTGGGATAGGGACAACAGGCGAGGCCTGCTCCACCTCCATCTCCATCTCCATCTCAGTCAGCAAATCCTCTTCCTCCTCTACCTCATCAAGCTCGCCCTCTATATATATATATTTATTTATTTATTTTTTTTAAAGGGGGGAAACAATAACTTGTTAGACTTAATCACATTTTCTTGCACGGCCTTAAAAAATCAAGATCTGCAACAATTTAATGTAGCACCCAAACCTCTTTGACAGGCTCCTAAATATTTACTTAAGACACTTTGATTATTTGTATATCAGCTTTTCAAGCACTTGTGTACGAGACCTGTGTCGTCGTCATCATCATCCCTCCTGGACTGCATCTTCCTCTTCCTGCCACGTCGTCCCTTTTTGGGTGGTGGAGTTCCGTTTTCTTCTAAAGAAGCATCACCTGTACAGCTGTCAGCATGACGTAGCATCGTGTTCTGTGGAGCAAAAACACAGAACCGTCACACCTCTGTGACATACGCACACAAACAACCCTCTCATGTGTGCACTATGATCTCAAGGGTCAGTCCTACCCTGCGAGTGAATGTCTTGCTACATTTGTTGCAGACGAAGGCAGTGGGGGTGAAGTTAGGATCGTGGTAACGCTTGAAGTGCATGTCCAGGAGCTGCTTCTGACGGAAAGTTTTGTCACACTGGCTGCAGGCGAATGGCTTCTCCCCTGTGTGCGTGCGCTTGTGCATTATCATGTGGCGTTCCTGTTGGGTAACAGAACAAAAGACATTTAACGTTTGTTTAGCAGTAAAATAAACAGCAGGAGCATAATGTATTCCAGCCCAACACGGACCTGTCTGCAGCAGTAGTCACACTGGTCACATCTGAAACGCTTCTCATTCTTGTGAGTCTTCTGGTGCTGAATGAGAGCATAGCGCTCATGAAACACAGCATCGCAGTAACGACATTTCTTCCCCGTCTCAATAAATGAATGCTGTTTTCTCAGGTGAACACCTAAGATGGAGACAAAGGCATAAAAATCCAGTCAGATAAATGTCATATTGCCTTGTTATAGAGATAAAGACTCCCTGAAATATTCTGTTTCACAACACAGGGCAATCCACTAACTGAGAGCAACATGTTTACGTTCCTTTAACTGTCCTTCTGCATACAGTTTGAAGTAGAAATAGTCTCAAATCACTCACCAAGATCACTTTTACGTGCAATGACGGTATCACAGTGTGGGCAGTGAAACTTTGCCACATTCTCTGTGTGTTTCTGCAGGATGTGCATCTTCATGGTGCCGCTTTGTGTGAAACGAGCATGGCAGATGTAGCACTCGTATGGCTTCTCACCTGCAACAGAAGAAGACGAGTCAGCTACTCTCCTAAAAAACTGGAGCTAAAACACACTTTGACTGAAAATCTAAGGATTTTACCAGAGTGTGTCCTCATGTGTCTCTTCAGCTTATAAGTGTCTCTGCTGGCATAGCTGCAAAGACTGCACTGGAAGGGTCGCTCCCCTGTGTGAGAGCGGATGTGCCTTTTCAACTTGCTCACCTGGGAAAAGAGACACATTAGCCTTTATTCCATGGTATAGAGACCAGGTTGATGCCCAATTAAATAACTAATATAACTCACCTCGACACTGGAATAGTCGCACATGGAGCACTTAAAAGGCTTCTCGTGTGTGTGCTTGTAGCGACGATGACGCACTAACTCACCGCTGGTCACAAACGCCATGTCGCAATCTGTGCATTTATGTGGCCGAGTGCCTTTAAACGAAGAAGAAAATCAGAACTGTATATTAACTGCTGGTGTAGCTGAAATCTGAAATACAACACTGGATGAAAAGGAGATAAATGCCCACTAACTTTTGCAGTAATAATAAGTAAACACTCTGAAAATTTACTTCCTCGCTCACCAAGTCCATCCAGCAAATTGTTTCCGTTTCTGTATTTTCTCCAAATACCTGTGTGTGTGTTGAGGTGGTTTCTCAGCAGTGTGACTGTTCTGAACGCTCTCCCGCACAAGTGACATTTATGCGGCCTCTCATCTGTGTGGCTCTTCATGTGTCGGTCCAGGTTAGAGCGCCGTGGGCAGGTGTAGCTGCACAGCTCACACTGGAAAGTCTTCTTAACACCTGGACACAGAGATGTTCAATTTAGCACTGGGAAAGAAGAAGAAAAAAAAAAATCTCTTGAAAGTTTTCGTGTAACTTGATCAAAGTCTAACCTTTTTTCTTGATCTTTGTGGGTTTCGGGGGCTTCATGTTGCCCACAACCTTCTCAGCATTAACCTCTGACAGCAGTCCCTCCTGCTGCTCTTCCTCAAAGTCGTACACAGAAACATCCATGTCACGATCGCCTTCTGCATAGCGCAGGCGACTCTTCTTTCCCTTCTTTGCTTTACGGACAGCAGTAATGGGCTGGTAGTCAGGGTCCTTTGTCCACTCTGGGTCATCTTGCAGGGGCACAGAGGTCTCCACCTCTGCTGGCTCTTCCTCCTCCTCCTCCACCCTTGTCCCTTGGAGCTCCTCGTGGGCTGCCTGGAGCTCCTCCTGCTCTACAGTCTCCACTTCACCATTTGCGCCCACTTTAACTACCTAGTGTAGGAATATGACAAATGAATCCTACTGGAACAAAGACTTCACTGAAAATCAAAGACAATCAAAAGCACCGGGTAGCCTCAAGTCATTTCTCACCTGGAAGCCCTCAGGTAAAGGAAGAGTGTGACAAATAACTGGCTCTGCATCCTTGTTAGCCGCTGACGTCTCAACATAAGTAGCCTGGAGCCCGTCTACAGTTGTAGTTGTGACAGGTACCTGCACGAGCTGAAGCTGACCCAGACCTAATGCTGCACCTGCTTGCTCCTCCATGTTCACCACCTGTGAAGAGAGACTGGACTTTATCGTTTGATGGCAAAAATAAAAGACCTGACATATATAATCTGGCTAAAAAGTTTAAACCGTGCTCTTTACAAACCTGAAGCGTGATGATCTGGCCCTCATCTCCACCTGAAACTGTCATTGTGCCACCTCCCTCCAACACCTCTGTCTTCATTTGTAGAAGAGTTGGGTCTAGAGCATCCATCACCATCATCTCCATGTTACCAGCGACTTCACCCTGCGTCAAGGCCTCTCCACCCTCTGGCAGGACCTTTCCATCCGTCACCTGAGCGGACTCCATGGAAACAACCTCGGCCTCCATGGCAATGAGCCAACAAATGCGCTAAACAGAAAGAACGTGAATATCTTTAGCAAAAGGAAAGACTGGTGTGATGGAGAATTGTTTGTAACCAAAAAGTGCTTTATTTATTTTTTTATTTGATCCCCCCCTTCCTTTGCCCTCTGGCTAAACTGAAACAACGGGATGGCTTTCAGTAAATCCAGACATGTTTAGACCAGATGATGAAAGCACCTAGATTAACTGAACAAACAATTTAAAAAAAAAAATATCCTTGTATCAATATTTGCCTGTGCACTGAAAACATTCCCAGTGTTTGGTTTTCCTTTTCCTGAATGTGCAGTATGACAAAAAGTGCTGCCAGCAGAATACAAAACTTTTCCATTTCCAGGATATCAATTACACCCATTTAAACTGGCAACTTTAGAGAAAAAAAAACAGTTTAGTGTGTAAAACTGTCCACAGTTTGTTTTGGGTTTTTTGGGGCTTATACACCAAACTCCGTTTCCCTTGTCTTTTACTTGGAGTTGATGTCAGATGAGCAGCATGCTGTTTTTTTTTTACTTTTTAAAACAAAACACAAAATAAAACAAACAAAGCCCACCTCTGCTAGGGATGAGCGATGCCCCATTTTCACCAGGGCCACCAACTAGTAACTAGAGTTTATTTAATGCCTCAACCCAACATGTTCTCTGTTTTCATTTATTTTGTGCTTTCTCATCTGAACATACATACCAAACAGCGCTCAATGCATTTTGCACAAAGTATTTTAACATTTTTCATTTACTGGTCACCATATGTGGAGAAGGCCAGCTAGCTGCAGTTGTGTGTGATGACAAGAAACCTTGTTTTTAGTTAAAGGGTTTCAAATAAAGTACCTGTTCAGATAGTTTAAACGTGAAGAAAAGTTCTCCTCTTCAACTGATCAGATGGGTTGTTTTACAAAGCACAATTAAGAGGCTACAATGAAAGTTGTCTCTATTCAGATTAACTTTAAGTTCGCCACAGGTTTAAATGTGCAAGATTTAAACAATACACTAGATTTATTTAACAGTTTTATTTATAATGTAAAACAAATCGCTTAATAAATTATGCTATAGTTTTACAGATTAAGCTCCCGGGATTTAGCTTTGCTTTTTGAGAGTCAGTAAAAGTATACAAGGGACCAATAAAAGTCTCATCTCCTGGACTTGGGCCCAGTAGAGACCACAGATGTTAAGACTCACCAGAGTACTAAAAACTATCATATTTAGACTCTTTACACTAAGCACGTACAGCCATTACGCAATGACACCCCGCACAAGCCAGAGTTCGAGGAGTCCGGGTCATGTAAACTAGCACCCGAGCCAGAGTGAAACTCTGGTGGACGATGCAGAAACCGTAACCGTTTTTAATAACTGCGATGCAAATGTTTAAAAGAGTCTTCATTCCTGCCTTCCAGTGGTTATCTGGTTTGGCTGAACGCTGATAGGTTATGACTGTGAGCCAGTAACAGAAATCACATTTAGTCCGATGCTTCAGGAAGCATTTGTTCGCTTGTGTGTGATTTTTTTTAATCTAAAAATCCGTTCTCCTCCGTTCTGTTTTTATCAATTCACAGGACATCGTCCAACAGATGATGTATAGTTTAATAAGCGAAATAAAACTACTTAAATACTGTCTCGTGTTAGTTGGTTAACTCGGGAGGCGCGAGTACGTCTGAAAACAGGAAACAAAGGGCACGATAAGATGGACGTCAGGCCTGAACAAACTTAAAACAGGAACACCGATAAATACAGCCATCCCTGTGCACATACATCGAAATATCGGTCAAAAACCAACAAAATGCTCAACTGAAACAGGGAGTTACATTTTATAGACGGATTTAGTGCATTTTAGATAACGATAGAGGGAGACAAACACCCCCCGCCAGCCGCCTGGCCGGTAAGCCCGACCGTGACACCTAGAGGCCGGCGACGGCTCCTACAAAAACGTTTCCGCGTTTGGAGGCAAAGTAAAAGCTCTACTTACTCCTGGTTTCTTCCTTTCCTCGTTATGTTCACTTGGAAGCTCAGCGCCTACAGTAGCTCCTTTCAGTCCTGCAGCGGACGGCCGTAAGTGCTCCGCGCCGGGCTAATAATTTTCTCCCGCTTTGGAAGAGTGGGCCTAACATACAAAATGGCGGCCCATAAGAGCCACTGCGCCTGCGCAACTAGGTGTCCGGGGAGTAAAGAGGAGGGATCGGGATGTTGCTGTGGGTGATGGGCGCCAGATTTGAATTCAGGCGTGGGCGTGGCAACCACGGAGACGGTTATTAAAAGGGAGAGGTTATTGATTAGTTTTCTGATCTGCTATCAGTTTTTTTTTTCATCGGGAGTGACCTTTAAACATTCAACAGCATCGAGTCAAGATTAGGAATAATGTTTGCTGTATTAAAGCAGTTCATCCAGTTAGCCACTGGAGGGCGGCATGAAAGTGTCAAATTGGGGTTTACAACATGCACACAAATGAAATCGTGAGTGATAATTAGCTGCATAGTGTATGTAAGATGAAAAGAAAACCTATTTAGACTGTTGCCATGGGAAAGTGAGCTCCTGGACCCTAGCTTTTAGGACTTTTCAATTATAGCCCACCATTAATTATTTGGTTCAAAGGTTTTTTAGTTAACTAACACCAAACTAGAAACAATAACTATGTATAAAATATTTAAGTCATATGAAATAAAATAAAAAAGCAGCTAAAATTAAACGGGAAATCTTTTATTTTAGCCTTTGTTTACTAAGACTTGGAACTGGGACCTGGAACTAAACACAAAATTAAGAACAAAAATTAAACATGAGATAAAATAAAAGTAGCTAGAACACAAAAAACGACCATACAACTGAGATAGTGTGTAAAATGTAAACAAAAACAGAATTCAGTGATTTGCAAATCCCATAAACTCATATTTTATCCACACTAGAACACAGATACAAAGTAAATGTTTAAGCTGAGAAACCGCTGGAGGAACATTTTGAAATTAGGTTAATTAGACCCATGATTGGGTATAAAAACAGCATCTTAGAGAGACAGACTTTCTTAGAAGTAAAGATGGGTACATGTTCACCAGTCTAGAATAAACTGTGTCCACAAACTGTGGAACAATTCCTGATTATTGAAAAATATTGAAAATATCTCTGAATATTGTTCCTCGATGTAAAATGTAAAAAGATTGTGAATATGTTATCATCTACAGTACATATTATCGTCACAAGATTCAGAGAATTTGGAGAAATCTCTTGTGTGTTAGGGACAAAGCTGGAAATCAGTACTGGATTCCTGTGATTCTGGGGCTCTCAGGCAGCACTGTTTTAAAAGAAAGTATGTTGTTCAATACACAGCAGTATATTCACAGTTTAAACCAGATATTTACGTACACTTTATGGAACAACATTTTTTTACTGTACAACATCAATTTAGAGTAAATTTGTTTTGTTTTAGATAAATATTGAAATATCTTTTGAATTTGTTAAATGTCAGAATAAAGAGAGACAGAGCTGTCTATTTTTTTATTACTTTAATCAAATTTAGGAGTACATATACACTAAGTTTATTGTTAATTTATAAGAAAACTCCAGACGATTCCATTCTCAGCTGAAGAAGCTTCTGATAGGTTAGTAGAGTCCATGTGAGTAAATTGGTGGCACAGCTGTGGATGCATATACTGTAACGCAAAACACAGAGCCTGTTTCTTTGAAATGGGAAAATCAAGAGATGTCAACCAAAACACCAGGAAAAGAACTGTGGAGCTCCATAAGTGTGGCTCAAGTTTGAATACAATTTGGTGCCATTTACAATTAAGAAATACAGATAGTTTCTCTTCTTACTCTTTATATTTATCAACCTAAAAAAATAAACATTTAGTCTGATTTGATGTTACAATTAAAAAAGTGTTTTTATCTGAAGAGTGTGTAAATATCTGGTTTCAACTGTATATTTGAAGATGTTGGTGTTTGGCTTGATTGTCAGCACAAAGAGGGAGAGAGAGAGAGAGAGGAACAGAGAGGGCAAGAGAAGGAGATGGAGAATGAGGACAGAACAGAGATGGAACAAGAGCAGGTGAGACACATGTTAGTCAAATGGTCGTTTACCAAAAGTATCACCGTATCATAGGTCCTCATGTATCTCGTACCTAGTGTTTCTTTTTAGGTTTGTTATTTTTCAAATTCTATATTTATTAAGTTATGCAGGCTTGTTTGCACAACAAGGCTAAATAATTATATAAACTTTTCTCAATCTAAATAGTGTTTTGGTAGAATTAAAAAATAAGTGTAGTGCAGGTCTATGATGATTTTTAGTGCTACTATCATCTAGTTCTGATTCTGGTTCTGTCTTGGTTAAATCCTAAGTAGTCCTGATTGTGAACTGTTGTAGACCTGTTTTAATTCTGCCGGATCAGTTCGGGGTCTGGTTGAATTGGGGTTTAGTCCTCGTGTCTTGATACCCCCCCAATCCCACATGCATACTACCTTAAGCCCCGGGTGTATCAAATGTCTGCCTCTGCCTCTGCTGGGGCCTATAAAAGTCTTAACTGCTTTGATTACTAGGTACTGGGTTTCCTTTCATAATTTTTATTTGTATTCGAACCTTAAAAACATTGAGCTGATATGTGCATAGTGAATAATGATGCAAATGATTGCATGTCGTCATCTGTCAGCTACTTGTCTAATAATTAAGACTCACATTTCTTTATAATCTGTCACAGTTTGGGAAATATTCCACGTTTTGAAGATCAGACGGGGTTGTGTTCAGCTGGCAGACAAAAGCTGTGCAGTACAGTAATTGCCTTTGAACTGTAATGCATTAAAAGCTTAACATTTCTTGAAATGCAAGTACAAATACCTCCGACATTATTTGTGAAAGTCAGTTACACGTGAACACTTGATCCCCTTGTTTGTCCTGAGCATTTCTGGACTGGTGAAGTTTCTCCAGACAACCTGCTGATTAGATGAAATTGTAATCTGAGCACTGCAGGTTTTATTTGATTTCTGTCAGCATAATAATAAGATCTAAATAACCAAGTTACTTCTAGGTTACAGTGACCTGCTGTAGGTCTGTTCTCACGTTACTTCATGTGGAACACCTGACCTTTCTTCATAAATGCAAAAACAAGTTGTTTGTGGGTTGTTATTTTGGAAAAGAAACATGAGCTCCATGTAAATATCAGCCCTGGTTTTGATTATCAAATATTCCAACCAGGAAACCAAATTCCCATGAAACCTGCAGCATGCGTCCTTTGGAGGATATGCAGCATAATTAAGATGTATGGAAACTGCTGCTAAGGGCGTGTGCCTTATTTAATGGTTCAGGAACGAGTTTTAATTTTTGAAACATAGGAGAGAACAGTGACATAACAGTAAGAGAAGAGCACAGCGATATAAACAGTGAAATACGTGAAAAAGAGACCGTGTGTGTGTGAGGAACTGTTGTGGGGGCGTGCACAACTCTATTCAGATCAAAAGCAAACATTTGTGAAGGAGAGAGGATTAAAAAAAAGGGAAAGAAAGATAAGAACTACAAAAAAGCTGTTTAAAACGTGTTTTAGATGTTTTAGACGAAAGGAGAAAATAATAATTAGAATTTGTGCAATTTTAGGGTCTGTGTGTGTATACCACACACCCGATATAACTATATATATATATAGGTATGATATAATAATGACAGTACACTTTATACGCTAGAGAGATAAATATGCACAGTGCATAAACACCGGGCTTTTAAGATAACTTAATCTTGTCACCACATGCAGGAGAGGTAGAGTAAAACACAGGCGTTACACTAAATGCATGCAATGTGAAGTTTTTCAGAGTGGGTCAGTCTGTCATTTATAGCTTCTTTTCCGCATATAAAATTAATTATTAATTTATTACGTAACCACAGTAAAACATTTTGTGCACTCAGCCTTTTCACACTGGAGTAAATCGGTGCATCCATGCATGTGCCGTTCATGGGTGAGGCTGCAGGGATGAAGCAAATGTTAGTGTGGTCACTTTATCCCTGCCTCCTTATTTTATCACCATCTTTTTTTTCCCCCGTGGTATTCCTCTCACAGAGGGGAGGGGGACAGAGAAAGGCTTGGTTCTGTTGTCAGATCTGTCAGTCTCGCCACCCCGGCCCCTCCCACCTCAGCAGAGGCATTACATACTGCCGCTGCTGCTCGTGCTCTTAGCAACGGTGCCTCGGCAACAGAGCCACGGCAACAGAGCTCCACGGCAACAGCGTGCCGTGTGTCTCCCCAATGGAGCTGCCATTGGGCGGACCGGTGCTCAGGCACTACACCCAGAGCAGACCGAGACCTCACCGACAGAAACTGAACTATCGTCCCAGCAGACCGCAGGTACTGTGCAGGAGAATCAGGGAGGTTTCTGTAAAAATGGAGAGTGAGAGAAAGGTGTGTGTGTGTGTGTTTGAGGGAGAGAGGAGGGAAAATGGAAGGGAGGGAGAGAGGAGAGATGGAATAGGGTACAGAGGGGAGAGGCAGGGGGAAGGGAAGGATGGAGGGGGAGTGCTGTAAAAGATGCCTGGTCCCCGGCTTGAATTAGGCAGTGCCATTGTACCGGTCACCGGCTGCTTCAGGAAGCCAATGAAATCTGCCTCTGTGAGAGTGGGCGCTCGTTTTCTTGCTTTCTCTTAAAAAAAAAAGGAAAAAAAGAAGCCATTCAGTTTCTTCATGTGATCGTGTAAAATATGTGTGTGAGCTCATCCGTTTTCCACTGAGCTGATCACGCTGTCACAGAGCTATTAGGCTGCAGACATTCAGTCACTCCCTTGGAGACAAATGGCCTGGGAGACAAAATTCAAGCAATTCCCCTGACAGGATATCATGTAACGGTGACTTCGGCTAAATTTGCCTTCTGGACTCGAGCCTCCCCCGACTTTCATTGCTACTTGTGGGCACAGATGTTAATGTGATCAGGACAATGCGGCTCCCAATTTTGATATCACGTTACCTATATTGGCAAAAATGAGTTATGTTGCTTCCATTCAGCGTTTAAAAAATCCAATGACGACCCCCTCCCACTCCACCCCCCAGCACCCATTGTACGTTACTGAGCAACTGAGTCCAGGGAGGCCCGGATCGTAACATAAATGGATGAGAGAATCAAACCAAAATACACCTATAGAGGCATGAGGAGTGCTAGGAGTGTGTGGGTTTTCAGAAGTGATAGTTATGTAATGTAAAGTTACATGCTGTAAGATGCGAGTTGTTCCTTGTTAGTTTGTGTGATCCGTGGTGCAAAATATCTGATTTCTGTGTGTGTGTGTGTCTGGGGGGTAATTAGGAGACAATAATCGAGAGTGAAAATGAAGTCCTTGAGCTCATGGGGCGTGTGGATGAAGGAGTTGAAGAGTTCTTTACTAAGAGAGTACTGCCTGCTGATACACTGTGAGTATCACGGCACACAAATTAGCCCCTTCATGTTTACCCGTACAAGTGAATAGACCTTAAACTGAGACATACGACTCTTTGTACAGGAAGCTGCAGGATGAGGAATCTATCACAGTGCACGAAGTGGCTCCTGCCAGCTCTGTCCCTTGTCCGGCCCCGACGAAAACCCTCCGGAGGAAGCTGGGTGATTTCTTTACGCTCAAAAAGAGGCGAGGTTTGAAATCAGAGACGAGCCATGAGGGGCGTCCCAAAAAGGCCTCCATCGCTGATCTCATTCGCCCTCTCAGGGAGGTTGCCAGATCCGAGAAAGACAAAGACAAAGACCGAGTAAAGGAGCACGACAAGGAAAATGAAAAGGAGAAAGCAAAAGAGGCTCCCACTGCTGTTTCTGGAGAGCCAGCTGTTCGGGAGACACCTGTTTCTGGCGCTCCGCCGCTGAGGGGCGAAGCAGTGCCTCCCCGCCGAGCTCTCAGAGAGGGGAAGTCCCAGTCTCTCATTTTGCTATCTGGCTCAGCAGCAGCGGGGTCGACCAATGCCAGAAACACAGCAAAGGTGGGTGTTGCTAGAGTTAATGCCTGTTTTTTTAGTCTTTTTCATTAGTGGATAAGAACTGAAAATTGGTTTGCTGCTGCTGCTTTTAGAAACAATTTGAAGGCCAGAATAGCTTTGAACAGAAGCTCCATCTCATGCTTCAGCGTATTGGAGTTTCCAAACCCCTGCCAGGAGAGACACAGGTTTGCACATCTGCATGTCTGAATGTTGTTATGGATATCTCAGAGGCCTTAAAAAGTACTAAATGCTCCTTTTTTATGTAGGATCAAGAAGGAGAGATGAAAAAGGCCGAGTCTGAAGGTATGTGCCTTTATCTGTGATACGTTTAATAGTCTTCTCAGCTCCAGCGTAGTATTAATGAGGCTAAATTAATCTTTGAAGTCTAGGGATTTGTGTCAAAAGGATAGGCTTCTCGACATGGATCAGTTCTCCAATGAAAAGATTTAGTATCTGAGGGGCTGCGCTGATAAGCCAAGCAGGAGTCTGTGGTTCTTTCAGTCTATTATAGGGCCATTAATTCCTGTGGTAAAATGATTTTTGCCCTTCAGGTACCATCATTGACAGTAAACCCGAGCCACCTCCCACTTTCTCAAAACCTCGAACGATGTCTGCATCATCAGGTAAAACGCTGGTTTACGCTCTCATGTGTACAGAGTACAGTAAGTGAACCATTTTCACGTTTATTTTGCTTGCTTTTTAGACACAAGGCATCAGATTCGGGCAAGTGTGTCAGCGCATGAAGGAGCCGGGAAACCCGCTCTGCTTCCAAAGCCGGTTATCAAACCGGGGCCACCCCCCACAACGTCTGGCCGCAACACACCTGAGAACGAGCTGGCCCAAATACAGGAAGCAGAGACACACACGCCCACTAAACTCAGCCCAGCCGCAGCGCCGTCACCTCCGGCCACCACCGCTCCCGCTGCACCGACAATCTCAAACGCGGTCCCCGACTCGACCGACTTTGAAGCTCCCCCTTCGAGTACTGTAACTCCCTCACACGCAGATGTATGCACTGACTCTCCTGCAGCAACCTCCGTCCCCGAAACTACGACCGCACCCACAGAGCCCCCTGCCAACGCATCCGTTACCCCCACCTCCTCAGAGTCTGTTACTCCAAGCCTCGCTGTCACTTCCACTTCAGCAGCAACAGTTGCCGGGCCTTCCATTACCACCTCGGAAACTGTTTCTGCTCCCAGTCACGAAAGCCCTGTTTCCACGGCATCAACAAATCTGTCAGCCAAATCGACTTTGCCAGAGCCAAATGGCGTTCTCTCACTTGATGTTGCTCCTGCTGCTGGTGGTGATGCAGCTATTTCTGTCACCACCACAGCTTCTGCGCCCTGCACCAGCGTGTCAGATGTGCCGCCGGGCTTGTCTACCACCACCACCATCAGCGAAGTCAGTCATGAACCAGCTTCAGTCACATCCAGTAGCTCTTCAACATTAGTCACTATGACTACATCACCTCCCTCTGACTCAAGTGATGTAATTACAGTAACAATTTCACATGACCCCACCTTTACCGCTTCCTCCACCATGGTCTCTGCTGCCCTTCCTCCTACCACCTCAGCACCTTCTACTACTCCTACAGCTCAACCTCAACCCCAATTATCCACTGACTCCATTAACTCCGCTTCTTCATCTACCGCCATTCACCCAGCCACTACGTCCGTTCCCTCCACCTCTTCTAGTGAAACAAACCCTACAGACACCACTTCCACTGCTACCAGTCTGAACCGAGCAGAAACCACCTCCACCGCTAGTTCGTCAACCTCCGGTGCAATTAGCTCCCCACTCACGACTGGGTCAGAGCCACCTTTTCCCAACAATGTTGACACTAAGCTCACACCAACTATCTCTAGCCTGCCCACTACTGATAACACAAGTTCTGCTGCACCACCCGCTAGCGATAGTCCAGGCCAAGATAACGTAATCCAGATATCTGATGAGAGATCCGGTGTAGGGCCTGCAGAAAAAGGCACTGGTGAGTTTTAAGTTCTGCTTGTGATCTCTGTATGTAGGTGCATGGTGAATGGTGTGTTTTATGATATTGTTTTTCTTTTAGCAGCAGATGGGGAACAAACAAGCAAAGTACTTGAGGCAGACGAGAAGAAGGAAGTGGTTGACAGTTGGAGCCAGAGTGAGAAACCAACCGTGGCCCAGAGTGAACCGACAACGAAAGAAGAGCGGGAAGAAAGTGTGAAAGCTGAAGCAGACACACCAGCTGAATCTGCAGCAGTGGAGGATGGTGAGCGCTGCACAGAGGAAGCAGTGATAGTGGGTCAAAAGCAAGAGGAAACTAAACCAGTGAGTGATAAGTGAGGAAAAAAGAAAATGCTAAACATGGGACCAACTACTGTGACGGAGGAGGGGGCAGGAGAGGCCACAGTAAAGGGTGAAGCAGAGGGAGGGGAATGATGATCCATGGCACTTCCTACAGGGACCACCACATCACAGCAGCACACCACAAAGGGTGGGCCACTGGACCAAAGAACTGAGATCCCCTCGGTGTGACGTAATCAACAAATCCAGCAGTGTCTTTGTCCTTTTTTAACTTATGTTTGAGGTTTTGCATTGCACGTGTGATTATGTACCATAAGACAATTATTGTGGTAAAAAAAAAAATACACAATGTTTACAATAGATGGATAAGAGACATAGTTATGACTATTAAATGGAGTATTGAAGTGACTGTGTGAAATCATTACTTTGAGCAACTTCATCTCAGCTTTTTGTGGAGGTTTTTCCCACATCTACAATAATCCTCAGCCTCGATTATGGCCACACACACTGACAGATTTTAATTTGATCATAAAAGAGCAACTTTCATCTGCAGAGAATGAAAGTTTGATAATGTTGTTATTTTTATTAAAGTCAAATGCCTTTAACTTTAGCAAATTTATTTGTAAAAGAGTTGTTATTAAAGATAAATGGTAATGTATAAAAGCCTAATTAAACACATTTCATAGCTGGGTCTTAGTGAAACTGGTCTTCTACTTATCATCTTTCAATAAACAACTCTGGTATACAGAGTTGTCATACATCTGAAAACTCAGTCATACATATGAAATAGTATTTTTCCTTTTCATTTCTATGAGGCAGACATTTCCAAGAGTTTCCTTTTTTTCATCGGACTACATTTAACCACTGAACATCTGTGCGAGCTGTGTATTATCAGGATAGGTGTCACCTTTTGCATGTCAGCTAACTTACATAACAAATTTCATCTCTCGGTTTCGTGCTACCGATTTTGCACATGTATACAATGGCTGAGGACGTTTTTTTTTTTAAACATATGATTGCCGGTATGCAGAAACTGCGTGATGAAAGGCCTGGAGGGTGAAAGGAAACAGTTTAAACACAAAGAGTCTTACTTTAGGTGCACGTGATATGCAAGTTCAATATGGAGGGTTAATACAAGAGTTAATACAAAGTAGAAATGAAAGGCATTTGTTGTAATTTAGAGGCGTTTCTCATTTGACTTGACTGTGCAGAGCTTGTGATTGTGGATTTCTTTTTGCATCAGATCCAGATCCCTGGTAACCCAAGGGGTTCTGTCTATATTACCCCCCTCGAGCAACAAGGGGGGATATTTGCTGGGCCTGTGGTCTTCCCCTTGTCCTGCTTGGCAGATCAATATTCAACATCCTCTGTCCAGTATATCCACAATCCCTCCTCTGCACATGTCCAAACTGTCTTCAGCCTTGCCTCTCAAACCTGACCTCTCCCCCGACATACCAATTTTTAACCTTGATATAAGATTAAATGAAAATGTGAAGTGAAAATCTGAACATCTTTTTTTGTTAGTGCCACTGTCACCACACCATATGTCAAAACAGGTCTGACTATCATCCTGTAAACATTCCCTTTCACTTTTGCGGCTATCCTTCTGTCACAAATAAACCCCATCTCCACCTTGTCCCTCCTGCTTGAACTCTCTTTTTCACCTCCCTCGTGCATTGTCAGTTGACCCCAGGTATTAAGACTCATCCACTGTCACTACCTCTGCTCCTTGCAGCTTCATTGTTAAATCTTTCTCTCATCCATTCACAGCTATTCTGTCTCGCATCTACCAACTTTTATTCCTTTTCTCTCTAAAGGATACCTCCATCTGCTCTCTTTCACCTGGTCCCTAATCTCACAACAGATCACAGTGTCATCTGCAGACATCGCAGTCCATCATAGCCTGACCTCGTCTGTATTCTTGGCTGGAGGGGCTCAGAGTATACTCCTGATGAAATCTCATCCCCACCTTGAACCCATCTGTCCTGCACCACCCACACATACTTCCGACTCGTGCCTTTCGTATGCAATAGAAAAAATCCAAAATAAAAAATAAAATAAACAAATATTTTATAAAAACAAAACATATATATATACATATATATATATACACACATATATATATATAGTTATTTAATTTTTAATTTTTATTTTTTTTTAATGTAAAACAGGTCATTTTTGGTTAATTTACACTTCAATTTTCACTGACACACCCTTTGATAGTTCGCTACATATCAAATACGAAGTAACGTCTCAGATCCAGACCAGCAGGGGTCGCTGGCGAAGAGTCTCCCCCACCACAAAGCCGCACTTCACCCGGAAGAGGAGCGAGGTTAACAACGGCGGAGACATTTGTTGTGGAGGGTCGGCGGCGTTTCTGAAGTAATTCATATATTCCAATAAATAACCAGCTCCCAGCGGAGGTGCTTTCTTTCCGGCGGGTTTAGTGTCGCTGAGCATACGCTAGAGATGTCGGTCCCGCCTCCCAGCCGCTCGTCCACCGGCTGGCCGCGCAGCGCTCCCGTCCAGTTTGGGAACAAATACGGGCCCGCGAAGCCGCTCACACTGGAGAGGACCATCAACCTGTAAGTCCGTGTGGATCATTCTAAAAGCACCGCACACGTAGCTGGTCTCACTACCGTCGTGGGGCCGTTAATTATCGCACACCGAGGAGTCAGGGTGCAGCGCGACCTGCTTGGTTCGGTTAATTGTGATCGCTGCAGGAAGAAGCCTTAGCGGGTCGATGTCTGTGGTCCTATTAAGGCTTCGTGAGGGTTATTCTGAAAGTAAAACATAGGAAAAACATCTCGGCTGTAACTCTGACATTATAACCGAACTTTGGTGTTTATTTCACCTGAACGTAGATTAGAAATGTAGATTTTTAGTTACAGGTGTAACTAATTATTCCCATTATCAGTGTTGGAAACGAGACGTGATTTAAATGTGATTGCCATAAAGCTGCCTGACAGGTAACTAAGTCACTTAGAATATTAAGAAAATTTACAAAATTACATTCAAATAATATTAAGGAATTTCTAAGAATTTATGAAGGTTAAAAGAAATGTCTCAAATTCACAAGGGCTCTGAAAAAAAGGGCTCTTTGTTTATTAACGTTTGAAATCATCCGTCAATCAAGAAAATAACCAGTTAGTCAGCTCTAATTAATTAATCTGACATTTTTCTCCAATTATGATTTTTTTTTCAGAAAATAAATATTTCTAAGAAAAAAAAGAATTTGATAAATACTCCATGTTTTTTTTTTTTAAACATGTTTTTACAAAAAATAAGGGAAAAAACAAACAAACTAGGGACTTAATCAGGTTGATTGTGGCAGCTGAAAGCCTGAATTAAGCAGTGAAATGAAAATTTTTGGGGTGCTTTTACTTTTTAAACATGGATAAAATCTGGGTTTTAACTGTTTAATGAACAAATGTGAACAGCCCTGAATAATTAAATAAAACCAGTTATTTTCTTGAGAAAAACCTTTTTGTTATAGCCATAGATTAAAAAATTCTTTTTTATTATTCTAATGTCTCCCACAGCTTTCTGTGTGTGTGTGTACCCCGCTGTGGGTATCTCCATTTATGCTGAAATGCCTTCTTGTGTGTTTTCCTGTCAGATACCCCCTCACCAACTACACATTCGGTACCAAGGAGCCACTGTATGAGAAGGACAGCTCGGTGGCAGCCCGGTTCCAGCGGATGCGGGAAGAGTTTGATAAGATGGGGATGCGGAGGACAGTGGAGGGTGTCCTCATTGTCCATGAACACAGACTGCCTCATGTTTTACTCCTGCAGCTGGGCACAACTTTCTTTAAACTGTGAGTGTCTGATGTTCAGAGCTCTACTGTGTGAACAAACTGAGGTAGTTTTTCCTGCACGGGTGCCTCACAGTTTGCTTCTCTGCTGCAGGCCTGGTGGAGAGTTGAACCCTGGGGAAGATGAGGTGGAGGGTCTGAAGCGCCTGATGACCGAGGTAGCTACCAAACTTTGAGCTTAGTGTCATTGTGCCGGCTGTTTTGATTCTGTGTGCATTAACTTCAAATTTGTTGTTAGATCCTTGGACGGCAGGATGGTGTGAAGCAGGACTGGGTGATCGATGATTGTATTGGTAACTGGTGGCGTCCCAACTTTGAGCCTCCACAGGTCAGTACAAAGAAGATGATCAGAAGGATATTTATGATACTTTAACTAGGGATGCATCAAGCCAACCTTTTCCAGATCTGATCTGATACAGATACCTTGGCTTCAGGTATTAGCCTATACTGAGTACAGAGCCATGTAATTCTTACTGTGAGGAAGAAACTTGGAATAAACATTAGGCTCAATTTAAACACTGCTCTACATCCAAGAATATACATACAGTTGTCAGAAGTGTGCAGTGGTACTGCTACACTGTGCAAAGTGGATGAAATGATGAAGAAAGAGGACCACCTCCAAATTCTTCAACTTCACTGCATATCAACAGATGTATGCATTACAATCACCCCACCCTGGAAGAAGGACAGTTCAACAGAATGACTGAAATTAATATTAGATTCATTTTTATATCAGTCATGTTGGATATTGTCACATCTACATCTTAATGTGAACTAATCTGAAGTTTTTGCCCTGCAGTATCCCTATATTCCAGCTCACATCACTAAACCTAAAGAGCATAAGAAGCTGTTCCTGGTCCAGTTGCAGGAAAAAGGTCAGTGTATCTCAAAATTTCTTTGATGCTTAATTAAAATAAGTAAAGACTTAGATGAGTCTCTTTGGTTGTTTCTGAAATCTGTGTTTGATGTTTGTACAGCACTGTTTGCTGTGCCCAAAAACTATAAACTGGTGGCTGCACCGTTGTTTGAACTGTATGACAACGCTCCTGGATATGGACCGATCATTTCCAGTCTACCACAGCTGCTGAGCAGGTAATGTTCAGAACTTTTGCATGTGTTTGGACAGAAAATAGTAGAACTGCAATGTTTTCGAGTGATGCAGGGATTCCTCAGAGCAGAGGGATGCGCTGTGAAATTACATAGCAGGGTTTCTTTCTGGTCGCTGGCAGTGTGCACAAAGTTTGCACTCCGATCAGAGACATTATCAACACAACAGGTGATAAAACATATAACAGCAAAATGGAAGACTTTTCCTGCAAATTAGACAAGAGATTGATGCTGCAGAAGATCATTATGTATTTGAATTCTTGAGGTAATATATTTATTTTACCAATCCGTGCGCTCTAACGGCTGCATTTTTCTTTATATAACATTGTCTTCCACGCAAAGTGATGTCACATCTGTTTGTGCAAGCTGTGCACAAACAGATGTGACATCAGTGTGATGTGCATATGTCAATTTTTGTAACCTTGCATGTTTGCTATGGGGTGGTTGAAGAGATGAGTGCATGTTTGTGTTAGTTTTTACCGCTTTTGAATCGCATATCGGTGTAGAAGCTCAGATGTTGCACCAGCTTGAAAAGACTTTCTGGAAAACACTGGGAAAAGGTTTCATCTGCAGCTAAAAACACCCGTGGCCTCAGCGCCAGGATAAATGGCACGGCACTGTTTGTGTACCAAACAACCAATCGGGCGACCATAATGATCCTTTAATGTGTCAGCTGCACATTTGACCTCTCAATCTGTAAGACTTTATGTTGCTTGGTGTGTTTAGTTATGATAGTCTTCTATACCATAATAAATAAGGCTTCAAAGTGCCTATAGTTTATATAACATGGTAAACGGAGCTGAATATTCTCAGTGATAAATGGCCTACAAATGTAACCCATCGATTTTCAAATCTGTGTCCCAATGGCTGGAATTTCCATTTGGTAAAAGGCACGAGTATAAACTTTTATGCATCACTAACTTGACACAAATTCCAGTGACAAAGTGATGCACACAGTTTGTGCTACTGCAACCTTACAGAGGAGCTTCATTAGCTTGTGTTGATGAGGTATGGCTCAGTGGGTTGAACATATGTTTCTTATAGCTACGTCCCAATTCAGCGGCTGCGCCCTTCAAAGGCCGACCAGAGCTGCTGCTAAATGAGGCGGCTTAGCCTCTCGTGTGCTGCTTCTGTTGCCTAGCAACCATGACACTAACAGGTAGTGATGAGCCCACAGCCGGTGGCACACAATGAAACTTGGGATAAGGTGGGCTATGAGGGATGCGCTCAGCATATCCTTGAAAGCCCGGGAAGAGGACACATTTGTAGGTCACTTTCGAGGGAGCCTTCGGATGTGAACGGCCCTCGGTGTCCTGCTGTGATGTAATCGAGCTGGTCTTTCCCTCAATACATGAAATCATCGCGTTATTAGCTGCATTTTATATTTGCTCTTTGTCTAGTATTAAAATTAGTTTGATCTGAAACATGTGACAAATTGGGGGGGGGGGGGGGGGGGGGGGTTGTGAAGAAATGACGATGGGATTTTAAATCTAAACTGTGAGCATAACTGAGCACGTTAGTTCTAGCCAGGTTAAAAACAGCTACTTCCTTTGTAGTAAACCTTCTGCAATGTACAGATTTGTCCTGGAAAAGATGCTCTTATCATCAAAGTAGCTCTTTGTCAACATGAGTCTAACTGGCATTGATTTTGTAATAATCACTGTTTGTTTTTTGTTTTGTTTTTTTACAGGTTTAACTTCATCTACAACTAACTCAAATGATCAGAAGTACATGCGGCCGTCTCTGTGAGTGCGTCCCGCAGTGTGGAGAAAAGACTTCGCCTCAGCACCATCTTTCACAAAACAAATGCTTGTCATGTCAGGTATATCTGCAGACCGGAGGGGTGTTTATACTGTTTAAGAAGACTATGAAAATGTCTTCTTTTTTTTTTTTTTCTTTGTTTCTTTTTAACCTTAAGAGTTGTTGTAGTCTGCAGGTTTGTATTCCAGTGCGTTAAAAATCTGATTTTATGTCCTCTCGAAGGAGGCCAGTGTTTGATTAAACAAGCCGAAACGTTGAGTTTCCTGTTGTTTTAACCTGTAACAATGCCGTGTTTTCTTTTATTTTCTTTTAATAAAGCAGTCTTTTGAGTACGTTTTTTATAAAGTGCAAAGAGCAGCCGTGTCTGTCTGACTTGTTTTTGAAGTTTCAATAATATGCTACATTACATCTGTTGCTGTTCAGAAATACAAATCAAAGACGTTTTGGAGAAGTCAGCAATTTTTGTGATGTAGGCTGAATTAAAAACAACCAAAAACTGGTAAAGTGACAGCAGGTGCCATTAAAATCTGGGATCTAATTTGAGGAGGTCAGACAGAAATGTGTGCATCATTGTGGTTAATGTATGGGGAAAATGCTGTGCAGTCAGTGATGCTCTCCTAGGCTTCCCCACAGCCACATCCAGCTCTGGGCACTCATTTGGATTCAGATCAGGTGACTGACTCAGCCAGTCGAGAATGTTTCTCCACCTCTTCCCCTTCAGCTCTTTGGGGTTTTTTTTTTTTTTGGTTTTTTTTTCCTTTTCCCGCTCTATTTTCAGGATCATGATCCTGCCGAGTGATGAAATGCCTTCCAGTGCCAGTGCCTGAATTCTAATGTGGCTTAATGCAAATCAATGTATAGAAATCTACATCTGTCTTGTTTCTTCCACCAGCAGTGAGATGATGAGCAATGTCTCCCACTAACAACCTGTTGTAGTGCTTCAAAGATTGAAGGTGGGAAGCTTTGGCTCCCTAAATGCTCATCTTCCCATCAACTATGTTTGCATGAAAGAGTGGCTCTCCAGACTCTTTCATGCCTGTCACATGTCCTCTCATCTGTGAAGAGATCAGAGTCCCAGTGGCAGACCTGCAGTTCTGAAGTGCTTTGGTCTACATTTATCAAGCCAGTCCCACTAAAGGACATCAGGCCCTCATACCATCCTCACGGAGGTCTAGTTCTGATAGTTTAGTAAGGTATATGCACAGGTATCTTCCTAAAAGTCATTATCTGGCTCGTGCTCCTTACACAAACCAGCATATACCAGTCCTGCTGGATTGATGCCCCACTGGGGCTCGTGTGTGTGTGTGTTTTTTTTAATAGTGTATTTATTTGATACAAGTGATCAGGATACACGTTTTTCAGGTTGTACTTGACAGAAACGGTGTGTTTGTTCCTTCATTCAGATAATTTCTAATTATTTGCCCACAGCTCAGCTTTCTGATGTTCATGTGACTGCAGACATGAGTAATCATAATAATATAAATGGATGCCATAAAAAGACAGGAGAGGATGTGCAGGTTATAGAGACATGTTTTATAACACATGCACTTTAAAAAACACCAAAAAAAAAAAAGGAAAATCATTACCATGTATTTTGGGAATACTGTGGATTTTCGACTAGAATTAGACAGCATGAAAAAATCGTAACCACTAAAAAAAAGCTTCAAAAACATCTTATACTTAAGGAAATTCCTCACCATAGCTTAAATAAATGGTAAGAGCCAGGAACCACCCACAGTAGTCGATTAATTCGATAACATTTTTATCATGGAAAAACTGACTTTTTGATTTGAGACTTCATTTTCATTATATTTGAAAAATACTGGAAAGTATTGGTCAAGTTTATATTTTGAAAATTAAGTTAGAGTTCTATTCTAATTAGCCCAGATCTCAGCCAACAGGTTTTAATTGAACAGAATATCCTTGTCATAGTCAATAAAGGTTTAGCCCCACAACCCAGTTTCTTTTTCTAGGGTTTTTAAACTTGTGGCATGTGTTTGAGATTATGGTTAGCACCAAATTATGTAGTCTGCACCAGATCTGCTTTTAAATAGTCTTAAGCGCTTGAAATAACAGGAACCGGACTTATTTTGTGTGAATGGGTGAACAGTGTGTGAATGGGTGGATGACTGGATGTGTAAAGCGCTTTGGGGTCCTAGGGACTAGTAAAGCGCTATATAAATACAGGCCATTTATTTTGATTTGTGTACTTGCTTCACCTCATCAGGTTTCCTCTTGGAGGTGGCCCTGAAAATGGCTGACCATGTCTTTATACAAGTTGTTCAGCAATACTAGCTATATCTTTAATATGCTTTCTTACCTGGCTGCTGTAATAGATTTATTACCTAATCACCCGAAAGCTAAAGAGGTAAAAATATAATAAAGTAAATCCCTGAAATCAGATCCTAAAAGTTTGGTGTGAATATTATAGTCATGGTTCAGTTCTGCCTGACAGTCTTCACTCAGGGCCAAACTACAAGCGTTAATAACGTCATTTATCCGCGACGCATGGTGCGAGGCCATGTCCACGCGTGTTTTGAAAGTTCGTGTCAGGTTTCTGTAATGGCCACCACCAAACGACCACAGGACGAGTGCAGCAGCACAGACGAGAAGAAGAAGAAGAAGAAAAAGAGCGAGAAGGAGAGCCGCGAGGAGCCGGCGGAGCTCTGCGCAGCCGTAGAAGACGAGCAGGTGAAGAGAGCCGTCACGGAGGCATGGAGCCGCAAGACTACCTACAGCCACGGTCAGTGAGAGGACCAAAGTTCAGCTTCAGATATTTATCTGCAGCTGTTAATCAGTCTTCAGAAACCTGCAGCTTTGACGCGGCTGTTATAGGTGTTTTACGGGAATTTGTTGGGAGATCTGCTTCAATCAGGAGCAGCAAATTTGGAATAAACCCTCTCTGACGTTAGAGAGCTACGTGATAGTGGACACTGCAATACATAACAGAAACAGTTCCTACTGTAACATTTTTTACTATAACCGGAGTGGGGACCTGCATGCCCTCTCCCCATAGTTGTCAAATCAGTATCTTGTAATACAACAGTACGCCCCCTCTCTTCCTGCTTTCCTGTCTAACATTTGCTATAATAACTAATATAGGCAGAAAACATCCCCCCAAATTAAACTTTAATCATTGTTCTGAAACTGTGCCCTCACAGATTGTAAAGACCCCCCAGATAGCAAGACGACAGTGAATTGATGTTGATTTTCCATGTTATGGTCAGGGTTGAAATGCCACTGTTGTAACAACATTGAAATACTGTGGTAAACCGACGGTCTTACTATAGGGACGTTGTAATAACGTTGATTTACCGTTGTTTTTTTGTCATTGATATTTGATCTATTTGTAGTCGACCAGGTGACAAAAACAACGTCGAGAAAATGTCGATTTATAGTTGACCATCATTCCGCGCCGGTCACCATCAAAAAGCCATTGATTTGTAGTTGAGCGTTAAATTGCATTGCAACTGAGCGGGTATAAAGTACCGGAGAAAGAAGATTTATTGTTCTTTTGTTATCAATGATTTCTGGTCTAGTTCACCAGCTTTAAAACACCGTGTCGACGAGCAATTTATGTATAGTTGACCGGGAAATTAAAGCAGCGATCACTTGGACAGTGGCCGTGGTCAGTGTAGTATTTTAAGTTTCTGTCTCTCTTCTAAAGAAAATCTTGCCACGTTTGTTTTTCCCATTTCTTAACTTTGCTGTTTACACAGTTTCCTTTGTGTGTGTGTGTGTGTGTGTGTGTGTGTGTGTGTGTGTGTGTGTGTGTGTGTGTGTGTGTGTGTAATTATTGTGCAGGCGATCTGGAGTTGGACTGCCAACCGTTCCCTCACTGCATCTTCAGAAACTTCATCAGCAGCCAAGCCTTTGCAGAAAACCTCAAGAAAGAGCTGCTGGAAATAAACTTCCATGAAAAATCAAACGACCTGTATAAATTGAAACAGGTTTTTTTTTTTCATTCATCCTCACACTGATTTATTCCAGTGTCTTATCATTTGTTTTTTATTATTTGTTTTTGTTGTCCCCACACAGTCAGATGATCTGAAGAAAAGAACAGAGCCACATATCGCAGGGCTGAGGTAACAAAATAGTTTGAATTCATTTGTGTTATATGTGTGTGTGAGCTGTCAAATGGGCAGAAAGCTTTCATTTATGAAAATCAGAAGCCTTGATTTTTTTCACATTTTATTATACTCGTCTTCTTGTTGTCATATTATTTAAAAACTACGACTGAACTTCCAGCTCTGAGTTGGAGGGGGCAGAGTTTAAGATGTTAAGATTTTCACTGGGAGTGACCCAGATGGGTCCTGACTATAACAGGATTGGAAACCAAGTTACAGAGGCAAGGCTGAGATGGTTTTGGACATGTGCAAAGAGGAGGGGTAGTGGACGTACTGGACGAAGGATGTTGAATAAAGAACTGCCAGGCAAAAGGAAAGGAGGTAGAACACAGAGGAAGTTCACGACTGTAGCAAAGGAAGACATGCAGAAGGTTGCTGTGACAGAAGAGTGTGTTAAAGTGAGATGGAGGCAGATGAAGATAAAAAAAAATCCAAAAAGGAGAATGGCAAAAGCAAAGAATGACAATGAAGAGGACAAAAACAGAGAAGAAGGCAAAGAAGATGAAGACGAAAAAAGAAGAGGATGAAGGCAAGGAAGTGGATGAAAAGAAAAGGGCGTGCTTAAAGGTGAAACACAAGCAATATCAAATCACAACGTGGCGCATAAAATGTTTTGGTGCCTAAAAAAAAAAAAAGAAAAAAAAAAAGTGGCTAAAGGAAAATGGGTGAACTGGACTTGGGTACCCAAGGCTTATTGACTCGAGTGCTTTCTGACCCCTCAACTAGAGCAGGGCGATATGACCAAAAATATTTATTTATTTATTTATTTATTAACCTTTATTTAACCAGGAAGATCCCATTGAGATTAAAAACCTCTTTTTCAAGGGAGACCTGGCCAAGATAGGCAGCAGCAGATGTCTCACAGTTACAGAAATTACTCAAACGCAGGCAGCAACAACACACATGCAACAATAAGTGAAAGAATACAAATAAAATAAAAAATAAAATTCAAATAAAAATAAAAAAGTCAGTTAAAATGACAATCAATCTAATTGAAACAGTTACATGTTATGGACTTGGCCTCAAGGAGTCGTAGTTTAGATTTAAAAGCACTTAATGAAATGAATTCAGTCATTTATCACGATATAGATTTGAAAATTTACGATAACGATATAACTGACGATATAATTGACACTAGACAAAATACTTTACAACTCCACAATTTTATTAGTGCAAAAAAAACCCCATCAATGTATTTTCACTTAAACAAGCAGCTGGTTTTTTTTACATTAAAGTTGTATAAAAACGTAACAGTGCAAATGCAAATTCCTTGCTGACAGTTTAACCAAAATGCATTTCCAGTGGAAATTGGCCGACATATCCTCAGCATAACCATCTATAATATCCACAAAACTTAAAAAGAGCTTATACACATGCAATACGGTATTATATGTTGAAGCACAGTACGTATCACTCCGCGAGGCTCCTGCCTACGGTAGCCGTAATGCTCCAACAATCCATCAAGCGGTGCGGGTTCATATCTTAGCAAAGTCGCACTAAAACATTTGACAGATTTTCGAGCGCCGTGTATCACATAAAATCGTTTTGAGGTCAGTAAACACAACCAGAATTCATACATAAGGCACACGGGATTATAAGGGGCACTGTCGATTTTCAGAAAAATCAAAGGTTTGATTTTAAGTGTGCCGTATTTACCAAAAAACACGGTAATAACGACGGTCCGCTAGCACGCTCAACCAAAAATAGTGTTTTGTTGTGTATCTGACGGACGCAAGCTAAACCAGTTCCACACCACTGTCGTTGCAGCATTTTTACAAACCAATTCTGGTTCATCCGTTTCATTCAACGATCCGCTTTCACCCTTGTCTCCAACGCCGCCGTGCCTTTTTCTCTATGTGCGTATGAAAACAAAGGCACTGCGCATGCGCGTTTTACCCATATTCTATCACGATATTTCATTTTCTTGTCGTTGCCCAACATTATCCCGGTATTACCGTGAACGGTATGATATGGCCCAGCCCTACCCTCAACCTTAATACTGCTCGCTATAAAAATGTATCCGTACGCACAGAGCATCCTGATCGATGGTGGCCTCACCTCGTGTCAGAGGTCTTGTGGAATAAAGGCCTCTGACAGGTCAGAGTTGTGTTTGGTGGCACAAAGCAGATGTGGACAAAATTCATCAGGTAGATTTAAGTCACAGATCCTTTTCACAGCTGGTGTTTTGAGCTTCAAAGCAAGAAAATTAATGAGGACTTCATTAAGTGAGCCACCTTCAGGGTCCTGGCATTGTTCATGTTGGCTCGCAGATTTACCGAGACTAAAAGAGGTACTTTTGTATTTGTATCCAGCTCCATATTGATATTGTTGGACTGTTGATGGAAGGATGAGAAACATTCTGAAGTTTATTTATCAGGTCCAGCAGGTGGAGCCAGAGATTACAGATGCCCTCGTAATTGGTATATTACATTTAGTGATGATGACTGAAACGTCTTGCGAATATTTGGACTGTTTGTTAAAGCAGGAAGGTGGTTTATTCTTTAGTTTCTACTACAGAGCTGAGGCTGGCAGTGAACACAAGGCTGTAAGTCATCGGAGCAGAGTAGAACTCAGGGCCAAACTACAAGCCAAAATAGCACAATCCAGTGTAAACCTTTCTTCTTTGAGAAATAACGTGCTGCTTTCTTCTTATAATTATGATAAGCTGTCTACAGTGAATCACTTACATGTGCTGGATACATATTTGTGAGTATATGCGCTTTACCTGCTGAAGAAGTGCAGCACTGGGGAATAAATACAGTAATTACACAGTAACGGCCTCCCTCTGTGGTCATCTATTATTTATGTCTTAACAAAATGTCACAGAGGGCTTTCAGGTAGCTAAACAATCTGTCCGTGTGGTGAGAGTTACAAATTTTAAACGGCGTTTAAAGGTCACGGCCAGGTTTTCACAGTGTGCCCGTTTCTGTACCACTGTCTGTAGGGCAGCACTGTTTGGGCGTTTCCGGTCCTGGCTCGGGGAGGTTCTGGGGGTTGAGCTGGAGCCCACTGTGGATATTTCTTGTGCCAAATATGAATATACAGGTGAGATTAGCTCAGTAGGAAAACTGTTACATTGTGAGTTTCTGTTTTAGTTATTGTCTGTCTGTCTTCTTTCTAGATGTTCTTTTGTGCCACGATGATGAGTTGGAGGGGAGGCGTGTTGCGTTCATTTTGTATCTTGTGCCCCCGTGGCAGAGCAGCGACGGGGGAACCCTCGATCTTTACACAACAGACAGTGAGTGTCCCACTGTGTTTGCGTGTGCGCGTGCGTGTATTCTCTTACACAACAGAAGTGTGTATTTCATTTTTGTCGTCAGGTAATTTGCAGCCACAGAGCATAGTGAAGCCACTCGTACCCTCCTGGAACACACTCGTGCTCTTTGAAGTTTCTCCAGTTTCCTTTCACCAAGTAAGAATAAATATTCTTGTTTTTACTATTTCTTTGAAAAGGCTGCGTTTGGAAATTACACTGTTTGGGGTTTCTTTTTTCTTCAGGTGTCTGAAGTTTTGTCGCAGGACAAATGTCGGCTGTCTCTGAGCGGCTGGTTTCACGGACCTTCTCTGGAACGTCCTCCTCGCCACACAGTGGCTCCCGTCCAGAGGAATCCGCACTTACCGAGAGATGTGGGTGCTATCTTGTGGGAATATCTCAAAAAATTTCGGAAGAAGAATTTTATACGTTTTGTTTGATAAATATAACATATAATTTGCATGATTCTCAATCAATTTACAGCTGGAGGCATCTGTTAGCTTAGCTCAGCATAAAGACTAAGAGAAACCCATCTGGTGCCAACAGTCATGCCATGTTCAAAGTCCCTTGAATCACCACTTTTTGACTACTCGGATTCTTAGTTTGAAATTCAGCAGGTTGTCTTTGCCATGTTTACATGCCTCCATTGACTGGCATTAACGAGCAGTTGAGCTGGTGTACCTAGTGGCTTGTGAGTGTACATTATAGTGTTATGAGAGCTCTGTATGCAAATCTAGCTATCTCCAGGCTCCAGTGTAAGCTTTTTTTAATCAGTTGTGAGCATCAGTTGATTTCTTATAATGTCAGATTGTTCCTCTCTTGGACGGCCTCCTTGCCAGCTCATGTGTTTGCTGTTTGTGTTCGTGGCAGGAAACGGTGCTGCTGGAGTGGATCAATCCCATCTATTTGGACATTTCTTATCAAGAGCAGATTCAGGAGAACTTTGAAGACAGCTCTGAAATTCAGCTCAAAGGATTTCTCAAGGTAACTTCTAAAAACTCTTTTCCACCGACGCAGTACTGCAGCTTTTTTATTCAGAACGGTTTTCGGACATTGCACCATAGAAATGCAATTCCCAAAGCTGGAAATTCTTATTCACAGATGATTTGCAGATGAAGCACGCATGGTTTTTTTTTTCCACACAGAAAGTACCTCAGCTTTAGCTACACAACACTGAGTAATGAGGTAATTTCCAAGTATCCAGTGTGCACTGCTTTTCAAAAAGGCATCAGAGCAGAGCTGGAACCGGTGTCGTGTCTTTCCCGTGTTCATTTGTTTCCGCTGAGTGATTATGCGTTTGTCTTCAGGAGGAGAAGTTCAAAGAGGTGAGTGAAGCACTTCGGCTCTCTCAGATTGAGTGGAAGAAGAGAGGTCCACCCAATAAGAGGTGAGTATGTTTGACTCTTTAAAGTAGCACTCTGTATTTAAGATTGGCTAATAATCTGTGTGCTTTCAGGCGCTATGAAGCAGCTGCTCTGGACTCACTGCCTCAGTGTGTGAGTGCATGCTGGGAGCTGCTTCATTCAGAAGCGTTCTTCCTGCTCCTCTCCAACTTCACTGGCCTTCGATTGCACTATCTTTGCCCGGCTGACGACGAAGAGAATGGCGATGAAGAGAAGGATAAAAAGCAGCAAGATGATGGAGAAGCCACGGGGTCGTCAAATGAACCATCCTCAGCAGATGTGAGCAGAGAGAAAGGTGTGCATCGCTGTGAGTGCTTTCATTCAGCCGCCGCCGCTGCTGCTGTTCGCGTGTTTTGACCTCTGTGTATTTTCAGAGCCGAGCACCCCTTTGTGCTGTGGGGAAGTACGTCGATGGTCTCATGGCGGCTACACCCTGTTGCACGATGGAGAGGCAGCGCGGGCAGAATATGCGCTGGACCTCGTTTTGCCTTTCGGCTGTGCCGGTGAGTTCACACCCAGGAGAAGAACGAACTGTCGGACACCAATGTGACTGTACTGAACTTTTAATTCTCTCTCATAGGCTGGCAGTCAGAGTTTGGCGGCTTCACATGTTATGTCGCTAATGAAGAGGATGAGGAGGTGAGTGCTGATTAATGTGACATGTAATCGCACATGTGTGGATGTTGCTTCGACAGTCATCATCATCGCTTTCTTTCTTCACAGCTTCTGACTGTCTACCCAGAGGACAATTCCCTCGCACTCGTCTACAGAGACAAAGAGACACTCAAGTTTGTCAAACACGTCAACCACAAAAGCACCTCCGAACCTGATGGCAGCTCCACCTGCAGAGAGTTTTATGACTTTTCTTTTGTCTACTATGAATAAATATGTATATAAATACATAAGAGTGTGTGTGTGTGTGTGTGTGTGGGGGGCATTTACACTGGCTGATGAACTCCACTCACTCCTCTCACTTGTAAATATATAGGGATGGAGTCTTGGTTGGATCTAACCACCAATGATGGGCAACATGCTGTGTAATGCCAACCAAAGCTACTTTGACTTGTGTGATGTTACTGACACTTCAGTTTTTTAGTTATTCCAAGAAGGGGGAATTTTTTTTTAAAATGTGTATTTTTAGGCTTTTTAGTCACTATTGCAATAGGACAGTGGAGAGAGGACAGAAAAGCTGGGAAAAAGACACGCACAAAACAACCTTGGTGTACATTTTAACCCAGGCCTCTGTAATAGTCTTATGGTATAGGGGTCACATTAAAAAGTTACTTATATTATTTGTTAAAGTTGTAGAAATCTGGAAAAGTATGAAAATGGCTCTCCTTGCTTTATTCAGAGCCAGTCCCCAGCATAGCGTATGCACCTGGGCTGCATTCAGGCCTAACAAAACTTGACAAAAACGGGTTTTTTTTAAATAGAAAAGCCGTAGTTATGATGGCGCTACTGCGTCTGAAAAGTAATGCCAACTTGTGTCTCAAACCTGCATTCTTTCTAATGGTCAGCAGGGGGCGACTCCTCTGCTTCCAAGAAGACTTCAGGTTGTATTCACATTTATGAGAAAAAGACCCTCGCCCCCCCTCACTCTGTGACCTCAGTAAACGCTTTTATGGGCTCAGTTGCTATTTTCAGGTCATACAGAATGAAACATGAAGTTCATCTTGTGAATTATGGTCATTATTAGAGTTATAAAGGAGCATAATCCAGCAAGCATACCATGCTAGCTGGCAGGGTATTAACAAGCATACCAACTTCTTAATCACAAGTTGTGATTGTGCAGTAACCCTCATTTTAACAGTTAAATCCACCATGTGCTTGTTTCAAAAATGGTTCAAAAATAAGACGGCGACTGCGAAAATGCTCATGTTGAGGCTTCAGGACGGGAATTCACAAAACCAACACATGGCATCAGAGTGCCTTTATCAATCTTTTATACTGTTTATGTATCCATGCTGTTATACTTGTCAAGCATGCGGGAGCTGATTCATCTTATTCTTCTTTTTGTGGACATCCAACATTTAGGCGTGTTACCTTCACCTGACTGGCTAGAGTAAATGTACAAGAATCCAAATTGTAAATTTCCTGACAGAGAATCTTTGGGGGCTGTTCACTTTTGTGTGTTACCTTTTTAATATGGTAGGGTTTAAATAGACTTCTGACACACACAAAAAAATGAGATAAAACATTTATGAAAGCTCGTTGCCCAGCGTTGTGCATTGCTTGAGAAAAACATTTTAAAAACATGACTAAAAATAAACTTTTCACAACGTTCTTAGATTAACTGTGTCGATTATGTGGTCTTATCTGATCTTATTATCTGTGGCCTGCCTGTGTCTGGAAGAGGAGTACCACTCTGGTTCCTTAGAACTTGCTAAAAGGGTTATTTTAGATTATTGTTGTTTTTTTTACCCTAATGATGCCAAAAAAGCCACCATTTATTTACAACACAGGAAATCATTCCTGTACAACTCCTCCATCTAATACACAGTACACACTGCAATAGTTACACCCTTTTGCACATGCTCTACAGTAAAATAACAAATGACAAAGTTTCACAGGTTACAGTTAAATGTCAATCATATACATTTCACCTCTGTAATATTCTTGATATTTATAATTGAGCAATTTTGTATATACTCGTGCTATTTGTAAACTTTGTAATATATTGTATTATTTAATTAGTTTAGTCTGTTACTGTTATTGTCTTGGAGCAACTGTAACCCACATAATTTCCTTAGGGATTATTAAAGTATTCTGATTCTGATTATCATTTCTTTAACTAGCCTTCAGGAATAGTTCTCCAGGCTTTTTGATGGACTTTCAAAGCCATTTTGTTTGATCCCACACTGCTTCAATTCACTGCTTCAAGGTTGAGGTTTGGGCTCTGTGGAAGCCAGTCCATTACTGATAGTGTTCCACTGTGTGTTTTCTATACACGTATGCTTTTACTGCATCAGCAGTGTGTTCGGGATCATGCAGAAAAATGAAGATGCTGCCAATCAGATGTAATGTGTGCCACAAGGCTCAGTTTGCAGGCCTTGATTGTTTTTGTTATACCTGCTCTCTCTTCAGCACATTTTGAATGCTTTTAAGGACATTCCTTATCACTGTTATGCAGATGACATTCTGTTAAATACCTCTTAAGCCCCAATGTGTTTCTAAGTTACAGAGATCGCATAGGTGCATAGACTCTTTTAGAAGCTTGATGACTGACAATTTTATCCAACTTATTGAAGAAAAACATGAATCCTTGTTTGTGCCCCTGGCAGATTTGTGTCTAAAATATTGGAAACTATGCCACATTTATTAAATCTTTTATTAGGAACCTTGGGGTAACTTTTGATGCAGCTTTCACTTTAGATGTTCACATTAAATCTCTGGTTCACTCTTCAATAGTGTCATGCTCTAAGTTGGAAATTAATATCTTGCATTTATATCATTGCATCTGAATGATAGGAATTCCTTGTTCTGTTGGTTTAACAAAGCTTCTTTGTACGCCACTGCAAAAGTGTTAGAAGTACCGACACGTCACACTGTTACCAATTTAGTTATGTGTTGAGTGTTTCATGGACAAACATTAGTCTAGATCAGTAAACTTCCATACATCCATACATCTTTAGCAAGTTCTAGACATCATGTGATCAGGGTGAGTACTAAAGGAGACAGAGTTTTTGCAGCAGTGGTGCTCAGACTCTCCCACTGAGCCTGAGATCCTCCAGACTCTGTGGTATTCATTAAAAAGCAGTTAAAAACTCACTTTTTTAGACTTGCTGTAACTTGGTTACATTTTTGTCTTCATGTTTTGATTATTTTGTTGTTATATTTATCTTAAAATAATATTTTTCTTACTATACAAAATATAATGAGCTGTTGGCTCAAGACTTTTGCACAGGACTATATACATTCAGATTTAGTTGTGTTAGGCTAAAAGTCCCCAAAAACAAATATATTTAAACAAAATAACATTTAAAAGCTGAAGCCAGCAGATATATTTGTTCATAAATGACATAAAAGTTCCATTTGATTAATGTTTTTGATTAGATTTCTTAGATCAGTTGCACCTGTGTCTAAATTTCCGGAAAACCTTTGCACCCCTGCATCGCTTTGTGTGACTATGCAAATATGCCTAGTGCATTGTTTTGGTTTTCCCCAGCAGCTGTTTAAATCTGTTAACACACAAAAACCCAGCGAACACAGTGAGAAATTAGACTCGTCAAAGAGCCAGTAAAGTGTTTCAGTGTTTTGGTTCAGGTTTATATTTATGATTAAATGCTAGATGTAATTGTTCGTAACGAGATTCGTTGAACTACATATGAACGTTTACGTTAAAATGAAAAAAAAAGAAAAAAAAAAGAAAACCTCACGCACACACAAAAAAACACTTCCTTCCCGTCACGATTTTCCTCGTTGATTTTCACCAATCAGAATGCAGCTTGATTGCTGCTCACCCAATGGGAAGCCAGGAAGCTCATACTGTCCGTGTGATTCCACAGAAGGAAGCGTTACCAAACACTTTAACAAAGTTTTAAGGTAAGTTTGAGCCGAGTTTGTCAAAGTGTTACTTCACGGTGAATCAAAGGACCTCCTAGGCAGAAACTAGGCGTGTGGGCTTCCCGAGGCTTTGGGCCGCTTCAGCGGCGTGGCTGCTCGTAGCTTTACGGTAGCTCTATCTATTCTGCGTGACATTTCTCACAGTAACCTCCATCCCTTTCAGTATAAGGTACTGACATTTTAAAACGGAATAGCTATCTTTGCGGTGTTCTGACTCAAACCAATGCAGCTGTCAAACTGTTATGAAGGTAATCAGCTAGCTCACCTGTACGTACGGGTCGCATAGCAACCACGTCCCCTAGTTTTAAGTTGGACAACAGTTATAGCTTTGACATTAAAGTTACATAGTCTATAATTTGAGTAAACTCTGGGTGTGTTTTCTGTTGTTTCTGTAAGGCTTAATTTATGATGAGTTTATAAACTGTAATCGAAGGTTTTGTTGTTACTTTAAGCTAGGAAACATAGCAATGTAATAAAATATCCTCAGATAGCAACATTTGTTAATGTTTTTGCTTATAATTCAGTGGATCTCGAACTTTTTCTGGCTTGCCTGACTTTAGAAGTCAAAGCTAAAGCTGTAATCGTGATGTACGTATTTATTATACACTTAACTGCGACTTTATTGGATATACCTGTTCTTAACACAGATTTCTAATCAGCCAATCACATGGCCTTGTTGATGCTAGAGGCGAATGGGCAGACTGCTTTGAGCTCATAGGAAATTAACGGCAACTGAAATAACCACTAGTTACAACAAAGGTATGCAGGAGAGCATCTATGAAAACATAGCACATCCAACTTGGAAGCAAATAGGCTGCAGCTGCACAAGACCATACCAGCAGCAGAGGGCACAGCGAGTGCCACCCTAGCTACAGTTCACAGGGGCTCAACAAACCTGAACAATAGAAGATCGGGGGGAAAAAACATTGCCTGGTCTGATGAGTCTTGTTTTCTGCTCCAACATTCAGATGGTAGGGTCAGAATTTGACATAAAAGCATGGATCCATGGCTCAGGCTGCTGGTGTAGGAACCATTATTTTAAGTCAGCTTCATTCCACATGTTTACCCAGGTCATCCATACTCTACTTATAGTGGAAGTGCTAGTCATATTCGATGTACAGGGGGATAAATAACTTATTCACAACTAGCCTCCTGTTGTTAATGTAACTTTGAGTTAGTTCAGATGTGCTAAATGTCGTTTTCAGAGATGAACCTCTCACACATTGCGTTGGATGTGTCTCCCTAATTAGAATGTTCTAACTTGAAACACAAGAGCCATGCTGAAGAGGGTTTTCTGATACCATGGCAGCCCAAAATTAAAAGGAATCTAAGGCTAAATTGAAAAATAAATTGATAACTGTTTTAAAGACACTGGAAATAATGTGATCTGATCTTCTAAGTCAAAATAAGATAAAAACAAAATCTGAATAAACTGAAAACATTTTCGTGTCCTTTATGAACAGCTAGATAACAAACAGTGAAGGTGGAAAATAACAAATGAACTCTTGAAATTAGTAACTGAAACAGCCGCCTTCAGCAGCCGCGACCTCCGTCAGATGCTTCCTGTAGCAGTTTTTAGAGGCATTCATGATGAAGAGGAGGAATTTCAGATTGTGTTTGGTGTGTTATTAGTCATTGTGTGCTTTTTTTCCATATAATATTTTGCTGGGAATCAATTCAGAAACCTCGGATATTCCAGAGGAGTTAAATGTTTTTTCTTGCCCCTTAATTCATTACTTACAGTTTACAAACTGTTTATAAACTTGCCTGAGCAAAAATAGACTGTAAACAAAGTTTATGGTTAACTGAAATGGTTTTGGAAGACCTGCCAAGTTAAGGTGATCAAAAACACAAGTTACTTTTTATGCGTCTGCATGCAAAACGTGCTCCTCTTATTCATACTGACTGTAAAGAGGAGCCTTCCCAACATGTAAGGCCTCAGGTTTTCCAAACTTCTGCTGAGGAAAATTTGTCCTCTCTAACCAGCAGTTCACTGAAGAAACAAGTCAAACTGAACTTGAAACTTAAAAACACTGTAACCTTGGAAAAACCGACTTGATTTAATCACAGAATGCTGAAGCTTCGGATGATGAATGACCACGAAGGCTCTGATTTTGCCACCCACTTCTCACGAGCTGAAATCTCTGAATTTTGACAGAGTCAGTTCATTTTTATATCTCTGGATGGTCAGATCACACTGTTACTGTTAAAACTACTTTAAGGATCTTTCGGATATGAGGAATCAATATTTCTAGCTTTAGCTGTTTTCCATCAATATTCAGTTGTGTAAATAGCACCTAGTACATCCTCTGGAAACTGGGCTTTTCTCTTTGACGAGCAAACCTCTGATCTTTGATACAGTGACTACAGATAAAGGTCGCATGCTTCACCACATCATTCATTTGTGTGAAAAAGTAATTATGCTCTCAGCCACAGAAGCTTGTGTTGTCCACCTGGTGTTTCACATTGGGTTGCAAATCTTTGACCTCTCTTCCTTCATGTCCATCAATTGAAAGATGTTTGAGGGTTTTCCTGCATGTAACAAGTGTTACCTTCACAGGAACGATAACCCTCCCTTTCCTGCCTCTGAGGTCTTCCTTTGTGGATTTGTCGGTGTGCTGAGGATTATTATCATGGGAGGAGATTTGGGGTTTAATATGTTGCCAAAGAACACCACAGCATACAGAATGGACATGCCAAGGATTTAACTACTGGTTGTTGACCACTTGAGTCACAGATGCTCCCCCCCAGGCTGACATAACCATGTAGGGATGGTCTTTTCCTGACAATAAAGACCTTTTTCTTGCATGACTCCCACACAGGTGTGGCAGACACATGCAACAGAGTTACCTGCAGACCCTGTGATCACATTTTTCAAGGTTTTTTTAGACCAAAAAAAAGAAAAAAGAAGAATTTGTGGTCATTTTAAATCTCTTGCCAGACTTGACATCAGATAAATGATATATGGCATGGCGTCACCATGTAGTTGGCATGTTTTGTTTTCCAACAGAGAGAGCTTTACTAAAAACGCTAGAAGTGTAACTTAATGCTGTGTGGTCATAAGGATATGATCATTTATAGGGGTGATTAAGCAAATTATTAGCCCTCAGTGTCAGTTATTCTTATATTTATGTATGGATTGAAGCGAGTAGATGTTAAAAAGCTACATTTATAATTGAAAATGATCATTTGCAAACTTAGTCAGGGGGAATTATGAAATGTTTTCTGCTTATGCTTTTCAAATGTGAGGACTTTCCATTTTTACCCTTTTATGTCATCTGAATTTATTGTTCGTATTTTTTTGGACTGGACAAAATGAGCCATTTTTGAATTCGTTTGATTCATGCTTCTGAATCAATTTTTTTTTGTTACCCAAACAAGCTCTCCAGGGAATACTAGAGGTTGGCTTTTGGCAGCAAAGGATGAATTTTATATTTTAAGCTCCCGATGATCACTTAATCCTCATCCAGCTGCTAAACTAATCTCACAGTATACTTCCAGTGTACCAGTTGATAGGATAGCAAATAATTACATACTGCCTAAGTCGTTTCCTGTACACCTAGCCGCCAAGCATACTGTGATTCAGTAAAATGCGAGGACGTGCACCTAATCCAGCTCAGAGGTTCCTCTTTCCCTGCAGAGCGCTCCTAGTCAGGATGCATAGAGACAGCACCAGCAGGTTTCAGCGGTTCATCCAGGGCACAGGAGTCAGGGGCTGGAGTGGGGGAGGGGAGGGATGAGATTAAACATGTTTTTATGTAATGAGGGTTTCAGAAGGGAGCTGGGGTAAAAAAGGTGGAGTGAGGCCAGAAACATGGTGGATGTATTTTGGCTGCCGTGGGTCGGGCGGTTAAGTCAGCAGAGGTGATACGGTTTATTATCCCATCACTCTGAGTGAACACGATTAGAAACTGAATCTCCTGCTTCAGATAAAATGAGACGTAGAATTAATGACCACTGATCAAAAATTTAGAGCCTGAATTTGAGATGACGTACGTCTCTCACCACATGTTTTTATTACCTGCTGACGGTGGAGGAACAGTGATTTACACTGGGTTCAAACCTCCTACTGTACTGGGGCCTTTCTGTGGACTTTCATATTTCCTACATCTTCATGGGTTTCCTCTGCATGCTCCGGTTTCACCACACAGTCCAAAGACATGCGTGTTTGAGTAATAGTTGTTTTTGCCCCTTAGTCGTAAAAGGCTGATGGGGTATTTTTATTATCCTGCTGAGCGAGTGGTTGGGGGACGTGGACGCCCAAGTTTGTTGGGCGATAATGTGATAACTCGAGAACAAAGCAATGGTCTGATACAGCTGGTGTATCTATTAAAAATCTCAGGTGAGTTTGAATCTCATTGACCGTGATCTCAAAGTTAGAGGTCAGTTTTGAAAGCTTGAAATTTAAACAGGTGCATCTGCTAGGAGGCTGAGCTGCTGCTGTCAGTATTTTTTTAATTATCTGTGAGTAAGTGTGGATGTCCGTCTCCAAATATTAGCCCTGTGATGGATCGATCCAGGGTTCACCTTGCCTCTTACCTTGAACCAGTTAAAAAAAAATCTATATCCAAAAATGTAGTTAAATGTTTAAATAACACAACAAAACCCAGAAACATTACATTTAAGACAAGAGAAATACGAGAAAAGGAGAAAATCCTCAAATTTAACAAACAAGCAAACCTACAAACAGGTGATAGAGTAGGGCTCACTGTCTTATTTGTTATGCTAGTGCAAGAAATTGAATATCATTCATGTAATTGAATTTAAAAAAGTAAACTTCCATGTATTCTGTATTCATTACACAAAGCATATTATTTCAAGACTTGTTTTTGATTAAATTCAGTTGATTATGGTTTGTAGCTCATGTAGTGGAATATTGTAGAATATTTAATTTGGATTTCACAGTATATTTACACTCTGTTAACCACGTGGTCAAGCACAATCATTAGGAAAAATGCTGAGTTGACAGTTGTCCAGTCGATCATCAACACCCTCCTCACGGAGGATAAGCCATAGAGAGTCATTGCTGTATTGAAGCATATAAATAGAAAGTTGACTGGAAGAATGAAGAGTATTGTAAAATTTGCACCACAATGACAGAAGACTTGAGAGGATTGTAGAGGGGAAAAAGTGGATTGAAGAACTTGAGAGAATTTCACAAGGAGTGGACAGAGCCTGGTGTCAGTGCATCAAGAGCCACCACATACAGACGTCTTCAGCCGAAAGTAAAACTTGCATTTGATTTGGAAATCAAGGTCCTGGATATGTGAGAAAGAGTGGAGAATCCAACGTGTTTGAAGTCCAGTGTGAAGTTTCCACAGTCTGTGACAATTTAGGGTGCCATTTCATCTGCTGCTGCTGGTGGTGGTCAACACAGTCGTCTACCAGGAGACTTTAGAGCACTTTATCAATCCATCTGCTAACAACCTTTATAGTGATGTCAATTTCCTTTCCCAGCACCACTTAGGACCTGTCCACAGCGATAAAACTACCACCAAATGGTTTGCTGGCAATGTTTTCACCCTGCTACATTTACCAGCCAACTCACTTGACCCTAACTCCCACCGCAAGAAATCTACAAAGTGGACGAGAAATACCCAAAACCAAAACACAGACAAGCTGAAGGCCACAATCAAAGCAACCTAGGCTTCAGTAACACCTCAGCAGTGCTACAAGCTGATCGGTTTCATGCCACTAATTACTGCACTTATGCAGTAATTAGTGGCAAAGGAGCTCAAACCAAGTATCAAGTGTATAAACATGCGGATGTTTCCTTTGTAAATCCTTTTTTATTCCCATTGATCTCGGCAAATATTCTACTAATCTCAGATACTTGATTTCATGAGCCGTACATTAAAATCAATGAAGTTAAAGCAAAAACAAAGCTTGAAATATTTCACTTTATATTTGATGAATATACAATATATGAAAGTGTACCTTTCTGCATTAATTGTCTCAAGTAGTGTTCAGAGAATGGCGGACAAGACTGTGGATGGAGGTCAATGGACGGGATGCGCAGTCATGTTTCTGCAGTCGCTGTGTCCCGGTGTGAACCTGCTCTCTCTCTACAAAGACCCACAGGGAAAGTTCATCATTTTCAAAGTCATCAAGCTGACACTTACAGGTGAGCCCTCGGTTAGTCATTTCTCATACTGCATGCTCATTAAAATAGAAAAAACCTCTTGTAGGGTTTACCTTGATTAATCATAGTCTTCCACTGTTAAGACTCTGCTGGAGGCCTGGGTACATTTGAGATCCTAAAGGTCCATGACGCGGATCCCTTCCTGGGGGTGGAGGTGAAGTTTGTGAATGTGGCAGCATGTCATCAGTTCCTGGAGAGCTACAGCTCTGGAGCGGTGAGACAGTATCTCTGCCAGCACGCCTGCCGGCTGCTCGCTCTGTCCCAGGAGTTAACTGTGGAAACCCAGCTCAAGGCAGGCACTCATACTCTGGATCGGTGTCTGGACAAGCTGGATCTTTGCCTACAGCACATCCACCTGTCACAGGTAAGGTTGATGTTCCTGTTAAACTGTTCTCCAGTGATTTTAAAGAGGCAAAAAGATTTTAAAAGTAGATCTCATTTCACCTCACCGTGCCTGACACTGGCCGATTTCTAATGGGATTTTTTCTTGCAAGGTAATTTAGCTGCAATGTGAAACCTTTTCACAAAGATTCACACAAGCAGGTTTGTCATAATCATACCTGTTCCTGAAAGCTAACAGCCACACTCTCTCAGTGACAGTTCAGCCTGATCACTCGTTAGAGTTCCACACAGCCAACTTTTGGGAGCAGTTGAGTTTAAGGAGAGGGAGACAAGACAAAAGACACACTGTGGAAGAGAGCCAGAGATTTAATAATAACTAATGATTAAATGCAGAGAGGTGTCAAAACATACAGTGAGTGAAAAGAGACCAGAATGAGGAACACTGCATCACAGGAAGCCCCCAGCAGTCTAAACCTATTGCAACATAACTAAGAGGGCATTCAGGGATCACCTGATCCAACCCTAGCTATTTGCTTTACCAAAAAGGAAAGTTCTAACCCTAATCTTAAAAGTAGAGAGGGTTTCTGTCTCCTGAATCCAAACTGGGAGGCTGAAGGCTCTGCCTCCCATTCTACTTTTAAATACTCTGGGAATCGCAAGTAAGCCTGCTGTCTGAGAGCAAAGTGCTCTAATGCGGTACTATGAGGTCATTAACATGGGGGCTGATTATTCAAGACCTTGTATGTGAGGAGCAGGATTTTAAATTTGATTCTACCAGAGAGCCAAAGAAGAGAAGCCAATATGGGAAATATCCTCTCTCTTTCTAGTTCCTGTGAGTACTTGCTCTGCAGGATTTTGGATCCACTGAAAATGTAACCGCAAAATTTAGCATTTTGAAACAAATAATCTCCTGTTTCTGCCAAATTTAAGCCATTGCCCTTTATTGTAGTCACTATGGCCTTCGGAGAGTGTGCCCACTTTGACGTTCACATTTATTTTTATTCTGAGTGATTTCTGCCATTTTGTGCCTTTCAGCCGGAGCGCCTGCGCGATGAGGAGATCGATGAGCTCGAGCAGCAGCTGCAGAGTCAGGCCCGCGGTCCTGCCTCACAGTCCGTCACCATCATGCAGGAAGAGTCTCCCGTTCCCAGCAACTGCTTCAAGTTTCAAAACAGAGTGTTTGGTGAGTCGAGACTGTCCTTGTTACTAGTCGTGTGTGTGGTGTGCTGTCCACAGTACATTATTTAGATATTCTCTGTAATTTAACTATCGGGGATTGTCGTTCATTTACAAATGGTGGGCTTACTGCCATCTCCTCGTTCTCCTCATGTGTCTGCAAAAACAAATTCAAGAAGCTGACAGAACTTTGTTGATTGACTTTTTTTTTCTCGACAGCACATGAATTCAATACTATTTCAGCTGACTCCCTAATCCAGCCAGTCAGTGGGAAGAGATTAATGCCTGCAGCTAATGTGTTTGGTTTTCATACTTGGACTGATTTCATATTGGGTCAACTAAAATTTGAATTAATAAAAATGCAGGAGATTTGGTGGCTGCCAAACAACTGAAATTAAACACCCAGTGACACATTAAGGCTCTCCTGGGGTTTGTAAATTGATGTTGGTGGTCTTGATGGGAAAAAAGGAAAGTGTGAAAGTACAACAGCAGGGATTTTTGTTAATGAACTGACTGCTCTTTATTAATTGCACCTGATTTTTCAGTACTTTTGATCATGCAAGTGCACAACTTTAAAGCTGCTCTGATCAGTTTTTTCCATATGAACAATGAGATTACACAGCTCTGTGATCACAGGCTATTCGCTGACTTTGCCTGTTTGTTGTTTGGTGCTTAGCAAGTAGTGTTTGCTGCTTGAGACCAGCTGCTTGCTGAAGCAGTGAGCCAGAAAACCAAACCAGTGAACTTAAAGGTGCTAAGTGCGATGTGCACTTCAGGAGGTAGTGAAGACATAAAGCTTAAGCTAAGTTAAGATGAACTTTAGACTTGTTAGGACATTGGTCAGCTGGGTAGCACTGTTGCCTCACAGTGAGAAGTCCTGGGTTCAAATCCACCGGTCCATCTCTCCAGATAGCCTGGAGAGGTATCCTATCACTGTCCCCATCTGGCTGAAAATTACTCATTACAGCTGTTTTATAATCTTAAAGCACATGAAACGAATGAATATGCAGAATCTGCAGCTACAGCTGGCAAAAGGACAGTGCAGTATTAAAGTATGAAAGTCCTGTCGGTGTACATTAAAATTAAACAGTGTGGGGGTGCATCCACTTGAGCTTTTTTCCAGCCGTATGCAATCGGAGCTCTATGTATGTAGAAAAGGGATTTATTAAATGTCCACAGGGAGGTCATACAAGTTCAGGGGTCTTAAACGTTTGCTGGGTGTACCACCAGCAGTGTCATGATACATGACTGGCAGATGCTCTGCCTCTCTTCTAGCCTCACGACTGGATGAGCCCTTCTTGTTGACTCTTTGCTCCTGCTTTTAAAAGTGGACCAACATGGCTAAATTTCACTTACCTAATTAGAAACATGGTTTACATGTTTCGAAAAAATCTGAAGCTTGAAAATAAATGTGGTTAATTTTACAGATGTTTACAGGAGTTTCCAGAGGTGCTGAGTGTCCCTTATGTGTGGCCCTTTATATAAAACAGCAGCCAAACTGACATCAACACTAAATGAGAAGCAAGGAATTAATAATGCATCATGTACACAAGTCCTATTGGTGTTTAAGTTTGGGTTGAAAGCTGCAGCCTTTAGCTTTTCTCATAGTCATACACTCATAGTGGGGGATGACTGGACATCAGCGGAGAATGTAACACTGCTGGTCTGAGGATTCAGGTGTGCACTTACTCCTGGAAAACTACAGCATTAGTATGAAATACTGTAGTTTTGATTATATGACTATTTAGTTTGCTGTACTAGAGTCAGGTACTATTATTTGCTTAGAGCTCCCTCCCAAGGTGCTCTCACCTGGACATTTTTAGAAAAGCATTTGGAGTTATCAGCTGAAAAGAAACACTACATCAGAAGAGTCAAATGTGTGATTGAAGCAGCCTGCTAAAGACTCTCAGTAAATTCTTTTAAAACTCAAATTTTTCGATAAATTGAAATGTGATTCTTCACGTAGTGATGCTGGGATTACTACGCGGGAGTGGAAAAGTTTGGGAAGTGAAAATGTATTTGTAGATTTTGAAAAGTTGTGACTTTCTAAATCCACAGGCTTCCCACCACCATTCAAAAAAAATGCACATTAGGTTTATTGGTGATTCTAAGTTGCCCATTGGTGTGAATGAGATTGGGAATAGTTGAGAGACAAGTGGCCTGTCCAGGGGGCACCCTGCCTCCACCCTGTGACAGCTGGGATTGGCTCCATTGTCTCTGCAGCCGTGAATTGGATAAGCAGTTAAAAAGGTGGATTGATGGACTCTGTTTATGTGGAAACATGGAGAGACGCATAGATTATTTTTGTCATCTGGTGTATAAATACATTTCTTATTAAATGAGCAGTGTTTTTTTTTTTAAAGAAAGTGCTCATTTCTGTTGTCTGGCTGTTTTTTTTTTTTTTTAGTGGAGTGGGATGATGGGTGTCTTTCATTTAGCTTTATGGTTCCAGCTATTATTAAAATCTTGACTCTCGCTCAGGTTTTTATACCTCAGAGATGGAAACATTTGAGGAGTGTTTTTTTTATTTTATTTTTTTATATATACATTATTGTGTAATGGTTTTAGAGTTCGACTCACTGTCACCCGTGAACTAATAGGAGTTTCGACACCCCTGCCCTAAGTTCTTCTGTGAGAGCTTGCTGTTTACATCTGTTTGTAAAACACTGTTTATGTAATCGTACTTGATTGCGGTTTACATTAATGCTTTCCCTTCATCTTTATCCTGTGGCCCCGTCAGAGGACCGAATGCTGACAGCGGCAGATGTGCAGAGCTTTTCTAACGGAGTTGGCCGTCAGTGGAAGCACGTAGGGAGGGCCTTGGGGAAGAACTGCCGCGCTCTGAAGGGCCCGGCAATAGACAACCTGGCCTACGAGTACGAGAGAGAAGGGCTGTATGAGCAAGCCTATCAGCTTCTCAGCCGCTTCATCCAGGCGGAGGGGAGGGCGGCCAAGCTGAGCCGACTGGTCAAAGCACTGGAGGACTGCAAACTCACGAGCCTGGCTGAAAATATTCTGGACCCGCAGCCGCGAGAGTAACTCTGAGTCTCAGCTGTGAAAACAGAGAAGGGGGGCGGAGTCCTCTCTGTGCAAGGAGCAGCAACTTTGTCCTCCCTGCTTATGTTATACACACAGTGTGTTTGTTCTTCACATCTGTCATCGACAGCATCCCGTCCTTCAAATCATCCCCCGTGTGTGCGTGCGTGTAGGAGTGTGTGTGGGAGTGTGTGCGTATATTGAATGATTCACGTCTTTGCTTTTCAATTATTAGTATTATTGATAATTGTTTTAATTTAGTTGAATGATCTGTCATCACTTTTTAAAAAATGCTGTCATGAGTTTAATGCACTGTTTAAACCGTTGTCATCATGTTTCTCCTTTTAAAGTCTATTTACAGATGGAACCTGTTGGGTCTTCTTTCTAATGAGTGCGAGACTGTTTTTTTTCTCCTACAAAATGGGTGCATTCAAATTAAATGATTGAGGAACAAAAAAAAAAAAAAGACAAAAAAACAAGCTTCATGTTTCTGTTTGATGCATTAGTGTAATTAAACCTGAAAACACCATTTTGTCAAAAGTCCCTCAGGTATAATTTAGTGTTAATCCGCCCTCCCTCTCCACCAGCGCTGGCTGTCACTCACACACGTGCACATGATTGAACTGCTGATGCTGAACGTCTGTGTGTGTGTGTGTGTGTCATTGCTTGAGTCATGATGTGGGCGCTTCAGGGCAGATCTGAGGTAGGTGTGTGTGTTTTATCTCAGCTTGGCTGTCAAAGATGGATGGAGCTTCTACAGGTTGAGCTCCTGTGCTGGTTTCATTCAGGGTCCACTGTAAAAGAGCCCCTCCCCTACTTTTTTTTTTTTTTTAACTTGACCATCCATCCAGATGTGATGTGTGGATTAGACGTGTTTATCACACACACACACACACACACACACACACACACACACACACACACACACACACACACACACACTAATGTGATACAGACCCTTCAAATAGACATACATAGTGTCCTAAGTTAAACACACACGTCCCTGCTGCTCCAACTGCTGGTGATAGCTAGGCTGTGTCCTCAGTAATATTTTTGGGAATTTTGTGGGTTTATGGAGTACAGAGACGTTTACGCCCGCACTGACATGATGTGGCATATGTTGATTTAAGCTGACACTGATATTGTTAATACCATCAAGTGATTTAAATGATATGACTTTTAGGCCTGATGGAGGTTAAAAGATGAATTCAAGAAAACATTTAGATCATAATGATGGAGAATAAAATTCCATCCATTCGCTTCCGCTTATCCTTTTCAGGGTCGCGGGGGGCGCTGGAGCCTATCCCAGCTGTCATAGGGCGAGAGGCGGGGTACACCCGGGACAGGTTGCCGGTCTGTCGCAGAGCCAACACATAGGGACAGACAACCATTCACACTCACATTCACACCTAGTGACAATTTGGATTATCCAATTAACCTATCCCCACAAGTTGCATGTCTTTGGACGGTGGGAGGAAGCCGGAGTACCCGGAGAGAACCCACGCAAACACGGGGAGAACATGCAAACTCCGCACAGAAAGACCCCGGCCTGATGGTGGAATTGAACTCAGGACCTTCTTGCTGTGCGGCAACAGTGCTAACCACCGTGGATTAATAAAATTAATCCACATAATGTTTTGTGGGTTGGGGTCAGCAGGTGAACAGGTGTGACAACAGGTCAGCCAGTTTGGATACACATGTTCTTTTTTTTTTTGTGGAGCTAAGCCGATGGGATATGTGCAGGATGTGGTTTGGTTGTGTGTTGTCGAAATCAGCAAAGACTTACCTGAAAGAGACTTCATCTGAATGGCTGTGTATGTTTGTCCCAAACCTATAAACAGGCACATGCAAAAAGAAAGTTTTTACAGGACTCTATGTCGTTCTGTGAAAAAAAGAAGTAGCTACATCCCTTCTGCTTTCCTGGGAAGCAGTTTGCTGGTCTGGAGCAATCAGTTGTCCAGGTGTGGATGTCTTCAACCTCAATTTGGAGCTTTTAAGTATTTCTTTGAACTGTTGTTTTTCCAGGGAGGAATGATTGTGTAGAATACATCTTTAATAACTTACAAAACAAGAATTTGGTGCTGAGAATGAGCCACAATCATACAGATTCAAATATGTACAAACACTGACTTAAAACTTTAAATAGGTGGTGCTAAAGGTTCTACAATGTCTTAAAAACTGACAACACCACCGTTCATTCCCCTTAGTGATTATGATTAACTACAACTGGTTGTTTTTCTTTGCTGGCAAAAGGATTTGTTTAACAGCACTCATTGGACTGACCAGTACTCCAAGGAAAGACCTAGGAACTCAATGAAGCTCTAAGAAGGAGACTTGTAGATTCACACAAGTTAGGAAGGTCTCTTGGAGCCAGTTTTAAAGAACTTCAGATTGCAAGATCATCAGTTCAAACTATTGTACATAAGTACAAGTTATTCTGATATGTCCTCACTTTACCAAAATCTGGCAGAAGACTCAACCTGTCACCCTCAGATGAGAGGAAATTGTTTAGGATGTTCAGGAACAAGCTGGGAGCCACAAGGCCTGCCATGAACTGAAAACTTCTGTAACAACAGGGTCTCTGTCCACAGTGAAGCCAGTCACGGACTGAAAGGGTGCTGACCAAGAAAAAAAAGTCCATGCTCTGATCACAAGAGGTATGTTTGGAGGAGGTGAGGCTTTCACTGTAGAACACTGTTCCATCTGTCAGCATGGTGATGGCAGCATCGTGTTTTGGGGCTGTTTTGCTGCCACTGGTACTGGTACATTTCACAAAATAAATGGAATAATGAAAAAGGCGATTACCTCCAAAATGTTCAACTGCACCTCAAGGACAGCAGCTAGACAGTTGAAACTTGGACACAATTGATAAAGCAGGCTAGCATTAAATTTCTGGAATAGTTTTTCCAAAGCCTTGACCTCAACCCTACTTAAAATTTGTGGATTATGCTGAAAACTCAGGTCCATACCAGGACACCATATTAATTCAAATGAACTCTACCAATTCTGCTAAGGATAATGGCTGAGTATACAGACAGAATTATGCCAAAAGTTTGTTGTTGGCTACTAAAAGCGTCTGGTTGCAACTTGCTAAGAGACATTAAAGCAATTATTGGGGTGTATATTCGCCAAATTAGTGTTTTAAAGTAATTAAAGATGTATCCTGTACAATTACTCCACCCTAGAAAAAGAACAGTTACAAAAACAGTAATTAAAAGCCCCATATTACAGTGACATTTGTACCTATGATGAGTGGATGTAAACTTTTGACCACTTCCCTGTTTCTGAGAGGTTTTTTTTGTACCTTTCACCACATTAATTTGGGAATTTTTGTTCTTCACATTTTTCCTCATGAAGCTTTTAATGAGCTTAAGATCTTAAATGTAATATTTAAAAAACTTAAAGTGTTATATTTGCATTCGTAAACAGTTGTTTATGCTAGTGGTTATATGAGTGACTGCGATTGTGCTGCTTTACACCGTTACAGTTACCCAACGGCAGACGTTATATAGCATACCTGTGCATAGGATACACGGAATTTGTATTTAACTCCTAAAACGTTATTTAAAAATCACTGTAGTACTTTTACACAGTAAACTCGCTCGCCGGGATCACAAGGTCAGGCCTATTTATGCTGTTGACATAATCGCACGTCATGCTTGTCCCAGGGAATAGACGGTGACCGCGCTGGGGCATTTTAACGTTCCCACCGCTGCACGATTTCCACTAATGCCACGAGACACGGGGGCGACGTTTGCCATTTAAACGGCTCTTTCGTTTGAATAATCTTTCATCGGACGTGATTAGAGCTCGGCTGCTCTGACGTCAGCCAGATTGTCCGCGTTAGGTGAGTCTCGCGCAGCTTTCCCTCCTCCTCCTCCCCTCCCTCATCCTCTAGCGCCCCTCCTGCCTGCTTTCGTGAAAAAAAAAAAAAAGATACGATGAAATCGCTCGCGCTCGCTGCCATCATCACCATCAGCGCCGCCCTGTAGAGCGAGAGAAAAAGAGAGAGAGCGCGCGCTCGAGACCCCCCCTCCCCACCTAACAACAACCCCAACCCCGCAGGCTCGAGCACAACGACCCCACCTCCCACCCCCCTTCTCAACCCCCTCTGATAGAGGGGACGGAGCCAGAGACTCACAGTCACGGAGAAAAGACCTTTTCGGGATCCCGGCTCCGTTTCGCCCTCAATCCGGGCCTAATGCTGTAGCAGACCGCGCGGGAGGAGAGCGCGAGCGAGACAACGCAGTGACAGAGAGTCGGCGAGGGACAGGGCGGACCGGGGAGACGACGGGATTGCTCATTCGCCTGGAAACATGGGATGTACGCTGAGCGCCGAGGAGCGCGCCGCTCTGGACCGGAGCAAGGCCATCGAGAAAAACCTGAAAGAGGACGGGATGGTCGCCGCAAAGGACGTCAAACTCCTCCTGCTCGGTAAGATCAGAGCCGCCCCGGCCGCGGGGCTTCGTCTCCTCGGCTCGGTCTACCTCTTTTGGTGGGACTGCATGGGGCGGAGGTGCTCTCCGTGGTACTGATTTCTTTGCCGGCTCTCACTCTTGCCCTCCTCCCCTCTTTACAGGCGGCGGAGAGTCCGGCAAAAGCACCATCGTCAAGCAGATGAAGTAAGTGTCCGTTAATTTTAATTTTTTCGGGGCCTTATTCCGACCCTCTTACACACATCGAGAGTGAAAGGCCTGAGATTGCGCCTGCCTCCCCTATATGGGCTAAGGCAGGTTGAGCCGCCATGTTTCGAGATGCCGTATAGCCCAGGAGGAGTGCCGGTGACTCGAGCACCTCCTGTAGACCGACAGTGAGGCTGCGGAGGCCACACCGGTGCGTCCCAGGGTGCTGTTCACCGCCGGGGTGCTGAAATGTAGTTAACGAGGCTTTGGCTTGACTACAGGGAGTGTGCGACTGGGGAGGTGTGGGTGTTGTTTCTCCGTATGCGAGTGTTTGTGCGTGCGCGCGCGCGCGTGTGTGAATTACAGTGAGGACTACAGGTCCATTAGTGAATACCTCTGCTTTTAATCTTAATGGCTTTAAGTGCCCGATATCGCCGGGAGTACTTTGCCCATAAAGCCGATTTACGCAGAAATATGGCTTCTAAAACAGCATCTAAACCTCCCCCTGTCTGAGCTAAATCACTCTTTGATGTTTTAAATCACAGTTGTCATCTCCTCTAACCCTCTTAGCTAAGTTTGTCGATGTTTTAGCATGAAAAAGCCATGCTGTTCTGCTTATTCTGTCCTGTGAAACATCTCTGTCTCCTTCCTGCAACTGCACCGACTGCGCCCTCCCTCTATGCCTCTTCCCTTCACCTCATTACCCTCCTTGCGGTCTCTGATTGCCCATAACTCACCACTCTTCCCTGAACTCCACACACTGGGCCAGATAGTGTTTACAAACACTTTCAGAGCTTCCTTCAGCCCAAGCAAGCAGCAGATGGATGGGTTTTTACTACACACACATACACACACACATCATGAGTAATAAAGTTTAGGTATTGGAGAGTTCAGGTTGCATGCCCTTATTTTGATTTGCCAACTCATCATCTTGCAGGTTGGTATTTAGGCAGTATTGCAATTTCACTCTAGCCAGTTTGTAAAAGAGAGGCAACAGGAAATGTTTGAAAAGCCTTAGTAGAGCCAGAAAAGTGCAGCACAGACACACACACCAGAGTAGATTTTCCACATGGACTGAGTGAATTAAACAAGGAGCAGCTTCATCGATAGATTGATGTAGCACTTGCCACAGCAGTCAGTTGCAGCTGCAGAAATGTCAGGCATGTCTATTTATATACATTTCCACTGTCACACTCTGTGATTGGTCTTTATTAGTAGCATATACCTTAAACTAGTGCTTTGAATTCTTAATAATTTCATAATTTTATAACAACTATCCACTTCCCTGTATCTCGTTTAGTCAGAATAGTTATTATTATGCAGGGTTTTTTTGTCACTATAAGCATTTTGTGCACACACACGTCCTTGTAGGATTGATCAATAGTCACAGTTATCTTAGAGCTTCACCAATTAGTTAATTGTCAGGAACTTATTCTGATGATTGAATGGTGCTTTTCTTTTATCCGTAATTGTATTTTGAGTATTTTCACTTTGGAAATACTCACTGCATGAGCGATTAATCGACGGGTATAATTCCTATCAGCTTTAGATGGCACCTCTGCTCCTGTTTCCCTCTGGGTTAATGTTTTATTTCACACGACTGTTAATTTTTATGATGGTGGTGGAGATTCAGGGCGTGAGGCTGATCTCCCTGCCGTGAAACATCTTTTCGTAATGTGCACTAATGAGATGAATATATTAAAACCGTCATCCCATATTTACCACCCCACCCCCCAAATCAAATATCAATTGCTGATGACAAGCGAGCGAACGGGGTGCCCGCTTTAAGGAGTGGATCGCGGGTCAGTTTTCAGGAGGATGCACCTGACATTTTATCGATCAAGCCAGGGGGTGAGGATGTCCTGATGGATGATTTAATGCTACCCGGATTATGGAGGAGTTTAACTGTGTGATTGATTGGTGCTCTCACTGATTCCACCCCATTTCCCATCATAAATTATAAATATCGCATTACTGCTCAATTACTGATCACAGACGGAGTGTGTGATCAATTTCTGCCTCATTATACACACTATACACACACTTAAAGATGGATTTAAGGCAGAGAACACGGGAGAGAGCATGATAAGACAGTAACCACCTCACACACATGCGCACACATCATGCGCATTAGCATACGGACTAGTCTGACTTTTCCCTCTTTTATATCTCTGTACTTGTGCAGGATTATCCATGAAGATGGCTTTTCTGGGGATGATGTGAAGCAGTACAAGCCTGTGGTCTACAGCAACACCATCCAGAGCTTGGCAGCCATCCTTCGAGCCATGGATTCACTGGGCATTGAGTTTGGAGACAAGGATCGAAAAGTTAGTCTTACCTTCACCCTTCAGCTCTTCAGAAGCTGCAATTTTAACAAAATAACCTCGAATTTTGGTCTCATGTAGTTCACAGCATCTTTGGGTTTTGATTTAAGGACTGGATGCAGCAGTTTTATCTAGTGTACTTTTCAACTTCTTTGTAGCATCCATTTAGAGGAACAGATGTGTATTTTGATTTATCATATTTAAAAAGCCCCATATATACAGCTCTGACAGATGATGAATAATAAATATACTGATATAATTTAGTTGCTCTTCCCTGATCTAATGAAATGTGCTCGTGCAGGCCGATGCTAAGCTGGTTTGTGATGTGGTCAGTCGTATGGAGGACACAGAGCCGTACTCTGCAGAGCTCCTCAGCGCTATGAAGCGTGTATGGGCTGACGCCGGGACTCAGGAGTGCTTCAACCGTGCTCGAGAATACCAGCTTAATGATTCGGCTAAATAGTGAGTCGAGCAAAGAGACTACAAAAGGAAAAAAAACAAACAAAAAATCCACCATTTTTATCCACTGCTTTTCCTGTCTTCCTTCATCAGCTATCTGGACAGTTTAGACCGAATTGGTGCGGCAGACTACCAGCCCACAGAGCAGGACATCCTGAGAACCCGTGTGAAGACCACTGGTATCGTCGAAACCCACTTCACCTTCAAAAACCTCCACTTCAGGTAGGAAGCCGCTCCTGCTCGAAGTTCAAAGGTTTTCTGCTCCTGCTCTGTATTGACACCCCCCGCCCTTTTCCAGGCTTTTTGACGTGGGAGGTCAGAGGTCAGAGAGGAAGAAATGGATCCACTGCTTCGAAGACGTGACAGCCATCATCTTCTGCGTCGCTCTGAGTGGGTACGACCAGGTGCTCCATGAAGATGAAACAACTGTAAGTGTGCCTGAATCCCTCCACTGACGCTAATCCAATAAAACTTAGAAGTCGTCCAATTAACTTGAAGATTTCTTGGCAAGTTTTTTTCGCCACGTGTTATATATTTGTATAAAAATATGTATTTATGCAATCTCTATTTGTCTCAGAGGTAGGCTGTACAGTCCACACATCACCTCATTCCATTCTTAGACTTTAAATTTTATGGAAAAAACACTTCTTATTCATTTATTTATTGTTTTCTTACTTTCTTCTTCAATATAAAATTGATACATACAGGTTTTTCCCCCCTGGCTTAATACTTTTGTTACCATACTTGACAGAACTCTATGCCTTTTCCTGTGACTTCCAACCGTTTCTAGTGAAAAAAAAAAAAAAAATCAGACTAAGATGAGCAAAAGTGGTTAAAAAATGTGACAAGGCTGGTGATTTCTCTTTGTGTTTGGCTAAAACTGCTCTAAAAGGCCTCTGTGACGGAAAACCCCCACACATGCATATTTGGCAAGTGCCTCGGCTGAGTTAACAGGAATAATAATAATCCTGTAAAATGTGTGTTTGTTCTGTTTCATAACAAAAGCGATTAAACAATCATTAAAGCTGGGACTGCGATTTATTGTTTATCAGGGTTTTTCTGGGCTCAGACCGGGCCTGTGTCCAAGTAACAAAAGCAGTAAGAAACGATCTTTACTGAAGCGCTGCCGGCTTTCCTTTGGGCCTGTGTTTTATTAGACTCCCCTCATTGTTTTACTTGTTCTTTCCGCAGAACCGCATGCACGAATCACTCATGCTCTTCGATTCCATCTGCAACAACAAGTTCTTCATCGACACCTCCATCATCCTCTTCCTCAACAAGAAGGATCTGTTCGCTGAGAAGATAAAGAAGTCCCCGCTGACGATCTGTTTTCCAGAATACACAGGTGAGTCCCGCGCCCTCAGTCGGAGCGGCTTCCCGAGCAAAGCGACGCGCTTTAATCGCCCTCTGCTGTTTTCTCTCCAGGTGCTAACACTTACGAAGACGCTACTGCATATATTCAGGTTCAGTTTGAGAGTAAGAACCGCTCTCCAAACAAGGAGATCTACTGTCACCTGACCTGTGCCACAGACACGGGAAACATCCAGGTAGTGTTTGATGCCGTCACCGACATCATTATTGCAAACAACCTCAGAGGGTGTGGCTTATACTGAGGCCTGGCCAAGCACAGAGGTTGTCATGGAGTGTATGAGGTGTTAATAATGATAATTTTGATGATACTTAAACACATAAATATGTAATTCTACACGTCCAAACGGACCCAAAGAGCTGCCGTCAGACACCACACTGGATTATTGCCATGATTTGTTCCTCTTCCTCTTATTTTGATTTCAGTATAAAAAAAACCCGTTTTTGTCTTTTTTTTTTTTTTCAAAATGTGTTTTTGAGCTGAATGTTTGCTGTTTCGTCTATGACCGTGTCAACAACCGGGAGGGTCAGAAGCGGCGGCACCAGGGGTTTATTCAGCCGGAGCTTGAAATGTAATGCGAGGAGCGTGCTCTTTTTTTTTTTTTTTTGGGTTAAGCACAACGTGGAATATTGTCCCCAGAATTTGTGGGCATTTTTGTTTTTAAGTGCAAGTCTCAAGGCTCGCGTCTTTGGACTGAATACAGCCTCTGGTGCGCCGTTTGAAGAGCTGCTGTTGTGTGTGGAGATGACGACGGGGATGTCAGGGAGGTGCTGTACTTGTGGCTGAGGGTTATGGATGGAAAAGAAGGAGGCTTATTTAAAGTTTCCTTCAGATGTGCACATGACGGAGTAGCCCCCCAGGCCTGTTCCACTCTCGGTTTTCTCTTTTACTTTAATCACGATTAGAAGAGAGGATCCCTCTGTTCAGAGTGGCTGCCCATCAGCACTGGCCTCCTGTAGCCTGAGGAAATACCTAACAGCCAATGATATCTCTTGAAAAAATATCGGTGCCAACCATCTGAGAACGACAGTTAGGGGAATAGCATCAGAAATCATAGCTCATTATATCGACTCTATTATTTAACCAACAGATATAACATTTTATTATCAGTGAATGATTTATTTATTTAAGCCTCACGCCCTACATGCCTCCTCCTACCTCCTGAAATCCCATGCCACCTTATTTATTTCCTGTCACAAAATAACTGGGGTGCACCGATTCCCGCCTTCGGTTCAGAGGGTAGAAATCAGCCCTCCGATGACATCTTGTTCTCCGTGTGGTGCGTGACCCTTCGATGTGAATCTGTGTAGAAATAGAAGACTGCACGGGGAGAACAATTTCATTTGAGGCAGCCTCTGTCTGGGGAGTCAAGTTTTTCTTCCCCCACTCCCTCCTCCTCCTCACCTCCCCTCCCCTGATCAGTGAGGAGGGAACCATTATCCCACCACTCCCCTCTCCTCTCCTTCTCTCCTCTTTCTTCTGTCATGTTTCTCTTTTCACAGAGAAGGAAAAAAACAAAACAAAAACAAACAAACCCAGCTCTCTATTTTCACCCATGCACCCAGAAATTCATCTTCCCACCCCTGTATACTCTCTAGCCATCACATATCAACCCTCATATCTCCATTTTCACCTTAAAAAAAAAAAAAAAAAAAAGCACCGTACTGTATATATATATTATGATTATACCAGATTTTTTTTCTTTTTTTTACTGTGAATGTTTTTGTGCTGCACCCCTCATCCTATTCAGTAGTTTATTGGTTGCTCTCATGTGGAATGTTTGTGCTGAGCCAATCGAATGTTGTGTTTACATTAAAGCCACACTTTTCCTAACTATCCCTGCGTTTGTCTGAGTCTGATTACACAGGACTGAAAGGAAAACAAAAAACGAGACCGTCACGGTTGCAACGCTGCTCAGGAAAAAACAAAAACAAAACTTTAAACAAACGCTGACCTGCTTTAATCTGTGCCGAGAACTAAGGTTAGACCGGGAAATTAGGCTGAACATTATGAGAGTGGACCACTTTTAATGCTTCATCGCCTGGTGAGCACAGCTTTGTATTTAGTGTCAGAAATATGTATAAAAGATTGGGAGCAGGTCCTGCGCAGCAGCGGAGCGGCACTCGGTGAAATGTGGCGGATGGCGGGGGATCAGAGGCGTCGCACAGCAGCTCTCGATTTATTAGGTTAAAAGTGTTCCATCGCTGTAGACAAGGAGCTATTCATATATTGAATGACTAGGCTGGATCAGCTGTCTGACCTGCTTCTGTCAGTTTAATGGGTACGATGTTCATTACTGCTCTGTTTCACTGAGAGCCGCAGAGCGCCGCTCCTCAGTCCCAGTGTGTCCTCGTTTCTCAGAGCCAGTTACAGGTTAAACTCCCACTGAGATATAATTACACAGTCACGCTTTTAATTAAACATTTAACAGAACGTTCTCATATTTTACAGTTAATTCCTATCAAATTCGTCAAAATCCCTGCCCCATAAAAGCCCGGCTATAATGATATAGACTGTCATCAGTCAGGGGTGAAGAGCAGAAGGTCTGAACCCCCCCAAAGAATTCAGATAAAAAGAAATCCTCGGCTTGTCCGTACTGCAAACAGAGTTCTGCAGTGAAAACTCTCACAGCAATCGAAGGTACCCGCACACCAGTTCCGAGGGTTACAGCCGCAGCCTCTTAATGTCCTCGCTTCGGAAGTCGATGCGGAGCGCCAGGACCTGACGCACCTCTGCCGGCGTCAGTCGCCACGTCAGGGGACCTGAATTAGTGCCCCAGTAATCCAAGATCTCAGTTACCTGCAGAAGAAATCGGTAAAGTAATAGTAACTTCAGTTATTTTTGGTGTTTTCTCCAGCTCACAACAGTATGACAGAAAGCACGAGTGGTCCACACTCTGTGGAAACCACATGAGCCCATTGTTCTTGTCATTTCTAAACATGCTATGAGACAAAAAGAATAAAAGAAATCCCAGTTAACAATGTGATACTGACTGGCGACTTCTTTGGGGAAAGGAATACCAAAAATTGACTTATACAGGGGAAAGAACTCCTGCATTTAAGCCAGCAGGCCACATTTCATTGCTGTATCAGGTAGGCTAAAGCCAGGTTAATGAAAGCAACTCGTAGCTAATGGTGTCCTGCTCAGGGTGTACCCCGCCTCTCACCCTATGACAGCTGGGATAGGCTCTAGCCCCCCTGCGACCTTAAATTGGATAAGCGGAAGAGAATGGATGGATAGCAGCTAAAGCTGTCACATAGATATTTCCCAATAGCAAAAACATTGTTAGTTACAATCCATCACTGGTGCTAAGCCCCCATAAATGGTGTGTGTGTTTCTAAAACAGTCTAAATTACCCGCTCAAGGTTGAGAATGGTGGCCATCTGTGTGAGGCGAGCGAACTTGTCTCTGATGGTCCAAGTTGTCACGGTTGTGAGGTACGCCACGAGAGACCGGAGCTCTTTATCAAACTGGAGCCCCCCGAGCTACAACAGAAAAGTCAAAAATAACATCTGTGGGTGCGTTTTACGTACATGGCAACTTTCTTTTTTAGGACTATATGTTCTACATTGTGTCATAATTTATTTAGAGGTTATGTAAAAACATGCTGCACAAAAATAGGAAGAAGCTGCCGTGCCAGAAGGAAGCACCCTCTGCTACAGGCCTTTCTGAACTCATTAATAAATTATTGGAGGCCTTTCTTCACGGGAGTGTCAGTGACGTGACGCACAAGCAGCTCGCTGCCACCCAGTGGCCAAGCTAAGCGCCTCACCCTGCTGAACGAGCATTTGAGGACCGTCTTCTCCATTTCAATAGCTATCAGACTGGTCATCAGGCTGGTCAGCGTGTCGTAGATGACCGGGGAGAGGGCCATCTGGCGGGGAGTTCAGATCAGAAGACGAGAAGAGAAGTTTACTAAACAGTGAGGAAGAGTATCTTTAGCCGGTAAACACAAAGTCAAATCTTAAAAGACACCTTAAACTCTGTCATCAGCTGCTCCAAGTTGACGATGAGCTGCTGCACCCAGGGGTCATTAGCTTCATAGTCATTAAACTCCTCCTGTGAGGGATGCAGACAGTTGCAGCAAGACGTTCTGTAACCTCTGATTTATTCGTGTGCAGAAAGGTGAAAGCGTTACCTCCTCTATGTTATGTGAGATGGACAGGAAGCTGCTGATCCAGGGTTTGACCTGAGGCTTTATGGCTGTTGTGTTTAGCTCCGTCAGACCCTCCTGTGAAAGAAAACCAAAGACAAATACCTGACCTTAAAAAATAAATAAATAAATTCTTAGTTCTTTCCATTTCTCTTTATTCTGGAAGCACACGGGTTGTGGGTTTGTCATGTTTTCACGGGATACTGGGATACCCCGGGAGCACGAGGTCTGTTATTTTAGTAACTGACTGGGTGCTCTATGCTGTTCCAGTCTTTGCCTTCTCCAGCGCCAACACGAAGCAAAAACTTGTTTCTGGGATGCATTTTCTGGAATCATAAGCACCGTGTGGAGCAGGTGCAATCTGCTTCATTGGAGCCGGATGTCAGGCAGCCACGCCCGGAGTATCCCCGGGGTTGCACAACAACGACACGCACCTCCTCGAAAACAGGGCTTTATTAAAAGATCTCATTAAAGCTGCGCTTCTAGATCTCCTGTGACTTGTTAAATAAATAAGAGCTCTCCCTCCACGGCGCTCTCTGGTCTAACAACAGTTCTCCATCCTGAGGCTCCCACTCCAATTAAGAGAATATACAGGTCTGTGCAGACAAGCATGTGGTGTGTGTGTGTGTCTGCGTGCACGTCCAACCTGTAATAGATCTTTGAACTTTGTGGACGTGCTGACAAGGTCGGACAAACAGCTCTCAATCTTGGCTTGCTCTCCAGAGCCGACCCCCTGACTGAACAACTTGGAGCAGTCGTTCTGACCGGAAAGAAAATTGACATTTTTTTTTTATTTCTGGGGAGAAAAATAAAAATAACGCGATGAACAGGAGAAAGGAAGAGCTGTGGCACAAACTCACCTCCAGGTTCCTCTTTAAAGTTGTGATGTTCTCACTGCACACCTCGACGTTATTCAGGGTCACCTGAGTGGGGGACGAGTGCAAATGAAGGATTCTTACAGCCAGCGTGACTCAGTCCTGCTTTAAAAACTATAATCTGCTGGAGATGAGGTATTTTGACATCTCCTGCCTCAGCTGGTAGTTATAAGCCTTTAAGTGTTTCTTAATTTCAATTTATAATGATATTAAAAAGGTTTTTGAAGTCGCTCTTGTTTTAACAAAGAGCCATTTTAAAAATTAAAGCGCTACTCACTTAGCTCATTCATTCGATTCCTCCTTTAAATTACTGCTGAGCTCTTTTTTAAAGGGCTTATACAGCAGATGTGAGCGATTCATTTATCTTACAGTCTGACAAAGATTTCTAAGGAACTGCTCTACGAGTGAGGCAAGTATTTCTGTGTCGAGCGGTCTCACCAGGAACGCAGCCTTGGCATCTTCGGTGCTCTCGATGCCCAGCGTGTTGAACTTGCCCTGCTGTAAGCTGCTCTGCATCAGACTGACCGCGCTGCTGACACCACGCTGGATGTCCTGCAGTGTTGTAGCCGGGAAGCCCTGCCGCAGCTTGTTATACAACACCTCCCTGACGGGTGAGAAGAGGCAGATGAGGCAGGAAAGGGGCACGTGTCAATGTAATAAATGTGTAAAACCAAACAAAACCAGGATTTTAAAGAGGTAGAAAATGAGCGAGCGACCTGAAGTCAGACTCCAGCACGGAGTTGGCGTGGTTGATCATCGCACAGAGGCAGTCGATGCTGGAACTCGATAAAGCTCTGCTGATGCACTTTTTCACAATGTAGAAACAGTCGTCCACCATGCTGCTGGTCAGCTGTCCCTTTTCGTATGTGTCCATAGCAACAGCCTGGGGGAGGAGAGGAGTTAATAACATGGTAACGAATAAATAAAAAACGTGAAGTTACTTTATACTACAGTAATAAGGTAACACATAAACAGTAAAATGATAGAAAGTTACTCTTTTTTTCACTGTATAATATGCAAACGGTTTTTGTTTCGAATGTGTGCACAGATTTATGCACAATGTGTGCATAAGTAATAAAAACAGGAGGTTTTTAGGGAATTAACAAAAACTTTATAATTACAGGACAGTCTGGGCGATGAGCTACCAGAATTTTCTTATAAATGTAGACACAAAGAGTGGTGCTGACAGATTTCTTTTATTTACTCAAACGCATTAAAAAAAAAAAAAGGTAGAAAAATTAGATCTAAAGATGAAATGGCATTTTTTCTAATATTACATTTTTGTATTTATATTGAGATATCTTAGGTATTTAATGTGTAGTTAACACATTTTTATAGTGACAAAAGGGGTATTTTTACTTGTCCGGCCCATCTAAGATCAAAGTGTATGTTGCCTCTGATGTAAAATGAGCAACTTGACTTTATCATACAGTAGCACAAGCAGTGACAAGGTACTGCTGTCGTTACCGTTGCTCTTCTACAAGTTTGGGCTAAAGAGAAACTTTAAACTGTTCCAGAAACATGAGAAATATTTTATTTATAAGTCAGACATCCTGTTTGATACTCGGGTGTTAAAGAGTCAAGTTTTTGGATGCATGTTTGGAGTATATTCAGATCTTGTCTACAAATATTACATTTTGTTTTTAAAAATGTCACTATAGCCATTTCATTGCCAGACCTGCGAGTCATCAAACACATGTAAAATTACTGTCACATTCAGGACACGACTGAATGAGAATCAGTCTGTCTGTCTATTTATAATTAGCATATGCTGAAATGTCCTCATTTTTCTATGTAAGGCACAGATCTTCTGCACGGCCAGGGTGGACAACCAGGGGATGAATGTGGAGTAAAACTACGTTAAATTAATGCACATAACTGTTTCAGGAAAAGTAAACAAACAGGAAATTGCTGATCTATCCGGCTGACCTGTCTTGTCTTGTATTACACGAGCACCGCCGAGCCTTTTTTTCATCACTAATCATAAATGAGAAACAGTTGATGTGTGAAGTTTTTGGGCATTCTAAAGTGCAGGGAAAAGGTTAAGAAACCCTGATGAAGGAAATATGTATGCTCTGAACTGTTCCACTAGGGAAAGCTGTAAACCTTTTTCAAGAGAGAAGCAAAGCATTTGCTCAGGAGTGACGATAGCTTAAAACCCCCAACAAAAACACAAACTCCAAGAAGCAGATGGTGTTAAATTTTTAAATAAAATGTTTAAATTTAAAATGTCCACTGCTTTAAAAAAATACAACCTTTTGAAATTGAATAAATCTTTTTGACACAGCCTGTATTTATTGCCAATTAACCTTTGGCAATACCTTCACAGCCCACCAGGGGGCTGCAGGCCACACTTTGGGACTCATCTGCTCTCTGGTAATCTAAGCAATTTTTAATGTTTGCAGTGAAATCACAGGTAAATTCAAGTAAGAAAATGCTGATGAATTTGCACATAAAACCAGCCAGCTGCCTTTTTTAAAAAATTTTTTTTAAATCCCTCATATTCTCTTTCCCTTTCTAAAACAGATGTGTACATTACCCATAATGCAACATGACCGCCACAGTTTGGTCTGTCATCTGAGTGCATTATACTATCAGCAGCTAATGTAGCCTGAAGCAGAGGGTGACCTGCAGAATTTAAGCTTTTTTTTTATTAACCTCAGACTCGACATGTACAGCTCCCTGCACATCCACAGAAATGTTACACAACCTTTTCACGTTTGTGTCAGTGCAGCGGACACATAAACAGTCTTCGATGAGTGAACTGAGTCTTTGAAGTACAGAAATAACACTGCACTCAGCTGACCTTGTTGACAGACTCTCTCATGTAGTACTCTTCCATGGGAATGTAATAACCAATCAGCTCCTGCATCGTTGTGCTCAGCAGGCAGTGTTTCAGCAGCTTCTCCACGTTCTGCTGATGCTCTGTGTGTTTAAACACGGAGGGGAAAACACACATTTTCAACTGCACACTTCTTTACATTCACATTTGAATTAAAAAAAGAAAAGAAAAAGAAAATCACACATGAAGCTACCCTGCGTGATGCTCTGAGCGTCCCCAACTTCAAAGTCGGCCATCACGCGGCGACGTAGAAAGCGCAGGTAGAGCTCCGCCCTCGCGTTCATCAGAGTGACTTCTGCCAGGACGGGATCCAGCTCCCTGTTTGCGGACGAAGAGGTATAAACAAAAATATAAACCCTCAAACATGTAGGAAATGCAGCATCCCGCTTAGACAAACACACGCACCTTGGCTCGATCCTCTCCCCTGGAACACTCTTCATCATGCTGCTTTGGACGACCTGAAACTAAAGAGCAGATTCAAGGTCACAGCCGGGTCAGGGACGCAGTGAAAGCAACCATGTGACGCAGCGCTGGCGTCTCACACACACCTTGGTGTGGTATCCTCTCTGCTGGATGAAGCTGTCAACTATTTTCTGGGCCTGGCGATCACATTCCTGCTGCAGGTGAGTGATGAGCGTGTACAAATGGCCTGGACCGTAGTACGTCTCTACGATTGGCTGATGGGTCTCCACAACGCGAGCGATACCTGTGAACGCAAACCAGCACACGGGTGGAGAGAGCATGCAAAGGGGAATTCAGGCAGACACGCACAGTCTGTGTTTTCTCACCTTCCAGCAGCAGCGTTAGCGTGTCTGCAAATATCAGCAGAGCTCTCTTCTCACCCAGATCTGCTCCAGTCGCTAGCAGCAGGTTCTCCTCAGCTTTGGAGGCAAGCTGTGTGAGAGTGTGTGAATCAAAATGACATATTGTAGCAGACTAAAATACATGACTCAAATCAGGATAAACTGAAATTACAAGTGTGATGAAATGCATAAATAGGAGACAAAAAGAAAATATGCACCTCGACTAAGGCCACTATTACAGCCACAACTGCCCTCATGTCACTCAAACTAAGCTGCTATGTTAAAAATATGAATCTTTATGTACAAAAACCTAATAAACAGATAAGCATCCCCGCATTTAGAATCAATGTGTGACTACTTGTGCCTTTTTAAACCATACTGTTTCCTTCCTTTGTGGTTGAAAATCACTGTCATAGAGCGACCAAGGGCTGGCACGGCAAGCCAGCATGCAGGAGGTGAGGTTAGTTTCCATATCTGTGAGTCCGCTGAGGTCTACTTGGGTCTGCGTGACGTACCTGCCCTTTTTTTTCTCTTTTTTTTTTAATAATGGCATCCATGTGGACTACACTACAACAACACCAATTACACATGTGTTACATTACAATGACTGTACGTCTGTAGTCTCTGCAGCTGTCTGTGTTCACAACAAAGTAAAACCCCCACCGGTGAACCCATTCTGGTTTGCTGGCAGGTGACCTTCATCAGTAAACCAGACAACTTTTAACTGATCACTGGTGAAGAACCCAACCCCAAACCTATCCTTTGATGAAAAGCAAAACATTTAAGGAAAAATAGAAAAGAAATTTATGATGCATAAATAACACACAATAGCATAAGTCTACAGTTAGGGTCACCACCTATGATGAGTTATGCTTAATTTTGTGCTACCGCTGTCTGTGTATTTGCTTATGGAGAGCCTTGCAGACAGGCGTTTTCAACCACTGGTTGTAAAGCGGGCTGGAACACTGAAGGGAGCAGCAGTGAAAATCACCGGGAACGAGAACAGCGAGAAACAAACACCAAAGATTAAAAAATACAGCATGAAAAGCACAAACAGCGGCTGCAGTGACACTTTTCTCTGTTTTTAACTCTCGGTTTCACTTCAGCTCTTTGAACGTTATAACTTTACTTGTCTCCTTGGCTGGCTGACAGATGAAGAGTGGTCCATTGACGGGCTGTTCCACATACTTTGGACACTCTCTCATGGACTGCCAATGTGCTATCACCGCTGAATTGTAATGTCCCCATTAAGCCAAATCTGGATCCACATCCCCCCTTAATTTTCATCCACACACACGGAACCAGCCAGCATGCACGGATCTCTCTTTATGTTTAAGTGGTTTGTGATTAATGAGATTCAGCTTTCTTTAAGTTAAAGCAGCAAATATAAAGGACTTGTTTTCATTACTGACCTGACTGCAGAGATACTGGCCAAATCGAGCGAGGCCTTGCTGGTGGAGGCCAAGAAGAGGGAAGATCTTGAAAAACCTTTCCACCTGTGCCAGGTCGACTGCTGCTACGGCTTCATCAAGCTTCTCTGCAACAATGACCTTTAGTTTCTGCTCTGCTTCCTGCAGTAGGACCAGACTGGCGTCCACAGCGCTGCCTGTGCAGACGTGATGAAATGGTAGTGTTAGTGTATCTTTGTGGCACTTACCCAAACCTTAATGTAACGACTTTAACTGCTATATGGAGCTTTATTTTTCAAATCAACTGTAACTGCATTTTCCATTTGCTTAATTAACCCTAAGCCTGCAGTTTAAGATTGCATGCTGATGTAGAACAAGAGGCTCCATACTTTCTTCTCCCTGCCTGCTCAGCTCGATAACGGACTGGTCCAGAGACAGGTATCGATGGATGTGAGCAGCAGCCTGTTCGTAATCTTCATTACGCAGAGCTGTCTGCACCCCGTCTGTGCAGAATTTCAGGTCGAGGATATCATCGGCACGCTGGATGACGTTATATAGCCGCGTCTGAGGGAAATCAAATGAGATACATGTTCAGAAATCAAAGCTGTTTTGACCCAGAAAGAGTCACGCCTAGAAAATGAACCTGGTATCAAAATGATGGCCTAAAAGGAGACCTTTCACATGCTAACATCTTTTATTGACGTTCAAAGATGGTTGTAAATTTCATGAAGCCATCTCCTGTCCTTATAAAGTTACAAGGTCTCCAAAATCCTGTAACAAGTACGGTAAAAAAATACTATGTTTTGCATACTTCAAAGGTACAAGTTTGTTGGTTTTAAATTTGCAAGTTATAGTGCCAAAAAGCAAAAAAAAAAAAAGAAGAGCAAAACAAAAACTGCTGATTTTGAGCGGGTCTGATGGAGGTGCTTTAAAATGTATGCATGCTCACCTTTGCCAGGTCTAGTTGTCGTACTTTACGGCTGACGTTTTCAGCCAGGCTGCAGGTAAAAGTGATCATGCCCGACAGCTGGCTGGCATCTCCTCCAATCAGCTGGAGGTTGGGTCTGCAGAGCAAAGAGAGAAAGCATTTTTTTTCTCAGTACAACACATTACAGATTAGCATTTAAATACTTTAGACCAGCAGCTGATTTTGTGTGTACCCCATCCTGTGTAGTGCCAGCATTTTAGTGTGAATGACCCCCTCCTGCCCTACCAGTCTGTCCAGCTCTGTTTCCACCTCTTTCTGCAATAAAAACAAAACAAAGACCAGTTTTTTACTTTATAGAGTTCCCACAACTCACATTACTTTATCCACACTTCATTAGGTACAACTGCTCATTTATCCAAATATTTAATCAGGCAATCACATTCAGTTCATCTAGCCATGTAGATGTAACTAAGACAGCCTACTTAAGTTCAAATGACTATCAGAATGGGGACAAAAGGTGAATTAAGTTATTTTCAGCATGGGATGGTTGTTGGTGTCAGACAGGTATGAGTATTACAGAAACTACAGATCCACTGAGATTTTTCCACATAACCATCTCTAAAGTTTACAGAGATTGGTTTGAAGAACAGGAAATATCCAGTGAGCAGCAGATCTCTGGGAGAAAATACCTTGCCGATTCCAGAGGTCAAAGGAGAATGGGCTTCAAGCTGATGGGAAGGCAACAGTAATTGAAATAATCATTTGAAGAAGAACCTACAACAGCAGTCCTGTCAGCATCACCAAAACTGGAGCACAGAACACTGGAACAACGCTGCCTCGTCTGATGAGTCTCAGTTTCTGCCCCAACATTCAGACAATACACTGTAAATTCAGGTCTACTTAAGGGTAAATTCGTCCATCTCTGTCATCATATACCATGACTGATGAGACAAACACTGTAGAGCGTTTTCATGTTATCATTTCCCATCTTGCATATTCACATTGCTGATTGGCTGTATTTGACTTAAGGACATGTGTTTCTCGAAAGTCTGGTTTTTATCTGATGGGTGCGAAAAACGCAGGATGCTGGAGTAGGTATCGATCCAATATCAATATTAGTTTTGGAATCGACACTAGATATTTGGATCGATCTGCCCACCTCTAAAAGGCAGTAAAGGAGTTATGTATGTAAGTAGGAGCTTGTTGAATATAAACACATTAAAACTTAATGAAAAAACGAAGCGACAACAAATACTGGGAAACAACTGATAGCAGGAAGAAGGCGATCCATGGTGATTTAACAGGAAAAACAATAAATATGAAGTGACACGGTGCATGACTGCATTCCTACTGATGACAGTAAACTATTATTAAAGCTTGCTGTTTTTGTGAATATCTATTAAAGCAGACATCCTTCTCAGCAGCGGTTTGAGGAGGAGCGCCTGTTAAGTTTACGTGGATGACGACAGCACCTGTATGTCGCAAACAAACCACCGTCAGCGGCCATTGGTACGAACCTCCTCCTCGCAGAGCTGCTGGTAAATTTTCTCCAGGTCCTCCAGCTCCGTCAGGGCGGAGATGGTGTCCATACTCACAGAGGACAGAGAGCTGGAGTCGCATCTTCTCGCTGTTATGGGTCCACCGTCAGCCATCTTCCGCCACCGGAACAGGACACAGAAGCCAACGTCATCATTTTTGTTACTATTCCCCGTGATTAGTCTGCCAGGCAGCGTTTCGGCGCATTATTATCGGGTCTTTAGAGAAGACGAACTCGTCTTAAAATCATAACCGTGTCGACAACGTTATATTTAACCAAGTATAATATAAATATATAAATTTTATTACATATTAAAGTCTGTTAGTGGTGAGGATAGGTCAGCATTTTTACACAAGTGCCTGACAACTGTTACTCGGGGAGAAACTTTTCACGTACCACCACGCATGCTCACAAACCCACAGCACCGAAACTGGTCCCCTAGAGGGCGCTACTGCGACACTTCTCAGTGAACGGAGAGACCGTATGGGGCTAAAACTACGGAAGGAAATTGGTGTATAAAGGTTTACAGACGCATATGAGATGATGTACAAGCATAAACCAAGATTTATTTAACCAAGTACACATTTTAATAACATCTAATTATTTGCTAAAAATGTGAATGAACAAAAGCAGTTTTGTGGCTCTCAAGTTTGCTTAATGAAAAGAGAAAATTTCTGTATTAACTTGATAATAGTTTACGGTAGAGGGTTAAATGTAATGCATAGACCAGCACACGTCACCACCATTATTGTATATTGTCCTGGAAAGCCATTGGCAGATCATCCCCACCTACTATGGTATTAAAAACATATTTTTATGTCTGAGCTATATGATATTCTTGGTATCTTTAAAGGGAAAAGTTAACTGAAAGTTGCTTTTTGTGGCTTTGCAAGGTGAGATGGGGTCCTGGATTAAATACCAGGATGAAGCCGTAACAAAAGAAACCCAAACAAACCACTGCACACCTATTGTTTTCAAATTTTCATATTTTACTAAAACAAATTCAGAGCATTTTGTGTTTTAAGCAATGCTGGCTGCATTCATCAAAGTTAAAATCAAGAGACTTGCTGCTCTCTGGAAAACAGCAGGAGCTCTTCTCTTTCCTGCTGGAGTTCTTCCCATTTCTTCTGTAGTTCTTCCTTTTCCTTCTGCAGCTCCTCTCGCTGTCTACTTAAGTCGTTGGCTTCCTCCTGCTGTGCTTTCCTCAGAGACTCGATTTGCTCCCTCTCTGCTGCTGCCTCTCTGGCACTAGCTGCACGCAGCTTCTCCAGCAGCTCCCTCTGATGCTCCAGAGTCCGAGCCTCCTCCTTCTGCGTTCTCCTCAGAGCTTCTATCAGCTCTCTCTCCCTCTTGAGCGTACGCTTTTCTCCTTCAGACATCTTCAATGCACCTGCAAGAGGAGAAGGACTCAGGTTTAGGCTCATTACAGCCTCCAGCACAGTGGAAACCTGGAAAACAGGACTGAAGTGTCTTTTTAAGGGCTGCTACTGATTTTTCTTAATCAGAGGGAGTTATAACAGGTATTTGGAACAGATAAACATTTAAAGTAAAGAAAAAAAGAACAAAAAATAAGTCCTCAAAATATAGATTTATATATCAAATTGTGCCATAATTTGGAGTAATGACTATGGCACTTCAGTCTTGTAAAAAGGAAATTTCTCTAAACCAAAGAGTAGGGAGTGCAGACAGAGTAGTGGCTGCATCAGCACGAGCCCATTCGGTCTGCCTGTTCTTTTCTTCCTTTCTCTTCGGTTCAGAGTGTGAGCAATGGCACATTACACTCACTCACTCACTCACTCACTCACTCACTCACTCACTCACTCACTCACTCACTCACACGTATAAATACATGTATATAAATATATATAAATATTAGGGGTGCAACGATATTCATATCGATATTGAACCGTTCGATACAGTGCTTTCGGTTCGGTACGCATATGTATCGAACAATACAATTTTTTTCAATTTTTTTTTTTTTTTTTTGTGTCCCGTTTGGATCTATAGCCATCAGAATTGTTGTCTTGAGGCCAAGAAAGATGACAAGAGGATTTATTTTAAGTGGATCATCATATTGGTCCATTTGATTGACCTTTATTATAATTATGAATTTATTTTATTTTCAGTTGCAAACGGGACAGACATGACTGTGGGATAGGACAGGGGGAAAGAATGAAAGAAAGAGGGGGAGAGAAAGAAAGAAAACCAAAGGGGAGAAAAAAAAAAGAACAATACAAAATTTGTAATTTATTTTATCAACTTTCCTTCTGACGATGCTGTCTGTGTTGAGCGCTCAGTGAATCTGCATTTGACTACTCCGCCTAGGCTCGAGAGTGCAGCCTAGGCGGAGTAGTCGAACGCAGATTCACTGAGCACTCAACACAGACAGGATGGTCAGAAGGAAGAGCGCAGGGCAAGCTAGCGAGACAGAAGTGGACCTCCCCACCCTCATTCAGATCTGGCGTTTGGAATTATTTTGGTTTTCATGTGACGTATGACCCTGAAGGTAAGCGAGTCATGGACTAAAGTAAAACAGTATGTTGGATGTGCCATGCAATGCTCAATTACATGGGTGGGAGCTAGTGTGTTAGCGCAGTTAGCTCGTTAACGTGTTGGCGTCTAGCCCCTCTGTATAGGGTAGCTCGTTAACGGAGATTTGCCGTGTTGTGGCGTTAAGGTTATTTCAACGAGATTAACCTGAAAGCACTAGTGGGAACACAACGAATATGACTGCACATTTACACCGACATCATCCTAGTGCAAAGACAAAAACAACAAGCATGCTACAAACTTTAGCCGAGTCATTTAGACAGCTGTTAGCACAGGATTCTCCTTATGGAGACCTGATATGTTTAATATGCTGCTGAGAATATAGCCCAGAAGAAGCGGATAGTATAGCTTTTATTTTGGAAAGAGACATTTCTCTGTAATAAACTCTCTTTTCCAAAGATGAGTGATTCCTCAATCAGATACAGGGCTCGCAATATCGCTAGCCCGACGTCCCGGAGCTATCTCTGCCCTGCCTGTCGGGCTATTGTAGGAAGGAAAAATATATGCCAATGCTTTTGCATTCTTTCAGAAATGTAGCTGGGTAATTATGTCATTGGGTGAGCCACTGTCAATATGTGACATATTGAAATTGTGTTTGAATTTGCGCTTGTTTTTTTGCTTTCACTTTGCAATCGCGCGAACTGTGTATAGAGAGCGACAGCACTGATCTGTGAGTGATGATAATTTGTGCACCAATTCCTCTGACATCGTCTTATTAATTGTTAGCTTACTATGCAAACATGACAAGTGAAATCTCCCGCAGCTTAAACATGTGAGAGGTTGATCGCGCAGAGAATCGCTGAGCTTATGTGAGTGTGGCAGGATATATATTTCACTACGATGACCTGGATGACTGAGAACCTTCACAGACAGATATATATTTTAGTTCTGCTGAGCCAAATAAGACAGGTCAGGGTGAAGAAGTGACAGCCAAAGAAAAGCTTACCACAAAACGGAGAAGTTATGACAAATCAGACTATAAGGCAAAAAGAAAGTGCAGCTTTATGGTTTCATGGACAAAAGAATTTCTGTGGCTGCAATATGACGAGCTAAGAAACAACACGCACAAGGGTTAGGGTTAAATTTAAAAACTGTACTTTTGTGTTAAAATATATATTTATAATTTTAATAAATGACAAATTAAAAAGGCATGAACATTTTTTTTGTATCGAAAAAATATCGAACCGTGACACCAAAGTATCGAACCGAACCGAACCGTGAATTTTGTGTATCGTTGCACCCCTAATAAATATATATATAAATATATATATATATATATATATATATACACATGTGTGTGTGTGTATATATATATATATATATATATATATATATATATATATTTATTTATTTATTGTGTGTATTCATCCTCTTAATTGAGAAAATTACTTTGAACACATTTACATGGAGAAACAGGACCATGCGACCACAAGCAGGGCTGACAGAGTGAAGCATTTACAGGGAGAGATTTGTATCATAACCATTCCTGTAGACTGAGTGAAACAGCAGTGAGCTATAAAATCATACCTGGAGCCTGTCTCTGCTCTGACGTCTTGTTGTTGGCATGTGAGACCGGAGATGAGTTTAACGCCGGTAAACGCAGCCCATTGGACACCTGCTCTAACAGCAAGTTTGGGTGTCTCTTTGACATGTGTCGGTGCAGATTACTGGAGCTATTTTTCCCGCACTTCAGCTTCTTCGTGCAGATACGGCAACGAGCAGCGTTCAGGCTGTCCAAGCGCTCAAAGTGTCTCCAGATGGTACTGCGTAGTGGACGTCCTGCAGGAAGGTCGTCACTCCCCTCTGTGTGTGTTTGAGGTTCTGCTGGATTTCCGTGGGAAGCGTCTAAGATACCGTTGATAGCCACACTGTTATCGGTTTCATTCACCAGTGTTACTGTCTCAGAGTCTCTGTCCTTCGACAAGACTTCCACTGAAAAGAAAGAAAACATAGTTGTAATCACACAACTCATACCTCATGTCCTTAAATGGAACACCTGACTCCAGGTCGCCTTTAGAGAAGAAGTCACATTATAGCAGTTCACTTATTTTTCCAGATGTAGATGCACAGCTGTTTGTGTGTTATAAATTTGAGCCACTTAAGTTTGTGTGTATTGGTCACTCAGATAAAAAGGAGACCATATTATATGCATAATCAATGCCTAAATCCTTTCAAATGATTCTTTATTCTCCTTTTCATAGATACACATACATGAAAAGGTGTGACACTGGCAGCATCTGACCAATCACAAAGAGATATAAGACCACTGGGAGCATAGCGAGTGATCTTAGAAAGGAAAAATCAAACTAAACACTGGAAAACAATCCAGAACTTTAGCTACCTCCCTTGATACTGAAGAGGAAGATAAGCAAGGTGTTATCTCTTGTTTGTGTAGATGTGAAACTTTAATATGGCTGTCAAACAGCTTACCTTGAGCATCACTCTGCTCTGTCCCCCATAAGGCCTCATCGGACTCAGGGTTAGTGTTTGAGTCCTGTGAGGAGTTTAAGGGTGTTGGTGGGTACTGCTGGGTGGATAACAGCTCAGAGTACACCTTAGGATGTTTTGAGGACAAGTGTCGCCGCAGGTTGCTGACGCCACCACTTTCGACCAGCTTCTTCATGCAGATGCGACAACGAACGGCGTTCAGATTGTCCAAGCAATCAAAGTGTTTCCAGATCACGCTGCGATGTCGTGAACGTTTCACAGGGAGCTCATCACTTGTCTCCATTTGTGTTATTATTTCTGATGGACCCTCCTGTGGAAGGAGGTCATTCAAAGAAGAGCTGATTCCAGTTGTGTGTACTGCGGTGATGGTGCCACCCTCATCGTCCTCCAGTGCCACTTCCACTGAAGAAGAAAGAGGCAAAGTTACATTTAAGTGGTGAACATTCTGCTACATGATAATACTTAGTGACTGCTCAATACACATAGAATATGGTTTTCATCCTTAACTAACCCTAACCCTTTGGCGGCCTTTTTCTAAAACACTATACAGTATATCTACTTCTGTCCCCACAAAGCTGGGGTTCACTTTAGATGGTTTGACGAGCTGTACCGGAGCAGAACTGCTCTCCTTCCGCCCGATGGTGCTGGTCTTCCCCGGGGCCAGGTTTAGATCCGGGTCCGTTACTTCTCGTGGAGAGCTCGGTGGGATGCTTCACACGCAGGTGTCTCAGCATAGCAGTGGTGGAACCACAACCTTTTTTGAGCAAGTGACGAGCGCAGAGAAGACAACGGACAGACCGCGAGTCGTTGTTTTCGAAAAAACTCCAAACTACACTACTACGCGCCCGAACCATCGCGGTGGATACAGGTTGGCACTGCTGTGAATAAAGAGTCAAATGCCACGGCTCGGTACAGAACGAATAATTACTCTGCGGCTATCCGTACTATTAATGAAGTTTATTTGTTTTTGATGTGCTAGCCTAGCTGATACTACGCGCAGGCAGCATACGAAAATGTAATAGCCCTACGTCATATCCGGGGTATCAACCGTCGTCTTCCGCGCGGGACAACACTGGAAGCGACGTGGCGACCGGAGTCCATAGAAAGTGAATGACTTTCAGCGACTAAAGGCGACAGAATAACCGCTGGCGACGCGAAGTGTTGCTTCCACGCGAACGACTGAAAAAAACTACCAATGAAAGCATGTCGCTACCGCTGCTGACCCGGTAGTAAATACGGAAGATGGTTACCTAGGCAGCCTCTACCGTCCACAAGCAACAGATTCATAGCGATTCGCGACAATTACAAGTAGACGTATCTTAAATGTTTACTAAACCCGACTCAAAAATTAGTTTATTTTTTAATTTTATTTAATATATTTTCTTATTATCATTATGAGGATATCTAGGAGATGCAGTGGACTTTTAAAAATCTGATTATTTAATCCGGTCGTGGAGAATAAGAGAATGCTGAAAGAATGAAAATTAAATAACCGAGTTAATAAAAACAATCAAACAAACAAACACTGAAACTAATTATTAAAAACTAAACTGCGTAGACAATAAAACGTAATGGAATCTAAATTTTACTGATAACATAAAGTTCAAAGGAAATAATACTATAAATATAAACTAGCTATCATGATAACTCTATGATGTAGCTGTTTACACGTTCACCTAACAAATAAAAGATCCCCGGTTTGATCCTGGGGGCAGACACATATCCCTTTGGAGGGCATACAATGTAAAAATTAACAAAATCAAAGCATGTGGAACTGCCCTAATGTGGTGGCCCCTTATGACTACACAATAGGTGTGCTCGAGTATACTTGTGAAAATGAGAGCTCTTTTTTTTTTTTTTTTTTTTTTGCCTGTCCCGTTTGGCTCTTTTGCCATCAGAATTGTTGTCTAAAGGCAAAGAAAGATGCCCAACGGATTTACTTTACCAAATTGACCATCCCAGCCTTGCCGTAATGGTCCATTTGATTCACCTTTTATTGTTTCTTTTATTTTCACTTACTGAATACGGGACAGACTTGACTGGGGGAAAGAAGGGGAGAAAGAAAGAGGGAAAGAGAAACAGCTGAGAAGAGGGACGGGGGAGAAGGGCAAAAGACAAAAACCAACAGAACGGGCAGAGAAGAAAAAAATGCATATATCAATCACCTGGATCACCTGCTGAGAAAGAAAAAAGAAAACAAGCAGAAGAGAACAAGAGCAACAGAACAAACAACACCACAATGATACATGGGAATACGACAGCAAATACCAAACACTAAACACCACTGTGCAGCACACAAGACCAACAGAACACAGTGTGCCCTGAGGTAGGAGCCAAAAAGGGTGCAGTTTGTGGGTGTGATCACCCGTGTGTACACCTGTGAGCATGGACGCGCTTGTTTTTTGTTTTTTAAAAGGTTCCTTCTTGTAATAATCTGCTAGAGGGTGTGGGGGGGCCACAGCCCCGTCCTCCAGGGCATGAAGCAGGTATGGAGGAGATCAAAACTCCAGACATCCAGAGGCCCCCAGAACACAAGAGACCAAGGAAGACCAACAGAGGGGCAGCTGCGCCACTGTCCCAGAAAGAGCTGAGGAGAGTCCCAGATGAGGGCTCACTCAGCAGCCGTGGAGCAGAAGCCAGGGGGAGTTGCAGTGACGCGCCCGTGAGCTCCGCCGGCAGCCAGCCGCGCCTGAGTGACCGAGCCCCAGGCCGAGAGGCCGGGGGCACCCCACCTCTGAAGTGGCCCGAGCGAGCCCCAGGCTCCAGGCCCCGATAAGCGGCCGCCAAGGAGTGAGCCGGTGTGTACCTGGACGCCCATCCCCGGACACAGAGAACCACCAACGCACCGATGTCTGAGGGGGTCCGCCACTGGCAGGGGAAGTGGTGGTAGGGGGAGATAGGCCTCCAAACCTTGGAGGGCCTGAGATGTCCCCAGAGAGGTGGCGCCTGACACCCAACCTGACATATAGACACAGACATACAGGCACACACAGATACAAACATCCATTCCCACCCTCATGCTCTCATATGCCCTTACTCCACACTCAACCAACGTGGAGACAGACATAAAGAGACGGTGTACACACGATCACACTCCCCAAGCGTACTCTACAAACCGGGTCTAGGTGCCCCTGCCCCTGGAGGGGGGAACTGCACCCAGACCCAGGTGGTGTTACCCTTTTCCCTGCGGTGGGGGGAGGCAGACCGCCCCGACTCCGCAGCAGCAGGAAGGCCCCACACTCCAGACCGCAGTCGGACGGCCAACTCCTCCTACTAGCCCTCCCGCTCCAGCAGGTCGCAGAGAACGGGGGTGAGAGAAGACTCCAAACCTCCCTCCACCCGCTCATTGTAATGTTGATGCATGTGTGTTCTAAGGTGCATTTAAAACCCAGGAGGGCTTGGAGCTACCTGCCAGAGAGCAGCAGGTAAGCGCATGGTCCCTCCTGCTAGCCCTCAATGTCTACGTGTATTTAAAATTGAGAGGTGGGCAACGACGCCAGGGGTGGGGTGTACACCCTGATGGTACTTTGGATTCCGTGTATCGTGCCCATCCCCAAGATCCTATATGTATGTGTAATGAGAGTGTGAGTAATGTGAATGTCTAAGTTGTGGGATAAAATTGAGGCAGAGGCAGCCAGAAGGGGACGGGGGGGGGGGGGGGGGGGGGGGGGGTAGCCTCGTCTGCACCCTGGTGACATACCCCTACTCCAAGGTCCTGCATGTGTGGGTGGTTGTGGTGGAGCGGGAAGAGGGAGGCAGCTGGAGATGGGGAGGGAAGGAAGGGAGGGGCAAGTGACCCCTCCCTGGGGCCAGCTCCCCCGCTGACCCCAGTAGGCACCCCCATACTCCGCGACCCGCCAGGGAAAGGGGGCCCAGGCCCATCCAGACCGGGGCCCAGTGCAGCAGCGCCTCCCGGCCCCACAGAGCCCGGGACAGTCCACCCAACCCCACCACAGAGAAAACTGCACCCACCCCACCATCCACTCATCAAATGAGAGCTCTTTAAAGGTGTTTGACATTTGACTCGAGTTTTAAAGATGTAGCCATGGAACTCTTGTAATTTCATGAGTGAATAAAGTTGGGTAGAACACAGATTTGAGTAAAGTATGGCAAAAGACTCATGCCCTGCACTTGCTAGAATTAGTATAGATCAATGGAATGGTTTTCTCTTACTGCAACAGTTTGATAATAATAAAAGATAAACTGGCATCTCTTAAATTGATTGTCTTTGGCATATTCTCACACTCCACATGTTCTCAAACAAGCTGGAGTGGCTGATGCTGTGCCATCAGATTACAGCACAATAATTCTAATGTAACCCTCACTTTATATGTTTTAGAGGAGCATCGAGGTTGATGGAGGGTTTTTTTTCTTTTTCTATGCTTAGCTTGCCTTGCTTCTTCACAGTTAACACAATGAACAAACTCAGATTAGACAACAGGTGTTAAACAAAGGCAGCCGTTTTTATTAAAGGAAATATCCGTCAAGCAGATGAGCATTACAGTTTCCCTACTTTAAAGCAACACATTAGTGCTTTAAAAAAAAAAAAAAAAACAGGTTTAAAAAGAAGTTCACAGGCTGAAAGCAAAAAATGGCAAACTTTCTCCACTTGAGCTTACAAATAAATACAAAAAGTGTTCTTCAGCGAGCTGGCTGGACACTACACGCATCACGCTGTTTATTAAATATGTGGCATCATGTTATTCTCAGTGCAAAAACAACAAAACAACTGTAGATAAGAAGATGATGATGAATGCTGGAATGTATTTTAGCAGTGTCAGATTATGGAACATCCTGCAGGCAAACGTGACATGCTTTGTGTTTTATAAAGACACTTAATGTAAACTCAACTTCCTGTTTTTGTAAAGCACTGTTGGGACACCATGAAGTAAGAGTGTAACAGGAATCTGTTTATATCTGCAGATCCTGCGTGGTGCTGAAGAAGGGGACAGACACACCAGACCAAAGCAGTACACACCCCCTGTCACTTCCTGCCACACCAGCGTTAGCAACAGTGAAGCCACGATTTGTTAGGATAGTCAGCAGAAGTAAGAAGCAGTGAGTGACTACAACACCTGTGAAGCTTGTCTGGCTCGGAGCACATTTACACTTTCACACAGATCAAATCCAGTGATTTCACTCAATAAAAACATCAGTACAGTTTCTGAACGACTGGTGACCCCACATGTGTTTGGAAAAAAAAAAAAAAAATCTACAATTTACTTCAGTGCTTAACAAATGTAAACACACCTTAAACACAAACTTTAAAACCACTCAGGCTTTGAATCCAATACATCTCAGAGTTTACCACTAAACACTGAATGCTATGAAGAGCCGGCTGCTACTATAATTTTCTGCTTTGCAGCCTGAAGGCTAGTAGAAGCTCTCTGGTTAAATGGATTATGATCAGTGTGAAGTGGAAATCAGGTGCCAAGAACATCTCCAAAACACTCCCTGAGACACAATCCAAATAATCAACTGACGTTTGATCTCAGCAGTCATTGTTTGCCCAAAACATCACAGAAGAAAACCGAAACGAACAAACAAACAGAGCATGTGAGAATGACTCCCCCTAAGCATCCTAGCTTTTATTTTCAATGTTGTTGTCATCTTATAATCTATTTAATAAATCCATGGACAGTATAAAAGATGGACATAGCTACTGTGATGCTCATAACAGCTTGCCAATCACAAGCTGCTAGCTAACCAGCATACCCTCAAAAATCTTTTTATCGGACACAAAGAATGACCAAAATTTAGAAAACAGACGTAATCATTTATTTAGTGTGACCCAAAATGAGTGACTCAACAGGAGAGTGTTTACACAGGTCAAATTCAATGGTCATTCCCCCCACAGTATTGCAGGTTTTGCCTTTAAAAATAATTCCGTTTATGGCACTTCTAGGCTGGCTTCAATTTTTAGACTTGAAAGCTTCGTTCATCTGTTATACTGTCTATGAAAATACACATCAAAATAAACTGGAAATACCAATTTAACATGGTGATAGTATTCCATAAGGTCTACATCCTTATGGAATACTATCAGTCCAAAATGGAAAAACAGGTGCTAAGCGTATGCACTAAAAACTCCCTGAGGCATAATTCAGTTATGTAACAGGACATGGCTGAGTCATCCATCCTAGAGTAGAGCTTTTATTTTGAATTTTTATAATGTACTTTGGTAAAACTGTGACTGCTGCTCTGTCTGTGCAGCAGGCAACCGTACACTTTCTACATCCTCTTTTCCAGCTTACAGGAGTAATAGTTCAGTATACATTTACAGTGGGGAATTCAGGGGCATTGCTACAGACTGTTACTTTATTCTCTACATAGCTTATTTTACTCAATCCCTGGTATCATGCAAGTCATGGCCATTTTGTAACAAACACATTATTAAACCTCTTTTTTTTCAAATGTCTAAAATATACTTATTACATGGTGAAAAATAAAATAGAAAGTAAACTGAACACAGCTCCATTATACTTACTCTAATTTGAGTTCTATCAGAATCACAACGGGTCATTTGTTAGTCAAATCACGCAGCTGCTGTGATGGTCACAGTCATGGCTGAGGTAAACACTCCCTCTTTTACAGAAAGGTGCTGTTAGTGTACATTAACACCAATATATTTCCATTCAAACATATTAAAGTCTAAATTTTATCTACAGTAGAGAATCACATGGTGTTCCAGTTTCCCTATAGTAATACACAGCATCATTAATCACCTGAAAAATGGTGCTTGAACAAATCTTTCTGTAGCTACAGGCATCAGCTGGTGAACTGCAACCAATATGCTGAAACTTACAGACCTGGATTTGCAAAGTGGGGGAAAGGATCCTTGACCCAGAGCTGAAGGCTCAACAAAATAACTATCCTAAAACTCTGCTGTACCATCAAAAAAGGGTGGATATACAAGCTGAGACTATTAATTCAGATAAAATAGGCATACTGTACCCATTAACCCCTCTCACGTTATCAGCAGGCCAAAACAATCTCAGATATGACTGAGACACTCTTTTCAATCTGCCCTGAAACCACTGACTTCTTGCAGGGTTCAATGAACTGTTCCTGCTGGTGCATGGTTTATTAGCCAGCGAGCCAGCCGGTGGTCATGGAAATATTAGACTCAGCTCAAACTCTCTGGTGATACCCAAACTTTAAAAGAAAAAACAACAACAACAAAAAATTAAAAACAATAACCAGAAAAAAAGGGATGTTCAGGGGTAATGCACTTATTCAGACTTCATAATTGTTTTCTTTCTATATTAATAAATCTAAAGAAACTGCTCATAAGTTGAAAACAAAAAAAACCCACCCAACAACCTAAAACCATTTTTTAAAATTAAAATCTACTATTGGCTAACAACTAATATAGGTCTAGATCCTTTTTTAGCCGAAAATCTGAAATCATGACTCCACAACTTCAAGCTAAGAATGATAATCAAGGCAGCGTAAGGTGACTGTCGGTGGGACACAGGGAGCTTTTAACACGTTTAAATGAGCTTTACAGCTATGATAATGTTTTCTGTTGAGAATCAGAATAATAGAGCTGTGGTTTACAAATTTAGTGTACAAACAAATCACATCTGTGAGGGTTCAAGCATTCACAACACAGTCAAAAAAAAAAGAAGAAGTTCAAATTGTGACAAGTGTGTTTAAAAAAAAACAAGCCAAGTAGTCATGTGTCACATAAAAGGTCGAAGCAGCGGACTTGAAACATTCAGAGCTCCGTTTTGTCAGACATGCAGTAGTCGCACTGGGTGAATTAACAGATCTAGTTTTTGTTTCTCTTGAGAGCCTCACACAGGTTCTGGTTTGGATCAGGTTCATGACTCATGATCTCAACACACTCCCATTCTCCGCTGCTGCTGGACCGCTTCACCGCCTCCACCACCGTCTGCACGTACAGACCGTCCTCAAACGTTGGTGCAGTGGCAACTGGTCCCCGTGCCCAACACCGGCGCTCCTCCTTAGCCTGAAAAGACTGCCTCAGCGCCTTCACCATGGAGCTCAGGCCCTGCAGGAGAGGCAGGGGCATTTCTTTTACCTCTGGTCCCACCCAGCCGTTGTCGCCTACCAACAGCTCCTCGCTTTTACTCCCGTTGCGTTGCCCATACAGTTCTGTCCCTCTGGCAATTAATCTCCCAGTGGATCCAACTACCATAACCTCATGTACAAACGACCCCGGCATATTGAAGTTTAGGGTCACAGTGCAGCACACGCTACTGGACCCTGTCCCACCCATCAACATTTGGAAGAAACAGAAATCGTCGCTGGTGACGCGGCGTATCCCTCGGATCAAACCGTTTTGCTGCACGAAGGTCCGCAGTAAACCATGCACGCGGTGTGCTCGTGTGCCAGACAGGTAACTCAAAAGGTCGATGATGGCGGAGCCAACAGTGTGAAGACCGCCTCCTCCCATCAGCTCCTCGCAGGTCCAGCCGTACGACTGGTCCAGCAGGCTCGGACCATAGACTCGGACATCACACACCTGCAGTTCGCCCACATATCCCTCCACCAGCAGTTGGCGCATTGCAACAAAAGCTGGCAGGAAGCGCAGGGTGTTACCCATAATGCTGAGCAGCTGTGGGTAGTATCTGGCTGCAGTGACCATCTTGAATGAATCCACAGCAGTTGCAGCTTTCTCACACACGACATTCTTACCGATACCTGAAGACAGACGGAGATTGAGCAGTTATTAACTTACTGCACTGATCTTTGGCGTAGAGCCAATGAGAACAGATTTCACACAATTTATTTTATTTTATTTTTTACATAAGCTCAGATCTGCAGCAGTTTCAGTTCGGTGCATCTATCAGAGTGTGCATTTGATTGCTTTACTGTTCATTTACTCATTAGGTATGAATAAACCAAAATAATGTGATGGCATCTAGTGAGTGCAGCGTTTGTTATACATTTTAAATCAGACCTCACTAGCCGTTGGAATTGGTCCCATGGATTAGTCCCTCAGCAGGGAAACACTCAGGAAGTTGCAACTAAAACAGGAAACTGTGGTCAACGCTTAGGAATTCCATCAGATACAGAAAGCCCTGTATCAAGTCCCCTTTGATTGGGAAACCTTGTTGATTATATTTGCTTCAGTCTACTGCTGACAGAATTTTTCTTTCTTTTTTTTTTTTTAATTTGTAGCTACAATTGCTGTTGATCAAGGCTTTGATCACCATTAATCACACGTCAATAACAAACCCTGAAGAATACGTTACAGAGGAAATGCGTTTGAGATCTGACCTGCCACACCCAGCTGCTTCAGGGCACGAGCTGTTTGCATACACAGCTCTGAACTTTTCCACACCTCACCTGATGAAGCTGTATGTGACACAGCAAATGTTTAACATACAGGGAGTGCAGAATTATTAGGAAAGTTGTATTTTTGAGGAATAATTTTATTATTGAACAACAACCATGTTCTCAATGAACCCAAAAAACTCATTAATATCAAAGCTGAATGTTTTTGGAAGTAGTTTTTAGTTTGTTTTTAGTTTTAGCTATTTTAGGGGGATATCTGTGTGTGCAAGTGACTATTACTGTGCATAATTATTAGGCAACTTAACAAAAAACAAATATATACCCATTTCAATCATTTATTTTTACCAGTGAAACCAATATAACATCTCCACATTCACAAATATACATTTCTGACATTCAAAAACAAAACAAAAACAAATCAGCGACCAATATAGCCACCTTTCTTTGCAAGGACACTCAAAAGCCTGCCATCCATGGATTCTGTCAGTGTTTTGATCTGTTCACCATCAACATTGCGTGCAGCAGCAACCACAGCCTCCCAGACACTGTTCAGAGAGGTGTACTGTTTTCCCTCCTTGTAAATCTCACATTTGATGATGGACCACAGGTTCTCAATGGGGTTCAGATCAGGTGAACAAGGAGGCCATGTCATTAGTTTTTCTTCTTTTATACCCTTTCTTGCCAGCCACGCTGTGGAGTACTTGGACGCGTGTGATGGAGCATTGTCCTGCATGAAAATCATGTTTTTCTTGAAGGATGCAGACTTCTTCCTGTACCACTGCTTGAAGAAGGTGTCTTCCAGAAACTGGCAGTAGGACTGGGAGTTGAGCTTGACTCCATCCTCAACCCGAAAAGGCCCCACAAGCTCATCTTTGATGATACCAGCCCAAACCAGTACTCCACCTCCACCTTGCTGGCGTCTGAGTCGGACTGGAGCTCTCTGCCCTTTACCAATCCAGCCACGGGCCCATCCATCTGGCCCATCAAGACTCACTCTCATTTCATCAGTCCATAAAACCTTAGAAAAACCAGTCTTGATTGAGTATTTCTTGGCCCAGTCTTGACGTTTCAGCTTGTGTGTCTTGTTCAGTGGTGGTCGTCTTTCAGCCTTTCTTACCTTGGCCATGTCTCTGAGTATTGCACACCTTGTGCTTTTGGGCACTCCAGTGATGTTGCAGCTCTGAAATATGGCCAAACTGGTGGCAAGTGGCATCTTGGCAGCTGCACGCTTGACTTTTCTCAGTTCATGGGCAGTTATTTTGCACCTTGGTTTTTCCACACGCTTCTTGCGACCCTGTTGACTATTTTGAATGAAACGCTTGATTGTTCGATGATCACGCTTCAGAAGCTTTGCAATTTTGAGACTGCTGCATCCCTCTGCAAGATATCTCACTATTTTTGACTTTTCTGAGCCTGTCAAGTCCGTCTTTTGACCCATTTTGCCAAAGGAAAGGACGTTGCCTAATAATTATGCACACCTGATATAGGGTGTTGATGTCATTAGACCACACCCCTTCTCATTACAGAGATGCACATCACCTAATATGCTTAATTGGTACACAGCAAAATCTCCAGTGTTAAATTAACACTTTTGACAGTGTTATGTTTAAAATTAACCTAGTCAGTTTTGATAAGATAGAACTTTATTAATCCCTCGGGTGGGTTCCTCTGGGAAATTCGACTTCCAAAAAAAAGCACAGCAACGACCGAAGTTACAGTTACAGAATTGTTTTTATATATATATATATATATATATATATATATATATATATATATACACACACACACACACACACACACACACATACACACACAGAGACAAATATAAATAAAATATACAAAGGGGATAAATAGAATAAATAGGAATAAAAAATAAAAATACAAGTGAATTGCACATTTCAAGTATTGAGTCTATTGCACTGTTGACTATTTACAAAAAGTATTGCACAAGGTATTGTACAGTGAGGTGAAGAGGCACTACAGCTTAGTTGTTCCCCCCTCCTTTGTCCTCCTGTTTCCTGTTTCCCCTCCCTCTCCCCTCCAGAGAGGAGTTAAACAGTCTGATGGCGTGTGGGACAAAGGAGTTTTTAAGTCTGTTAGTTCTTGTCTTGGGGAGAAGCAACCTGTCACTGAACAGACTCTTCTGATTGTTTATGGCCGTGTGCAGAGGATGCCCAGCATTGTTCATAATGTCCAGCAGTTTTGAAGATTAACAAAGACTAACACTGAGCAGTGCTGATTTTCTAACACTGGAAAATAACTCAAAATGTTAGAAATATTCCAGTGTTAGAAAACCAGCACTGCTCAGTGTTAGTCTTTGTTAATCTTCAAAACTGACTAGGTTACTTTTAAACATATAACACTGTCAAAAGTGTTAATTTAACACTCAACAGTGTTGTATTTAACACTCAGAGGTGTGGACCCATATAGACACTCTCCAGTGTTAATTTAACACTGGAGATTTTGCTGTGTAGTAGGCTTTTGAGCCTATACAGCTTGGCAGACAACATGCATGAAGAGGATGATGTGGACAAAATACTCATTTGCCTAATAATTCTGCACTCCCTGTAGTCAGAATGGACACTGAACGATCTCCAGCCTACTGGGACAAACGGTGCGTGATGGTTGACTGTTCTCGTGTGGGAACAGCACACATAATTGTTTGGTGAAGTTCCAGCAAATGAGTGGGCACTCATGTATGCTGCTTCTTGCATGCTCTACCCAGGCAGTTCCCTTGCTTTAAACAAATGCAATATTTCCAGCAGTGAGAACGCATCTAAAGTAGACTATCACCTGGTGTGTGCTACATATGAGGTAGGGCAATTACCACACTGACAATCCATGGAGGTCATGTGTGAAAACAGCTACGGGTGCTAAATCGAAACCAGACCCAGAACTGAAACTTGAAGGGTTTCTATCTGACACATTTGGCTTGTGATGAAGCACAAAGATAAGTGGAGATACCCCCAGAGGAGCTGCATTAGGATTATAGTCATTACAGGTGGAAGCAACTAATAATACATTCCCCAAAATAACAGCAATATCATGATACTGAGTCCTACAGTTCTGGACACACTGTAAAACAAACATAGAAGATACATCAAATATCTGTATAACTAATAAAAAAAAATGTCCCTAATGAGGCTATCAGCAGTAATTATATATTTATTCGCCACACTGTGTGTGTAATCAATATTTTTCAGTTTAATTAGTGTGATTAATAATGCCACCAATGTGCTTTTCCCTGCTATCTGTGCTGTCTGCCATTTTCACAGTGTGAGTTTCTTCTTCACTGTAGCTTTGACTTTACCCTCAGTTGATTAATAAGTATCACCACAAGCAGGCATGAGGCACTGGTCAGTGTTTCAGAGCACTGCATGCTTTCATTAAAATTTTTTAATTTGGTACCAGAACACTGATAACATGAAAGCATTATTGCAAGAGGAAGAAATGTGCAATACTAACATGTGAATCTTAATATTTCAACCTTCATTTAGGGTGTTAACTCTTGAGATGATTTCTTTCATGACATACTAAATAGGGTTAGTGGTAGGAGAAACTGGAGGCCCTGTAGAAAGCCTGCACAAGAACAGGGAGATGATACAAACACTGTACGAAAGAGTGTTGCCTGGATTTGAACCCCTCATGCTGTGACAGTGCTAATAGCTCAGTCACTATGCTGCCAAACACACTGTGTTATATTATGTTATATTTGTGTTTATGGAGTCTTACCCAGTGCCTTGACTGCTATCTGCCTTGTCATGGATGGTGGAATATAGATGCAGACAAGGTCAACATCTTGATGCAGCAGGACGTCGTCAGATCGGCTGGTGTGAAATGGGATGCTGAGCTCCTTTGCCAAGCAGCATGCTTCCTCTTCGCTTCGCCCCCAGAGTGCATGAACCTCAAAGCCTTCAGCTTTTAGCAGTGGGACCAGCACTCGGGCCGTACTCCCCGTGCCAAACACACCGACTCCCGGCAGCATGGTAGAGCTGCTCAGTGGGACCCTATGTGTGAACCATCGCCAGTCACTCCAACATCTCAACAGCAAATCATCCACTAGCTTTTCAAGGCCTGTGCTGTTGATTTTAGCCTATAAAACAATTAACAATTGAACAGTTAAAGAGCGATCAACCTTTATCCAATAACATAACAAAATCCTGGGAAATAAAAAAGCTCTTTGTGAATGCAGCACTAAGAAATGAGAAGGAGTAGTGAATAAGTGCTTTACCCATTTATCCCAGCTTTGAGTGTATCTGCAGGTCTCATGAAAGTTCAGCCCAGTTTTTCTTATCAGACCTCTGTGACAGGCTCTCATGCCGTGTCCTGCCACATACTTAACATGCCTTTCCTTGTTCACACCCACTGAATGTCAATGTCATCTTTTGTCTTTCAACCAGGCTAAACATAAAAACCAGCAGCCAGAACAATCTAATTATTTATCGCTCACTTAATGTTGTTCTGAAAGTTATAAATCACCTGAACCAGTATGAGTTTACTCCCTTGTTTTCCTGATCTGGAATGATAATAGACTGGTGACTGATTTAAATAGCAGGCCATATCTACATTAAATACATATGCATAAAAATCAACTAAGCTGAAAAACATACACAAAAACACAAAAAACATATCCTTTTAATTCAGAGGTTTTCCAAAAACTTTATAATTCAAAGTAAAAAGTGAAATTGATTTATAAATATTAAATGAACTAAATGTACCACTACAAAGACTACAGTCTTTGGGGACTGAATGTGGACTCTTAGGGAGAAGTAAGGGGGGAAAAGGAAAAGAATATGCTGAGAGGAGAAACAGGAGAACAGCAGCTTTGGCTCAGGTATGAACTTCTCTCAAGCCATAAATTGCTGTACCTATTTTCCGTTTTCCTAGCAAAATATAAAGAAATGCGGGGTGTGTCCATATTTAGCACAGTGCTATATAGGTGAACAATGAGCAGGTCTATCTTGCTGACTCTCCCTGTGGCCATGATGACTGTACAACAGAAGGGTGACGGAGGAAAGTCTGCGTGCCCCTGCACCTGCATTACCCGTGCCACCTTTGGGAACCTTCTCTCGTTTAAACCGCATCCGCGCCAGGCTAAAGCAGCCGAATGCAGCTGAAGTCTCTCACACACCGACAACACTGGCAACTGAGCCGTGCCGTGCCGAGTCAGCTAGACAGATGAGATTTCAAAGGCATGACACACGGACTCGTCGCTTTCTGAATCAGAAGTAGTAGCTCGGGATCAGACATATGTCATAAAACACTGCAAACTTCCTCAAAGTGACCACGTCTTCGTTTCAAACACGCGTACTGCTACAAGTGCACACACACCTACACACACAGTGAGCTAGCTAAACAGTCAGGTTATTGATAACGTTAGCTAGCACGTTCAGCTAGCTGGCCAGACAACCGCAGAGCGTGCACAAAAAACTCCCAGTAAACGCAGATATTTCTCGGGCTCACTGTTTAGCGTTAAAGTATCTACAAACGGGTATTATTTAAAACAAATCCCAAGTGAAAAGCAAGGAAACGTTAACTACCTACTGTATTTGGCAGCACAACATCAGCGACGTCGGAAGGTGTCGAGCCGGGCGCTGCCCAGTTGCTAATGGTAACTTCAGCAGCAACAGCAATACTGTGACGGGAACCGGACATACTAAAGCTGTGAAGATAGGTCACCGGCGGAAAATCAACACGGGGGACTCATAGGAAACACGTTATGTTTAAACACAAAGATACTAAAAGTTTCACAAAACCTTGCTTTTAAAGATATTTTTTATTAATGTATAAATACGTCTTACGAATAAAATATGTGCCCTTGCTGTTAAGGCATTACTTTAACTTTCAATAGTTTTCCCATGATTCAGTGCGCTACCTGTACAAATCCCTCAGTACGTCGACTAGTTTCACTCGTTTAATCTAAAAATTTTCAATTCAGTTTTATATAAATCGCAACAACAGTTGCCTCAAAGCTTCTTCCAAGTGGGCAGTCGTCTACCCCAAAGCAGTTATCTCACTTGTTATTTTTAACCATTACCAAAACTCAAGGCGTAGCTACCACTCCAATCTAAATATATCGACAAAATAATTTGCTTGCTTTGAGACGAAATTAAGGTTTAAAACGGTTAAAAACTCTCTTAAAACTCTCTGAAAGTTATAGCCTAATTCTACCACGTTTGCTATTGCAGTGTTTTCCCTTGTATTTCAGTTACTTTAGTGACATCCCTCTCATATAATGTCTCCGGTTAAATGTATTTTGATAATTTATTCTGGTTAATTTTATTTGACAGTATTAGTTACAATTGCACAGATTTCACAGAAACAAACTCAAATATATATTCAATATTTGTTTGTGGAGAATCAATAGTGATTTTTGTTTGTTTTTGACTGGAGGGCCAGTAACATATGTTTCAAATAACCAGATAAGTGCCCTGATGCAAGTATAATAGCAGGACCTTACTTACTGCAACACAGATACCATTTTAAATGTATCTTTTTTCCCTGATAAGAACCCATTGTTAACTCTTAGTTCATCTGTTGGCACCATGAGCAACACACTAGACTTTAAACTTGTAGAGGTGTGTGTGAGCGCTCATGTTTAATGCTGCTGTTGGCAGGGGTGACTTTGGTTTACATTCTTTTGCCTCAGCCTTTTCAAATACAATTTATTTTTTAAAATGCTTTTAAACTTTGGTGTTTACTTTGTGAAATGATGTTAGATGAATACGGTATGAGGTTTATTTGGCTACTACAGATTTACAGTGTGTAAATAATAAACTAAATCTGCAGAAATAGCTGTGTGATGATGATCAGAAAAGTGACACCTGCAGCGTCCAAATCCACAACCATCCAGCCAACCACTAAACCAGCCAAACACTAAACCGTGCTGGTTTAGTGTGCAGGAAGAGTGATCTACAAGGCCATCAGGTGGATGATAATGGTTACTACCACCTGGACAGTGTGGCAGCTGACATGGAAAGATGAACAAACAATCCAAGGAAACAGACTGAAAATCAGTCTAACTTTAAATTAGTGAAAAATACCTGTTGATACCTTTTTTGAAATTCTCATAAAATACACTCATGATATATCACCATGAGTAAAGTAAAGTAAAACACATCTGGATCACAAATCATCCAACATTCAATATTGTTCACTGATTTCACCATATTTGCATTACAGTGCAGAGGTTTGGGGCAATACTCATAAATGTTTGCTATCATCAATCTAGGTCCATAAGGATAATCCATAAAACTGGCTACAGAGATCATACAAATCCGCTATTCTTAAAATCAAAAATACCAAAATTCACAGACCTGGTTCATTTTCTCACAGTACAAATTATGTATAAAGTAATAAACGACCTACTTCCTGACAGTATTCTCAAATTGTTTTCTAAAAGGAAACAGGGATACAATTTGAAGGGGGAATTAAATTTAAAACATCCTTGTATCCGTATAACATGACAACGTTTTTGCATCTCTGTGTGTGGAGGGAGGCTGTGGAATAGAGTGAAGAACTGAAGCAATGTCCCAGCATGACTCAGTTCAAAATTGTGGTTTTTGCAAAGTAAAGGAAGGAGGTAGGGCTCTGATCGGGTGTTCTCACCCACTATTTTCACAACAGTGATGTGTATATATGTGTAGGTGCACAAGTATGTTTATATAAGTATATATTTAAAGTATAAATGTAAAAATATAAAAATAGATAAATAAATAAAAAACACATGTAACATGTAATGTAATTGTAATGAAGAATTTCTGATGGACAGGGAAACAGGAAGAAAAAGTGTAGACTATTAATTACTAAATAGTGAAAGGGGGTGGGATTAAATAAGATTATGCTTCTTCCTTTTTGAACATGTTATGAGTTATTTGAAATTATTGTTTTTTGTTTTCCTTTTGTTTTGCTGTGTTTGTTTGTTTGTCTCTTTTTTCTGTTGTTGTACTAATTTAACATGTTCAAAATAAAGATACAATACAATACAATACACCTTCTGTGGATGCTTATTAGATGTAAGTTGATTAGATATTTATACTGGTGGGGATGCACTGTTGCTATTATTAACGGTGATTTCACCCCAAAATATGACATTTACTGATGACAATGGCTGATTGTGTGATTAAGGGGGATAAAAGTTATAGGGTGAGACAGAGGCCTATGATCTGCTATAGCAACACCTAAAAGGGCAAGCCAAAAGAAAAAGCAGGACATTAAATTATTAGACTTGAATTTCATAAAATTGCTCCATCTAAAAAGTTTTTTATTCTCCATGGTTATTTCTGATTGCACATATGTATTAATCAAATTTTACACTATTGTTATTCTGTATTTGAAGTTTTCCCCCAATTAGACTTAGGTTGCTTTAATCAGTTAATCATCAGCTGTAACTGAAAACACCTTAGTTTGTGATTCTAAAAATTATTTTCCTTGGAGAAGAAAATAGAAGTCTGTCTGCATCTATATAAAAATATAATTGTTTTACATTAAAATACAGCGTTTGTTTTAAAAAGATCAATAATTAATTAAGTTATTTTGTTGTTTTTTAACACGTTGATAGTATTTTCTTTACACACACGCCTACTTGAACGGTGTCATTACACACACTGACCAGCAGAGGCGTTATATCACTAACGGTTATGGACAGGAAGCGCAAGGAATTGTGGGACTTTTAGTTCTCAGTGGTGGACGATTACCCTGATAACAGAGCTAAGAACAAGAAAAAACATTTACCGTTGAAAATAAAACAGCATCCGTGAATTCATCATATGCAAGAGCTTCGTGTGCTCCGCGGCCGGCTAATCTCGGATGGATTTAGTCGTCGTACGAAGGAGAGCGCCTCACTTTTGCTAAAAAATAAACAGGAAGTTGTTAGCGTTGTGGGACGTGTAGTTCCGCTTGCAGGCCGCCGATCTTGATAACATAGCATAGAATAAAGAAACAAAAATAAAATAATCTTAAGTTCACCCGAAGGCCGCAGATTTAGCCTCGGCGCTGAAGTAAATATGCCTGGGTTCACCTGCTGTGTCCCCGGCTGCTACAACAACTCGCACCGGGACCGGGAACTGCGCTTCTACACGTTTCCTAAGGACACCGCTCTCAGAGAGCAGTGGCTGAGGAACATCTCCCGGGCCGGGGTCAGCGGCTGCTTCAGCACCTTCCAGCCGACTACGGGGCATCGAGTCTGCAGCGTGCATTTCGCCGGCGGGAGGAAAACCTACAGCATCCGGGTGCCGTCCCTCTTCCCTCTGCGAGGGGTGAATGAGCGCAGGAGTCGGCGGGGCAGAGGCAGGAAAGTATCCGCGGCGGTTCCCGCGCCCGCCGCAGCTGCGACCTCCGGAATTGTTGTCACCAGCTCCGTGCTGGGCAGCACCGCAGAAGGAGCCGAGGCCAACGCAGGCGGGGAAGCGAGCGACGACAGCATCACCGTGGTGCAGATTGGCCAAAACGGGGAGTACTTGGGCACCGCGCGACTGCCCGTCCAAACGGAGGGGACATCTTACACGGGGCAGGTCGGCGGTACAGCCGAGGTAACGGCTGGCGACTCACAGGTGGACACCTCATCCGCGGCGGCACCGGTGCAGTATGTCAGCGTGACCAGCAGCCCGCTGGACCACTCGTACTCTCTGACCACTGGCACCACGTCGGCCGAGCTACTGAGGAAGCTGAACGAGCAGCGGGACATCATCGCGCTCATGGAGGTAAAGATGAAGGAGATGAAGGCGACCATCCGCCAGCTCCGGGTGGCGGAGGCCAAGCTGCAAGAGGAAGTGCGGGAACGGGACCGGTTGCTGTACGGCCACACGGTGGCTGCTAACGTTCGGAAGAAAATCTGATGGGATGGGTGAACATCCCCGGAGACGAGCCGATATACAGACTCAGACTGACGGAGAGCAGATGGACAGCAGATCCAGCCCCGATTTCTACGAAACTGAGAGCGATGACAATTTATTTTCAAGTAGAGCTTATTTTTATTTTTATTTGCGTTTAAATTTTTTTGTAGGCTGGCTAGTTGATGTAGCTGATAGTAATAAACTTACTGCTAATCTAATTGAAACATGCACAGTCTGCCTCTGGTCTGCAGCCAAACCAAGATCACATGAATCCATTCAGACAAGACTCGTAGTTTGCACAGACTCACATTTCAGACTTATTTATGACGGGACAGACTGAGGGGACACCGGCGAAGGACATGCTCAAAACTGCCTAGCTGCATAAAATGTTTTTTGTCCTTAGGCTGTGTTTGTTTTGTTTTTCCAACAGAGTTTAGGAGCTCTTGTTGCAAAAAAAAAAAGGATAACACCCCACAATAACATGCAAAAATGCGCCAAGATGAAGTATTTATAGGATTTTTTTTTTTTTACCAAAACACTAATCTTGGCCTGCTTAGGGTTGTAGTGAACTAAATAAAACTCTACCGCGACTGTTTCAGAGTTGCCTTTAAAGGTACCTTAAGATTATTTCCATTATTTTTGTTGCTAGAGGTATTTTTGCAACTGAGAAGAAGAAAAAACGACTTGAAGAAATTCCTCAAAGCTTTAAAGGGCACTTAAAATTAATTCTTATTAAAGGATGCTTCTTGGGGACGTTTTTTCCCTAGTTTTGGGGGAAGCAGCACCTACTTCTTTTTCATTTTTTGGGTGTGATTTAAACATTTTACGTGCCTCTTCCCTATTCTTCACACAGATGTTTAGTTCCCACATATTTGTCCTGTTCATCAGTGTTTTAAGCACAGGCTATTACAAACATTTCATATTTTTGAAGCTGATCTGGCAGCTCATTGTTTAAGACTGGAAAGTTATTTCTCAAGCCAACAAGCATTTTGTCTCATAGCAGCATTTTAGAGACTTCTGGTGGGGGAGAAAGGATCTGACAGTGTTTCTGTTGTTTTCTTTTTAAACCTTCATTGATATTGGGGGGGTGGAGGGGTTTGGCTCATGTGATCTCATCCCCGGACTGCGGTGAGGGGTTTATTTTAAAATGACATGAAGATTTGCAGTGGCTCTTGTAAGTAATATTACAAATTTTTTCAGCTGTGTTGAGTTGTGGACAAAATAATACAATTTGTATGAAATAAACTTATAAAAGACTCGTGTTGGAAACCTTACAGTTTACGATCGTCGCGTAAAGTGCAGTGATCTTAAAATTATTCACACCCAAAATTTAATTGGATTTGAATTTTCCCCCGAGTGGGTGACAGGTCTGGTCTGCCAGTTTACATCATCATCATCATTGTTTAGCACTAGTGGTGCCTTCACAGATGCACAGGATAGATAATCTGTGCAGATTAATAGCTCTGCATCATAGAGATGCTGACTTTGGGTCTACAAATCTCTCTTTAACTCACAGGATGCATAGTATTACTTCTATCAGGAAGTTAAAATTTTGAGGGGTCAGAAAACAGCTTTATATTTTACGTCATTGTCCAGGCTGGATCTCAAGAACATATTAGAGTTTTTGGATCTTCTTTGTGTGTTTTCCTTTCTTTTCATGTCAGAGTTTTAACTTGCTTTTGTGGCTCTGTTTATAAACCCGTGCTCTGACTGTTGTTTGAATCCAGCACCACCTGAAAACCTGAATGTGATGGCCATCTTTGGCCTGGTGAAATCATCTTTCTAATTACACTGTATGTTAAATTCTATTTCTAAATGTCTGAGAAGCTGTTTTTACCAACTTAGCTAAAGTGAGTGAGAAGTGTTTTTGGCCCCACAGTATTTTGTTGCTCTTCCCCAAAGTTTTACACAGTTTTTTGCTGGCATTACATTCAAAATAACAGAGATAGGACTTTATTTAAAAAAGAAATCACGAAGCTGAAATGCACGAAACTGAAATTTCTAATATAATATTGCACAAAGAAAACAAATGAAATGTTTTCTCGCTTAAATGTAATGAGTGCCTTCTGTTTACGGCTTACACTGAAACTGGGTTGTATAATGTCAGAACAAAAGATGAATTTTTTATCTCTCTCTCTCTTTGCTAGTGTAAATAACAAGCCTAAACGGATTAAAGAACCAACTCACCAAAGAGAAATCACTCCTCAAAAAATGATCTCTAGTCGTATTTTGCTTCAGATTTACTAAATTGTTAAATTAAGACCCAATTTGTCAATAAATGAGGATAATTACTAGAAAATAGTGGATTCAATTACACGTTCTGACTTCTTGCTTTAATGCAAATGTGATTTCATTTTTAAAACAGCAAAGTGTCATATTTTAGGTGACTGGAGGTCAAAGAAACTGATTCGTCATCTTGTCCAGTCCAGAGTTTCAGGACAGGAATAATCATCCTTACAGTCGGAGTCTGAAGCATGATTTTTACCCTCTAGATGGCGCTAGGATAAAAGCTTGAAGAAGAGAAGCTTCAGCTCCTCTCTTTATGACCTAATTTGCTTGATCTATCTATGTGTGTCTGCTGGCCAATCTGATGCTCATTTGCTTAATTGTTACAGATTTTAAGGAAGTGAAATGCTAATTATCTTAACACGAACATAGGCATGTAATGCAGTTCCACCGCTCACACTGGAATGGGTAATTTTTGAACACCTAATGTATTAATGTGAAACAGAGAAAGGGGGAGCGATGGATGAATGGATGGAGAGAGAGCATTGGAAAGAGCGAGGATCCAGATCCTAATCTCATCTGGATTTATCTTTTCTACTCCCTACAGTGTTGCGTAAGGCCTTAATCCAATGCTGTCAATCAAACTTACACAACTCTATCTTCCTTCTTGATGGCTGTTGCCGTTTACCACTGCAATCAGGCCAAATGACATCTTTTCAAGGCAGGTTTCATTGTTTAGGTACAACAATGAAAGCAACATGTGATTCTGAAATCCACTGAAATAAGACTTTCTGTATATAAACATGGAAAATCTTTGAAGTGTGTCAGAAAGGGTGCCTTTATTATAAGTAATCCGGGTCAAAGTTTATAGTTTTGCTGGTCATGATCTAAAAAAAATTAAGGAAGCAATGTTAGATTTATAGAAAAGAAAGTTGCATGACATCATTTTGCAATTCCCTATAGCTATATAATAATCCACCTGTATCTTTCAGTGTGTGAGTCTAGATCAGGCGGGGTCATCCTTGGACAGCTGACAGTCTGCAGGATTGCCATTTAAAAACTCTGTCATATCCTACTAATGCTGCTACTGCATATTTTGTTTTTAGTGTGAATACTTAGTGTGCTACATGTATATCAATATTCACATCTTGTGTATATTGTTTTACTTGTAAATTGAAATGCTTGAAACTTTTTCTACACTATTAATTAGGCTTTCAGTTTCCTTTAGGAACATACTTTTTGATAATAATAATTACTGAATAATATTTAATTATTTTAATAATTCTTTTGACATTTTATATTAAGCTTCTATTCATCAGATTGTGTTTAAATACTTTGTGACACTTTAAAGCTTGGACTTCCTGTATTAAAAGAATAAGAAAAAACTACATTGTCCTTTTAAAACAAATCGAATAAGGAATATTATATCTGGAATCTTCTGCGACCATCGTCTCAACTGCTCATGACAAAGCAAATCGCAGCTCTCTGCAGAGCTGTCCAGGAAAACGCTGGTGGGATCATCACACAACAAGCTGGGTGTCCTGCGTGAGGCAAACAGGACAGTTTCGCAACAGCAAAGTAACCGTACATGGATCACGGCTCTGAGCTAAGTGAAAGAAGAGGAGGAGGAAAACGGTCAGCGCAGCACTTCACAAAAGTTGTCAGCAGGAGTCCTCTTTGAGGAGAATCTCACAACAAAAGTTGTTTTCAGTGTGGATTGGTTTTAATTTAAACATAAGGTCCAAACATTTAAATATAGCCTCAGGATAAACTGCAGCCGTTCAGGGGTGTGGCATATTAGGACCCTGAGCACAGGGAAACTCCTGACACTGGCTGTATCCCAATTCAGGGTCTGCAGCTTAAAGTACGCATTTCAAGGCCGATTACGTCACAGCGGCGCGCCGAAGGCTGTCCCAATTCAAAGGCTGCTCGAAATGCGGCCCTGAAATGCGTCCTTCTTTTCCCTGAATTTTAAGGCTGTGGCAGTGTAGACTTCGTGGCCCAACATATCCCAGAATGCATAGCGCGGCGGTGGGTGTGGATAATTTTGCCGGAAAAAAACGGCGGATGAGGGGCGGCCAAAGAGTAAACTTTAAGTACTGAATATAATGTCACCTATTTATGTGCAAATGTTTAATAACGAAGAACATTAAAACATTACTGTTGGCCACATGTCGGGAAAGTTATGTGACATTAGTGACGTTTGTACTACTAACTTGGTTTTAAAGCCTTTACTTTAAAATATACGCCGTTCAATAGCTGAGCTTAATCTTACAGAGAATGATCAAAGCTCATGTAGAAACAAACAAACAAATGAACAAAAGATTTTCTCCTTCATTTCTGTCAAACAAAGCTGTATGACACGTTTCCAGCTGTTAGTATCAAGACACGAGGACTAAACCCCAATTCAACCAGACCCAGAACTGATCCAGAATTAAAACAGGACTACAACAGTTCGAAATCAGGACTACTTGGGATTTAACCAAGACAGAACCAGAATCAGAACTAGATGATAGTAGCACTAAAAATCATCATAGACCTGCACTACACTTATTTTTTAATTCTACCAAAGTACACTATTTAGATTGAGAAAAGTTTATATAATTATTTAGCCTTGTTGTATAAACAAGCCTGCATAACTTAGTAAATATAGAATTTGATAAATAACAAACCTAAAAAGAAACACTAGGTACGAGATACATGACGACCTATGATACGGTGATATTTTTGGTAAACGACCATTTGACTAACATGTCTGTCTCACCTGCTCTTGTTCCATCTTTGTTCTGTCCTCATTCTCCTCTCTGTTCCTCTCTCTTTGTGCTGACAATCATCAAATATACAGTTGAAACCAGATATTTACACACTCTTCAGATCAAAACACAAACACTTTTTTAATTGTAACATCAAATCAGACTAAATGTTTATTTTTTTTTAGATTGATAAATATAAAAAACATATCTGTTAACTTTAAGAGTAAAGAGAGAAACTATCTGTATTTCTTAATTGCAAATGGCACCAAATTGTATTCAAACTTGAGCCACACTTATGGAGCTCCACAGTTCTTTTCCTGGTGTTTTGGTTGATATCTCTTGATTTTCCCATTTCAATGAAACAGGCTCTGTGTTTTGCCTTATATGCATCCACAGCTGTGCCACCAATTTACTCACATGGACTCTACTAACCTATCAGAAGCTTCTTCAGCTCAGAATGGAATCCTCTGGAGTTTTCTTATAAATTAACAATAAACTTAGCGTATATGTGCTCCTAAATTTGATTAAAGTGATAATAAATAGACAGCTCTGTCTCTCTTTATTCTGACATTTAACTAATTCAAAATATATTTCAATATTTATCTAAAACAAAAGTTTACTCTAAATTGATGTTGTACAGTAAAAATGTTTTATGTTTATGTTTTATGTAAATATCTGGTTACAAATGTGAATGTCCTGCTGTGTACTGAAATCCCTCTTGGTTTGCATAGAAATATACTGAACAACATACAAAGCATAATATATAAAATAACATTTACCTGAGTTTTTTCTTTGAAAGAAGCCTCTAATGTCCATTCTTATATTTCAGTACATAACTGAAACTGATTTAGTCGGGGAGGGTAAGAACTGAAAATATGAAATAAACACACGTAAGCTAAGACTCTCTAAAAAAAATAGCATTTGTTCGCTTTTCATTTCGCCATTTGTTGATTCACTTGAAGAGCAAGTAACGTAATATTGGTCAAGTGATCAGTTTGATATCAATCTTTCGTGATGCACCGTCATATTTACATTATTTGTAAGGTACGAATGATTTGCTTTGGTACCTGGTCAAACTTAAGCTCTCCTTAGTATGGCTGGCTCCGTTTCTCCAACAGCGCACTCACAGGCAGCAGCTGCCCCGCCCCCTCGCTCAGTCGCTTAGTGCCTGAGCTCGGATCATACCAATATCAGGGGGGATTCACGCACAGTCGTAAATTCCCACAGTGTGCACTACGTGCTTCGAATATTTTGTTTACTTTTTGTTTTATACAGTTGTCAGCCAGGCATCTAACTATGAAAAAATTACACTCCAAAAGACCCCGGGCTTAAGCCCAGTAAGCCACCCCCACGCTCCGCCCCTGATATAAAGTCCTTGATTTGGACAATCACAAAGCATGTAAAACATGGACATCACTTCCAAATCTCAAAAATGAAGCCAAAGTTCTTCAAAGCATGCAGTCTTTGGCCAACAGAGGGCGACTCCTGTGCTTACAAAAAAAAGAAAAAAAAAAGACTGAATACAATTTTAGGGGTAAAACAGTCCTTCAGATCCTTTAATCTGTGAGCCTCTTTCCTAACTTCACGGTTTCAGTTGCTAGTTTTGCGTCTTACATAAAATGGCAATGTTTACTTTTAAATCTGCGGTCCCTGTTAGAGCCACCAGGCCCTCTGACCACCACCAATAGGCAATGGGTGAAGTGTCTTACCCAAGGACACTACAACCGAGACTGTCCAAGCCGGGGCTCGAACCGGAAACCTTCCGATTACAAGGCGAACTCCCAACTCTTGAGCCACAATTGCCCCCTTTATATAGCTGAAATATATAAACAATGGAATTTCCTTTTTTAGAATAGCAAAAAAATCTAGATAAGTTCACCCAGTTTACAGTGCAGTGAAAAAGTATTTGCCCTCTTCATGATTTCTTTATTTATTTCATTTTTGTCACACTTGCATGTTTCAGATATAACCTGATTATATACAGCACGCTCAAGTTTTAGAACATGAACTGATGGCCGGACATTCTTCTTTTTTCGCCCAGGTCCTGAAGCAGCAAAGCAGGCCCAGACTAACTCTTGACCACCACCATGTTTGACTTGGTACGATTTTCTTTTTAAGAAATGCTGTGTTAGTTTTATGCCACATGTAACAGTAACTCAAACCTTCCAAAAAGGCAAACCTTTGTCTCGTCAGTGCAAAGAATGTTTTCCCAAAAATCTTGGGGATCACAAAGATGTTTTTGGGCAAATGTGGGTTCTTTCGAGACTTTTTGGAAGAGTTATTGAAGCGCTTCTTTGGTGACAGTGGCCCCTCCTGGGAAGGTTTACCACAGTTTGAAGTTTTCTCCATTTGTAGATAATAGCTCTGGAGTCCTAAAGCCTCAGAAATGTCTTTGAAACCTTTCCCAACTGATAGATGTGAATGACATCTTTTTCATGGCACCGTAAATGTTACACATCTGCAATATGACATTGCAAAGTGATGAATTTGATGAGCTAATGCAGATGTTTCCAGGAAGACTTTTTGCCAAAGTAGCTCCAGTGATGTATCGATTCAGGGCAGCAGCTTGGGACACAGACAGATTACTCTGCAGTCGATGGTTGTTCTAAGCCGCAGATTAACAATGGGTTCCTATTCCTCCTGTGTCGGTATGCAGATGTCAACCAGGACTTATACTAATGCACAGAGTGTGAGCCATCTGGGAGGGTGAGGAGGGGGATGTAAGATGGAATCACAAGGAAGTCAAGGAGTAAAGATCACAAGCACCCATTTTCAACAGTTTAACAGTTCTGTCTTTGTCTCTTATTGTCATAACCTAAAAAGCGGATGAATTCTCTCGTGGGCTGAGGCTATTCCCAGAAGGCGCTGTGGAACCACATTGGACTCCCAGGTGAGCCTGATTGTGTTATCCTCACTGGGATGTCATCCATCTGTGCACAAAAAAATCCTCCTGCCTCCTGACACCTTTAATAATGGTTTGTTTGACTGTTCACTTACAAAGTCTCTGTTCAATGGTTAAAACAGATTTTTGCAACAGGTAGGTGTCTCACAAGTGTGAACAGCAAAATCATTATAAGATCATATATCTGGGTTTCAAACAAATGTTCCAAATACTGAAAACCGGAAATGAGAACACTCTAATCCACTGTGCTATGATGTGATGCTCTCATTGGTCTGTTGCTCCAAGCCTTCCCAGTGCACACACACACATACACACAAGCACAACATCCTCTTACTCTCTGTGATGCATTGGTCCCTTTCACTGTTAATCCAGCTGGGTTGTGCCTCCGTGCATTGCTGTACTTTTGCCATCTGATAAATTCCCCACGGACGGTCGGAAAAATCACATTTTAGGCCAGGAATTTTGCACTTTTTGGATTTACGTCAAGTGGGAGCTTCACATCAGAGCCTCTTGCTCGGGGGTGGTACTCGGCTCCACGGGACTTCTGAGCCAAACAATGAAGTCCCATCCAGGTAGCTCGACGGTGCTGCTGCCCATCGCCCTCTGCCTCAGTAAGGAACTTGCCGTACTCTCCAGTTGTAGTGTGACCGTGTTGTACGTGTTTGTGTGCAATCCAGTCTTGTAGGAAAACTTTGTAAGTGTTGAGTGTGCTCTTCACTGCCCCAATTTTGTCCTGCGTCTGTATACGGATATACAATTTCTTTGCACTTTCAGGTTTGTCAGAAAAGGTCCAGAGAAGTTCAGATGGCTTATAAGGGATGTTCCCTTCAGCTTGTTCTGATATTAATGAGAAAGGTTTTACAAATGCGCTTACCTTAATGAAATGCCCCCCAGGCTGTTTGTGTGTTTGTGTGTGTGCATGCAGAAAGGTGTACAACATTGTGTATTTGAGTGTGAACACCAATGGAATGAAACTAAGTAGATTTAGCTGAGGACAAATTGGAGCCTTCTTTTCATACCACGTTATATTTCTGCTACAACACATATTAAATTTGATCTAACCTTTACTTTACTGTAATATCTTTCAGATTAAAATCTTTTTTCCAAGCACACATTGATTTAAAAAAAAGGAAACAATAAAATAGAATAAAATAGATACCCAGTGCAATGCAGGATATCAATTACACTCTTCGGTTACAGAATCTTTCTCCCAGGGAAACAAAACCATTTATCTTAGAGATAAAGATTAGATTCATTTTTTTTATTTGCCATTTGTACACATACACTAAGTCTGGGTACACAGGAAACCATGTGCAGAGTTTCGAGTCAGGGTTAAATAAATAGTCTTCAGAGCAGACTTTAAAAAGTCAGAAGTTTTTTACTTTGCTACATTTATTATATTAGTATTAATGTTATTCAGTATTTGAATTATGTAGATTTGAGCATATATAACATAGAGAACACACAAAATATGTTTTTTTTTTTTTTATCACAAATCAAACTACTCAGAAGTTCATAAAGATACAGCTGAAATGATTAACTGATTAACCACTTTTTCATTTTGTGCTCAATTTTTCTGCTACTTTTATTTTTGTTCAGAGTATCTGTGGCTGGATTTCTCGCAAATTTTTAAAAAAGGGTAAATAAGTTGATGCAGAAGAAAATAATCAGTTTCAGAAGAAGCTCAGGCACCCTGTAAGATGCTTGTGGTAATATTTATTATTGTATAAGTTATATTAAATATATTTATTATATATTATTTTATATTTTATGTTATTATCTTTATATAAGGTTTTTATTAATAGTAAATAATGCAAATTCTGCTTCCACCTTGGCTGTCCTAACAATATAAAGGTTTTTGGGGTTGACTTTTTAACATAGCTACATAATGCCCTTGAATAATTGCCAGAAGGATGTTTCTGCACTAAATTAAGGCATTGCAGTGAACACGACCTTTATCCTTTTGCATATAAAAGTCACAACATCATCATTTTATCTCCATTTGTCATTTGTGTGAAATTCTGTCTTAATTGGAGCTACTGAGTTATCACAAAGCAACATATTTATTGAGGTCACAATGTCTTTGACCTTTGAGTGCAGAAACGTAATCAGTTCATCCTCGAGTTCAACTGAACATTTGTGGAAAACACGAAGAAAATCCCTGGAGACATTGTGCTCATGAGAACACTTTCCAACAACCGGGAACCATAATGCAATTAGCTGTGACTTGCAGTGGTGGTGAAGCGTGCAACCGCATTTTATGAATGAAGCTCATTTGTGGAAAAATCTACCAAGTAACATGGAAATTTCGCAACAGGAATTCATTACATTTCTGCAGAGACAGCTATTAAAAAACATCTGCAAAGAAAGAACACAGAGAAGCAAAAGCAAAACATCAGGGGTTTAATGATGCAGCTAATAACGTGCACTGGCATTAGGCAGAAACAAGGTCGTCTTAGACTGATTGAATCACAAAAGTTCCAAGTGGCGTGTGGAGAAAAGGCAAAAATGTCCTAGATGTCACCAATTTCTGAGCTAATTTTTCAGACAAGCGGTTTGTTTTTGCAATGCATATTTAACTTTTGTTTTATATCCTCTGGTCAAATGTATACAGACAGCCAGATCTCCTTTAGGATTGCTGTTTAAGCTCTGTTCTTTAATTCAAATATCAATGCTTCAATATTCAGTGATATATAAAATAAGATCAGTGTTCTTTACACCCCGTGTAAGCAGCTTGTCCAGAGCCAACAGTAGTTCTGAACCACAAAGGCAGAAATTAGACAAACTGCACTCAGTCACATCCAGTACATTAGAAAGAGAGCATCCAAATTTCTGTGTAAAGCCTGGAGCCAGAAAAATGAAGGCTGGTTTAGCATCAGATTGATGTTTATGGTTTTAGGGGTGACCCTGGAACAGCTCATCAGGTCTGCTGGCAAACGAATGTGTTCGAGGCCAACGACAAACTGAAAGCGATCTTGCAGTACAGATTTACTCCCAAATCAGTGCTCCAGTCAGACCTTGTGTCTCAGCTTTTCAGGAAGGTTTCAGTGAAAACTCAAACTACATAAGGACATGTTTTATATGACATGTTATATGTGGACTGACCGATGCAACCATACAGCTTATACATGGCTTTATAGTGCTACATGGAATTTGGCTCTGAGGGTGTATAATCCCTCCAGATGAATGGAATACAACATATTTCTGTATCTGTTTGATCCATCTAAGAACCTGATGGATCACAACTATGAACATACAAACATTGTATTCAAATCCTCAACAATCTAGTGGTTTTATTTTTCTCCCATCATAACCTTTTAGTTTAGTAACACTGTATTTACAGTCTCCTCATGTATGCATTCATTTCTTCTGCACTGAAAAAAGGAGTGTTTTATATGTCTTTAGTGCTCAATTGTGAGAAAGAGCATCGACCTTCTTTAGATAAAATGATCTTTTTGTAGTGTTCAAATATGCTTGTGTCTTGTCTTTCCCTCTCCACCAGGCTTGGTCCCCGTGTGTCTCAGCGCTGCAATCCCTGTTTCATGTGGTTCCATCTACAAGCGCTTTGCTCAGTGTTTACTCACACTCGGGGACAGTTTAGTGGACACACAAAAAGAGCAGAGCACACAGGACATCGATGCCATCTGCAGGTGTGTGTTTGTGTGTGTCAGTCTGTCATTTTTTTAATGTTATGTTAATGAGACTTGAAACTAGTGACTGAAACCACACAGCCTTTGGGAAAGTGTTCACTGAGGTCACAGATCAAGAGCTGAAGGGCTGTGTTTCTTTGTCCTTTCAAAATATTTTTTGGACTCACCTGTTTTTAATGCATACCAAACATATTATCGCTGGATGAATTTATGAATCAAATTTAGTTTTTCAGTTCCAGATAAACAGATCTGACCAATCAGGCCACTGCATCTGGCAACCAGTGAGCTTGTAGGTTAAAATGCGAGTGATCTGGAATTGGTAAGATAATACTGGTTTACCTCAGACACACTGCTAGTTGCTGCTCTGGGTCAACTGGATCTCTGCATCCTCAGAAGTTGTTACAAGTCTTCCAACAACAGCTCAAACTGCCTCATTGACATCCTTAAATATGTATGAAAGCATCCTTCTCATGAGAATCGGATGAATCTCAGTTTCTTATGATTTTTGTTTAGAAACATCAGGGCCAGCTCATCAGTGCTTGATATACTCAGTTGCTTAGTGGTGCATTTTTGAGGTAAAAAGCTTCACAAAAATATATTTACAGTGTGTACACGTCACACAAACCTGCTTCAGAAAGACGGTGCATGGGGATCTGCCAGGCCCGGGAGCCATCGCCAGTCCCCTTCGAGGCCTTCCCCAAACCGCAGCTCAGTTCATGTCCAAGCCTTCACTTTTATCTACTAAAAACACTGTCAAACCTAAAATGAGGACGTGGGCCCAGCGAGTGAAATAGTTTTTTTTTTTTTAACAATGCGCTGTGTGCAAAGGCCTTAAGAATAAAATATGAAGCTGGAAGTAAACATAATAGGTCTCCTTCGAATTACCAGAAAATGAGCTGTCTTAAGTCTGTGACCCAAAAGTGATGTCAGAGGGTCCTGCAGGACACCAGAGAAGTGATAAACCACAGGAAGTCTGCTACTTATCAACGCTGTAGTAATCTCATTACTTTAACATACTGGGTTATTATTGTGTTGGAGATGCTAACCTCTCTTCCTGTCCTGGTTCTTTCAAGGTCCTGGAATGCATTTCACGTTTGTGCCAACTCAGCTCTGGCCGGCTGTCCTGGAGAAGCAGCAGCTGTTTGGGAGTCTCTAAGACAAGAGTCCAGGAAGACAGAGTTTTCTGGAAACCTCTACAACATGTGCGCCAGCCGCACAACGCTCCCACCCAGCACCGTGCCTGCAGCTCAGAGCCCCCCCACGTCCGACCAGACAAACCAGGAAACACTGAAAGGGCAAACACACAAGCACAGCCCCACGCTCTTCACTGTACTGCTCCCTGTGTGCAGCATGCTGCTAGTTCTGCTCAGGAGTTAGTTAACCCATATTAACCCTTCGGTCAGAGTGATGCCAGCAGGCCGTCACAGTCCTGCTGCCCCTACAATCCAAACAAACAAGGGCACACAATCCATACAAGTCACTTTCATCATAATCCTTAAATAAGGATTGCTATAACTGGATCAGTTTGAAATGTTTGGTTCAGGACACTAATACAGCATTGACGCATTGAAAAAAATTGAAGACCTGTCTTCTGTCAGACAGAAGCCTCTTACATGAAGTCCACCAAGTTTTCAATCACTGCAAGAGTTTAAATGATTTTGATTAAATTCGCATAATCTAATATTTATTATTCTGCTATAGAAGAACGAACAGTTAATGTAAGGAAGAATAAACCCTTTCCCCACATCTCTTTAATGTGTCAACTTAGCTGAAAGAAAAGCTCTGGTTATGAAAAATATATATCTTTTAGCCCTGCTGCAGTTCATCACCAGTGTCCCATGATTTGAGGACAAAGGAGATTTTGAGGCATGCTGTAACGCCAGGTGTTCAGATCTGCGTGCAACCTAATCAGGTGTGATCCGGAGGAGAGTATTATCAGCGAGGGGGGCGAACTGTGTTTTTGTGCAGTAGGTTTAAGTCATCACCCTGTTTGACTGGTTTAACGACATGAAATCAGATTTATGTGACGACAGACTCTCTGATGTGCTGCTACATGTTATTATTTCATGTGACTTTAACCCAGTTTAAAGATGTCTCCTGTGGGAACAGTGTGCACATGTCTCAATAAAATGCACAAAAAGCATGCAATAAACATTTCCTTGGACAGTAATGAAGCATAAAGGACAACAAGCACATTAGTCAGCAGTCTGAGTCTCTTTAGTGTGTAATTGTCATTTGTAAAAATGTTTTTAATTTCTTTCACTGGTTTACACAGGTGTATTTGCTGCATCATTTTCTAGTTTTGCATTATTTAGTGGGACATGCAACTTTACGTCACTGTGATTTTTCACCATGGAAGGTATGTTAACATACATGACACAATCTTGCTGAGTGATTGAAACTATTACTTATCCTAAAATCAAATGCTCTGAGTCAGGTTTTATGTGTGTGTGTGTGTGTGTGTGTGTGTGTGTGTGTGTGTGTGTGTGTGTGTGTGTGTGTGTGTATAATCTTAATACCCTTAAGCTGTTTCATAACAGCAGAGTCATGATTAATCTCATCTATCTTTATTCATCCACTGTGTAGCAGGTTGCACCTCAAAACACTTAAAATCAGTCTCAGTGGCCTCAGAGCAGATAAACACCGTAGGTAGGAAGACTTGAACATCATCTGAGGAGTGATGACTGATGCTGTGGCAGTCAAGGGAACCTCAGGTAGACCGTAAATAGCTTTAATATTTATCAACCACCAGATTATCCAAATCTCACAGGTTAGCCTGACCAGCGCTCTTTCATAGTTTTAAGTGTGTATGTCTCATTCCGTTTGCACTACAGATTAGAGATGATATTACGCATCGGTATTGGTCGGATACTGACCTAAATTACTGGTTCGGATATCAGAGAGAAATAAAAGATGTAATCCGATCCATTAAATATCAAAAAAGTACCTCACAAAACTTGCAACATGGCTTAACTCGGCCCATAACCTTAGCACTCGGAGCAGTATGCATCACGTGATAGAGCGCTGTGTGTATTTGTAGCCTCACTACCAAACTGGCATTTCATCTCCGAGGAAGTTTTCCCAGAGAGAAGTAAAGCAAGTGTGTAAGTTCATCTCTGAATGTTTGTAAAGCATTCCCGCATTAAGCTTAACAACCGATATATGGAGCGACTGCCTCTCTCTCTCCCTCCCTCTCCTGCTGCTACTTCAATTGTGAAACTGATTAATGATCAGCTGATCAGCTTTTCTGTCCGTCTCTCTTCTTTGTTTATTGCCCACTTCGCGCCAGAAAGAGGAAACCAGCGGCTGAACAACAGCAGCACGTTTAAGCTTGATAATCTGTTGTTAGGATTTATTTAATATTACTTTCTACACCAGGATCCTTTTCTACGTAGCTGACGGCTGGTAACTGTGCGGGGGCGGATCTAGCAAAGTTTAGCCAGGGGGGCCGATAGGGCATGAACAGGGAAAAGGGGGGCACAAAGACATACTTTTCTTTCTTATTCTCATTTAAAATGTCCAGCTTTTAATAATTAATTGTCTGAATTTTACACACAACGTTTTAATCTGATGTAAAATGTATAGAAGTCCATTACTGTATATAGTAACTATTAAGTCTAATATACCCAAGTAAGCTATAGTACTTTTCCTTTGGGAAGATACCATCTGTGCAGTTTAAACTTCTGTTGAACAAAGATGTTGAATCGATTTAATTATTCTTGAAAAATAATTGATTTCTGTGCATTTTTTTCACACTGCATCAAATTAAAGTTGATTATGTCGATTAAGCATCATAAGGTGGGGGGTGGTTCCCTATTTTTTTTTTTGCTGGGAGTTTGAAACCCTATTAGTTAGGTTGCTTACTCTTTAAAATACCAGAATAGGGAGGATGGAGTAGGTTTAAGTTTATTAGATTGATCAGTATTGCTAAACTATGAAATTTTTTGGGTGCAGTGTATTTTTTGCATACAGGTATAACAGAATAGCTTTAGTGTTTTATTTTTTTTTAAACTTGAGTTTGAACTTATACAAAATGCAGCAAGATATTAAAAAAACAGTTTTATTTATTAAAAAACACACTATATCGGATTCATATCGGTATCGGCCGATATCCAAATTTATGATATCGGTATCAGTATCGGACATAAAAAAGTGGTATCGTGCCATCTCTATTACAGATTCCAGTTTTGGCCTGAAATCCATCAGACTGCCATCAAAAAGCATTTTGCTCTGTCTAAACAGATACAGATACAGATTAAAATCCTCACTAGTACACGAAGACTGAATTTTAATACGACCCTCAGTGAGTCTGCACATAACATGGCAGGTCGCCACAAACAGAAAGGGGAAAAGCTGCCGTGCCTAAATGAACACATTTTAAAAGCAGTCTTTTAGTTTAGGCAGGAATCTAAACTTGGAGTGTTTGTCAAAGAGTGCAAAACAGACAAGACAGTGTGTTCCTATGAAGATAATTAAGAATTACACTGAAAATGGGTGGAATCCACCTAGAGGGTTAGGGTTAGAGCTACACTGTTTATAGATTAAAAAGCCTATTTTTGAGCTCTTCTATACCCAGTTCCAATTCGCTTATCTAATTCAGGGTCATGGGGCGCAACTGCCACTGGGCAGCACAGCCAATCAGGGTCAACATCCAAAGACAGATAACTTTTCATGATAACATTCATACCTGGGGCCAGTTTAGAAAAAAATTACTTAATGCAGATATCGTGGAGTGTGGGAGGAAGCTAGAGAGAACCCAACATGCTAACTCCGCTCAAGAAGTGCAAAGTGTGTACTTGTGGGAGTCAAACCCCGGACCTTCGTGTTGTGTGGTGACAGCACTGACTATTACACCATTGTGGCACCTATGTGATAAAAAAATGGCAGCAGTACTCAGTAATTGTTAGAATTTGGGGCTACAACTCTGGTGAAATTAAATATAAATCAACTAATTAATGAAGACACGCAAAAATGTATTTGCCCAATTCATAACAAACTCAATTTAAGTTCAATTTAAATATTTTTAAAGAAACAAATAGAGCTTTGTGTAGCCTGCAAAAATACATTTTGAATTCTTTATATAAAAACATCTATTTATATCTTAGTTTGATGACCCGTCCCTTACATAGTTTGTCTGTCCCCAGAACACCTTCGCAGACCTGCTCACTCAAATCTCTGTATCATGATCGTCACCGGAGTCGATCTCCATCACCGTGAGACTCAAAGGAGGAGCCGCAATGCCTGGCCATTAACATGTTTTCATGTTGTTGTTTTTTTTTAACTTATTTCTGTTCTCAACTGAGTCCTCATCCGCTTTTGAGCGATGCTCTACAGCAGATGGTGTGTAGCATAAAACATGGCAGGGATTATGAATTCCTAGTGTATTAGATTGGGCTGTCCAATCCATGTGGCCGGGGGTTTATTCTACCAGGATGTAAACACTTTAAAGCTGTCAGCTGAACTGAGCACCAACTCTATGATCTGTGTACATAATGCGTGAAATTAATAAGAAATAAGAATAAAATGAACAATTGTATTTATTTCTCTGTCAATTTCCCCCCTGAGGTGGGTGTTATTGTCCTTAACGAGTGTGAGATGCGCTGGGACTGTTTATATAGAAAGAAACAAGAGAGTAAAATGGAATTAGTTGAATATTTCTTCCCGGAAACACTCAGCAGGTCAGTCTGCTGATGTCACTGCAAGTTTGTCAGCTTTGATGAAACATCATATATTTGATTTGATTTCATTTATCAAACTTGCCTCACTGCTCAGTTAGGCTTCTTCATCAGCAAGCATCAGAGACAGACATAAAGGGATGGCGGAGCAGGCAGAAGTAAACATGCTCACCTTACTGTCAAATTTTTCACCTCAGAGTGAAATTTTTAATAGTCGAAAAGTCTAATTAGACCATGTTAGTCATGTGTGTGCGGGTGTGTGGGTCTATATATTGGCACAGTTTACAGCTCACCAGGTTGAGACTACTTCTGGAGATACAGAGGGAGTCGAACACGTGAACTGCAGGTTTCTGGGTGCACAAGAATAGTTTCTGGTGTTTCTGTGTGTTGGTTCTGGATCATGGAGGAGCTGGCCCGGGAGAGCATCAGCCTGCTGGCCCGATCGGCATCTCACGCGGACCCCCCGCGGCTCGGCTCGTTCGGTGCGGTGTTCATCATGCTGAAGTCTGCCCTGGGAGCCGGACTGCTCAACTTCCCCTGGGCCTTTCAGAAGGCAGGGGGAGTCACCACTGCAGTCAGTGTGGAGCTGGTGAGTACAGGATCTAACATGCTGCTGGAGTTAGTGTTGTTTACAAAGAATCATCTAAAATATTGAAACATAATAATTTAGGTCAAAATTCAACAGTTTTATATGTCCCCCTCCCCCAGAGGTTACTTTGTCTGTTGGTCTACAACCTGCATGGGCTCAGTATGGATTCACCATCCCTCTCTCTGGCTCCTTGGTGTGAAAGAGACGCATAGATTTAACACGTGAGCTCTAATGAAGCTTCCACTTTAGGTGAAGATCTAAACTTTCAGTGCACTGCATCTGACTGCTGGAAAAGCAGTGTGTGTGTGTATCTCATGGACTTATTACTGCATGCTTTCCAAGAATGGGCCAAAGAGGTCAGCGGGCACAGAGCTTGACATCTTTGTCTCATGTAACTGTTGTTATATATTTTATATTTTTAACACCAGTTGTTGTAACGGTCACTTTGGTTACAGCAGCTGCAACTTATAACTTGCACGCAGATATTGTTTAATCATTTAATTTCCTGCAGTGTTAAAAATGCTGAGATGCACTTTTCAGAGTCCTGGGATTTGTTCTTTCCCTGAGTGTTAAGCTGCTGTGCATGTGTGTGTCTAGTTTGTAATAGTTACTTTCTGTTTTATTCTGTGAGCCACCTGTCTACTCTTACTTCTTCCTCATCTCATTTCCCCTGTGCTCAGTTTCCCCCAGGAGAGAAAGAGAGAGTGTTCACTTTGACATCGATCTTATTAACCTGAGTGTTTTGGATTACTGGTTGGAAAGACCGAATATTTTAAACATGTAGGCTTTGGCATATTTTTCTTTCTTTGCATGTTTCTTCTTTCAGGTGTCTTTTTTTAAACACCTATACCCACAGCCTTGTTGTCTCATAGTTTGTGATATCATCACTGTGGTCTGTGAGTGAAGATTAGCGTTAAGCTGATCCCTTTGATGCCCCTTCAGGTGTCTCTGGTTTTCCTCATCAGCGGCCTGGTCGTCCTCGGCTATGCGTCATCTGTCAGCAGACAGAAGACGTATCAGGACGTGGTGAGAGAAGTGTGTGGACGAGCCGTGGGGAAACTCTGTGAAGTCTGTTTCTGCTTCAACCTCTTCATGATAAGTGTTGCCTTCCTCGTGGTGGTCCAGGATCAGCTGGAGAAATGTGAGCGAGACCTTTGCCTTCCTCTTTGCTTTCTTTAGCTTTAAGAGAAACAGCTTCACCTGTGGCATCCGTGCCTTGGTAATCAGTAACCAAATTCTTGCTTTCTTCTATGGCTTTCTCTGTTTTGCTCTGACATTACTTGGTGTCAGCTGGAAATAACAAAATATCAAGAAAGAGGACACTGACAACAGTTTGGAAGTGTGTAACAGGTATTCTCAGATGCAATATGATGGAAAGGAAAACATTACACCCCAAACTTTCCTTTTAACTCATTTCCAATGAAAAGTTAACTAGGAAAATGAGAATAAAATAAAAACTTTATTGTTATCTTATCACCACTCCTAAAGCCAGTGATGGCAATCAGGGATCAGACCACCATAGCCTCTCACTAGACTCCAAACCAGTCCAAGGCACTAAACACTGGGCACCATCATGGGGCTTTTCTGAATCTCTCTTTGTCTGACACCTTACCCAGTGGTCCAGTGGTCTTAGGGGGCCCTGCAGAGACAATGTACAGCTCCTGGCATTACAGAGAAAAGCTGCTACTTCTCTATGTCTAAAAGAGCCAGTGGAGGTGGCTTGATCATCTGACCAGGATCTGACCAGCACCCCCTGTCTGCTTAGACTTCCACTCCTGTGACCTGGACCAGAAAAAGACGGCTGAATGGGTGTCAGTGGTCCATTAACAAACACAGTGAAGTCCTGTTTCAGCTCCAGACTTGCAGCCTTCCAATATCTGCCTGCACATGAACTCACAACCAGAACTAGCCATGAAAACCTTGCACCTGTGTGTTCATGTACAGCAGGGAAAGATGACAAGAAACAAAGTCACTTATAAAATATCTGCTAACATTAACTATACACATATTAATAAACCATTAGATTTGCAGACCATGAGCACAAACAAATACTGCCACTCTACTGACTTAGCCTCTAGCTGTAAGGCAAACATTTTTAGGGGTTTTAACAGGATAGCAGGTTAAGGTTACCCATTACAGCAGAATGTGTGATGCACTGAATGCTCTGCTGATGCACTAAAAACTCCCAAATTATCAACTTTTAATACTTTTAATGTTACCTTTTCTATTTCCTTAGCAGGTTAAATAAATGGATAAAAGAAAGCCTGTAAGAATTCTGTTTTCACACTGCTTTCTAGAGTATTTGACATTATTTTGTTGTCACCTGAGTTTGATCAGTTTAGCTGCCGTTCCCTGTAACCTGTAACCATGCAACCTAATACAGACTGCAGATCACCTGCTCCTTAATTTCTATTCTAGCTTGCATTAGGCTAAACATGTGACTGGGAGCAGGAATATCTCACATTTTAATTTTTTTCCTGTTGTGTTTTGTCTATCTGAAAACCTTCAAATCTCCTTTAGTGTTTATGCTTTGTTACCGTTTTAAATACATCATTTGATTGGATTTCCAAACACACTCCATCCCCCAAACGCCTCCTGATTTTAATCAGAGATTCTGCATGATACAGATTAGTGACAAATGGCTGAAACTAATTCACAGGACGCCTCATCTTTCTGTGTGTTGATCCACTGACTTTAAAAACTGATATCTTGCCATAAAAAAAAATCACAAAGGAAAAAGCAAAATTTGTGTGACTGTTTTGTAAATCTAGTCAACTAGACCCATTAAATCTTATAGGATTTGACAGTTCTTGCTCCCTGTTGTCCTGCTTACTGATGCTTTTCATGTTGCAGTAGATAAATATTGTGAACTTCTCTCGCTTTTTTGTCTCCAGTGTGTATTTCTCTCTATGAGACAGTTACGGGATCGAGCGAGGCAGGAATGCCCTACCACTGGTACACAGACCAACGATTTGCCCTCTTCGTCATGTGCCTTGTAATCATCCTACCACTGTCCATCCCAAAAGAAATCGGCATCCAGAAATACACAAGGTAAGCAGCACTAACCTGTGTTCAGCCTGACTCACAGTGTAAATGTTTACGCGAGTTCATCGTCTCTCTTTGTGTCAGTGTGCTGGGGACGCTGGCTGCTACATATCTGTGTGTGGCAGTGATTGTAAAATATTACCTGATGGACAGTCACGCAGTCATAACTCCAGACCACAGCCAAAGGTCAGTAAATCCGAATGCATGCATATCCTTATGATAAGTTCCTGTCGTGTGCGACCTTACTGAACATGTATCTGTGTCTTTCAGTGTGAGTTCATGGGCATCGATGTTTAGTGTTGTACCGACCATTTGCTTTGGCTTTCAGGTAGGATTGTTTTTGGACATCTTTAACTGTTCACTTCCTAATGTTCCCTTTATATAATACAGTCTAATAGCCAATTTATTAGGTATACCTAGCAGATTGCACCCCTGCCTTAAGTCTTTATATATATTTTAAAGAATGAGGAGATAAACAGGAGGGTGTCACACTTACTGAAATCAAGATTATTTACCAGAAACTATAAAAACAAATTTTCCCGATTGGTTTTATTATTTATAATTATATATATGTATATGCTTCCCTGTCATCTCCAGTAAGGATGTTTACATTTGTGTCATGCTAAAATGAACTCACTGTTCAGCATCATCAAAAGACAGCCTGGATTTTATTCAAATATTCTGACAGTGTGCTTGTGTGTGTTTGCAGTGCCATGAAGCCTGTATAGCGATCTACAGTAGCATGGAGAACCAGAAGATCTCCCACTGGGCGGTCATTTCTGTGCTCTCCATGCTTTTCTGCTTGCTCATTTACACTCTAACTGGTGAGTCCCCTCCCAAAACAAGCGTATTATCTGCTTATTTGGCAGCTCTCTATCAAACCCGCTCTCTTCCTCTCCAGGTGTGTACGGCTTCTTGACATTTGGAGAAGACGTAGTCTCAGATATTTTGATGTCATATCCAGGAAATGATGTGGTCATGATCGTTTCCAGGCTACTTTTCGGAATATCAATTATCACCATCTACCCAATTATTCTTCTTCTCGGGAGGTAAGTCTCACCAGGGTGGAGATGTTTTTAATTTTCTGACTCTGAGCATGCTTACTGCCATGTTGTGTTTCTGTGTGTGGAACAGGTCAGTCATTCTCAACCTGATGTTACGAGTTCGCAGACATTACCGGGGAATCGTCACTCATTCGTTTGAGAATCGCTGTAGAGTTGTTCTCACGGTGGCCTGGATCACCTTCACGCTTGTCATTGCCATGTTTGTACCTGACATGAGCGACGTCATCAGCATCATCGGTGGAATCAGCGCCTTCTTCATCTTTATATTTCCTGGTAGCAGCAACATTCACTTTAATGTGACTTTTATTGTTTTGTAATGACATATTTAGCCCTTTATTATCATATACAATCAATACAAAAATAAGAGAAAGGTGTACAAGGACGTCGTTGTAACCCAGGCCCTTGTGTGGTGTGTTTTTGTGTGTTGCAGGTCTTTGCTTAGTGTTCACCATGCAAACTGAGAACATCTCTTCAAGAGTCAGGTGAGCAGACAGAAACAATCCATGTATTATTCTAATTCATTCAGCTAGTATCTCTATTCAAATCAGTGTATCCAAATAAATGGAACATGCTGAACATGCAACAGTTTGTACAGGTAGACAAATGTTTAAAGAATAAATGTATGTTAGACAGTATTTTATGTGGAAATTTTTACTTCCTGGAGATTTTTCAGGAAATATTGTGAATTTATTTTGCATGACTCTTAGATTCAGTAACAGACAGCAGAAATGGCTGTGAGGTAATGTCTCCCTCTCTGGGCTTTTATTTGCACAGTAAATTTGATCCAGTGTCTCAGAAGTGAAGGATTTCTGGCTAAAGGACAGACTGATAAATGCTTCTGAATTTTCTGTTTTTCTTTTATTGCTGTTGCACTGATCTGTCACTTGATGCTCCCGATCACCTGATTGCATTTTTATCATTTCAGGGCGATTTTAACAGCTTGGGGAGTCATAACGATTGTAGTTGGAGCATTCATCTTTGGACAGAGCACGACCCTCGCTGTCATGGAGGTTTTCCGCAAATTTTGAACTTTCAGAACTAGATAAACTCTCTCTTTTTCTCTCAGGGAGATGAATGTTGCATTTTTAAAGAAGGTTTTTAGGGGTATGTGTGACTCTTATTTGACTGTCTGTGGCCTTAATTTAGGTTGACAGTGTCTGAATGGTTTCTTATGTGATGTGATGAATATTGACTATAATATTTGACTGCCTGGTGAAGCATCAGTGAAACATCTCATCTGTCTGAGCCCTTGTTTATGTTTAAGCACTGACAGGGGGCAGCATTGCACCATTTAGGAAGTGCCTCTCTCTGTATATTTTTTCATTCACATGCTGTATATGTGGAACTGCATAGTGACAACACAGATAAGATGAAGCTGTTTTCTTATCATGCTTATTTTGGCCACAGCGATAATGGCTTGTCTGAGCCCGCTGAGCCTTTTCAGCATAAACAGATGGACTCATTGTCCCTGAAATGTACTTTTGCATTTACAGGATGATAAACTGACTGAAGACTTGTTTTTTTCCTTTCTCTTAAGTGTTTGTTCCTTATCTTGTCGCACCATTTCTAAACTCCACACTGCCTTAATCCCAGCGGCGATATAAATCTGCTGCTTTCACTGAGCACAGGGTGATGGCTGAGGTGTGCTGAATATAGCTGTTTATTGTTTATGGACTTCAAACTTAAAAGAGTAATAGGATGCTGCCTGGAAGCGTTCACGTGCTCACACACGTGTGTCAGTGCACGAGTGAGTAATAGTTTACACTACATCTGGAAAATTGGGTGTTTTATCTGGAGTCTGGAGGCGTCTGATTTAAAAGCAAAATGAGCCATGCTGACTTTGCAGTAATCCAGAACTTATCTGTCTGAACATACAACATTTAAATAACTTTCATTTAAATTTTTAAAAAAAGGAACACAGCAGTTCCTCATGAATATTATGCAATAGATGTTTGCTATTGATGTCCTTAAGGAAAACCCTCATAATGTGATGCTCTTCTTGTGTTTTTCCCAACCTGCTGGAAAAATGACGATTTTCAAGGAAAAAAGGGTGAAAATCAAGTAAACTGCTTAAATCTTGCAGTCATTCTCTGTCATTACATTTATGCAGGCAACTTAATAGGTAAAGCCAGTAAGACAAGCTTGCTGGTAGTTTCTGTAGTTATTAAGTCTAAAGGTAGAAGTTTAAAATTGGCCAAAATGAAAATCTTTGAGCTCCATGGATAAGAAGAGTGTACAATAAGTCTCCTTATCATAAGGCTATAAATTGTTACAAAAATCTTCACCTGCAGCTTTGCCAAATTTGAAGCAACAAACATGTGAAATGGATGAAACAGATGTTTCAGTCACAGCAGCACTTCACTCACCCACTCAGTCAACCCTCACTATTGCCCAGCACCCACATAAAGATGTTGAAGCCCGATTTCTGACTCAGTGTTGGAGCAGGATCAGCACTGCTGTGACTTAAAGGTTAACATCACAATCCTCAAAGCAGTCACGCTCACCTGTTTTCATCAGTTTAGTGAATTAGCATGCTAACATTGCTAATACTCATTAAACACAGCTAATGGTTAAGAACAATTGGAATATTATTGGTTCGTCTGTTTGGGCATAAAGGATAGTCTAAGGAGCTTGGAAAGAAAAGCGTCTGGACTTCTTTAAGTTGCTTGAAGACGTTTCACCTCTCAGCTTCTCGGATGAGAGGTGAAACGTCTTCAATCAACTTAAAGAAGTCCAGATGCTTTTCTTTCCAAGCTCCTTAGACGATTTAACACATACATTTTCATGCTATTGAAATAAAAAACAAACAAACAAATGCACAAATCAACCAGAAAACTCACGTTATTAGGTACACCTTCTATTGTTGTGTTGTTGCTGTTCCTGAATCAACAAAACTAATGTTGATTCAGGAACATTAGTTTTGGTTCAACATTGCAAGTGACTAGTCACATTGTAGTGATGTCATAGTTTTGCTATGTGGAAACACTGCATACAAAACTGAAACCCTAACTGCCCCTGTTTTTTAGATTTTCTTCCTGAGTGTAGATTGGCAGGTTTTTTCCCAAGTCACAAAGTTGTGACATCATAACAATGTGACTGGTCAGATGTGATGTAGATCCTGGGAATAAGCAAGGATGGATTCCACCCTTTCATGTTTATACCAAATTTTAACCCTACCATCTGAATGAAAGAAAGACTCAGAACAGGAAACATTTTTGAATCTTCTAATCTAATGATTTTGGTGATCCTGTGTGAACTGTAGCCTCAGCTTCCTGTTGTTAGCTGACAGGAGTGGTACCCAGTGTGGTCTTCTGCTGCTGTAGCCCATTTGCTTCAAGTTGTGACATACTATGTGTTCAGAGATGCTCATCTGCATATCTTGGTTATGGTCATTAGAGTTCTTGTTGTTGTTTTCTCTTTTTCAGAACAACCTCTGTAGACCATAGAGATGGTTGTATGAGAAAATGCCAGTGGATCAGCAGTTTACACACAGGTCACATTCAAAGTCACATTCAAATCACCTTTGACCTTCACCACTCCTGCTGTGACAAAACAAATTTCCCACGTGTGGGACTAATAAAGGTTATCTTATCTTATCTTATCTTATCTTATCTTATCTTATCTTATCTTACCTCATTCCGATGCTCAGCGGGTCATCAGCGCAATGCTGCGGTGCCTAAATGCACTGAGTTGCTGGCATGTGATTGGTTCACTTACATTAATGACCAGTTGAAATGAACTTGAACGTCCCCTACCCATCAACACCAATCACAGTCCAGTATCAGCCTTCTGCTGGTTGGTGCTAATAGACACAACATTTTTCTAGACAAGTGAAAATGACCAAGATTTCAAGATTTCACCAAAAGTCATTAAAATTATCTGTGCACCATGACAGTCAAACCTATCTGATGAATGTACCAGAGGTGTGGACTCGAGTCACATGACTTGGACTCGAGTCAGACTCGAGTCATTAATTTTATGACTTTAGACTTGACTTGAAAAAATGTTCTAAGACTTGTGACTTGACTTGGACTTTTACACCAATGACTTGGGACTTGAATTGGACTTGAACCGGTTTACTTGAAAAGACTTGATATTTTACCCCAAATATAAAATTTAACATGCATATTATATAGAGATTGAAAATGTGACGTCATTCACGGGTAGAACCGCAAAGGATTCTGGGAACTCGTGGCAAGCGGTACTAGGCTTTCAATTAAAATCAGTTATACAGCGATAAAAAGTAACACAAAAATGTCAAGAAGCTGTTGTATTATTAACTGCAATAGCCGGTCGCATGACAGCCACGGGAAGCCGACGGGTAAAGAGATCGGTTGTTATCGGATTACGTCGTTGAAGAGAAATTGTTCGAGCCATGTTTCCGAAGTAACAAAGAGGCGACGGATGGCCTGGATTGCAGCCATTCAAAGATCAAATATAACGTCCCAGAACCCTCCAGCTCACAGGTTAGTCTGCTCCAAGCATTTACACAAAGGTCAGTCTGCTGTTGTAGTTAATGCGTCATTTTTCTTAACATAATTGGTGATATAGGTTACAAGCAAGTCTGGCGCTGAACAGAAATTGTCGCGCTATGCTCCTTTATTTATTGTGCATAAATAGTGAATTGTCCTGACACAATATTGCGTTTCGCTTCTGTTATTATGGTACATTGACAAAAACATATACTTTTATTCACAGGATAAAACAGGTTTGTATCACTAATTGCCCAGTACGATTACAGCATACAATATTATTGTCACTGCTACATTTCTGTGATGCTACCAGAAATTATTTCCACTACTAATTAATTACCGTTGAGCTCAAAGGTCCTATTAATAAACGGTTAAGGAATGTGTATTTATGACGACGATTTGTGAGACTGGTAAACTTATGATACGTACGATGGTCTTTCGTTCTACACGGTGCATTTCAAGGTCCTGCACCCATCCGTCAGTAAACTGTACCTGGGCTTGTTGCAGTGACCTGAAGTTACTAAACTTCATGAGTGTATGCACTCACTCCAAGAACCGTATGATTATAAATATGCATATAAATATGCTACGATGAGATAGCTGACTTCATCTAACTAGCAAATGTTGTCCAGGCTACGTTGGTGATGCAGTTTTTTTTAATATGTATGATATTTTTGTCATGCGATTTTAAAGCGGGTCCTACAACCGCATCCAAGAATAACATGCAGCTTATCTCAGAACCGTCGGTGAAAATTATTCTTGGAGCTAGGTTTAATTGAGCTGCATTTTAAAGAGGTGCAATTTCACAATTTGTGTATATTTTCTAAGTTCACTATTTTGTCATGTGTTGAGAAAAACACAGATTTTAAAATTACATGGTCTAATATTTACATTTAGCATAACTGCAACATTTTTTTTTTTTTTTTTTTTAAAGACTCGAAAGGACTTGAAATTCAAAGTTTCAGACTTGTGACTTGACTCGGACTTTTACACCAGTGACTTGAGACTCGACTCTGACTTGCCTGACATTACTTGAGACTTGACTTGAGACTTGAGGATAAAGACTTGAGACTTACTTGAGACTTGCAAATCAATGACTTGGTCCCACCTCTGGAATGTACTGACATTTCTGTGTCTAGTGTGATGCTGCCAGCTTCATTAAAAATCATTACTTATTCTTTACATGAGACTATCTTTTTTATTTCCCCCCTTACTTTTAAAGATAATTTCCAACCCTCATTACTATGTTGTCCCCTGAAGCTTCTTTCTAACTGAAAGATTGCTTGTATCTCCACTGTTGATTAATTAAACGACAATTTGTGGGCGACATCTCTTTAAACGCTTAATTCTTCCTGATAAGAGTGTCAGCAGAAGGCCTGAATGAGAACGGATGGATGCATATTATTTCTGTCTGCATTTGTGTGTGTGTGTGTGTGTGTGTGTGTGTGTGTGTGTGTGTGGTCCTTCACTGTCACACTGATTGAAATCTGCATTTCTTTCGTGTTCAGAATTTTTTTTTTTAAAAAAAGAAGATTTTGTCTCTGCTCACTTTGCAGATGTCAGTTTTCTGTCTGTGTTGCTTTTACTGTTTTGACTGTCTGCAGCTGACAGCGTGCTGCATGCATAACATAGCTGAACGCAGTACTTGTATGACCTTTTTATGCATGGTGTTTATTGCTAGCAGGCTGAGATCATCACAATGGAGATAACGTGTTTTCATCATTTTGCTGCTCGGTCTTTACTGAAGTGATGACAGCAGATATTTAACCTCCAGGCCGAACTCTGTGGTATAATCGCTGCAGTAGCAATGAGCTCAGGTGAAGGAGAGGCCAGTGTCACCTTGTGTGTGCATCAGTTCACAATAGCACTGCATCCTATTTGTGTGCAAAAAGCACAATCATTTTATTCCTGTCCAATAAAGCATTTACATATAAATACTTTAGAGAGTATCTACTTTAATTCATAGGTTATCATGTTAGAGACTGTATACATTATACACTACACTGATCAGTTCCTGCATTAAAACCACCTGATTAGCATTGTGTGGTTCTGTCTACAACAAAAACAGCTCAGATCTCTGCTGATGTCCTGTGGTTTCTGGGAGCTTCTTGCAGCTCATCATTGTAAGATTCCTGTGCAGGCAGATGTTGATCCAGCAGTGCACTGCTGTCAGCCACACCTCTGCTAGGGACAAGTGACCAGCAACATTTGTCAAAACTTGTGCACAGTGCTGGTTTATTCCATTTTTGTTTACATCATGTAAGTTTGAGGTGAGCTGCACTCTGAATGCTGCACATTCCATTTTAGCTTGACAGAAGCAACCATGGGTCCATGGGACAACTTAAAAGGACAAAGTCAGTGGATGAGCAAAGGTTTTGTTTTGGTGGAGTCTGAGATGTAGCTCTTGGGTTTTTGTGCACTGTTTTGACGTTAAGGTGAATTTGCTGGGATGTCCACTCCAGGGAAGACTGTAACACTGATGTTTGTTGCTCTGGACCAGATAAAAAGCTTTTATAAGAGGTGCTCATGCTTGCTAATGATCAATTAATCAAGTACATTTGATTAGCAGCCCTGGGCTTCTACTTAACCTCTTAATTCCTATGGAAACAGTAAATGTGCACTTAGAAATTCACAGGACAAATCATTCACAGGACTAATCTAAGACTAATCTTCAGTGCTCACTGATCTACTGCAGTTCCAGAGATGTACAGTACTAAATAAATTATTTTACATGTGCATGTTACAAAACTACTTGACTAGTATGGTTAGTGCAAAACTATAATCTTCTGGATTGAAGAACCAAGGTTATAAAATAAATAGCTTTAGTCATATTTAAAGAGGACATCCTGATATGTCTGTGTTTCACAGCCTAATAAGACAAAACAATGAATAAACAGTAAACATAAGCTTAGTTCTCTTCACAGTTTTAAAAGTAATCTTTAAATCATTTGTGAACTTGGACTATTAATTATCACAATGCATAACTGCATCTTAAAACAAGCCCTTCATTCACCTCCTCTTCCCCAAACTCCCTCTCTGATTTCCTTCATCTGAAAAGGTTTGACAGACTGCAGTGTACTTGAACTGGTGGGAAAAGGTAACTACAATGCACGCATTAATATTAATTAATATTAGAGAAGGTGTCACTGTTATTGCACTAAATTGGATAACAAAACACTGGTGCCCACTATTTTTGGAATGCTAATTGCACTTGGATATCCCAAAGGGCCATTATTTATGAATGAGACTTCCTCTGTGAGTGTCCTGTTTTTAGTTAGTCACATATTTTTTTACTTTGCATACGCCGTATATGAAACATATGTAAGGAGACTGTAAAGAAGGAAAAGCAATCAGAGATACAAACAGAATAAAAAGTCCTTGCAAACATGGCATTAAAACACAATATTTTAAAATTCAGGTTTTATCAGCTTACACTTGAACGAGCTCTAATAATTATATAACATGATGACACAGATCGGGTCGCTGTGAGTAATTTGGCTGAAAAGATGCATGCAAATCCAAATCCAACAAGTTCACTGTTGGGTCAGAGACTCTGATTTCACCAGTCATCCTCTTACAGAACTATGTGGAAACACATATTGATGTGCCATCCTGGAGGAGTTGGACTATCTGTGCAACCTATGTAGGGTCCAGCTCATTCTACCAATAGAGACACTGACCCTCGCTTAAAAAAAAAACTACTAGCAAAAAAAAAAACAGCCAGAAAGGATGAGAAGGAAAAAATGTCAGTGGCCTCCAACATCTAAAACTTCAACTTAACTGAGCAGATCAACAACCTACAGGTTTATCTTGATGCTATACTCTGATTTTGTTTTTTTAAGTGCTCCTTTATTTTTTTTGAGCAGCATATATAATAAACTCTTTTTGAATGATAATGTTGGTGAAGTTTAAAAACAATCTCACCACCAAATTTATGCGGCATACTCCTTTAAGAAAGAACCCCACCCACTCGGCTTCACGCATGCGCGGGATCTTGTATATCACGTGACCCGCAGGTTCCTCTTCCGGACAACAACATCAGCAGTTGGGTGAGTTTCTGCTCAGAGTTGTCTGTTGTCTCTGTTATACAGTAGCGTTATAGAAACATCTTTCCTTCTTCCTCAAAGACTTAAAGGTCTGAACACGCTGTGAGAGAAGATTCAATGTTTCCGAAGAGACACAACCCGGACTCTCTTCGATTCCGTAGGAAGTGTCCGATTTAGCATCCAGTTTATCACGCAGAGGTCTGCTCAGTACTCATAAAGCCCTAAACACACAGCTGTGTAAAGATTGTTTTCCGTAACGCGTGCTCGCAGGTTTATTTACACACTCAATAATCCCAGTGTTATCAGAATTTCTCATTTCATTTCATGTTTTTTAAAGATAAGGATGGCATGAGCCTGAAACAGAGATTTGGTCCATATTGACATGATAGCATCAAATAGTTGCTGCACATCCCAAAGATGCTTTAAAAGAGTTCAGTACAGTGAACTTATTGTCATATAAAACTACTGGAGATTCTTTCTTTTTTAGACCATTCTCAGTAAACCCTTGAAATGGATGTGTGTAAAAATCCCAGCATAGCAGCAGAAATTATCAGACCAGCCCGTCTGCCACCAACAATCATGTCACGTTCAAAGTCACTTAAATCACATTTCTTCCTCGTCATTGGCTAATTAGACATTTGTGGTAACAGACAGTTGAATAATTGTACCTTTATAAAGTGGCTGTGAGTATGAATCGTTCATGGTTTCTCTGTTGAACGTATCTTTATTCATTTATCTATTTCATTATTTATTATAAGTATCATGTACCTAAAGCAAAAAGAGTGTTAATTAGTTTATTTGGATTCAGCTATGATTTTTAAGTTTAGAGTCACAGCACTTAGTTTTATTTTTCATTTTCTAAATGCTTGTCGTGGCCGTTTAATCTCCTCCCCGGTTTCTTGTATGGAAAATCAAGAGCAGCCGGGGACTGCATACTTCAGCCAAGGCTGAGATTCTCTCACACATAATAAAGAACCCATCCAAAATTTCCGATCCAGAACCAGAATCAAGTGCAAAATGTAATCTTAAATTGGGAAAAAACAAAGACAGACAAAACAAACAAATCATACAAATTCATCCATAATTTTTGAGTACTCTGATAACAGAGAAAGAAACAAATCCACACATCATGTCATCAGTGACGGAGGGCTAAAAGTAACAAGCTGGTTTTCCGTCTAGTTTACGTTAACCGTAACTGAAGTGTTTACAAATACTGAGCGGAACAGCTGACTTTCATGCACAGCAGTTTATCGGTGTGATTCATGACAAATAACAGATTAATATACTGTGATTAGCAAACATTGTTCATCACTGAGTCACTCCAGACTCATTAAGACTGACCCAGAAGTACCTCCTCCTGCCCGGCGCTGTGATCTAAATCGTGTGCGCTCGTGAGTAAAACATTAGCTTTGGTAATTTAATTCTGACTGTAAATAATTTTAAAGGCATTAAATAAAATGCTCAATACTTACACGGGTTGGTGAATTTATTTGAGTATCCCATTATAGTGTTTCACACGGCTCACTACATCACAGATTGAGCAGAAAATTAATTTGTGTGAACAGTGCTAAAGTTGACGCCCACAGCACGATGTCTACAAATTAGCTTCAGTTTGGCCTGTTCTAGCCCACTTTTCAACCAATCAGCATTCAGCCTGGGCACAGCTATGCACAACATGTTTGCAGACTTTGCATCCCCTTGTTCGTAGCACTCTGCTTAGGTAAACTCTACATTACTTTCTAGTCTAATTTGCAGCAATAGTCTTTAAACTTGCAGTTATATCTAACACCCATCTCAGAGGGTCATTATTGGAACAGGCGGTGCTCAACTGATCAATTTTATGTAGAAGAAGATTCAAATTAGAGAATAAATGCCCCATGACTGTGCTCACAGCTTGAATATAAAACCTGGTTTAGCACAAAAAGTGGATAAACACCTGTTCTCTTTATAATAACTCTAATCTTTGACTGGGTTTTCAGCTTTTAGGAAGCAAAGAAGGCCTGATTATATTGAACTTTCTGTCAAAACCGATGAAGCAGGTTGGCTTTTTAATCAGTCAGTTACCCTTCTTTTTTTCCCCACAGGAAGTGTGGAGGATGAGCACAGGCAATGGGACCAGGAGGAAAGTTGGCAAGCAGCAGCAACATTTTAACAACATGGTGGCACCTGACCCTGAAACTCTGGCTGAGATGCAAGGTCTTTTTAGCAAAGTTAGAACGTATGTGAAACCATCCAGTGGGTCTGAGTGGTGCATTCCTGACCCGAACATTGCTCTCAGACACGCACCGGAACAGCACTGCCATCTGCAGGCCCTGAAGGTTTCGCTGAATGACGTGAAGAACCAGCTCAGTGACAAAAATGTACAGGTGTGGCATCAGCACACCAGCTCCACCAATCGGGCCGGGAAGGTGATCGGTGCCGTCCGGTCTGCTGCCAACGCAGAGATCTGCACTCAGGCGTGGTGTAAGTTCTACGAAATCCTGGGAACCTTTAAACTTCTTCCAAACGAGGCTCTTCAAAACGGAGAGCTGAACACGGTCCATCTGTGTGAGGCACCGGGGGCCTTCATAACCGCTCTCAACCACTACCTCAAAACCAGTGAGGCCACACGATACTGTGACTGGAACTGGGTTGCTAACACCCTCAACCCGTACCACGAGGCCAACGGGGGAAACACAACCATCGCAGATGATCGATTAATTGCTAACACGCTGCCCTGGTGGTTCTTCGGCACAGACAACACAGGGAACATCATGATCCAGCAATATTTGCTGGATCTGCAGACCTTTGTGTCTAACATGCGGAGGATTGATTTGGTGACGGCAGATGGAAGCTTTGACTGTCAGGAGAACCCCGACGAGCAGGAGGCACTGGTGGCGTCACTACATTACTGCGAGGCCACAGCTGCTCTGCTGCTCCTGAGCCCCGGCGGCTCCTTTGTACTAAAAATGTTCACCCTGTACGAACACTCGTCCGTCTGCTTGCTCTACCTGCTGAACTGCTGTTTTCAGTCTGTCACTGTCTTCAAACCCGCCACCAGCAAAGCAGGAAACTCTGAGGTGTATGTTGTGTGTCTGAACTATGACAACAAGGAGGCTGTGAGGCCTCTGCTCTCAAAACTGATTCGTAATTATGGATCACATCTAGCCGACAGGGAGGCACTTTTCCAGAATTCTGTAATCCCGGAGTCGTTCATGAGCCAGCATGTGGAAGTGTGTTCATACTTCCACACCCTGCAGGTAGAGACGATATCAGAGAACCTGCAACTGTTTAAAGGTATGAGCGCAGAGCAGAGGCAGAGGCTTGACCACATTAGGGACTGTGTGGCTCAGGAGTACCTACGGCGCTTCCAGGTAAGATGCTTTAAGATGATAGAAAACTGAGCTGATACAAACCTAAATATCCAGCTAGCAGAGGTTTGGGAGCTTTTATGAAAGTTAATTAGGATTCGAAGGATTTAAGAGTGCTGTAATAATGTTGTGCCCACAATTTAGCCTAAAATTTGGCTTGACTACTGGCTATACTCAATCATGGCTCTAGAAAAGGTGATGAGGGTTAGTCGTTCCACCAGTTTGGTCGGGATACAAAAAAACAAAACAAAACTTAAGAAACATTTTCCATCAATTGCTGTAAATTTATGTTTAAACATTCACTGAGCCCTGAGGGTGAAATTTCTCCAACTGTTGGACAAATTTCATAAATTTACAGAGACATTTATGCCCCTTTCCCTAATTTCATAATTTCTTTGGTAATAACTTTTATGATATTAAAAAGCCCCCTGAGTCCTTGAGAAGCCTAACAGAGAAATAAACTCAACTACGTCAGCACACCTGTCACTCCAGGCAGCCACGCCCTCACTTTAAACTTTAAAGCATAATTTCAGGATTAGTTATTTCAAAATTTAAGGTCTAACTATGGTGGGATGCAGATGAAAACTCAAGACTGTTCAGTACACATGTATGTTGTTATATGTTTGGCAAATCACTGCTCAGCAACAGCAGCTTTTCTTTGTTTCCAAATGAGAGTCGATGCAAGTGAAAAGCTCTGATGACAGCCATGCTTTCCTGTTCTCTCACATTCGGCCTTTCATTGCTCTTATGGAAACATAACGTCTTCAACTCAGAGTTTACTTTGATTTACTTTTAGTTATAATTTAGGTATCTTCCTTTAGTTTAAGTTTAGTTTTAGTCAACTAAATATCATAAAATTGTGGTAGACTAAATGTAAAGTTGACTAAAATACACAGTGAAAAGGTTTGTGTTGTCATCGGGGAGAATTTTCCACAATGTCAAATGCGAAATGTGTTGTTTTTTTTTTCTTCCTCTCGACATTTTTTATGAGAAATGTGAATCACTTCCAAACTCGTTCTGCACTTCTACACAACTTAATTACTTCTGATCGGATCACGCCTTTCCAGAATATTTTCATCTTGTTTTTGTTTGTTGACCAAAGTGTCATCATAGTTTTCGTCCTTCTGCATTAGCTTTTAGTTATTGTCTTGTTTTCGTGAGGAAAAAAATGTCACTGACGAAAATTGCTGGTCAACAAAATGAACACTGCTTCAGCTAATTATTATTAATATTATTTTGCTTGTTTCATTTGTGACCGATGTGTGTGTGAGCAAGTGCACCAACAAGTGCAGCAGCCAGATGACTCTCAAACTTACCTGGAATGAGATTTAAATGAGCTGTAATTCCAATTAAGTAAACTCAGGTGTGTGTAATACATTTTATTTTGCAAAGCTAGACAAGCATTGATATAATGAAGCTTGATGTCGCTTTACACATAAAAGAATGACTTGCAGTTTTTATCTCGGAGTGAGGTTGGATTGATTCCCGGAGAGGCCAAAACCAGGCTGCAAACATGCATCCGAACCCTGTAAATTCACAAATCTTAATGCGTGAGTCCTTGGGGAGTCAGCCTCGAGTGGCAGTTAGAAAAGTTTGGTTTTTGGTGTTTCTGTGTTGGCTTCATTTTTCAGTCCGCTTGGGAATGCGCACACTTCAACTGGAACTACATTTTCCCCAAAGGGAGTTACTGCAGTGATACAAAACTGTGCAAGAAAAAAGTTAAAGACAGCAAAACAAAAAAGTGTGTGTGTGCGTTTTTATGATGCGGTCTCACATACATTTAGCACTTTGAGTCAGACTTACGGAGCTGGACGAGAATGTGTGAGTTTCAGAGCCTGTTCATAGAAGCGTTTACACATTCAGGCTCTTAACGTGTATAAAAAAAATAGTTCTTCCTGTCATTTTAAAATAGTCTTCTTTTCTAAAATGTTTTTTCCAATATTTTCCGTATTGTGCAAGCAACATGATAGTGCTGTAAGAAATTTGAAAGAAATCCATATTTAAGATGGCTTGAATACTCATTCTATATTTTAATTTTCAATTTCATTCTTTTTAGGTTAGTCATCCGGTTAGGCTGCAACTTTTATTTAAGAAACAATTTACAAATTACAGCAAAAATCTGAAATTCATTTTAAATCCAAATGTAGCCTTTTTTTAAAAAACATGATACTCTGACCCAACACTAGTGTGATGCTCCCAGAAGTCTAAATCTGATCACGTCTTTCTGTGTGCAGGTGTGCTTTCTCCCGCGAAGTCGATGGATTTCTCGTAACACCGTGATTCCTGCCTGCTGCAGCGTGTCAGCCGGACGGCCTCTGGGACAGAAGAAGCAAACGGGCTCCTTCAATGAGCGGAGGGAATTGCAGACCTTAAGCTGGAGGGAGCGTGTTCAGAGGGGTTGCCATGGCACCTGGATACAGAGACACTGGACTGAGGAGAGTGGGAAGGACTGCAAGCTGGAGGGACCCCTGTCCAACTGTCAGGCGGATTCGTGGTATGTTGTTGTGGGGACTGCTCTGCCTGCAGTCAAAAACTCTCCGTTCTGTGATGGAGGGTTGTTAAACCACTTGAACGAAGCACTGATGGACACAGCTGTAGATTGGACCCACGTGACTTCTTGTGACTCTTGCCATGCGGTTTGCACGTCCTCCATTTTGTCAGAGGTTGCAGGCCAGTGTGTCTTTAAAGCCGACACTTTAGGAGGCAAAAAGAAGACGCAGTGTCTGGTGTTTGGCAGCTGCTCGGTTTGGGGGATCTCTGATAGCCAAGCTGAGGATCTAGTGTTAACATTTTCTGCAGAGCCTTCATTTCCTGAAAGAGGCTCGGTGTTGCTGCACGATGGTGAGCCACTGTATCAGCGGCAGCTCTTAAGTTGTGTTATGTTTGCCCTGCAGAGCCTGAGCTCTGGGGACGCCCTGCTGCTGCCTGTGATTTCTGCTCTCACCCGTGTCACGGCAGCCATTGTGCTCTGCCTGCACGCATGTTTTCGCTCCGTCTCCTTCAAGTGCCCTCCCCCCTCTGGAGGGTTTGGGACGGTGCTGGTGTGTGTTGGCTTCTGCCCTGAAGCCGCTGCCCAAATGCTGCTGGTTCTCACTGAAGTCTGGGAGAGCATGAGCCAGCTGTTAAGAGATGAGGAGGGTAAAAATGAGCCTGGTGGAGGCGACAGACAGGTGCTGCAGTTTGTTCCTATGGAGGAGCTGCTCACTGGAGGACTGACTGACTTCCTGTGGACCGTGAACTCTGAAATCATCCAACGGAAGCTGCATCTGCTCATGCAGGCATAGCGCTTTGGTGGGCTGTCACTGTGGTATACACTCTTTCGCTTCAGAAGCAGTTTCATCATGTTACAGTCCAGTTTATTTGCTTATGGAATCAGCAGACTGCTCAGCTGCATGAGCTTTCAGCAGTTAGTTACCGAATCGCTTTTGCATGTTGATATGAACTCATCTGATTTAACATTACACTCCTCTCACTTATTTATTACAACACACCTCCAGATATTCAGATCCTTTAGTGTGCTTCAACTCGAACCGACGCTGGCAGTCAGAAGACGTTTATCAGACTTCTCTTGATGGATGCAGTCACATGTGAGACATCTATCAAGTGGAGTCACAAACGTGGCATGGCAAAAAATGCAAATTACTTTCAGTACTTGATCAGCAGAAAATGTCCATGACCAAAGTCTCAGAGGGATTTCAGGATGCTAAATAAACAGCGGTCCAGCTGTCGGCACCAAACCTCCTGTTAGTCACGGATGTTTTGAGTTGACATCACAGAGAGCCTGAAGTGCCTGCTATTTTGCATCAACACGGTGTTTAATCCCACTGTGTTGAGTATCTTTTTATCTTTTATGCAGCTCTCCGTCAGATTACTGTTTCCAGTTAATTTCATTTGTGTCCAGTGAGGAAAACTTTGTACTGTCAACGGACAGAAAAAAAGTTCCATCTGTCATGCTCTGTACAGCTGGAGGGGGGAGTGTTGTGGGATTTGTTTTATTTGTCATCTTTTAAGTTTGTTTATTCTGTTTTTTCAGTATAATTTGAATTAGGAGTATATTTTGTTATAAAAATAATGTAAAAAGAAAAGTGGCTTTAAAAAAAGGACTTGGAGGCTTTCTTTTCTTTAAGAATGCTAGTTTACTTAAGTCTGAAGATAACCCAACTAGTGTATTAACTCCTTAATGTCTAGTCATGTGTATCATATTTGATACATACAGCTTTTGTGAGTTTTTGAGACTTATACATCATCCGTGTGATTTCTTTTTTCTCTCCCAATGAAAAACCAAAATAAAGTCCACAATACTCTCAAGCAATAAATTGCAAAAAATGTATGATAAAAATGAAATTTTATATATGCAAATTAATGTTTTTTTCACAAAAGGTTCAATAAACACTAAATAAAAAAAAAAAAAAGAAGAATGTTCTGGCAGTTGTTTCATGGCTCACACTTAGTTAGTTCCAAGCTCGGATAAATGAGGTTTTGATACTTGATTGGTTGAGACCCAGGTTAACAACACATGGTGCTTCTCTAGGATGGAGATCATGGTGTGACAGAAGGTTGATGCTGGGGACAAAGTGAGATATAGGCAGATGTTTTTTGAAGCCAACTTTAAAAAGGAGCATCCAAAAGATCAACATGATCTCGGTCCTGCGCAAAGTTCTTAAACTACTTGTCATTTCTTTATAGCTTGTTAGGAAATAGGTGCAGCAATTGTTTGTGATGTACAAACATTTGTGGAAACAGAGTATCTCCCAAATGACTAAGCAGCACTTCCACCACCATCATATTGTAGCTGTTGCTTTATCTGTTCAGCCATTGGTGGATATCTTTGTAATACACCACTTACATTTATATAACCTAGTGTCAGCATCTGTCAATGTAGAAGAAGCTGTTAAATCACCCTAACTGCAGAAAGTTCACCTCAGAGGTTTCAGAAAAACAAACCAATAAATTAAACCGATATAAATAGTTGTTTATTAGTTCAGACAGGTTTGCAACCAGGATGGTGACCCTGAAATAATCTGAATGAAACGGTACAAATCTTTCATGTGAGTATAGGTCGAGTGAGATTAATCTGTAATATGGGTCAGTAATGGGGTCAAACCATTTAAAAACTGCCATTGTAAAAAGTAAGTTGTCTGGATTTTCATTATTTTGTTTAATACCATTTGAGTTTGATTGCAGATTATAGCTGAAAACCGGATCACTGACAGAATCGGAAAGTTATATTCCACTAATCTTTTTTCCCTTTTTGCCCGTCTCCATTAACACCACCACCCCACACACAATTTAGACCACAGAGATTCATACAGATGTACGGTTTAGGAGATTTAATCCAGCAAAAATAGGAAAAAATGGATAGGTTTGTTTAAAAAGTGTGTAAGAGAGGGACTGGTGTAACTTCAATATATTTCTTTCTCTGTGTAATATTCTTCTCCATTCTGCCTTTGCAAATTATGCACACACACACATTCACACTACCAAATAACTGCGTGTGTGTTGTTTCTGTTGATTCTGACCACGGGCCACTCTGGACTTTAAGTCATGCACGGTCAGTTAGTTACCTCAGTTCGACTCTCAGCAGTAAGAAATCTGCAAGACAGCGAGGCTTAGACGGACGATCGGCTTGAGTGAGGAGAGACTACAGACCGCAAACAAACGAATTTGATTATTTGATTTTTGCTTTTATTTCAGGGTTGAACAGAGATTCTCCACTTGCTCCTGTGTCTGCAGAGTAAAGATGTTGACAGTGAAACTCTCATTATGCAACAATAAAAAAATAAATAAATAAAGACAGCAGGAAGATGCTGGTGAGGAGGGACATGTTCATCAGAGGGAATCGGCTCAGTTCAGTCAGTTTTCTTTGTCTGATCTCACTTTCAGACAAGCTGTCTTGCTTGTTAGTCTCACTCTGTGACTTCAATCGCTAATCTGTGACAGAAATAAAATGGGTTGTAGTAAGGAAAGTATTAACATTCCACAAAAACATACCTGTCAAAACAAAAAGACTACTAAACTCTTGGTTTTATTCTGTGCCTAGTTTTCATAATCCTGTTTCACATTAAATTTGCAAAGTGTTTGAAAAAGCTCCGCAACAGCTTCTGCAGCAGGTTTTTACCTGATCAACAGTGTTTTTCACTTTTAGGCCTCACATGACTTCAAGGATCATCCAACACATGATTGATACAACAGTACAATAAAACTGGCTCCCCCCCTTTTTTACAAAATACCCTCTGTGCGCAGTTATGCATTTTTTCTAATACAACTATCAGAAAGCAAATAAAAAGACGATCAAAATCTAAAAGATTATCAAAGGGATTAAACCTGAATTACCAGCGGGGGTGTGACTCCTGCCATTACAAAAACAAGTCTGTTTATTAATCAAATCCCCAAAAGGAAAATAATTTCATAACAGATCCATCTCACCCTGATTTTTTTAAACAACAAAAAAACAAAGACATTGTGGCCAAAATGCCAGAGTTGAGGACTGAATATGGTACTAGTGGGTGACATCATGGGTGACTACTTCCATCTATGATAAGACAGTCTTTTGTATGCCTATTACTGACAAACAGCTTCTCCTCAGTTGTTTTGTCAGGTCCCACCTGTCTGCTTGACAAAGCAGTTCCATCAACCATCATCACTTCGATGAATATATCAGCATGTTTTCCTTCATGATATTTGGTCAGTTGATGAAGCTGTCAAAACAGATGTTTTGCCAGATGCTGTATCATCTTTGTGATAGAAGAAGATAAAATTGGAACTAAGAGCTCAATATCTGCTGAATGGTCTACCGGAGTTCTCAAAATCTTCAACTAGGAGTAGCTCATACTCACAGCAGATCTGTAGCATTACAAACGGAGCTCCAGCATAGAAGAAAATTCATTTTTCTCCATCAAAGCCTTGATAAGTTTGACGAGTACAATAAGAAAAAAGACTAACACTCCTACATTTTGTATGATGATGGGAGGTAGCTAATCTCTTTAGACACGCTAAGGTTAAGAGTCCCGGATCTGACTACATCTGTGGACAGGTACTGAAAACTTGTGCTGGTCAGTTGAGTGGGATTTTTTATCACATTTTTTCAATTTCTTTAGAGTTTCAGATGGTACCTACGACTTGGAAACATGCTGTCATTTTTCCAGCTGCTGAGGGCAGTTCCTCTAAGGTACTGAATGATTTTAGACCAGTGGCTCTGACTTTCTTTAGTGATGAAGTCCTTTGAGAAGATAATTAAGAAGGAGATTTTAATGCAGGTTGAACATCACCTTGACCCCTTCCAGTTTGCATATAGGGCAGGAAGATGTTTGGAGGATGCTGTTGTCACACTCCTGCATTTCATAAGCATCTTGACAGCCCTAACACTCATTCAAGATTATTATTTGACTTTTCGCCTGCATCCAACAATTTAGCTCCCCTTACTTGCTGATAGGCTTTATAATCACTTTAAGCTTGATCCAACTCAGTTGGGTGCTAGACCTTTTGACTAATAGGTCACAATGCGTAAAGGTGAACAGTGTACTTTCTGATGTGCTCTCCGCTTCTGCTGGATCTCCCCGGGGTTGCTGTTTCTCACCCCTTCTGTTCATTCTGTATACGAATGAGTGTCGCAGTAATTTCACTAACAGACACATCCTGAAGTTTGCTGATGATACAGTGATCGTTAGTCTTCTTGTGGGCAACGAGACAGGACATGGGCAGGTTGTAGAAGATTTTGTGGATTGGTGTGATGAGTCCTTCCTTCCATTAAATGTGTCAAAAACAAAAGAAATTATTATTGATTTGTAGGAACTCTTCTTATAGCTCATCAACTGCTATGATTAAAGCTGCTGATATTTAGATTGTGGAGAGTTACAAGTATTTAGGGGTTGTTCTTGACCACAAACTGTGTTTTGATGCCATTACCAAAAAAGTTCAGCAAAGACTATTTTTAAGGAAAATTAGATCGTTCTCATCTGAATTGTTGTCCTTGTTTTACAGGAGTTTTATTGAAACTGTTATTTCTTTCTGTATCGTTGCTTGGTTTGGTAACGTGACTCTGTTGGAACCTTTTTGGTAAAAACTGCCAGCAAAATCTCAGGGCATCGGCAAGTCTGAGGCAATTATAACAAGCATGGGCTGAGGAAGGCTCATTCTATTGTTAATTGCTTAACCATCCACTTCACAGTGAGTCTGACTTGTTGCCCTCTGGCCGCTGTTTTAGAGTATCGGTGAGGAAGACTAAAAGACTCCAGGTTTCCTTTATCCCTACTGCAACCTGTCTCCTTAATGGTAAATAACTGTCTTGTGGCTTTTTATTATTGTTTTGTTTACTCTTATTGTTGCCCTTGCTGCTAAACTAATTTCCACTTGTGGGACAATAAAGTATTTAATTGATTTTTGTTGCTGGATTGAAACATAAAAATCAACAACTACAGAACTCACCTAACATAAATTTAATCTTTCTATCCCTTCCTATCCTTCCTTTGCCAGGCTCAAGGAGTCTTTAAACTCTCTGACTTCAGTGGCTGGAGCCCTGAATAACCTCCCCCCAACAAGGATGGAACTCCACCAAAGATTATTCAGAAAACAAAGGCAAAATTAATGACTGATACCTCCGCTAGACATTCACTTGTCTTAACTGTGGGAAACTATAGAAAGCTCTACAAAGGTAACTAAACATCCAGGAAACTATACTCATTAAAACAATGTTTGGCAAAAATTAATGAAACGTCAAAGCTGTTTGACTTTTTCAGCATAACCCATAACCTTGGCGACTCGGTCGTCTGTACGGTCATCATGAAGGTTCCTGTTTATAGATTTTAGAACCAGATCTTATGGATGATTTCGTTCATCAATAATTTCTCATTTCCTGTGGTTTGTAAGCAATTACACCAGGTTAAGCTGTACTTTCGTCATTCACTGTGTCAAATATTTATTGAACAGGAACTTATAAATATCCGCTAAGACTTCCAACAAGGAGGTCACTGGGAAGTTCTAGAGTTTTATACAGCAGGTGGTTCTGTATGAAAAGAGAAGTAGATTAGCTTGTGTAGTAGACAACGTCTGAAGACTTTGATCCACAGGGAGAGCGAGCCCTTAGGCTGAGCTAACACAGTTACAGAAAGAATATCACAACCACAGATGACAGTCTGTCAGACAATGGTAACTCGAGCTGGTTCAGAAGTCCTGGCGAGTAATGATTAGAAAGAAACAGGTAGGTAGAGCCTGCCCATGTCCACCTCAGAGCTAAGGAGAGATCAAGGCAAAGGAGAAAGTGTTATGGTTCTGGGTCTTTTACAGTGCATTTTTAAAATTTTGGACCTTTGTTGATCCTGATGATTATCAGTTATCCTCATTTTGTTGCTTAGTTTGTTGCTGTGTTTTTCAGCTTTGTGATTTTATTGCAGTTACTGTTATGTTTTTGATATATCTTCTTTCACTTTACCCCGCCTTTCTAGTGTTCCCCATGTTTTGTCAGATTGATATTACCCTGTCTCCCCTTTGCCCACATCTCTTCATTTAGCTATTTATTCCCTCAGGTTGTCTTAGTTAGTTGTCACATCATCCTATTTCTTGGTTCTTAGTTTCCTAGCTCCCGGTGTGTTTTTATGGATTTCACTTCACCTTCAATAAAACATTGTTTTCATTGGATGCCTGCCTAAGAGTCTGAGTTTGGGATTGTAATTCTTCACTACCCCTTAGAGGAAAAGGAGAAAAGGAGGGGAAAAAACTAAAAGATTACCATGCTAACATCCTAAACCAAGAAATTATACTTTCCCTATAGCTTAATTTAGTCATTGTTAACATGCCAGACTGATGGAGGCCTTTAGTTTAAAGCATTGCTGTGCTTCTTTCAGGCTTTTCTGTCACACACGCTCTCAGAGAGATGATTAGGGTGTATTTTAACCCAAATCATTTTCTTAAAATTTAATCACATTTTTACGTTAGCTAAGTCAAGCAATCTGAGGCTGGAAACTGTCACTAATGCAAAAGAAGGAAATTCTCTGAGCCCTGTGACACACTGGCGACTGGTCCAGGGTGTCCCCTTCCTCTCGCCTTATGATAAGCTGGGTTAAGGTCCAGCCCCCACTCATGCCCCGTGATGCTGAAGAGAAGCAGAAGAGAATGGATAGATGGAAAGTCTCTGCGGGAAAACCTTGAAGGGAAACCACTTGGTCATGCTCAGCACTGCATGCTTGATGACTATAGAGACTCTTTCTAGACTTAAGATAACAAATCAGTTCCAGTTATTTACTTGCCAAAATATTTGTCATGTTAATATAATAAAAACATGCACAGCACATATACAATGGTGAAGTAGTCATTATTATATAATCTCAAAACAGATACTAAATAACTATGTAAAAAGCAAACATGCAGTGCTTGTAAAAGTTGGGTGAGTTTTGATAGTTACGCTCGAGGAA